>NC_080163.1:110871422-111475052 GCF_950295315.1 Erinaceus europaeus | reverse complement strand
AAATTGTTATTGGTCTATTTTCTTCAAGTAGGATAACATGCCAATCATTTTTTTTTTTTTTTGGCTTGGCAGCTAAAGCCATCATGATGTCCTAAATATTTTTTTTTCTTTTCTTAATATGCGAGGTCCTTTAGCAATCTAACCTACTAGACCCTGATCAGCATCCCAACTCTTTCCTTTGCTCTCTCTTGCAACATGAGATTCCCCAAACACCATTCTTTGCAGTTTTCAAGTCAGTCATCTTCAAATAGCCTGATCCCTGGAATTCAGTTAAGGAGCTACTTTGGTTTTAAGACCAATTAGCAGACCAGGAACCTAGCATCTTAGAAGAAAGAAAACTGAAAAGAAAATAGGACCATTGCTATAGCCATATAAAATGCATCACCTTGCTTAACTGCTTAAACAGCCACCAGTTGACAACTGAAGCTGCCTTGATCAGAAGAGAAGAGGCTGAAACTGCCAAGCATCTTCCTGTGGCTTCATGGGGGAGCCCAGCTGATTTTCCTGCTAATATGGTGGCCTCTTCTGCAGGACAGAAGAACTGCACACAGTAGGAACTGTCACAAGTGGATATTCCCAAAAGCAAAACAGAAGCTGCATTGACTTTTATGCCTGCAATTCAGGTGCCACATAATGTCACATCCATTATACTCTGTTGACATTTAAATAGTCACAAAAGCCAACTCAGTTTCAGGGGGTGAGGACAGAGAGCCCCCACTCTCAACAGAAACAGTGTCAATGGGGTCAGGTGTTGGTACACCTGGTTGAGTGCATATATCACAAAGCACAAGGGCCTGGGTTTGAGCCTGTGGTCTCCATCTGCAGGGGGAAAGCTTTGCGTGTGGTGAAGCTGTGTTGCAGGTGTCTCTCTATCATCCCCTTTTCTCTCAATTTCTGGCTGTCTCTATCCATTAAATAAATAAAGATAATAAAAAAATAATAATAAACAGTGCCAATGAACATATGCTATAGAACACACAGAGTGAACATGCCTGTCACTGGTGGAAGCTTCTTGTATCTGAACTCAACTTTCCCTGCACACACTGGAAGCTGAAAGAAGAATATGAAAACGTTCAGAAAGTCAGCACACTTTTTTGGCTAAGTACTTTTCTGTTCATAGCCATAACAACATGAACTGAGACTGTGCAATTACATATAATTGGATATAATTAAAATAAAGAGACACATCTAAAATAAAGGTGTAATTAAGAAGTAGGAAAACTAAGTGGGTGGCAATGTCAACAATCTAATTCTGAGATTGCTGTTGGGGGATATCTTATTGTCGCTGAACCTTAATCAGGGTCAGCTGGAACCTAGCTCTTCTGGGTCACATAGAAAACAAAAACAAAAGCAAGAAATGAAGACAACCCAGGTACAAAGAATCAAAATGGATAGAAATAAGATGCAAGGCAGGTGACATAATTAAATCCCTGATCAGGAAAAAATTAGAATAAACAAATTGGGGAGGGCAGGAGTGTAAACATGGATTTGCCCTTGATGTTATTGAGTTAATGTTGATTTTCTTGGATCATATCATGTTAATACGATTATGGAGGCAATTGTCCTTTTCTCAAGAGATGCATGCTGAAATACTTATTTTTGCTTACTTTTTTTTATTGTCTTTAGCCTTTGTTTGTAGTACTACAAATTTGGGGGAGGGGTAAAAGTTTTACAAATCTATGTGCATAAGACTCACTACACTCATTACCAGTGTTTCAGTGCCATCTCACCTAAAGGACTTCTCTACTGGGGCCAGAGATACATCTCACGAGGTAAGGCACAAACCTAACCATGCTTGAGGTCCAGGCTTAAGCCCTGGTGCCACATAGGAAGCTCTGATGCCATGGTGTATCATCCTTCCCTTTTTCTGTCTCTCCTTCTCTTTGTCTTTCATTTGCTGTTTCTCTATCTTAATGTAAGAGTGTCCCAGAACCCTGAAATCACGCATGTGCAAGGCCCTGACTCTGGAATAGTTCCTCTACCCACCCCTTCCACTCCCTTATCCCTTTCCTTCCAATAACCACCACAGAGGCAGTTTTGTTGTTTCTTATAAGTTTGTCTGCTTTAGCTATTTATATTTTACATATGGGTGAAACTATTTAGGAATTATCTCTCAGTTTCTTTCTTTTTTTAAAAAAAAATATATTAATATTTATTTATTAATTTATTTATTCCCTTTTGTTGCCCTTGTCACTTTTTTATTGTTGTAGTTCTTATTGCTGTTGTTACTGATGTCATTGTTGTTGGATAGGAAAGAGAGAAATGGAGAGAGGAGAGGAAGACAGGGGGGAGAGAAAAACAGACACCTACAGACCTGCTTCACCCCTTGTGAAGCGACCCCCTGCAGGTGGGGATTGTGCCATGTGCGCTTAACCTGCTGCGCTACCTCCCAACTCCCTCTTAATGCATTTAAATTTTTTTTGTATTTATTTATTTACTTATTCCCTTTTGTTGCCCTTGTTGTTTTTATTGTTGTAGTTATTATTGTTGTTATTACTGATGTCGTTGTTGTTGGATAGGACAGAGAGAAATGGAGAGAGGAGGGGAAGACAGAGAGAGGGAAAGAAAGATAGACATTTGCAGACCTGCTTCACTGCCTGTGAAGCGACTCCTCTGCAGATGGGGAGCCGGGGGCTCGAACCGGGATCCTTCTGCCGGTCCTTGCACTTTGCACCACATGCGCTTAACCCGCTGCGCTAACGCCCGACTCCCCTCTTAATGCATTTTTAATAATAACTTCTTTCTTTCTGTTTTTAAATATTAAATCGCCTATCATCTTAGACCAAGGAGACCAGAAGCAGCAGATTGTGTCAGTATACAAGATATAGTTCTTTGTACAGGCTTAGGATTTTTAAAGCTCTACAGATTGGGGCCAGGGATACTGGCCACTTTTTTCTTTTTTTGGTCAGTTCCTACATGGTGTTTGGTGCCCTCTGGTGGACAGTTTAAAGAGAGCAGCTATTGTACAGTGAATTATTACATATATCATGCTGTTTTTTTTTTTAATTTTTTTTAAAGATTTCATTAATTTATTAATGAGAAAGATAGGAGGAGAGAGAGAAAAAACCAGACATCATTCTGGTACATGTGCTGCCGGGGACTGAACTCAGGACCTCATGCTTGAGAGTACTAGTGCCTTAGCCACTGCGCCACTTCCCAGACCACCATACTATGCTTTTTATATGCTCATTCTCATTCTTATACCTGCTTATAAAATAGGTAGTTGATTCTAGTTTTTTTTAATTTTTATTATTTATTTTCCCTTTTGATGCCCTTGGTGCTTTTTTAAACTCTTGTTATAGTTATTATTATTGTTGGTGGTGTCGTTGTTGTTGGATAGGACAGAGAGAAATGGAGAGAGGAGGGGAAGACAGAGAGGGGAAGAGAAAGATAGACACCTGCAGACCTGCTTCACCGCCTGCGAAGCGACTCCCCTGCAAATGAGGAGCCAAGGGCTGGAACCGGGATCGCTTTGCGCCACGTGCGCTTAACCCGCTGCGCTACCGCCCGACTCACTGATTCTAGTTTTTATGGCTAAAGAACTAACAGGGATAAGTCAGATAAATTGACCAAGCTGCACAACTAGAAAAGTGGGAAAGCTGGGGGTTAAACTTTGTCTCACCCTATAGTACAAGCACTCAATTGCCATCAACACAATACCCGCTCTGCATCACAGTACCTAAGTGTTGAGGTGTGCACATACCAAACTGCTTCCAGAGTTTTAATTCTTTGCACAATTGTGGTAAGATCTAAATTTTTTCCATCCATCCATCCATCCATCCATCCATTCATTATTCCTATAGAGATTGTGATTTTGAAGGGAGGACAGACTGTGGTGCACCTGGTTAAGTGTACACATTACAGTGCTCAAGGACCCAGGTCAAGCCCCTTGGTCCCACCTGCAGGAGAAAAACGTCACTAGTGGTGATGTAGGTCTATAAATGTCTCTTTCCCTTTCTATCTCCCTCTCAATTTCTCTCTGTATGTATCCAATAATAAACAATTTTTTAAATATTTATTTATTTATTCCCTTTTGTTGTCCTTGTTGTTTTATTGTTGTAGATATTTTTGTTGTCGTCGTTGGTGGATAGGACAGAAAGAAATGGAGAGAGGAGGAGAAGACGGGGGTGTGTGATGGGGGGGAGATAGACACCTGCAGACCTGCTTCACCGCCTGTGAAGCGACTCCCCTGCAGGTAGGGAGCCAGGGGCTTGAACCGGGATACTTACGCAGGTCCTTGCTCTTGGCGCCACCTGCGCTTAACTCTCTGCGCTACCGCCTGACTTCCAATAAATAAATAATTTTTAAAAATTTAAAGTTTTTGAAAACAGTGATCCAGCAGGTGGCGCACATAAAGCATTGGACTCTCAAGTGTGAGGTTCTGAGTTCAATCCCCAGCAGCACATGTACCAGAGTGATGTCTAGTTCTTTCTCTCTCCTATCTTTCTCATAAATAAATAAATAAATAAATAAATAAATAAATAAATTCTTAAAAAAATAA
Source organism: Erinaceus europaeus (assembly GCF_950295315.1). Lineage (NCBI taxonomy): Eukaryota > Metazoa > Chordata > Mammalia > Eulipotyphla > Erinaceidae > Erinaceus > Erinaceus europaeus. The sequence continues at coordinate 111,470,551 of NC_080163.1, read as the reverse complement.
AATAAAAATAAAGTTTTAAAAAATATACGTTAAGGGGAGTTGGGCAGTAGCACAGTGGGTTAAGCACAGGTGGTGCAAAGCACAAGGACCCCCATAAGGATCCCAGTTTGAGCCCCTCGCTCCCCACCTGCAGGAAGGTAGCTTCACAAACGGTGAATCAGGTCTGCAGGTGTTTATCTTTCTCTCCCCCTCAATCTTCCCCTCCTCTCTCCATTTCTCTGTCCTATCCAACAATGATGATGATAACAATAATAACCACAACAATACAACAACAAAGGCAACAGTAGGGAATAAATAAATAAATAAATATTTAAAATATATACATATACATTAAAAAATGTTGTGATTTGCTCCCAAAAGCAAGGCACTGTGGCTTGACTTTTCATTATTTTCTTCTTCCATATTTGTTTCTTTTGTGTCTTAACAGTCTGGCCAGTTCATGACAATGCCTTGGGTGTCTAAAAATAGTGACTGTCAACTTTCTTTTAAAATATATATTTTTAAAAAATTTTATTTATAAAAAGGAAACATTGACTAAACCATAGGTTAAGAGGGCTACAACTCCACACAATTCCCACCACCAGAACTCTGTATCCCATCCCCTCCCCTGATAGTTTTCCTATTCTTTAACCCTCTGGGAGTATGGACCCAAGGTCATTGTGGGGTGCAGAAGGTGGAAGGTCTGGCTTCTGAAATTGCTTCCCCACTGAACATGGGCATTGACAGGTCGATCCATACTCCCAGCCTGTCTTTCTCTGTCCCTAGTGGGAAAGGGCTCTGAGGAAGCAGAGCTCCAGAACACGTTGGTGGGGTTGTCTGTCCAGGGAAGTCTGGTCGTCACCATGCTAGCATCTGGAACCTGGTAGTTGAAAAGAGAGTTAAGATACAAAGCCAAGGGCAGGGGTAGATAGCATAATGGTTGTGCAAACAGACTCTAATGCCTGAAGCTCTAACGTCCCAGGTTCAATCCCCTGCACCACCATAAGCCAGAGCTGGGTAGCGCTCTGGTAAAAAAAAAAAAAAAAAAAATTGGAAAAGAAAAAAAAAAAAACATGCAAAGCCAAACAAATTGTTGACCAACCATGGACCTAAAGGCTGGAATAGTGCAGATGAAGAGTTGGGGGGGAGGGGGTCCTCCATTTTGTAGATAGCTATTAAGCATATTTTAGTTATATTCCAAAGAGCCTGTGGCTATACTAGTTTTTTGGGGTTTTGCTTCTTCTTTTTTCCCCTGAGCCTGAAATTTGATATGCAGGTGGATACAAGTTATTGTCTGGGGAGATGATGTCATGGCTGAAAAAAGGACCAGGAAGCTTGGTCAGGGAAGAGAGTAGCTAGTGAATACTAATACTAATGAAGGCCAGACATAAGCCTCTGGAAACACCATGGATAGCACAAGAGAAGTTCTGTGGATAGTGGTCCTGAGGTGTCTTTCCTTTCTCTATTTCTCTCCCTGTCTTTAAAACAAAACAAAACAGTGGTCCTGGAGGTGGCACAGTGGGTAAAGCATTGGATTCTCAAGCATGAGGTTCTGAGTTCAATCCCCGGCAGCACGTGTATCAGAGTGATGTCTGGTTCTTTCTCTCTCCTCCTTTCTCATGAATAAATAAATAAATTCTTTAAAAAAAATGAGCCCAGAGTTTGCTCAGATATATTGTGCATAAGAGAGCTGCTGAGTTCATTTCCCAGTGTCAAATTAAAAAGAAAAATAGCACATCTAAGCCTTTACATTTTGAAACATATTTTCTTTTGTTATAAACTATTCTCACAGGATTTTCCATTTAAATTACAGTTAGAGCATCAGAATAGTACTTTTCTTCCTTCCTTCTTTCTTTCCTGACCAGAGCACTGCTCAGGATTATAGCTATAGCTAGCTACCTATATGATTTTCATTTCAAAATAGCAAAGATTCCGGAATGCTATAAATGTTCATTGACAAAGGCAAAAATATTCATTATAAAAATGATTTAAAGATGAGTAAAATGGTTTTCAGAGGAACCCACAGGACTCTTCAGGATGCATAATGGACACAAAAGAAGATTTAATTGGCACTGTATTCATTTAAGGTGCAACTTAACACTCATATATATGTATAAATCACAAAATGATCACCATGGTAACTCTACTTAATGTGCATCATTACAAACATTGTTTTCTTGTGATGAAAACTTTAAAGATTTACTCTCTTACATTTCACCACCAGGGTTTTCATTAGGGCTTCATGCCTGCATGATTTCTCTGCTCCTGGTAAACATTTTCTTTAATCTCTTATTTATTTTTTTATTGGATAGAAACAAAGAAGTTGAGAGGGGGAGAGAGACAGAGAGGAAACGAGACAGAGAAACACTTGCAGCCTTGCTTCATCACTTGTGCAAGTGGGGACCAAGGGCTTGAACCTGGGTCCTTGTGTATTGTAGTGTGTGTGCTTAACCAGGTGTACTACTGCCTGACCCCCCTTTTTTTCTTAGATACAGACGATAGAGAAACAGAAAAGAGACACTATAGCACTGCTTTACTATTCATCAGACTTCCTCCGTACAGGTGCTGCCATATGGTACTGGGTCCTTACAGATGATGAAGTGTGTACTCTACTGGATGAGCTATCTCCCAGCATCCCATTTCAATCATTTCTTTTTTTTCTTTTTTATTTAAGAAAGGATTAACAAAACCATAGGGTAGGAGGGGTACAACTCCACACAATTCCCACCACCCAATCTCCATATCCCATACCCTCCCCTGAAAGCTTTCCCACTCTCTATCCCTCTGGGAGCATGGACCCAGGGTCATTGTGGGTTGCAGAAGGTAGAAGAAGGTCTGGCTTCTGTAATTGCTTCCCCGCTGAACATGGGTGTTGACTGGTCGGTCCATACTCCCAGTGTGCCTCTCTCTTTCCCTAGTAGGGTGGGTCTCTGGGGAAGCAGAGCTCCAGGACACATTGGTGGGGTCTTTAGTCCAGGGAAGCCTGGCCAGCATCCTGATGACATCTGGAACCTGGTGACTGAAAAGAGAGTTAACATACAAAGCCAAACAAATTGTTGAGCAATCATGGACCCAAAGCTTGGAATAGTGGAGAGGAAGTGTTAGGGGGGTACTCACTGCAAACTCTAGTGTACTTCTGCTTTCAGGTATATATTTTGCAGTAGTTTACGGATACGTGTGAACATATGCTCTCTCTCACAGAAACTAGTCTATATCTAGGTTTTGGGACTTTGTTAGAAAGTGAACCACCTGAGATGAAATTAGAGTATACTATGAAAGGAAAGGTCTCACCAGAGTAATGAAGCTGAAGGGTTGTCATTCCATACGTGAAGTCTCTGGACACAGTCTGAAGTGAAGCATGTTGAGGTGGCAATCGTTGCGTTGGTTAGGTTGTGATCAGCAGATGCAATATTATTTGATATGGATTGGGAGAGGCATACGGGAAAGTGGGCCCTATCCAAGGTTCCAGGACTGGGGGAAGTAGAGGCTCTATAGTGGAGATGTGAGGTTCCTGCTGTCTTAGGGTTCAAAACGACAATGGATTTTATTGGGTGGGGGTAGATAGCATAATGGTTATGCAAATAGACTTTCATGCCTGAGATTCCGAAGTCCCAAATTCAATCCCCAGCACCACTATAAGGCAGAACTGAGCAGTGTGCTCGCTCTCTCTCTCTCTCTCTCTCTCTCTCTATATATATATATATATATATATATATATATATATATATATATATAAAACGAGAATTTTAGACACCTTCTGATCTGGAGTCAGACGCACTACCATTGCGCCACATAACCAAGGATTTTATTGATTACATATGAGAGAGAGTTTTGCACGAGACAGATTGAGGGAGAGAGAGAATAGCAAGAGCATCACTGTACCCACTCAAGGCACCTGAGGTCAAATGGAGCACCTGAGGTATCAGACTTCAGTGATCTAGCAGTAGAGCTGTTTCCCCCAGACTCTGGATCCCTTTTCTTTTCTTTTCTTTTCTTTTCTTTTCTTTTCTTTTCTTTTCTTTTTTTTTTTCTTTATTGGGGAATTAATGTTTTACATTCAACAGTAAGTACAATAGTTTGTACATGCATAACATTCCCCAGTTTCTCATATAACAATACAACCCCCACTAGGTCCTCTGTCATCCTTCTTGGACCTGTATTCTCTCCCCACCCACCCACCGCCACCCCCACCCCAGAGTCTTTTACTTTGGTGAATCCCTTTTTTTTTTTTGATCCCTTTTCTAAACCTGACTTTTGGTGCACCACAGCATGCTCTGTTGCACCTACAACCAAGGTTTTTAGATGCATTTCTTAGATAATCTGAGTGGTTTTCTTCCTCCTACCCCTCCTTACAAATGTCTGGGCTACAAAAGCTCCTTGCTAGGAGTGCAACAAGCTAGCAGTGGGACCTCAAGGTTGCTACAGAAGGTAAACACTCTGTCGGGGCCATGTGGACAACATGGCTTTGTGTGCTCATTTATTTCACACTGGGTTTTAAAATAATCCATCTGGGTGGAGATTGCTTTTTTTTTTTTCACCTAAAATAATGGAGGAAAGTTGTGAGCCACTTACATTTCCCAAGTGACATTAACATATGTGCTACATTTCCTCCTGAATCTCACCCCCTCTTCTGCCTTTTTTTGGTTTTGAGGAGGAAAATTTGAAAAGGAAACATTACTTCTATACTCAATCTCTGATCAGCCTTCTTACAGGGCAGAGTGGAGAACATTTTTGCTACAATCCCTGCGCTTTATTTCACCCACATCTCAGTCCATGTTGCCTTTTCCTTCTTCCATGTGGATCTTTCCAGATATCCACCTTCCTCAAATATACCCAGCTCCTCCTCCAAGTGCTTCTTCCTAAAAATCCATCATCCACATACAACGAGAATGAACTTCTAAAAACTATAAAGTGGTCCTGCTGCTTCCTGATCTGTTCCCGATGACCTCTGGCTTCCGTGCTGGCCATCTTTCCCTTCTGACATCCACCTCTGTTGGTATGCATGAGACCCCTTCTGTTTCATTTGGTTTAAATCCCCCCTGCTTAACACTATTCTATTTACATAACCACTGTTAACAAGTACCACCCTCCCTCCAGGGCATTGGTGGTTCAGTGATAGGATTCTCGCCTGCTCCACCCCCTCCTTGTCACACTCTGATTTTCACCAGTCACTTTTCTCTCCACCCTCTCTATGTCACATCCTGTTTCCACCCTACTTGGCAAGTATATATAAAGACAGCATTGTGAGTTTTACAGTACCTTGAGTTTAGCTTAGCTCATCTTAGATTGTGCTGTGTCCTGCATGAATAAAGAGATACTGCCTACAGCTCAACCATGAGTCCCTGGTCATCTGTTACCCGCCCGTAAAGCCAGCCCAGTGAAAACAACATAACCCGTCAAAAACAACACACCCTCCAACATGCCTCATGGCTCTCAGGCATTCTGCTTATGCCTGTGCCTCCTTGGTCTTCCTGAAATGTCTCTTCCTGTCCACATGGAAAAATCCTAGAGATATTTTGGGATGTGAATCAAGCATCCCTTAATCTTCAGAATTCCTCCTACCCAACAAACAGAACTGGGGGACACTGAAACTGCAGGCTCAGCTCCTCACTTAGAAAATCGACTATTCTCAGGGTTGGGTGCTGACACAACTATTCATGGCCTTGGTCCCACTTGCCAGGGGGAGCTTCAAGAGCAGTGAAGCAGTGCTGAAGGTGTTTTTCTTTCTCTCTCCCTCTTTCCTCTCTCTTCCTCTTTATCCCGTCTCTGTCAGCAAAACAAATTACTGGTAGGAACAGTGGAGTGATCATAGAGATGTTGAACCTCAGTGATAACTGGTGGTGGTGTTGGGGGCAGAATTGCTGTTCTTAGGAGCCTACTTGCCCTCTAATCCTTGATTTTTTAATATTTACTTATTTATTTATTTATTCCCTTTTTGCTGCCTTTTTTTTTTATTATTGTTGTTGATGATGTCGTCATTGTTGGATAGGACGGAGAGAAATGGAGAGAGGAGGGGAAGACAGAGAAGGGGAGAGAAAGACAGACACTTGAAGACATGCTTCACTGCCTGTGAAGTGACTCTCCTGCAGGTGGGAAGCCAGGGGCTCGAACCAGGATCCTTACTCCAGTCTTTGCGCTTTGTGCCACGTGCGCTTAACCCACTGTGCTACTGCCCGACTCCTTAATCCTTGATTTTTAACTCATTCAATCACAGAAAGTTTGAGTTAGGCTTGTTCACTAGTAATCAACTCATTCCTTGAAATTCCCACTCAATTTGCATATTTATTTGTTTATTTATTTTTTCCTTTGGCAAGCTGAAAAGAATGTCAAATTTCATACCTAACAAAACTACCAAGGGATCTGTGCTCTGCAGCCACAGAGGCATCTCCTTTTCCTGGGAAGTACTTCCCCTATATTTGCCTGTCCCTGCAGAGCTTTATAACCCTCAGATCTTTCTTTCCTGGGAAAACTCCCTCCACTCCCATCACCAGGCATCCTGACAGAGAGATAAGAGTGAGTGGGAGATGGGAAGGATGGGGGTGGGTGTGGGAGTATTTCACCACCTATGAGAAAGGTAGCCAGAACACAGGACCAATGTGAGCAAGCAGCCATTTGAAACTTGATCTTGACTCAGCTATTAAAAATAGTGATTTCATGGCGTATTGCACCAAAGTAAAAGACTCTGGGGTGGGTGGGTGGGGAGAATACAGGTCCATGAAGGATGATAAATGACATAGTGGGGGTTGTATTGTTAAATGGGAAACTGGGGAATGTTATGCATGTACAAACTATTGTATTTACTGTCGACTGTAAAACATTAATCCCTATGGTCTGGGAGGTAGCACAGTGAATAAAGCATTGGATTCTCAAGCATGAGATTCTGAGTTCAATCCCCAGCAGCACATGTACCAGAGTGATGTCTGGTCATTTCTCTCTCTCCTCCTATCTTTCTCACAAGTAAAAAATATTAAAAAAAAAAAAACAAAAAAAAAAAAAAACATTAACCCCCCAATAAAGAAATTAAAAAAAAGAAACTTGATCTTGCTCTTCCCATGATCCATCTGGCACATATTGGTAAATAATGTTCTTACATCTTGTATGTTTACTGTCACCTACATCAGAGCCAACACAGAGTAGATGGGGAGGAAGAAAGAATAAGATAGCAATACAACCTGAGAGATCTTGAAGGCTGACTTACAGAGGTCGCTTTGCAAGTTTTTCAAGAAGCTGACAGACAGCCCTGCCTTGGTAATTATGCCCTGGTAAATTGAGAGATCACTGAAGCCAATTGGACAGGAGTGTTAATGAATCTATTTTATTTTCATTTTATTTTATTTCGGATAGAGACAGAAAGAAATTGAGAGGGAAGGGAGACACAGGGAAAGAGAGAGTTACACCTATAGCACAGCTTCACATCTCATGAAGCTTTCCCCCTGCACGTAGGGAAATGCACGGGCTTTGTGCATTGTCGCATGTGCACTCAATCAGGTCACCACAATCTGGTCCCTGAACCCTATTTCTCTCACCAACCCACTGCCCTTTACTTTCCTTACAAAAACTTTAGATACCAGCTTGAGAGTAAAATGGCTTTTGGAGACATGAGCCTCCCATTTTCTCTTATTTGGGTTACTAGCACCTAAATAAACTTACTTTTCTTGAAGCAACCCTTGCCTCGCAAATATTGACCTTCAAGCAGTGAGCAAGTAAACTTAGGCAGCATCAGCACCAAGGTTTACATTTCTTGCCTTTCTGTTTGCCTTTCTCTCTAGATTTCTTTTCTTTTTGCTTAAATTTTTTAAATATTTATTTATTTTCCCTTTTGTTGCCTTTGTTTTTGTTATTGTTGTTATTTTTAAAAGATTTTATTTATTTATCAGTGAGAAAGATAGGAGGAGAGAGAGAAAGAACCAGACATCACTGTGGTACATGTGCTGTGGGGGACTGAATTCAAGACCTAATGCTTGAGAGTTCAATGCTCTATCCACTGCCACCTCCCAGACCACATTATTGTTGTTTTTATTAATGTCGTCATTGTTAGATAGGACAGAGAGATGGAGAAAGGAGGGGAAGACAGAAAGGGGGAGAAAAAGACACCTACAGACCTGCTTCACCGCCTGCGAAGTGACTCCCCTGCAGGTGGGGACCTAGCGGCTGAACCTGGATCCTTAAGCCGGTCTTCGTGCTTCGCGCCACGTGCGCTTAACCTGCTGCTACCACCCAACTCCATTCTTTTCTTTTTTGCCTCCAGGGTTATGCTGGGGCTCGGTGCCTGCACCGCGAATCCACTGCTCCTGGAGGCCATCTTATTTCCATGTTTGTTGTTGTTGTTATATAGGACAGAAAAATTGAGAGAGGAGGTAGAGACAGAGAGGGAGAAAGAAAGACACCTGCAAACAAGCAAACTTGCTTCACCACTTGTGAAGGGAACCAGGGATTCAAACTGGGATCCTTGTGCAGGTCTTGGCACTTGGTACTGTGTGCACTTAACATGGTGAACTACGGTAGGCCCCCTAGATTTCCAACTCATTATAGGAAGGAGTATAGGAAGGAGGTTGGGGTGCTGTCTTGGAGGGAGCCCTTCTCCTGTGTACTTGGGGTGTTTCTTCTCTGTTTCACCTTTCTCTCGAGACTCCTAGTCTGTATTTTTGTACTTCTCTTTTCATTCATAATACCCGATATTGGCAACTAATCCAATCATAGGCCAACCAGTCTGAGCCATTTTGCTCATCTTAGCCATACAGAGCCTACCTGCCTTTCTGTGAGTTCTCACTCCACTCTACTCACCTGTACCTGTAGGCAGTGCAATAGATGCCTGAGAAGGTATCCTTCTACTTCTTATGGGCCCATATTTTTCAAAGCTGAGCATCTCTGCTTTAGGAGCCCTCTCCATTGGCCGGAATATTCCACCCCCCACAGTCATCTGTTCCCTGCTGAGAATAGCCATTTCAGAGACAAGGGGAAGAGGAGAGCATATGTTTTTTTTTTTTTTTTTTTAATAAAGACAAATGCTTTTTCCTTGGAAGTTTTTCAGCAGCACAGAGCAGCAGGCACTATTTTAAACTCTCGGTTAATTCGATCTTAATTATAGAGTAGGCAATAGCACTAATAAGTTTACAAATCTGCCAGCAACACTAAACACATATGTCTTAGAAAATGTTACCCTTTTCCTTGCTTATTGTAGGACTGGGAACTTGGGTAATTGTGAGCAATTAAAAGGGAGTGACCAAACAGTGATTCAGAGAAACCCTCCTGAGACAATGCCTCTAGAGAGAGCTGGGGAGGCAACTTGGAGACCTTGGGCATGCCTATCACTGTGCAGTGGGACCTGGAAAAGTCAAGAGAGCAGGAGCCTGAGTGTCTTACTTTCCACAGCTGCCAGGAGGCCCAGTGATGGCTTTGAGAAGATGAAATACTGTGTGGGGGTACACTCTTCTGCCCCTGAATCTTGCTTATGGTGGGGTAGCATTGGCTTGGGCCTTGGGACTCAACAGTGTACTCCACTCACAACATTGATCCATCTTTCTTTTTTTTTTCATTTTTTTAAATATGTATTTATTATTTATTCCCTCTTGTTGCCCTTTTTTTGTAGTTATTATTGTTGTTGTCATTGGATAGGACAGAGAGAAATGGAGAAAGGAGAGGAAGACAGAGAGGGGGGCAGAAAGAGACACCTGCAGACCTGCTTAACTGCTTGTGAAGCAATTCCCCCTGCAGGTGGGGAGCCGGGGGCTCGAACTGGGATCCTTACTTCAGTTCTTGCTCTTCGCTCCACCTGCGATTAACCTGCTGCGTTACCGCCTGACTCCCTGATCCATCTTTCATCAGTTGAATACCATCCTGCAAATGACCTTAGTTGTCCCTTGATTTCATTGTAAAACAGAGAGCATACTCCATTTGTGAGAGTCATGTAAGAAATAATTGAGGGCTGGGGGCAATAGCTCAACAGTAGAATATAGAGGTTGCATGCCTGGAGCTCCAGGTTCAAGCCTAGGCATTGGCTTATATACCAGAGCTGAGCAATTCTCTGATCTTGCTATCTTACAAATAAATAAGCAAATCTTTAAGTATAGTAGTAAAAAAGCAATTGTATTAGAGGCAAACATTAGTCCAATTTAACTATGTAATAATAATTTGAAAAAAAGTAATTTCATGGCAGGTGTACAATTTCAAGCAGACAAGCTGGCACACGGTGGAACAGCTATTGATATCCATCCATTCCATCCCTTTCCTCTCCTTCTCTTTGGAAGAGAATAGAGTGATTTTACTGAAATTATCAGTGACTGCTACATTTCCTGAAGGCACTTCTTCACTCTTGGCTTGGGGAAGGAACAAATATTGTTTTCTGCTAAATCAAGAAATGAGAGCCCAGAGAGGGTGAAGAATGTGGCAGAAGTGTACAGTAAGTAGGCGGGAGGCTGAACTTTAGTCTTAATGGGGAATCCAGGTTTAGCACAACCAGAGTCAATTCAACAAAAGCAAAATGCTGGATGGATTTCTCTGTCTTGATCTTTATTCTAAAAGGGGGGGGGGGACCACCCCAAAAGCTGAAGGAGTTTGAATGCCTGATTACCAGTTTCTTGGGATAAAATAGAAACGCTGCTTCCATGGTATGTGTGTCTAGACAGATTAAATTCATGTTTGATTACAAACCCCAGGAAAGAAGGGAAATAAATATGTTCATGAAGACTAGAGTTTCTTCGAGCAAGGGAGAGGAAGAAAATCTTTAGTTAATACTCTGATGGCTGCTGTCTCTAAAGTCTAGAAAGAACTCCTTACACTCCCGAGCTCAGTGACCTGTGTGAGGCTCTCCAATTCCTCAGAATGTCTATATACAAGCACAATGCTCACGACCCTTTGATCTGAATCCAGCACTTTTTGATTACATCTTTCCTGCCTTCCTCTCCTCTATACCCTCTCCTAAGCCCCAAAGCACAGAGTTCTCTGTATTCTAACACTTTCTGAGCTTTAATGCCCATGAGTCTTTGCCTTTCTCTTTCTTTACCTATTGGGAAATACTAATCCATCTTTAAGATCTAATTGAAGTGGACAAATGCCCTCGAAGTTCTTTCTTAATGCAGTGGCAGAAAATGATTGCTTCCTCTATAATCCCAAAGCACTGGGTAGTTTTCTTGTTCCATTCATCAAAATCCACCTTTGATTAAAATGACATCTGTTCTAGCTGGGGAAGCACAGTTGTTAATGTAGCAGACCTTCATGCCTAAAGTACCAAAAGGTCCCAGTTCAATCCCCAGCACCACTATGACCCAAAACTGAGTAGTGCTTTGATAAAAGGAAAGGGTATGGGGCAGATGAAGAGGAGGAGGAGAAGGGGAAAAGTAAGGAGGAAAGAAAGGAAATAACATTGATTTGGGAATGTCTAACTTCTGCTCTAAATCTGTGAACACCTTCTGCACAAAATGAAGATGTGTTCAGAGTACGAAATTGATGGAAAACAATGTCTGGCTCCTAGGGAGCTCTGTGGATGGTGGAGCTTTGCCATAGTACCTTCTCTCTCTCTCTCTCCCTCTCTCCTCTCTCCTCTCTCCCTCTCTCCTCTCTCCTCTATCCCCTCTCCCCTCTCCTCTCTCTCTCTCTCCATCCTTTACTTACCGGATCACTGCTCAACTCTGGTTTGTGGTGGTATGGGAGATTAAGACTGGGACTTAGGAGCCCCAGGCATGAGTCTCTTAGCAAAACCATTATGCTATCTACCCCCACCCACCCCTTCTCTCTATATATCTGTCTCTTTCTTATCTCTGTCACCCTCTGAAAAAATAAAGAATATAAAATTGAACCCAGGAGACCATTCAGCAATATCTTACATGTGTGGCACTGCATTAAGAGATGCAGCAATAGACATTTACATCTATGTTCTTCTGACATGGCCACACTTACTCACAGAACATTCCATCTGCTTTTATGCATCTTCCATCCCCTTCTCCCCTTGTAGAGATCTGGATGGAAGCCATATGAGTACTTAGCCAATGGAAAGTGAACATTCATAACTCTGCTAAAGGTGGTGAAAAGTTCATGGATGCCTCTCAGGTTTTCCCCTTCTGTGTAGTGACAGAGTCAACCCTGGGCAGTGTAGATACAAAGGGTTAATCTCAGGAGTGACCACATGAGCAGAAGTCTGGTGAATTATTTGGGCTTTGTCTGTGTGCTGCTGGAGATTAAACTCAGGACCTCATCCTTGCAAAGCATGCAAGGAGCAAGCAGTGAGCCACAAACTGGGTCCTGATGGGTCTGCTTTGAAGGCAAGAACTAACCTTTGTTGTTTGAAGCCACTGGGGTGTTTTGATGAGTTAAATAGAAAACAGAAATGTTAATTCCTCCTTTGTGGTGGCAATGAAATGATATCAAAGCCCCTAGCACAGGAAGTACTTGCCTGTCCCTCCTCTCCTCCTGCATGAAGAACTTTAAACTGTCGACACGAAAATCTAGCTATTTCACAGAGTAGATGTGATGAAAGATTTAGGACAAGCCCAGACCTTCTTGCAGAAGAATGCAGACATACTATAGTGTGCAGGCTCTGGGTCTCCAGCATGGATGCAGGAATGGATGCAGGGATGTCCCCAAAGTAGCTTCATTTCTCTTGTGGAATAAGAGCAATGAATCCTGGCTTGGGTGGGGCAAGAGGAAAAAGTAGAGAAAGAAATTTCTGGGCTTCCAGATGGGATAGGGTAGTGGAAGACCTTGGGTGGGGATGGGGGTTGTGGAAGGGGTGGGAGGGGAGAGAAGGCTTCCAGGAGGGGAGGGGAGGCTGCCAGAGAAAGAAGTGCCAGCTTAATCCATTTGTCCTCTGGGAGTTTTACAAAGCCAGACAAAGGGCCTGCTCTGATGCCCAGTCTCCCATACACTCATTGGGGCCAGCCTTTATGTCTCTTTTCAACCCAGCACATACTTGGTTGCACAGATTTGAAGGAAGACAAAGGTGGTTTTTAATAGGTGTTAATAGGGGGTGATGGGTGAATCATAATCTTATAGCCAAACCCGTTCACTAGCTTGTGTCAGCTATTGCAAGGCAGCCCTCCTTGGTGACTAGAGAAGAAAAGGATAGGCAATGGCATACTGCCTACCTCCTCCACAGAGCAATGGGAGCAGCAAGGAAGGGATGTCCTGGAAAGGGTTTGCTTGGCCAATTCTGAATATGACTGTAACTTATTCAAAAAGTGCCAAAAGAGAAGATTAGAGGCTGGCTAGTGCATGTGGCATTAAAAACAAACAAACAAACAAACAAAAAAACTGGTCATTTCCAAGATGTTCCAGAAACAGGGTGATTGCTAAGAAAGACCCTAGAGGCTCAGATCATTCCTTCCAGCTTCTTATCATCTCTGTTGTCTTGCCTGCCTTGGAGATCATGGTTTATAACCAGTGACTTGCTGTGGTCTCATGAGGCTTCAGGTGCTGGCTTTTCAGCTGATTTTTAGAAAGACACATAAGTATAGCTTCAGTTTGTCATGTGATATGATATGCAGAGAAATTTATCTATCTATTTATCTATCATCTATCTCTACCTGGTAAATACTGCTAGAGTAATCGTGTAATGCAACTAGTCATAAGAATTTTGCATCCAGGCCCATGAGGTGGTCTAATAGATAAAGTATTGGACTCTTGAGCATGAGGTCCCATGTGCTAGAGTGATGCTCTGGTTCTCTTTTTTCTCTCCTCCCTCTCCCCTCTTTCTTTAACAAATAAATAAATATTTAAAAAATAAAGAGGATCACTCTGAATTTTTTTTCTTTTTTTTTCTTTCTTTCTTTCTTTCTTTTGTGGCCCTTGTTATTGTTGCTTTTGTTACTGTTACCATTGTTGTTAGATAGAACAGAGAGAAATTGAGAGAGATGGGGGAGATATAGAGGGGGAGAGAAAGACAGACACCTGCAGACCTGTTCACTTGTGAAGCGACCCCTCTACAAGTGGGAGCCAGGAGCTTGAACCAGTCTTTGAGTGTTGCACCATGTGCACTTAACCCGGTGCGCTACTGCCTGACCCTACTGTGAATTTTTTAAAAAGAATTTTGCATCATTTTCCTTGATTCATCTCTTTGCTTTGGGGGGCTAGATGATGGCTCACCTGGTTAAAAACACATGTTACCATGTGCATGTCCCCAGGGTTCAAGCCCCCAGAACCCACTGGCGGAGGTGGGAGGGAATCTTCACAAATGATGAAACAGTTCTACAAGTCTCTCTCTCTCTCTCTCTCTCTCTCTCTCCATATTTACCCTTTCCCTCTCAATTTCTGTCTCTATCCAATAAAATAATAAAAGAAAACATTTAAAACTATTGTTTACTTCTCTCTGTCCTATCAAATAAAGAAAAGAAATTTAAAAAAACAACAAGAGCAGTGAATTGTCATGCTGGCACTGAGCTCCAGCAGTAACACTGGAGGCAAAAAAAAAAAAAAAATCAACTTCTTTATTTTTTCATGTGATGCCAGGGAATGAACCCAAGTCTTTGTTCATGAGTGAAACCACTGAGTAGCCTCCTTGACTCAATTTCTCTGGATCTGTATTTTCAGTAGGATTTCGCATAACCAGACTTTTTCAAGATTTCAATTTTCCCAGGCCAACTTTCCTTTCTTTTCTCTCTCTCTTTTCACTAGAGCACTGCTCAGCCCAGGTTTATGGTGGTGCAGGGGATTGAAGCTGGGGCTTTGGAGCCTCAGGCATGAGAGTCTCTTTGCATAACCATTATGCTATCTAACCCCGCCCTTCTTTCTTTCTTTTCTTTTTTACCAGAGCACTACTCAGCTCTGGCTTTTTTGGTGGTGCTGAGGCGTGATAGACTTTTTGTATAGCCATTATGCGGTCTCCCCACTCGATAACTTCTCTGTTCAATAGAATGATGAAGAGAGACACCACAGCATTGGAGCTTAAACTGGAACTGTGAGATTCCCATGTAGTAGTGGAACCTGGCTGTACAAATGACAAGGTTAGCACCTCATCCACTGAGATATCTCTCAACCTCACCTCTATATTTTTGAGGAAGAGGAAAGACATTACCTTCCATGGAATTCTCCTTGGTGCTGGACAGGGAACTCAAGGCCAGCTGAGCCATCTTCAGGGATTCTGAAGTGTGCTACTGTGTACAGGCAGACAGAAGTGAAGCTGGGCTACAGACAATAGTAGCAACTGTTGTACATTTGTAGAGCAGTTCAAAACTTACAAGGCAGTGGTCCGGGAGGTGGCACAGTGATAAAGCTTTGGACTCTCAAGCATGAGGTCCTGAGTTTGATCCCCGGCAGCACATGTACCAGAGTGATGTCTGGTTCTTTCTCTCTCCTCCTATCTTCCTCATTAATAAATAAGTAAATAAAATCTTTTTAAAAAATTTAAAAAGGAAAAAAAAAAAGAACTTACAAGGCAAATCCCATACTTAATCCTCTGTCATCCCACTGAGTAGCCAGTGGACACTGACTGAATACTTATAAATACCCACTGAATGCCCATTAACACCCACCAATATCTGCTGATACCCACTGAATAACCTCCTAGCACTCATTGTAATCTAGACCTGAAGTAGGGGAAAAGATGAATCAGGTAGTCCTGGATCCCAGCTCATCTTCCTAATCATGTTAAGACATAAGGCAGGCACAAGACTATTTTTCCATAGTGAAATTTGATCCAGGAGGGTTAGGGGTAGGATGTAGGCCACCAGGAATTGATCCAGGCTCTTCTTGGATTGGGATCTAAATCAAATCCTTGTTATACGGCATGCTTCATTGATAGCTGAGTCACTGAGAAAGTGGCAGCCACTGATAATTTACATTACTGTAACAGAAAAAAAAATGACATTTCCATTATGTACTGTTGTTTTGAGATTTAAAAAAAATGGGCAGAAAAAGTGATTGAACCCAGCGGGGCAGTTATTTAATGCCAGGAATCAAATATTTCATCCTTAACTGTTTCCTGTTAGGAAAGACCAAGGTGTTTTAAGATAGCCTTTTAATCAATGTCAATTTTTTAGTAAAATGTTTTCCTCAAAATCCTCTTGTAATTACAAGTCTTGAGATAGTGCTCACTGAACCAAAGACTGTTAAATTCTGTGTAATTTGTACTTATATTTAAAAAAATTCTAACAGCACCAAAACAGTGAATTTTATATGATCTTATATATAACTGATGATTTAATACTTTATGAAGTTTATGAATTGATATTATAATATCTTCTATTTAAATATAATTTTATTATGTTATATTTAATATGTTTTATATTTTCATATAAGTGTCCTAGAACTTAGGAGTCCCTTGAAAGTATTAAACAGAGAGAAACTTCAAAGAATCCTTTTATCTACACCTATACCAATGTTTTACACGATAAGTATTCTCATTGTATCCCTAAAATAACCTGTAATTATAACTAAACTCACTCCTGAGTGTCATTAAAAAAAAACTGAAAATGGGGCCGGGTGGTGGTGCACCTGGTTGAGCGCACATGTTACAATGTACAAGGATCCAGGTTCGAGCTCCCAGCCCCCACCTACAGGGGGAAAGCTTCGCAAGTGGTGAAGCAGTGCTGCAGGTGTATCTCTGTCACTCTTTCTTCACTATTTCCCCCTTCCCTGTAAATTTCTGGCTGTCTCTATCCAATAATTAAAGATAATTTTAGAAAAAACTGAAAACAGCAAATTTTCTGAGCTACTGAATATAAACACAATCTCTCTCTCTCTGCCTCCAGGGTTATTGCTGGCACTTGTTGTCTATACTATGAATCCTCTGCTCTTGGAGGCTATCTTTTCCCATTTTGTTGCCCTTGTTGTTGTTATTGTTGCCATTGCTGGTGTTGTTGTTGGAGGGCCAGGGAGAAATAGAGAGAGGAGGAGGAAGACAGAACAGGGAGAGAAAGATAGACACCTGCAGACCTGTTCATCACTTGTGAAGCGATGCCCTTGCAGGTGGGGAGCCGAGGGCTGGAGCCGGGATTCTTTCACTGGTCCTTGTGCTTTGCACCATGTGCGCTTAACCCAGTGCGCTACTGCCTGGCCACCACTCAAAGCTCTTTTTAACCTAAGTCTGAGTTCTTTTCTCCCTTCATACTCCCTCATTCTCCCTTTATTGCTAGAGAGAAGAGGTGATTCCTCTAACTTCCTTAATTAATCTAAGCAACTAAATTATAATTCACTAAACTCCCATTTTGCATTTTCAAAACAGAAAGTTCACACAGTGGGGTCAAGGATGCTACATTTCCTACACCATCACTGATCAGTCATCTTATTTTTATACTTTTACCTGCTGAGATGCTGCAAAGAGCATGAATCTTGCAGCCAAGTTTCAAACAAAAAGGTTGCAATTCCAACTTTACCACTTACTGACTGCTAGCTTGAAGAAACCCCTTAACTTTACATCTCAGTTTCCTCATGTCTTCAGAAAGGCAGTGAAAATTAAGTAAGAATACATGTTAAACTCCTGGCTCAATGTCTGGGTAGAGAGGAACTCCTTAATGAGGGGAGTGGTCTGTCTCTATTTCCAGAAAGTAAGCAAATAAAAAGACAAACAAAACCCAACTTACCCTGGATACTTCCTGGCCTGACTCCTCTTTGTTTTTAGTCACAGACCCTCATCTCAGATGCCATGGTTCTTATTTAAATTCTCTAGGAAAAACAGCTGTTATATTAACTTTCCTCTCCTTTGGGAAATAACAATTTTCCCTTCAGAAGTCAGGATTGTCAATGTTTGGAATAAGCATTTTTAAAAGTCAGTTAGGTTGCAACTGTAAGCAAGGTAAGATAAAAGTATAATTTAAAATTATTTTTACAATAGTGACTGTTAAAAATGAATGAGCATGGGAGATGGGCGGAAGCGCAGCAGGTTAAGTGCAGGTGGTGCAAAGCGCACCTACAGGCGTTAAGGATCCCGGTTGGAGACCCCGGCTCCCCAGCGGCAGGGGAGTCGCCTCACAGGCAGTGAAGCAGGTCTGCAGGTGTTTCTCTTTCTCTCTCCCTCTCTGTCTTCCCCTCCTCTCTCCATTTCTCTCTGTCCTATCCAACAACAACGACATCAATAACAACAACAATAATAACTACAACAATAAAACAAGGGCAACAAAAGGGAATAAATGAAATAAATATTTTTTTAAATGAATGAGCTTATCAGTTGTATTACCATCTATGGGTATAAATGATAGATCTGTTTGTCCCAGAATTTTATGAAATTTTATGCCCAGCATCACCCTCTTCTTAGGGACCTAACCTTCCTGTGACCTACCTGAAATTCTCTTCCTCATCACCTCTGCTTCTTCCATCCACTACAGATAGATGCTGCAGAGGTCACTTGGATGCAGATCCTAGGAGTTCTACTCAAGGATTTTTGACATTGGGGGGAAAAAAAAAGAAAAAAATGTCAGTCAACTGGCACTTTCCTGGTGACAAAACAACAAAGTGTGCAACTTGAAAACAGTGGTAGGCATCTTTCTTTGTAAGAATACATCTTTCTTTGTAAGAATACCTGCAGACCTGGAAAAATCTGATGGAGTAAGTAGGGAGAAAAGATTGGAGTGGCAGCTCCACATGTGGCTAGGCTCTCAAGCATAAGGTCCTGAGTTCAATCTCTGGCATCATATGTTGTGTGAGAGTGGTACTCTGGTTCTGTCTTTCTCCTGTGAAGCAAATATTTATCTCCAAAGATGGAGAGTGAATCTTGCAAATTCCAAGTGCCACTCATCCATCCCAGGTCCAAATGAACTTGGAATTCTCCATCATTTTAGACTAGGAGACTCTTCATTTTACCAGAGATGAAGCATTTTGAGTATGGAAGTTGGAGAGGGCTGAAAAGGAGGGAAATGATGTCCTCTCTGCTTCAGTACAATCCCTCTTTGTAGGTAATTGACTTTATTATTTTGTCAATATTTTTTATTAATTGTTTAACATTGGTTTACATATTATAAGATTATAGGGATATAGTTCCACACCAAACCCACTGCCTAATGTCTGTGCCCCTTCCACATGATAACCATCATTTTTCTCGCAGTCTTAGACTTTGACAGCTTTTTTTGTTGTTGTTGCAAGTTAATATGTTTTAGTTCTCTATATTCTACATAAGAGTAAAGCTATCTGGTAGTTATTTTTCAGTAAGTAGCTAGTTTTATTTATTAATTATTATTATTATTATTATTTTATAACCAGAGCACTGCTCAGCTTGGCTTATGATGGTGCTGGGTTTGAACCTGGGATTTTGGAGCCTCAGGCATGAAAGTCTCTTTGCATAACCATTATGCTATCTATCCCCACCCTGTTAGCAGTTAGTTTTTGTTTTGCCTCCAGTGTTGTTGCTGGGGCTCGGTGCCTGCACCATGAATCCACTGCTCCTGGAGGCTTTTTTTCTTAGTTTTTAAAAAATTATTTATTTATGTATTCCCTTTTGTTGCCCTTGTTGTTTTATTGTTGTAGTTATTGATGTTGTCACTGTTGGATAGGACAGAGAAATGGAGAGAGGAGGGGAAGACAGAGAGGGGAAGAGAAAGATAGATACCTGCAGACCTGCTTCATCACTTGTGAAGTGACCCCCCCCCCTGCAGATAGGGAGCCAGGAGCTCAAACCTGCATCTATAAGCCAGTCCTTGAGCTTTGTGCCATGTGCACTTAACCCACTGCACTATGGCCCAACACCCAGTAGTTAGTTTTATTAAGAAAGAATTGCTGCATCCCAGAAGCTGATGCAAAAGATAAGGTACTGGACTCTCAGTCATGTGGTCTTGAGTTAGATCCTTGACATAGGATGTATTACAGTGATAATCTGGTTCTCTACCTCTCCCTCCCTCTTTCTCATAAATAAATACTTTAAAAAAGAAAAAAAATGTCATGCACTACTTGATAACTTTAGAGTGTGCTGTGTGATGATTTAATTTACATACAGTGTAAAATAATTACCATAAGTTCAGCAAGCATCCATCATCTCACATAAAAAGAAAATTGCCGTTGGTCATTCACCCCAGTACTTAAAAAATTTATCTATTTCATACATGATACAGAGATAATTTCATAGGAGAGAAAGAGGGAGGAGCCAGAGTACTACTCTAGTACCTGCTGTACCGGGAGAGAACTAGGAAGGGTTCAGGTATTCGAGTCCTGTATTTTACCAATTGAGCTATTTCTCTTCTTCTTCCTCTTCTTCTTCTTCTTCTTCTTCTTCTTCTTCTTCTTCTTCTTCTTCTTCTTCTTCTTCTTCTTCTTCTTCTTCTTCTTCTTCTTCTAGCGTTTGCCCTTCTTCCGTAGCTATTTCTTTGCAATCTCCCAAGTGATTATTTTAATCTCAAGACTCGAAGTCTCTAATATTTCATCATCTTCTTTCAATTCCTTTCCCTTTAACCTCTGCTTCTTATTTTAGTATGATTTTTTTAGTTTTATTATCTTTATTTGATTATATTTATTTATTTATTGGATAATATTTATTTGATAGAGACAACTAGAAATTGAAAGGAAGGGAGATATAGAGAGGGAAAGAGACAAAAAGACACCTGCAGCACTGCTTCACTGCCCATGAAGCTTTCCTTTTGTGGTGGGGACTGGGGGCTTGAACCCATTGTGACATATGCGCTCAACTAGGTACACCAACACTTGGCCCTTATTCTGTCTTTTTAAAATTGATTTAAGAAGGGCTTACAATAAAGTAAGATTTTAGGGACTGAGTGCCACACCTGTACACATGTATATGACTCAGCATCCCCCCACCAAAATCCCAGGGCTGACACACCAAATACATACCTCTACCTACTCATTCCACCTCCACTCTTTTGTTATTATTATTATTTATTTCATTTTTTATTTTACCAGAGCACTGCACACCTCTGGCTTATAGTGGTTAGGGGAGCTGAACCTGGGACCTTGGAGCCTCAGGCTCAAAGGTCTTTTGCACAATCACTACTGTTTTCCCTATCCCCCCTCTCCCTCCTTATCTACTCTTCTACTCTGGTAGCTACCATAGTTTTCACATTTGACTCATTTAAATCTTTTTTTTTTTTTTTTTCCTCCAGGGTTATTGCAGGGGCTCGGTGCCTGCACTACAAATCCACTGCTCCTGGCAGCCATTTTTTTTCCATTTCTTTTTCTTTCTTTCTTTTTTCTTTTCTTTTTTTTTAATTTCTTTTTTTTTCTTTTTTAAATATTTATTCCCTTTTGTTGCTCTTGTTATTGTAGTTATTATTGATGTCGTCGTTGTTGGATAGGCCAGAGAGAAATGGGGAGAGGAGGAGAAGACAGAGAGGGGGAAAGAAAGGAAGACACCTGCAGACCTGCTTCACCGCCTGTGAAGTGATTCCCCTGCAGGTGGAGAGCTGGGGGCTCGAATCAGGATCCTGACGCAGGTCCTTGCGCTTTGCGCCACCTGCGCTTAACCCACTGCACCACCACCCGACTCCCCGGTTTTTTATTTATTTATTTTTTTTTTATAAAAAGGAAACATTGACTAAACCATAGGATAAGAGGGCTACAACTCCGCACAATTCCTACCACCAGAACTCTGTATCCCATCCCCTCCCTGATAGCTTTCCTATTCTTTTACCCTCTGGTAGTATGGACCCAAGGTCATTGTGGGATGCAGAAGGTGAAAGGTCTGGCTTCTGTAATTGCTTACCTACTAAACATGGGCATTGACTGATCGATCCATACTCCCAGCCTGTCTCTCTCTTCCCCTAGTAGGGTGGGGCTCTGGGGAAGCGGAGCTCCAGGACATATTAGTGGGGTTGTCTGTTCAGGGAAGTCTGGTAGGCATCATGCTAGCATCTGGAACATGGTGGCTGAAAAGAGAGTTAACAGACAAAACCAAACAAATTGTTGAACAATCATGAACCTAAAGGTTGGAATATGGTAGAGAATGTTCCATCCTCTGAAGGGAGGATGAACAACATACTTTATGCTACACCTGAGGAAGATGGGTTCTGATATTGGGGCAGCTTGGAATGTTCCTACTCATGACCACAGAATGTGAACTCAGATCTATAGGGATGCAGAGGTCACATAGGCTCCAAAGCTGAATATAGGCCCCAGACCAAATCACACCAATGGGGTTTACAGTCAACAATATTTATACTCCTTTCCCATATTAGGGAGCTACTCTCATCCCTGATCCAGCTTTCTGTTGCTTTTCCAGCCATGACATCATCTCCCCAGACAATAACTTGTATCCACCTGCATATCAGATTTCAGACTCAGGGAAGAAGAAGAAGAAAAAAAAAAAGAACTAGTATAGCCACAGGCTCTTTGGAATATAACCAAAATATGCCTACTAGCTAGCTACAAAATGGAGGACCCCCCCCCAACTTTTCATCTGCACTTTTCCATTTCTTTTTAATTGAATAGGACAGAGAGAAATTGAGAGCTGAGGGTTAGAGAAAGACAGTCACCTGCAGATTTGCTTCACCACTTGTGAAGTAGCCCCCCCTGCCCCCGGTTGGGAACCAGGGCCTCAAACCCAGATCCTTGCGCAGGTCCTTGGGTTAGTACTTTATGTGTCTAACCCAGTGCGCCATCGCGCAGTCCCTTATTTAATTCTCATAGTAATTCACAACAAGGTAGTTGTCACCCTCACTCCTTTCTTTTTATAGTGAAAGATACTGTGGCACAGAGAGGTTTAGTAACTTGGCCAGGGTCACACAGGTACAATGTGAGAGTAGAACCAGGTTTCAAACCCAGGCAGTCTGGCTCCAGAGTCTTTGCTTTCACTGGTGGTAGTATATAGTTTTCTAGGCTGCTTGCAACATAAAATGCTCCACAACAGTGCTTCTCAAGACCCACAGGGCCACTGGACTGCCTGATGAGGAATGGCCATGTAAGACCCACTGCTATTATCAGCCCATGTGGGTCACAAGCCATGTGCCAGTCCAATTTCCATAACCTGAGGCTTGTTCGATTCTCCCTAAACTGGAACCCAAAGGGCATTAGCCAACTCTAATTCTAAGAAGTCCTGAGTTTGGGGAGTTATCAGAGAACAAGAATTCTTAGCATGGTTAACATCTTATACATAAGTGATGAATAAATAAAGGGCAATAGTTAGTTTAAAATAGGCTAACTACTTATCTAGTAGGGACATAAAACTCACTGAGTAATTTGTGGGTGTTAGGTCTACAAGCAATTTTCACATCATAGTTTTTGCTTTACTTTTTTTCTTTTCCTTTTTTTTTTTTTACCAGAGCTCTACTCAGTTCTGGCTTAATGGTGGTTCCTGGGATTGAACCTGGGACTTTGGAGCCTCAGGCATGAACGTCTGTTTGGATAATAATTATTTTCTGGTTTTAATTTTAAACTAAGAACATGTGTCTCTTTTATAAACAAAGTTAAAAAGAAGTTTTCAAAGACATGTTCAGGTACACTTGTGTTTCATGTTGATTTTGCTATTTTACATTCATTTGGGGGAATCTGTTTTTATGTCTATTAATTATTCATTATGTATATTTCTCTCTTTTAAAAATAATTATTTTAAAATCCATGGTTTCATTATTCAGAATCACTTAGTACATTTCTTGTTTCTTGGTTCTCTCCAGGAAGGTTGGTTATGCTAATTTTTGTTTTCACTGTTCAAAACCACTTTTTTCTTTTTCTTTGCTTTGTGCCTGTGGGAAATGTTTGCAAAGAATTCCCATTACTTAGAAGAGACTGGAGAGAAGAAATTGAAAACTGTATCCTCTAGTTTGCCGTTGATATAGTTGATAGGAAGCAAATCTAACCAGCAATGAGCAGTGATAGCCATGAGAAAAATTTGGAGACTTTTATGATTTTATCAGCAGATGGCAAGTGTGATTTAGTGTAGACAAACTAATAATTAACTGGAGACTAAGGAGGCCATTTCAGTGATGTATCCAGGCATAAAATAATTCTCCAGAACACTGATCAAGAAAAGGATTTAGGGATTATTCTTGAAAAATCATTAAAACTATGAGTCTAGTGCATAGTTCAGGAACAAAACAAACATGATATTAACAAAAAGAAAGCACATAAACTAGAGGTAGCACCCATTAATTTGAAAAGGACTCATTTGATCTGGTCTGGAGCATGGTCATGTTGGCCATTACTATGCAAGCTGGTGACAGCTAGAATGATAACCACCACCACCACCACCCAAAAAAAAAAAAAAAAAAAAACCTGGTATAAAAACTCATATATCTCTCTGTGATCATCAGCAAGGTTTTTTTTTTTTTTTTTTTTTTTTACTGAGTCTGTACAGTTGAAGCTAAGTGTCTGTATGATAAAGTTGCACTGTGTTCTGATATTTGGGGAATTAATCCATGGAATCCATTATCCTTACTTGGGTGATATAATGGATATACCCTATTCAATAAAAAATAATGACTTTCAAGAAAGGCTTTTTATCTACTGTGCCATCTCCTGGACCACTGGGGGCTGCTTTCTATCCAATTAGAATGAAGATCTGACTCCATAGGTCTTGGGAGAGTTGCTAACACATGATACCACCCAATATTACCATTTTGTCTTTCTGAAAACAGCAGAGAATTGGGAAGAAAAATCACAAAGTCCTCCTTAATCAGTAAAAATATATGCCACAATTTTCATAAACCAAATATACCTTATTTAAAAATTATATATATATATATGATTTATTTTTAAATCAGATCCTTGCTGTCTCCCTGATTCCTGTGCAGGGCACTAAAGTCTAGGGCCCAGAACTGGGAAGGAGCAGGTAGGGCACACAGCTGTACAGCTGCCAGGATGTTCATTGTGGGCAATGACCTGAACTTCCCCTACCCAAAAACTCAAGGAAGTTGGATTGGAAAGTTTTCACCTGAGAACTGCGAGTCAGTCCACAATCCATGGAGATCTCTCAGTACCAACCATAGTACTCCCATGTAGTACTGGGGCTTGAATCCAGGGCTTTGGGATATTAGTATATTCTACCAATTGAGTTATTTCTTTCCTATTTAATTATTTATTTTACCAGAGCACTACTTACCTCTGGTTTATGGTAGTGCAGGGGACTGAACCTGGGACTTTGAAGTCTCAGGCATGAAAGTCTCTTTGCATAACCATTATGCCATCTACCCCCCCAATCTATCTAATTTTATTGATAGAAAAGAATAGAAATTTATTATCTTATATGTAATTGCAACATACTTTATTGTTTGGTGTCCCAACTCATATTAGAGTGGAAGTAGCAGGGGCCAAAGCAGTTAGTTGACTAACAGCAAAAACAGAGATTAGAAAAAAAAAAATTACTTATCAATAACAAGTGTCCTGAGGCCTGTGTGGTTTCTTCCTTGGTCCATAGATGGAGCCTATTAGCATAAGGCAACCTTAAGATCAAATATTCAGGCAAAGGCTATTAGTGTTTTTTTTTACTAGAGCACTGCTCAGCTCTGGTTTATGGTGCTGTGGGAAACTGAAACTAGGACTATGCAGCCTCAGATTAGAGTGCTGTTATAACCAGGCACTAGGGTGCCTGAGAGTTGGTGCAGTGGATAAAGCATTAGAGTCTTAGGTATGAAGTCCTGAGTTTGCTCTCTGGCATCATTATGTGTCAGAGTGATGCTCTGGTTCATTCCCTGGCATTGTATTAAAAATGAATGAAAGGGGAGTCGGGTGGTAGTGTAGCGAGTGTTGTATATTTCATATTGGTTTGGTCTCCTTCCCCCCCACCTCTGGGAGAAATTGGTTTGGCCCTTGCTAGTTTCGCACTTCTTTTTCTCCCCGCCCCCCGGATGCTACGTAGTGCCAGAGTTCTTGGGGCTGCTGCGTGAGGGGATGCAGGATAGATCTGTGTGGTGATTAGTTTTAAGGGTCTCTCTCTGCTGCCAGAGCAGAAAGACAGGAGAGCACGTTTGCCAGCTCATGAATAAAGCTTCTCTGCCCAGCCATGTGTCTCTGGTAGTCTCTGTCTAATGCCGTGAAGCTAGCCCGGCCATCTGGAACCCCGGAACACTAACGACAAGTTAAGCACAGGTGGTGCAAAGCGCAAGGACCAGCATAAGGATCCCAGTTCGAGCCGCCGGCTGCCACCTGCAGGGGAGTCGCTTCACAGGCGGTGAAGCAGGTCTGCAGGTGTCTTTCTCTCCCCCTCCCAGTCTTCCCCTCTTCTCTCCATTTCTCTCTGTCCTATCCAACAATGACATCAATATCAACAACAATAATAACTACAACAACAATAGAAAACAACAAGGGCAACAAAAGGGAAAATAAATAAATATAAAAAAAATCTTTAAAAAAATGAATGAAAGAAAAAGAAGGCAGGCCAGTGGGGTATGAATTTATTTTTATTTAATTTCTTTTATTGACTAAAGAATTTCATTAATACAACAATAAATTTAATAAAGATTTATATCAGGGGGTTAGGCAAACCCAGTTAAGCTCACATGGTATGAAATGCAAAGACCCACATAAGGATCCTGGTTAGAGCTCTGGCTCTCCACCTGCAGGTGTGTGTGTGTGTGTGTGTGTGTGTGTGTGTGTGTATCATTTTCCTTTCTCTTTCCCACTCTATCTTCCCATCCTCTCTCAATTTCTCTTTGCCCTATTTAAAAAAAATGGCCACAGGAGCAGTGGATTTTTAGTATACGCACCAAGCCCTAGAGATAACCCTGGGGGCAAAGAAAAAATTACATGATAAAATATACTTCTTAGGGAGATAACAGACCTGCCCTGCCTGCAGGGTATTAATTAATCCCACCGGTTAAAACCTTCGCAACAGTTGCTAAGGGAGTTTCTACCTTTGCCCGATCATTTCTCCACCCCCTTTCCTAGCCATTTCCTCTTCTGACTTGCTGCTTCCAGTTCTAATAGATAAAAGCTTTGCCTATGATAAATAAAGACACACTGCATTCCCACTCTGCCATGAATCCCTAGTCTCTCTCCTGTATTGCTGCGCACGTAGCAGCCCAGGTTGGCTCTGGTTGAGTTCTCTCCAACCCAGAATGCACGTGCCCAGGAAGAAACACCCGTGATGCTAGCCCAGCATTCTTGGTAAAAGAATAAAGTATTAGGATGGGGGAGATAGCATAATGGTTATGCAAACATACTCTCTCTCATACCTGAAACTCCAAAAGTTCCAGGTTCAATCTCCCTCACAACCATAAGCCAGAGCTGAGCAACGCTCTGGTGTTTCTCTCTCTCTCCTATCTCTCTCTCAAAACTAAAATAAAAAAAATAAAGTATAATTTATAGCACACTTAAAATTTTAGTGAGTCTCCATCATGGTATTATTCTAATCATTGACACTGATTTTAATTTTAGAGCCTTTTGGGTTATATAGTGAGTCACTGCCACAGAAGACAGTATGATAAAATTGTTGAAACATCATATGTAAAGTAAAAATTACTTTAAGGTCTGAAAATCTTATGTGTTGACTTGAAATTTCACTTGTGACAAACACTTTTTTAAAAAAAAATTTTTAACAGGAGCACTGTTCAGCTCTGGCTTATGGTGGTGCAGGGGATTGAACCTGGGACTTTGGAGCCTTAGGCATGAGAGTCTGTTTACATAACTATTATGTTATCTATCCTCCGCCCAACAAACACTTTTAACCAAGTCTCTTTTGTCAGCCTTGTATACTGAGTGTAATTAGCAAATTTCACTAGTAGACTGTTATTTCAGGATAAAAGGAAGCCATTAAGATGTCACTTTCCCGGCTTAAAAGAGAAAATATGTTTAAAAATGCACATTAAATGTATTTATTTCCCAGAAGTTGTTCAAAATCGTACTTTTGCTAGGGCTAATCCCTATATCTAAATCCAACTATTGCATCTCCTAGGTTATATCAGCATCACATGGGTCCTTTCTATGCCTACCACAACAACACTGACTTTATTTAGAGGGAACAATAGCTGCTATTAGAAATATCAGAAGTACTGAATGATAGAATTTAGTATATCATGGTATAACATAAGCATAATAGTAACAACAATAGTGAAATAATAATAATGTTACCATTTATTTAGCACTTACTCTTAGCTTTGTATGTATTACCACCTTTAATTCCCCCACCAGCTTTTAGGAGGCACCACTACTTAATGGAATTAAACTTTACTTAATGGAGTAAACTGACTTTTAAAGAGGTTAGCTATGTTGCTCACATTATTGATGTTATTATGCTAGTAGATTGTTTCTATTATTTTAGGGTTCTGAAGTTGGGCAGTACTACTCTAATGGCATTTTCTTTTCTTTTTTCACCTGCAGGGTTATCACTGGGGCTTGGTGACTGCACTACAAATCCACTGCTCCTGGAGGCCATTTTCTTTTTTTCATTTTATTGGATAGTACAGAGAGAAATTGAGAGTGGGAAAGGGAGATAGAGAAGGAGAGAGACAAAGAGACACCTGCAAGTGGGAAGCCACAGGCTCAAACTGAAATCTTTGTGCTTCATACTATGCACCTAACCTGGTGCACCAGTGCCTAATCCCCTTGAATGCCATTTTCTAAGGTGTTATAAATTCAAATTCAGTAAAGAAACAGAATCCCATTATATGCAGAAATAATCTTTTACCTGCTGACTGTGTTCATTACGCTAACAGGGAGGTCTAAATTATAATATAAAATCAAAGGATACAGTTATTTGTTTCCAAAAACAGACTTGAAATTACTCTTCACCATCTCCTCCAATAGCTGGAGTAATCATTCTTGCCATGCCCTCACCCTCAAAACTTAAGTAGGTTCTATAACATTAACTATCTTCTGAGATCAGACAAGATCAGGCGTGTTCAGGGTGGTATGGCCATAGACAACATTAATTATCATATTCCTCAAAATAACAATACCAGACATTTTGCAGATACCTTCCTTCTACAGAATCTTAGTACCACACAATTATATATGATTTGTCTTCAGCACTGCAAAGACAAAGATTTACTAGAGGGAGAAGTAGCAGAGTCAGAAAAATGAATACAAAATCTAGAGAGGTCAATGAGAAAATTCAAAGTTTAAATTTCTATTAATTTAGATTCAAAATATTTCTTTCAACTGATCAGAAACAACTACAACCATGCAGGTAGCTTTATTTGACTTTAAATATACATTTACTGGAAGATCAGTGTTAATTCAAATCCATTCAGTGCTGCTTCACTTCAGTAATTTGTTAAGATTAAGCAGTGTACCCTGCACCTGTTTTAATGATATAGCACATTGATGACATTTTCACTCCCTTAAAACTATGTTTGCTAACAAAGCCTTAGCACACACAGAATTCTAAAATGCACTCTTCACACATTCGAATAGCCTGAAAAAGTCATTGACAAGCTTAAACCTTGGCCAGTCCAGTGTCTTCCAAGGTAATGTCACCAAACTCCATTTCCATGGAGAGGAAAATACACTTGAGAATTGTATGAAAATGTACCCCTCTTATCCTACAATTTTGTCAATCACTGTTAACTTAATAAAAACCAAACAAATGCACCCCACAATGACCCTGGTTCCATACTCCAGAGGGTTAAAGAACATGAAAGCTATCAGGGGAGGGGATGGAATATGGAGTTCTAGTGGTGGGAACTGTCTTGTCAGTGTTTCCATTTTATAAATAAAAATAATAAAAAAATACACTCAAGGTCACAACATGTCCACTATCAATCATCACTCCAGTATTCTCCACACAGGCTGATTTTAAGTGGATTTTGCCTTAATTTGTCAAGGAGAATGGTTAAAGTTTTACTATAAAATATGGTAGTTACCAGGGATGGGGAGGGGTTAACAGAGGTGACAGTGGAGGGAAGTGTCTGACTAGAAGTGTAATGAGAAATGTGTTTGTTGAATTCTAAAGATTTAGATCACTTTAAATACACTCAAAATAAGAAAAGAGTAAGGCTTGTACGAGGAGGAAAAGCAAGCTAAGGGGGTGATGTACGTTCCAGCCATGTAGACAGGGGTGAGGGGAAAAGATATCTAACTCCACAATGAGGTCATCCTATCTCCCGGAAGTGACACACAATAACCGGCTTGGCCTTAGCTCCGCCTCTTCCCTGGGAGGATCCACCCCTCTGCCGGCCGCCGGCTGGGTGTCAGGGGGCGTTGCTCCAGGAGGAAAGCTGGGCCCTGCGACACTGAGGAAGGGGACCCCACGACGCCTGGCACTGCCCCCTACCGGGAGCATTTGGGACCGCCCAGATCGTCCCGGCGGGCTTCAGTGACGCCGAGGGGTCAACCTGATGGGTTTCGGGGTCAACGGAAGAGGGAAAGGGGAGCCCTGGCGGGGAGAACCCCCCGGCCCCCCGCCCCGCAGCTGAGGCGCAGGAGGGCGGCCATTTTGGCCGGGAGGGGCGGGCCGGGGAGCTGCGGGCGCCTTGTGATTGGGGAGCTCGTCCGGAAGTGACGTGGGCCGGCCGGAAGCGGCGGGGGTTCCCGGGCGCCCTCCCCCCCGCCTGCGTGGGCGCCCCCGCTTCCTCCCCGCCCCCCTTCCTTTCGGCTCGGCTCCCCCCTCCCCGGGCCCTGCCGGCCTCTCCCCCCCTCCCGCCCGTCCCTCCCCCCCACCTCCGGAGCTGGGAAGAGAGTCAAGATGGCGGCCAAGTCCGATGGCGGCGGCGTGGGGGTGGGCTTCGCCCAGCTGCACAACCTGGACGAGGCGGTGGGCAGCGGCGGCGACGAGGACGGGGAGCCCGGGGGCGGCGGCGGCGGCGACGAGCCGGGCGAGAGCAGCTCGCTGCACATCTGCCACTGCTGCAACACCTCGTCGTGCTACTGGGGCTGTCGCTCCGCCTGCCTGCGCTCGCTGCTGGGCAGGAAGCCGCGCCGCAGCGCCGCCGCCGCTGCCGCCGACGGGGGGGACCAGCCGCTGCAGCCGGGCGCCCCCGGCCGCCCCCCGCCGCCCTCCGGGCCCCCGCCGCCGCCGCAGGGCCAGCGGCCGTGGCTCGACTGCCTGTGGATCGTGCTGGCGCTGCTGGTCTTCTTTGGGGACGTGGGCACCGACCTGTGGCTGGCCCTCGACTACTACCGCAAGGGGCACTACGGCTGCTTTGGGCTGACCCTTTTCTTCGTGTTGGTGCCGTCGCTGCTGGTGCAGAGCCTGAGCTTCCGCTGGTTCGTGCAGGACTACACGGGCGGCGGGCTGGGTGCCGTGGAGGGGCTCAGCAGCAGGGGCCCCCCGATGTTGGGGGCCGGCTACGGCCACGGCGCGGCCCGCGGCCCGGGCGCAGGGGGCTCGGCCACGCCGGGGGCGCAGCGCCTGTGCCGCCTGTCGGTGTGGATCTGGCAGTCGGTCATCCACCTGCTGCAGATGGGGCAGGTGTGGAGGTAAGAGCCCGCGGCGGGGACGGGGGTGAGGGGCTGGGGGGTGGAGGCAGCTACCGGGCGGAGGAGGCAGGGCCCCTCTAGACCCTGCACCCAGCCCCCCACGGGCCGGCCTGGAGGACTTGACCGTGCAGACCCGCGTCGGGTCGGGTCGCGAGCCCCGGGCCACGCCTTTTGGCCCAGGGAGGTCCCGCGGAGGGTCTGTCTGCATCCCAGGTTCTCACTTGGCAGAGACCCTGCCTCATCCTGTCTCTCCTTGCTGGCTCCGTGGACCTTCCCAGTTATCTTGTCCCTTCCCCTCTAAGCCCAAGGTAACCAGCAGCTAGCGCTTTTTTTTTTTTTTTTTTTTTTGACTCTAGCTTGCCTTAGGGTGGTGGTGATGGGAACCTTTTCTTTTTGTAGCTCGTTGGCTTTAGTTTCTGTCACCCGGCGAGACATCCTCCCATCTGCCCCCCCCTCTTCCCCCCCCACCCCGCGGCTCTTTCCGCAGTGGCCTGTGTGGGGCCCCAAACACAAGCCCTGGCCGCCTTTCCCTTTTGCACTCCTGTCTTCCACGCCCCCCCCCCCCTTTCTGCAATTCCATCTCCCGCAAAGGACTCCAATCTGCTGCCCTCCTTGAAGGGAGAAGGACTTCTTGATTGTTGTTGGCTAGATTAGACGTGTCCTTAGTGACAGGTAAAATGGTAGATGGTGGGTGTAAGTGTCTGTTTTTAACGTGCCCCTCTAGGAAATCAAGTAGCCACCTGGACACCTTTTCTGATGGAACGTTGTTTTGGGTAACCAGATCTGTGCGTAGGTAATTTGGGATTACCCGGACCCCAGGCTTGGTCCTTTGGCCCTGTCCACCTTGTAAATTTCTGGTATGCCAGGTGAATCCCTCAAAAACCACTTGCAGATTTCCCTTTTGCCCGAATGTTCCCCTTAAAAACCTGGTAAACCTGTGCCCTCCAAACGGGCTAATCATAAACCTGTTCTGGAAGCAGTTGTGGATAGAAGCATTTACAAGAGAGGACATTTACCCAAGATATATCATACAGAGCGTTTCAGGTGCATTGCTTCTGTAAAGGAGACATTTTGCCTAGTCTGGCCTCGTTTAGCCTAGCCTGGTAGGAGATTTTAGTGTTGCTGTTTCACTGAGGCGTGTACTCAGGTTGGCTGATAAAGTTCATTGTCTTTTGAATTGTTAGTTCAGATCTCTGGTCAGAATTTTAAGTAAAAATGTTGCCCAAAGCATGGGAGAGAATGAAGTCAGATCATGAAAGTCATGGTAAGAACTTTGTCCTGCAGAATTTACATGTAAATTCAGGGTTGGGAACTGAGTGCTCCTTGATTTTCCTGGTCCTCCCATGGTTGTTTACTGGTGATCCTAGGCTGAAATAGGCAGCCTTTTTTTTTTTTCCTAACTGCATTTGTTTGCAGATAGATTGTTTCCTGCTGATACGATTATTAGAAGAGGGGGAATAAAACTATGAAAAATGGTGATTGATGAACACTAGCTATTAGGAGGATAGCTTGGGGAGGGTCACATAAAATTTTGAAGTATGCTTTGAATTTGAAATCAGGAAACATCTATTTGACATCCCAAATCCATACTGTTTGGTAGTGGGAAAGATTTTGGGGGATTTATTGCAGGTTAGCAGGTTGTAGAGAGGTACAAACGTATGGTGAAAATAGGTTTGAAATATTAGGAAAATTACACAGCATGTGTTTGATAACTAGGTTTGTACTGAACAAGCTAGCATTACCTACTGCCATGTCTTATACTCTTAAGTGTGGAAAAAGCAAAAGCTTGATGTCAGTTTAAAATTCCCTACAATTGTGTCTAATGTAACCCATTCTAGATATTTATTAGTAGTACAGTTTTGGGGCATAATGAAACCGGAGTAAGTAGATTTAGGGACAAATTAAAATACCCTTTTTCCTCTTTTTTTGTGGTCATCATGGAGGCTTCAACACTTTTGGCAGACTTTTTCAGATAGAAGGGGTGGGGTGAGGGGAGAGATAGGAAAGGACACCACATCATGAGAGGTTTCTCCAGTGCAGTGGGGGCTGGGCTTAAATTTGGGTTGTGTGATGGCAAAGCAGGCACACTATACAGGTGAGCTATCTTGCCAGCCCCACAAGTACATTTGAAGTGTAAATGTAGTTCTAACTGTTTAAAGTAAGGTTGTGTACTGGTTTTCCTGATCTTTATTCAGCTTTCAAGGTTTGCAGATGTATATGTTTAATAAAGAAAGATGCTTGTGATTTTACTATGTCTGATTGCTTTTAATCTTTTTCTAGATTAGAGAGTGCCATTAAATATTTTATCAAGTTATTAAAAGCCATGCTAATTCTGCTAAGTTATTTCTTCCAACATAGCTATGCATATAAAAAATACTAAGGATTTGATTATTTTATTTTAGCTTATTTTTTATTAAGCTGGTTTTGCTTGAAATGCTCCAGGTCTGTCTGCAATACCTACTAGTTATGTGGTACATGGGAAGCATTTAGGGATAAGCATTTTGGAGAAAGACAACTCTTTTCTTGCTTTAATTTCTTGACAATTATTTGTCAGTGTGTAAACATGTTATATATGTTTTTATTGCGGATCTTTTGGGGTTTGCTTGCTCAAGCTTGTTGGCTGCTTCTGTTTTGTTATTTCATGGGGTCACATGACATAAAGGTTAAGGCCTAGAAATTCTATCATATGATTTGGGCCCCATTCCTAAGAAAACATGTTGGTGAAATGGTAATTGTCAACTGATTTCATTAAGCCCTGAATACCTGTCTCTTCATAATGTCTTTTTTAAATTAAAAATTATTTAACTCTTGTTTGGGCAAAGCACAGTGTTTGCTTAAGAAAATGATGTTTTAATTGACAGTAAGGTGGTTAGCTTCTGTGCCTGATAATTTTTCCTGTTAAGATGGGAAACACTTGCCATTTCTCTCACCAAATGATTTAACAGAAGGTAAGAAAATATTTTTGGTGGGACAGGAATTGGAACATGGAAGAATGGTTGTCAGTGGAAAGATTTGGTTTCATCAGCCTCAGCAGCTCTAGTGTGTGATTGAGGTCTATTTAATGCTTCCTCTCACCAACTGCTTGCTCGTCATTTCCCTGCTCTATTTTCCAGGTACTTTTTCAGATAGATGAACCACAGCAAACTTCAGTTTTGTACATTGTGGTGTTTATTAGAAAGAGATTTTTTTTTTTTTGGGGGGGAAGCTAAACCTTAGAAGCAGTTCTGTTTTCTTTGCATACTGCATTATTATGGGTTAGTATTTTCCTTCTGAGTATTTTTTTTTTTTTTTTTTTTTGCACCTTTAGAGATTGCTTAGTGTGTTGGCAGAAGAAGCAACAGTTCTTTGACGAATTTCTTTTCCCTAAAAATCATCTTACAGCAGAACCATTAATCTTATTTATATATTGGCTTCATATCCTTTTGTTTTCCAGAGTGAAAGAGGATTTAAAGTCTTAATAGCTTTCTCAGTATATGCTGTTTTAAAAATGAATGTCAGCTGTGTGTTCTCTTGAGTGGTAGGGTGCACTGGATTTTGCTTTCAAGGAGTTCATACTAATACCGTCTATCTATGAGTTTTAGGCTCCCCTCTTTTTTTTTTTGGTTTTTTTTTTTTTGGTTACAGGGCTCTGCTGTAGTTTAGGGACATACTCTCTCTGTACTTAGCACCAAATGTTGCAGTGATCGTGAGGTGCTTTTATTAACTATTCTGTTCCCTCCCTGTCCCTGCCTTATCTTTAAGGAGTACTTAGTAAATTACAGGACTTTGATCATATTGAATACTCTAGACTAGAGGCTTTTTTCTTAACTGTGACTGAAAATAGCACCCATTCTAGCTTTTGAAAAGAAATGTAAGCATTACTGGACCTGCTGAAGAACCCCAGGGTTGGACCCCAGCAGTTTTATTTGTAGACATGGGCAGCCAGACATGAAAAACATTTTCAGGATAGAGTTCCAGGTTTATTTTCTTTAGGTTTACTACTAGATTTGTGTTCTTGATAAATGTGATGAAACAATTGGGAATGGGAGAATTTGGTACTACAGAGCTTGGTTTCTGGATACTATAACAAAACAGTTTTTACCTTTGAAACACAAGTGTACTCGGTCTGTTTCTAGTGTGTGCACTTATGGCACGTGATTTTTTTTTTTTGAGCACATATGCAGGGAATTCTTAAAGAATTCCCAAGTTCAGAGCAGCCCTCAATAAATATAGCCCACTTCTTGCCTTCTGTGTGCTCTGTGTAACACTGTTATGGTCATATCTATGTGAAAGGTTAGTAAACTTAATTTTGAATTTTTTTCTTAAGATTTATTTATTTATTTATTTATAATAAACAGTGTGAAATCCAGAGCACCACTCAGGCATATGTTAGAGATTGAACTTCAGTGACTTATCTACTGTGCTACCTCCTGGCTTTCAGAAATGATTTTCTTAAATAGGCTGAGGTGAGCGTAACTGGGACTATAAGAAGTATAAGTAGAATAAGTGTTCTGCAGTGTCTCTGTTGCTGTAAGATTTTGTGATTTAAGAATGGATATGCTCATTACAAATATGGAAATCTTTCCAAGATAATAGTCACATTAAAAGGGCACTTGTGGAGAGTTGGGCGGTAGTGCAGCGGGTTAAGCACACGTGGCTCAAAGCTCAAGGACCGACATAAGGATCC
Source organism: Erinaceus europaeus (assembly GCF_950295315.1). Lineage (NCBI taxonomy): Eukaryota > Metazoa > Chordata > Mammalia > Eulipotyphla > Erinaceidae > Erinaceus > Erinaceus europaeus. Next base: position 111,434,754 of record NC_080163.1, on the reverse strand, counting down.
CGGTTCGAGCCCCCAGCTCCCCATCTGCAGGGGAGTCGCTTCACAGGCGGTGAAGCAGGTCTGCAGGTGTCTGTCTTTCTCTCCCCCTCTCTGTCTTCCCCTCCTCTCTCCATTTCTCTCTGTCCTAACAACGATGACATCAATAACAACAATAGTAACTTGAACAACAGTAAAAAAACAAGGGCAACAAAAGGGAAAATAAATAAGTAAATATAAAAAAATTTTATAAAAAGAAGTGCACTTGTGTATACTTGTGCCTGTGTGTGTTTACATGGGACTTTATGACTGTTAATTGGGGAATCTTACTATCTTACTGTTATAAAAATAGCAGTTTTCTCACTTTGTAAATTAAGGGAATTCTAGTGCAAAATAAATTTGATTTTTTTTTTTTTGAGGAAAATTTTGAGATTGATGTGAGAAAAGTAAATGTGTTTGAGTAGTCAGAAAGGAAACTCCTCAAAAAGAGTCATATTGGGGCTGGGTGGTGGCACAGCTGGTTGAGCACACACATTATAGTTTGAGCCCCCAGTTCTCACTTGCAAGGGGAAAGTTTTTTTTTTTTGTAATCCATAAAAATTTAATTTTTATTTGGGCTTGGCAATCACAGAAACACGGATCTGTTCATTTATTATTATTTATACAGTTAGAATTTGGTTGAAATGAAAAGACATTCAGTTCCCACCCCGCAGGTCGGATCAGGATCCTGTGCACTAAGCTGGGTGATGCACCTTCCCGGCCCCTGAAAGACACCTAAGTTCTCAGAGTTACCCTTCTCCTTAGTAGGCACCTGCTGTTCCATCTCCCAGTTAGAGTCCTGCCCTCCATATGTGGTAGCACAAGGAAAGCAAGGCAGGGACTGTACCAGTGAGCTCTGTCTTGACACAACTTCAATTCATGATTCACTGTGCAACCTGCCAGATAAAGGATCCCAGTATAGTCGAGGCAAGTGAAGATACCTCCCCTGTAAGCCAGCCACCTGGAATTCCCAGTGAAAGCTCTAAGCCAGCCACCTGGAATTCCCAGTGAAAGCTCTAAGCCAGCCATCTGGAATTCCCAGTGAAAGCACGTGAACTTACTTCCCCTGCGAGAGCATATCCCAAAAGACAAGGGGAAAGTTTTGAGAGTGGTGAAACAGTACTGCAGTTGTCTCTTTCCCTACCACCCCCTTTCCTCTCAATTTTTGGCTGTCTCTATCAAATGAATAAATATAATTTAAACAAATTAAAAAAAAGAGCAAGATTGAGGTGCATCCTGTCATAGAGTAGATGTGTCACTGATAGAAGAATTAAGCAACTATATAGTAAGGCAAAATAAAGAATGGAATAAATAGACATGCTTGTAGGTCTTTAGTAAGTAATAAAGGTGGTATTTTAATCCGTGAATATTAGAACAGTAACATGCATTTCTATATAAAACTCAACTTCAGATTTTTCTTTTCTTTTAAAATATATAATGGATTTCTTTTTGAGGTAAATGTGGTTTACAAGGTTACATACATGGTTTAGAGGTACATGTCTTCACGTTTTCAAAATATATTGCCACAGCACAATCCTCATCAAGCACCATCATTCCTCCTCCCAAACCTATGCCCACCCCCTACCCTGTAGCATATACCCTCACCCAGTCTTGCCTAATAATGACATTTAAGGTTTTGCTGTCTGAGAGCAAAAGTTTACCTTAAGTTGACTTTGCTTGCTCCCTTGTTCTGTTTCTATGCCCCATACAACAGTACCCTTATTCCATATTTTCCTTTTATAGAAGTCTGTCAAAATTAAATATTTCTTAATAGAATAGGTATAGTAGTAGTAAATTCCTTTAACTGTTCTTGTGTGCAAAGCTCTTTATCACTCCTTCAACCTGATGGATAATTTAGCTTGATAGTATATTCTTGGGAGGAGGTCTTTTCCATTTAGAACTTGTAATATGTCCTACCAGGTTTTTTTTTCTTTTTCTTTTTCTTTTGCCTACAGGGTTATCGCTGCGTCTCAGTGCCTGCACTACTAATATACTGCACCTGGAGGCTATTCCCCCCCTTTTGTTGCCCTTGTTGTTGTTGTAGAGGACAGAGGGAAATCGAGAGAGGAGAGGAAGACAGAAGGGGACAGAAAGACAGAGACCTGCTTCACTACTTGTGCAGGGGATTGAACCTGGGACTTCAAAGCCTCAGGCATGAGAGTCTCTTTTTGTAACCACTATGCTATCTAGCCCCACCCATTAATCTACTGATCCTGGAGGCTATATTTTTCCCTTTTGTTGCCCTTGTTGTTGGACAGGACAGAGAGAAATCGAGAGAAGGGAGAAAGAGACACCTGCAGACCTGCTTCCCCTTGTGAAGCAGGTGGGGAGTCAGAGGCTGGAACCTGGATCCTTACTTAGGCTGATCCTTGAGCTTTGTGCCATGTGCGCTGAACCTGCTGCTGGCCCCCATCCTGCCAGTTCTTTTTAGCTTTTAAAGTTTCTGTTAGGAAATCAGCTGATGGTCTGATGGGAGTTCTATCATATGTAACTCTGCTTTTCTGTAGATGCTTTTAATATTTATCTTTGATCTTTGCCATTTTAATTGTTATGTGGCTTGGTGAGCTTGGGATTGGAGTTACTTTTCTTGGAGCTTATAGAACTCCCTGGATGTGAAGGTCTACTTTACTTTGAGGAAAAGCCCCCCCCCATATATGTTAATTTTATTTAATAGGAAAGAGAAACTGAGAGGAGATGGGGAGATTGAAAGGGAGAAAGAGGTCAGACCTGCTTCACTGCTAGTGAAGCATCCCTGCTGCAGGTAACGAGTGGGGGCTTGAATCCAGATCTTTGTGCATGGTAATATATGTGCTTAACCAGGTACCTGGCCCCTTAATATTTGTTCAAGTAAAAATCTGTCTTTTTTATTCCTTTCCCTCTTTCTCTCCTTCAGTGATTCCTGTGATGTTGTGATGTGAATGTTGTTCCTCTTATTATTGTCCCATATGTATTTACATTATTTTTGTTTATTTGTTATTGGATAGAGACAGAAGTTGAGAGGGAAGGAGGAGACAGGGAGACAGAGAGAGACACCTGCCGCATTGCTTCACCACTCATGAAACTTTCCCCCCTAGGTGGGGACCAGGGGCTTGAACATGGGTCCATGCACAGTGTAAAATGGTGTGCTTAACCAGGTGTGCCACTGCCTGGCCCATAGTTCTTTTTTCTCGTTGTTGGATTATTATTATTATTGATATGACAGAGAGAAATTGAGAGGTGAGGGGAGAGGGAGAGAGAGAGTCAGAGAGAGAAACAGAGACATACCTGCAGCACTTCTTCATTTCTTGTGGAGTTTCCTTCCTGCAGGGACTTGAATCTAGGTCCTTGAAAATTGGGGTGGTGTGGGGATGTTGGACTGGGGGCTTGAACCTGAGTCCTTGTGTATTGTAACATGTGCTCAGACAGGTGTGCCATGCCAGGCCCATGTGGGGTTTTCCTTGTATGTTGTAGCTTTTGTTGTGAAGGCAAAGGAAAATAGCGCCTACTAGTCTGCTGCCATCTTCAGTTCTCTAGATTTTTCTTTTCTTGATGTCTAATGTGGGTAATTCTTGGCATATTGCATTATTTTAATTCAGCTTAAAACTATCACAATTTTTCTCACTATGTATCATTTTTTACCCTGAAATACCAAACGAGAATTTAAAAATATTTTTTTTTGTTTTGAATTCAATACATATATTTTAGTTGTAAGTAAGCAATTTCTATTTATCTTGGTGTTTATAGAGCATGGCCTATATGCTCATCATTCATTCTTAGGAGAGAATTTAAATGTGAAGTTCACAGAAAATTAAGCAAAGCAGCTTTCTTCACAGTACTCTTGAGCGAAGGGTCTAGTATATTAGTGTACCCTGGTATAATGCACTCTGAGAATCATAGGTATAAGCCCCTTTCCCTTTCATCTTTATTTATTTATTTATGAGAAAGGAGAGAGAAAGAACCAGACAGCACTGTGGTACATGTGCTGCTGGAGATTGAACTCGTGCCTCACGCTTGAGAGTCCAATGCTTTATCCACTGTGCCACCTCCCGGATCACCCCTTTTATCTTAAATGCACTGGACACATGAATAAGGGTGGCAAAGGTGAGGAAGACATAAAATTTGTGGCTCAGGAAGCTTGCCAATAAGACAGAGCAGTACACAGCAGCTAGTTCCTTTTTGTGCTGTTTTCTTTAGAGTATGTAAAGGAACTCAACATTAGTATAGCCCAGGGTTTGTTCAAGTGCAGATTTGCTGAAGGCTGAAGGAAACAGAGCCTAAGGGTGTTGGGCCAGGTGATGTATATTTTTGTTCACTTTATGATGGAAGCTTTAAAACATATAGGAAAATAGAGTAAGAAAGATACTGAATTCAAAAATTAATGTAGATTGGATGGGGATAGATAGCATAGTGGTTACATAGAGACTCTCATGCCTGAGGCTCTGAAGTACCAGGTTCAGTCCCTTGCACCACCATAAGCCAGAGCTCACCAGTGCTCTGATTAAAAAAAAAAAAAGAAAAGAAAATTAATATAGATCACTTTATTTCTGTGTGATTGGCATCCATCACCAGACTACACCCCTTGTTTCATCTTAAATACTAAATAGAATATATAGTTACAATATCTTACCCAGATAACAATTCTATAAAGTCATCTATTACTGCTTCACATCCAGATAACATATTTGTCCCCAACAATGGCCTTTTATGTGTTTCATCCCTCTCCAAATGAATTTAATCAGCAGTCACCCACAGCTCTATATTTCTTTAATTTTAGAACAGTCCTCTTAAATTTTTATTTTCTCATGACATTGACTTGCAAAGTCTGAGTTCTCTTATACATTCCATGTTTTGGATCGCCTAATTATTTCATCCACATATTATTTGTCCTCTTGGAAAACATGAGGTTGCTTCCAGGGGCTTGATTATTCAGACTACATATTTCTGTCAAAAGTACTGCTTTCTGCTGTCTGTCCTGTCAGTGGTACATGGCTTCTGGTTCATCCCTTGATTAGTGATGCTGTTTTATCTCTTGGTTAAGGTTCTGACTGCCAAATTTCTCACTATAAAGGTACACCCATTGCAGTTAATTAAGAACTCCTTTGGTGTTTTACCTAATTGTTTTAGCAGCTATTAAGAATCCTTACCTATCTCATTTATAAAATTGTTGGTGGAAGGTAGGTAGGATTTGTATTTTTAAACAAGTTCCCTGGTACTCCCCCCCCCCCCACGAAATTTGAGAGTCATTACTTTGCTGGAATTAAGATCTAAGAATAAAAACAATCTGAAGAAGTTCATGAATCTGAAGAAATCATAAATATAGGCAGTAGTGGGTTTTGAATGGAAGCAAAGGCCACAGACAGTATATGTAAGTTGTTACCATGTATGTCTGAACTTAAAGAAGAGTGGAGAAGGCCTATAGAAATAACTAAGGAGGAGATGAAAGAATACTGGAAATTAAGTTCTTTATTTATTTTACAAATATTGTATGATTTAAATTTTCACAAAGTTTTTGTGCCCATTATACAAACGAAGAGGTGGGTCTGGAGTAGTTATATAACCTGAAAAGACACTGCTAACAGCAGTAAGAAGGTTTTGAAGCTAGCCAGGTTTCACAGCAAAATATGTGCTGTTACCTACATCCTACTTCTCTTGTAATGGTCAGGAGGCACTTCTTACTAATTACTTTGGCTTACTTTGGGACTTTGCTGTTCTGGTTTATTGAAAATGAGGAATGAGATTCTTGAACCATTGGGGCCTCTTGATGTACAAACTGAGGTTCTTGGAGACCTCTGCTTTCTAATATAATGTATTAAACTCTGCAGAGAACAGGGAAGGCTCATGACTTCTTGATTATAACTGCAAATGTGATTCACACAGTAGAATAGTCCATTAGATCTATTATGTCCTTAGGAAATGATTTTCAGTACTTCAGCCCAGTCTCATTCTCATGGTGACACACCTTCAAACTCTGTAATCTCTACATTCTAAGAAAAAAATCTCTAGAATTAGACATTACCCCATGTACAATTCTTCTAGTAGCTCCTACTAAAATGCTTACCCACATGTCAACTCTTTGTTGACCTGTTGGAAACACCAACAGAGATTCATGGTCCTTAAGGTTATAAGGCAGTCTTCAAAGCTCAGCTGTGCATTGGAATCATCTAGGGATTCCACCGTAAGATTCATTGAACCTGGGATGGGCCTTATAATCTCTATATTTTATTTTATTTAACCAGAGCGTTGCTCAGCTCTGGCTTGTGTGGTGCCAGGGATTGAACCTGGAACCTGAATGCCTCAGGAGTGAATTTTTTTTTTTTGTATGATTGCTATACTACCTCCCTTTCTATAATCTACTTTAAAAGTCTGTGTTTTCAGAAGGATCCTCAGATAGTACCTAGACAGGCATGAGAACCACAGTTGGCTTGGCTGATTTCTACCAATATTCACAGTGGTATTCTAAAGGAGGAGGAATTTCTACTAGAATTACTTAGGGATTGTTGGTAAACTTCAGTATTAGGCATATCAGACAGAGGGGTGGCAGGTATAAAGGAACCTTTGATGGTGATTAGGAATATCAGCAATTAAATCATTTCTGGTCAGAACTTATTCTCAGTTGGAATGACTGGTGAAAATTGTGAATTAATCAAATAATAATTGTATTAACTACATACAATGTGTAAGGGCTGCCACATGCTATACTTAAGGCTCAGAATACTGTAAAGATATTTAGAATGAAACTATAATGTATAATTGAATATCCCTTAGGTTTAGAAGCTTCTTTGGGAGTGTGGAGTACTTCAAGGTCATTATTAATAGGGATTATATCTTTTGGTGCTCAGAAGTGCAAGGTTAGAAGCATTTTACTGTGCTGAGAAAATTGATATTCAATTCAGAGTGAATTTATGTCTCAAATTTTCAGAAAGGTTATATTTGTTGAAATCAGTGCCAAGGATAAGATTCCTAAAAAGAATCTGGTGAATGAAAGGGGAGACATGACCTAATAGGTATTAAATGGGTGTCATTACAGACAGGAATGAAAGGAGCCAAGAAGAAAAATGCCTCCACTACATTTTGCTTGATAGATTCCTGGGAGGCATAACTAGGGAGGGAGGGAGGAAGAATGTCACCCAGTGTTGTACTGTTCCTCCATGCTAATAATGTTAGCCCATAAGGATACCTAAAATTTACACACCAAATCGACATTCCTTTGAACCCATAACATTTTATAATTACTATGGCAAAGTTAAGAAGACCAAGCACCTTCCCAGAACCCAGACTGGGAAATTCAGGATCAGAAATACTGGGAGATGACTCAGTGGTTAAGCAAGAGTACTCATCTTACTCTGTGGGCCCTCAGTTTGATACACCAGTACCATGCAGCAGCACCTTGAACAGCACTAAGGGGATTGATTCCCTGTGGTTCAGGAGGTGGCACAGTGGATAAATCATTGAACTCCTCTCAAGCATGAGGTCCTGAGCTCAGTCCCTGGGAGCACATGAGTGATATCTGATTCCCCCCCCCCCCATCTTTATCATGAATAAATAAAAAAAATTTTTTAAGGGATTCTCTAAGTATATAGAATGAAAGATTGACATACATACATGATTCATTCGCTGTCAATGCATTAACAGAAAAATTCTGGGAGAGGTAGTTACCAGCAGAGAAGAATAGCAGTGTGGACAAGCACAGCACAAAGTGGCCAGTCCTATGTGGTTCTGGATCCAGATGAACAAAACTCCAAATTTATCAGTTTGTTTAGTCATGAGGAATGCTGCGTTTGAGTAGTTACAAACCTGTACGTTTGTCATGCTGCCATTTTGCCTTCTGTAAAGCCATATTCATCAAAGCTGACTTGGAGACATAAAGGAATTATAGACTAGGGCTGGGCACTGGTGAATCAGCTAGAGCTCACATGCCACCCACGAAGAAGGACTCAGGTTCAGACCCTTGGTCCCCACGTGCAGGGGGAGAAGCTTCATGGGCAGTGAAGCAGTGCTACAGATGTCTCCCTATCTATCCCCTATCCTTCTGAATTTCTCTCTCTCTCTCTCTCTGTCAGGAATGGTGGATTTGTTGTACAGCTACCAAGTCCCAGTAATAAACCTGGTAGCACCAAAAAAAAAAAAAAAAAAGTCAGATGTCTCAAACTTTTTGATGCATTGACCAAAGCTCTGAATTCCTTCAATCTGAGCACTTAAAACCTCAAATTGAGGGGCCAGATGGTGGTGCACCTGGTTAAGCACACACATTACAGTGTGCAAAGACCCAGGTTCGAGCCCCCAGCCCCCACCTGAAGGAGGAAAGCTTCACAAGTGGTGAAGCAGAGCTGCAGGTGTCTGTCTCTCTCCCTCCCTATTTTCCTCTCCTCTCAATTTATCTCTGTCTCTAGCCAATAATAAATAAAATAAAATGAAATAAAAACCCCTCAAATTGGTAATCAGATTGAATTTTAACAGTGGGCTCAAATTGTTAATACATTTCTTTTTTAAAATTTATTTTATTTATTCCCTTTTGCTGCCCTTGTTGTTTTATTGTTGTAGTTACTATTGTTGTTGTCATTGTTGGATAAGACAGAGAGAAATGGAGAGAGGAGGGGGAAGACAGAAGGGGAGAGAAAGACACCTGCAGACTTGCTTCACCACCTGTGAAGTGACTCCCCTGCAGGTGGGGAGCTGGGGGCTTGGACCAGGATCCTTAAGCCGGTCCTTGTGCTTTAAGCCCGTCCTTGCGCTTTGCGCTACCTGTGCTTAACCCGCTGCGCTACAGCCCGACTCCTTGTTAATACATTTCTAATGACTTGTTTTTTGAAATACTAAATCTCCTAAAATCTTAGACCAGGGAGAACAGAAACAACTGGTGGTGTTACTTTATAAGATACACCTATATGTAAATAGCATAAAAGGATGTAAATTATGATGAGGTCTCATATAATACAGAAAATGCTAACAAAGGGATTTTCAAAGTTGACCCAATTGCCAAATAATTTGGTTATAGCAATAACTATGTATTTTGTTTCCTTAAAGCCTTAGACAGCAGGAATCTTCCCCTTTCTCTATAAATCCCATATTTCTCCCAGGCCTGGAACTTCTAGGGTGGGGGGGCTCACTTTCTCTCATGCTTCTCTCAGTTCATACCAACTGATACTTGATCTGCTGATCTCAACCTAAGCAATGCAACTAGTACCACTTTGGCATGTTACACTTCAGACTGAGTCCAGAGACATCAGGTGTGGAATGTCAGCTTTCCAGCATTGTTACTCTGGTGAGATCTTTCCTAGCTCATAGGACTCCTTAATTCCATTTTGGGTGGCACACTTTTTAACAAAACCTCAAAACCTAGACATCGACCAGGGACCATGAGATAGGGCATATGTACATGTATCCATAAGTTAGGGGAAAATATATACCTTAAAGCAAATGTGCACAAATAGTTTGCATTAAGTCAATAAATGAAGCAAGCAAGTAGAAAGACCTAAAAAGACACTTTAAAGTACCTAATGAAACAATTTCTACTTAGACCTTGATAACTTCCTCACCTACCTCCTATTACAGGTCCCTCAATCACTCCAAAGCTAGCCTTGTCAGACAAAGTAAGGAGTACAAAAGCTGAATAAGGGCAAGAGACCAGCATACTTTAATGATGACTCTTTAGTCACTACCAGGCCACCCCATCACCTGGGGCCCTAGTCAGGGAGTCCTGGGATTCCCACACAGATATGACGGGCCTAGACCTCAAATAGATCCCTCTGTCCATTGTCACTGGTCATCTCCATCAGGAACAATACAATAGACCCCTTTGTGGGCCTCTATAGGACCTTGCCTTCAATGTGGATCAACAATGGTAGGGAATGTTCCATTCTCCGAACGGAGGTTGGACAACATACTCTACCTGCTACCTGAGGAAGACGAGTCCTGAAATTAGTGCAGCCTGGAATGTTCCCAGCCATGACCACAGAAGCCGTGAGCTCAGACCTACAGGGATGCAGAGGTTACATAGACTCCTATGCTGAATATGGGCCCCAGATCAAAGTGATGGGGTTTACAGTCAACAATATCTATATACTTTCTCATATTTGGGAGTTACTCTCTTCCCTGATCCAGCTTTCTAGTCCTTTTTCCAACTTTGACACCATCTCCCCAGACAATAACCTGGGTCCACCAGCACATTAGCTGTCAGGCTCAGGCAAAAACTAGTAATGTCAAGGGCCTCTTAGAAGAATATACTTAAAATAGACCTACTAGCTTTTTCTAAAACGGAGACCCCAAATCTTCATCTGCAGTATCTTGCCTTTAGGTTCATGATTAATCAACAGTTTGTTCTGCTTTATATCTTAACTCTTTTTCAGAGATCAGGTTCCAGATGCTACCATGATGCCAACCTGACTTCCCTGGGTAGATGACCCCATCATGTGTCTTGGTGCCCCACCTCCCTAGATCCCTGCCCCAGTAGGGAAAGAGACAAGCTAGGTATGGATCACCTGCCAATGCCCATGTTCAGCGGGGAAGCAATTACAGAAGCAATTACAGAAGCCAGACCTTCCACTTTCTACACTCCATAATGATCCTGTGTCCATACTCCCAGAGAGATAAAGAATAGGGAAGCTATCAAGGGAGGGGATTGGATATGGAGTTCTTGGGGGTGGGGTTTGGAAATGTACCCCTCTTATCCTATAATCTTGTCAATATTTCCATTTTATAAATAAAATTAATAAAAAATAGAGAAATTATGGACTCAACAGTTTGTACAATCATTTGTGATTTTACTTGAATCCAGTGGGGATATGGTACATCTTGAATTGGAGGAAAAGAAAGCTACCTAAAGAACTTATTCCTCCTTTTGCAGAATAAATAGAAGTTTTCAAAGTGAAATGGAAGTTAAAAGCAGTTATATTATAGAATTGCTGAGGTAGAGATTAGGATGTATTTGTAGCATTTGTGGAATCTTTATAAATGTATACGTATACACATTTATATAGTTCACTGTTTGATAGGGACCATAGTAATTTGTAGATAGTTGCCTAGGGTTAAATGAGATGGGTATTTTTGAGGCATTTTACACCTTTTGCATGGGGTTCTATGATTCAGGGTGTGCTTTTTAGCTTAGTTACTTGGCATTTGTAGTTCACTGCCTCAGCTTATGAGACATTCTTATTTTATTTTTTAATTAAGAAAAATTTTTATTGTATTTATTTATTAGATAGAGAAGCCAGAAATCAAGAGGGAAGAGGGGTGATAGGATGAGAGACAGGGAGACACCTGCAGCACTCACAAAGCTTTCCCTCTGCAGGTAGGGACTGGGGGCTCAAACCCAGGTTCTTTTGCATTGTAATAAGTACACTCAACCAGGTATGCTACCATCTGGCCTTTTGGAACATTTTTGTCAGCTGTAATATGATATATGCATTCCTGAAAAAGCTCTTTTTCTGCCAAATCACACACTAACAGGGCTATGAATTAAATAGGATTAGAGCTAGTCTACTTAAGGGTATGTACTTTATTAGCAGCACTAACAAAACAAAAATGGGTGACAGTCCAAATAAAACTACCAGCATAGGCTGACAAAATAGCTCATCAAGGAGAGAGCTTGCACATGATTCAGGTTTGCACCCAGTCATCATCACACCAGGGGGAAATTTTGATACTGTGATGTTTTTCCTTTTCTCCCCTGTCTCCTTTCTCTATCTGAAAAAGTTAACCCAGAGTGGTAAAGCCCTGGTAACAACAAAATACACACACACCACCACTGCCCACCCACTCCCACCTCCCCCGAGACTGGCGAAATGACTCATTTGGTAGAGTGTAGGATTTGGTGTGCCTGAGTCCTCACCTCTCCCCTAACCCCTGTCCTATGTATCAGGAATGGTGTTCTAGTTTCTTTCCCTGTCCCTCATGTGAAATTCACTCACAAAAAGTAGTGTAAATTTCTTTAGAAAATTAAATAAATGAACTACCACTACTTGTACCAAAGGAATGTATTCTGACAATATTTGCAGCATTTTTCTTCAGGTCTTCATTTTATTCCCTCCGGGTCTTTCTCATTGTTTGAGAAAACTTGCCCTTGTTAGCTTCAAAACATTCATGTGTTGAGGAAGGTTCACTCGGACCAACACCATTTCCCCGGTGGTACTGTCCTCATTCTCTTTGACCAGGCGGGTGCCTGTGAAGGAATCCTTCTAGAAGCACATATGGTGGCTTACCTGATACAGTTTTAAATATGTGGTAGTGTCAAGTTATAGCAGCTCTTGAAAATGTCAAGGTTGGGAGTCAGATGGTGGCGCAGTGGGTTAAGCATGCTTGGCGGAAAGCTCGCGGACCAGCATCAGGATGATAGTTCAAGCCCTCGGCTCCCCACCTGCAGGGAGTTTGCTTCGCAAGCGGTGAATTAGGTCTGCAGGTGTCTATCTTTCCCCTTTTCTGTCTTCCCCTCCTGTTGCAATTTCTGTCTGTCCTATCCAACAACAATAATAACAACAATGATAAACAAGGGCAACAAAAGGGGGAAAATTAAAAAAAAAATGTCAAGGTTCCCTTGTTTAGGGGCAGGTTCTACTTTTGGCAGATAGTGTAGTGTTTAAGGTTAAGTGCAACTTATTACTCTTCTGATGCTTTGTTGACTCTTAAATACAGTAAAGAGAGGAGGGAGCTTTTTTTTACATCCACTTTGATACTTCTGCGACACAGATACTGGGTGGAACATGACAGTGTTTTAATGGTACATCAGCACTTGAACTTTAAATGTGTGGTAGGAATAGGTTTATATTTTGGTTCACTTGAAATGTGGTATAGTCAGGTTTAAAATTAAAATTCGTCTGAACATACCGTAAACAAGAAAAAGAATCACAGTTGTCAAGGAAAAGACTGATGGGTAGAATAAACAGACGGCTTTCAGTAATATAAACAATCTGTTTTCATAGAGGAGGTTTTTTTTTTGGGAGGGGGTCTTTGAATGGGAGACTTACCAAGTCAAATAGAATTAGTTAAATGTGAAAGGCAGCAAACATAGTGTCTATATTTACATTTTTCTCAATAACTTAATAACAAAAGTGTCTGAGACTTAACACAACTGAAGTTGTCTTAACTGATGTTGAGTGTGGCCTCTTCTAGGGACTCAACACCTTCAACATCTAGTCAGTAAGAAGAAAGAGAATATGGACAGCACAGTTATTTATTTAAAGCTCTAGCTCACAGGGACGTATTATTTTCCTGGCATCCATTATGAACTAGCCATCCTACCATACTCAACAGTGTTATCACTGTCTGGCAACAGTTGCTTGTCTTGAAAGAGGATGTTGGTAACCATTTGGTGGACAGAAGCACAGGAAAAAAACAACTGTGTCTTTAGACCAGACATTCTCTAGATGAGGGGAAGGAGGTGCATGCATACTGTAAATTGCTGTTGACGTACAAGAGACCATCACTTTTTAGAATTTTGATTGATAAATGAATCATTTTAGGGTCTGCAATATTTCTGTCTTATCATACCCTTTAAAAATGTAAAAACCAGGTTGAGTTTGATCTGCATCTCATGGGACCACCAGGAGAGCAACAAAGAATCTGCATGGATGATGGAGTGGTATTTTGGCATCTCTCACTTTTTCCTCTTTGTCTCTCCCATTTTAAAAATTGGACTGAGGAGGCCACTCACTGGTATTTACTTATGTGAGACTCTTGGTTCTTCCCCCAGTACTGTGTAAAAATAATATAAAAATGTAAAAAACCATTTTTAGCCTGAAGGTCTCATAAAACAGACCAGCCTCTATTTTTTTTATAGTTCTGATATTTTATTAAGTTTTTATATTGATCATGCCATGAATTCATAGGGAATGGGTTCTAGCAACTCTGGTTCCTTTCCATTGCCAGCTTCTGTTTTAATTAGTAATGTAAAACAACTGTTTGCACTAACTTTTAAAACTAGTAAGTTTAATCATTTTGCATCTGGCCCCCCAGGAGTTGGCACAGTGGATAGAGTGTTGAACTTTATTTATTTAATTCCCTTTTGTTGTCCTTGTTTTTTTATTGTTGTAGTTATTATTGATGTCATTGTTGTTGGGTAGGACGGAGAAATGGAGACAGGAGGGGAAGAGATGGGTAGAGAAAGATAGACACCTGCAAACCTGCTTCACCGCTTGCGAAGTGGCACCCCTGCAGGTGGGGAGTGGGGGACTCGAACTGGGATCCTTAGGCAGGTCCTTGTGCTTTGTGCCACATGCACTTCCGCTGAGCTACTGCCTGACTCCCGAGTGTTGAACTTTTAAACATGAGGTCCCAAGTTTGATCCCTGGCATCACATAACATGTGCCAGAGTGCTGCTCTGATTCTATACTACACCCCTCATTAATAAATAATTAAATTTTAAAGATCATTTTACATGTAATCCATACTAACTATATCACGCAAAAACATCATGACCAACTAGAATAGTTAAAAAAAATAAAGACTTTTTCAATAGGTAAAATTTCAGTGAGGTAAAAATGACCTCCTTAGAGCAAAATAAAAAGTACTGTAGTCTTGTAACTGACCACATATTGCTAGTATCTTGTCAAGTCTTAAAAATAGAGTTCGTTTGGTTTAGAACAATTTGAGTTCGTGATATGTGACTATTGCCAAGGCAACTTTGCTTGAGGACCTTGTTGGATGTTTCCCCCCTCAACCTACTTTCCAAATCCATTCCTTATTTTTTTAATACTGTTAAATAGATCAAATACAGACTGTAAAATGTGCAAGGCTCATACTGACATTTGGAAATTTACACTATAACTATACACTACTGAAACTTACAGAACTCTAGCTTGTATATTAGTAATCACTGGGAATGGCTTAAATTTATCTAAAAATTCATTTAATTCATCTAAACTTACTGATTTTTTTAAAAAAAATTTCTTTATTGGGGAATTATCCCCACTTGCATAGCCATTAAGGCAGGTCTGCAGTTGTCTTCCCCCCCCCCCCATCTTCTCCTTTTTTCTCCATTTCTCTCTGTCATATCTAATAATGATGGCATCAATAACAACAACAATATCATAACAACAATGAAAACAACAAGGGCAACAAAGAGAAAATAAATATTTTAAAAAAATGAGTAAAGTCATGGGCCCCTTGGAATATACCTAAAAGACTTCCTAGCTTCTTCCCACATGAAGACCCTTAGTTTCATCTGCTCTATTCTTGCCTTTAGGTTCCTGATTATAGAACAAATTGTTTATATCTGTTCTACTTTATATCTTAATGCTTTTCAGCCACCAAATTGTAAAGGTTACCATGAAGCCAACTTGCCTTTCCTGGGAGACAACCTCATCAATGTGTCCTGGAACCCCACTTCCCCAGGGCTCTGTCCCACTAGGGAAAGATAGAAACAGCCTGTGAGTATGGATCAACCTGTCAACGCCCATGTCCAGCAGAGAAGCAATTACAGAAGCCTGACCTTCTACCTTCTGCACCCCATAAAGATCTTTGGTCTATACTTCCAGAGGAATAAAGAATAGGGAAGGTTACGATGGAGGGGAGGGAATATGGAATTCTGGTGGGAATTTTATGGAATTGTATCTCTCTTATACCACAGTCTTGTCAATCATTAAAACACTAATAAAAAATTATATAAACTAAGAACTTTCTATATGGTGCTGGGACTTAAACCTGGGCTTGTACATGGCAAGACAGGTGCTTTATCCAGTGAGCTATTGCCCTGGCTCCTGTTTTTTTTTTTTTTTTTCTAACTATAGCTCTCCTAATACATTGCAAGATATGTAATATGTGCAAGATGTTATTTGTTGGTTTTAAATTACTCTACATCTTTTTTAATTAAAAGTATCTATACTGTGAGGTTAAATAGTGTATTTTCTCATTGGGCTTAAGAAGAGGTCCTAGCTGTTAACACCCATGTTCAGCAGGGAAGCAGTTACAGAAGCCAGACCTTCCACTTTCTGTATCCCACAGTGACCTTGGGTCCATACTCCCAGAGGGTTAAAGAATAGGAAAGCTATCAAGGGTTGGGATGGGATACCAAATTCTATTGGTGGGAGTTGTGTGGAGTTGTACCCCTCTTATCCTATGTTTTTTGTCAGTGTTTCCTTTTTATATATATATAAAAAAGTCCTAGGACTTGTGATTATGCCACTAAGAAAGCCTTTTTGGAAAGTTTCTGATGGGTATAGTTTGTCTACATGCCTTTCCATGCAATTTTCTTCACCTGTCTCTCAATTTGATTTCCATCATCTAGTTCTCAAGTAGGGATGATTTTTGTTTTTCTTCTTCCTTCCATGTTAGTCATTGTCTTGGAGTCTTTGGTTGTCACAGCTGGAGGAGCTAGTAGCATGTGGTAGGTGGAAGTCAGGGAAGCTGTTATGTCCTGCAGTAGCTGTTGGAATAAATGAACAAACATGGCATGAAAGGCATGTTGATGCAAGGCAACTGAACCAGGTGCATCTGAATGGTAGATAATGAATGAGTATATTTTTTAGAAATGGAAGTTTGAAGGGATCTCTGAACATCAGCTTGACTTGAATTTCACTGAAGAGGAGGACCTCCATACCAGTTTTTGTTTTGTTTTGGGGCTGGGGAAGTGAGAGGACACAAAACTTTGTAATGCAAATCTATATTTGTACACACAACCCTCCTTCTAATGCTACCTTGAAAACAACCTTAGCCAATTTGGCAGATTTATTTGTGCAGCTCCCCAGGGTCTAGTTGGCTCAGGTGGTAGTTTTAATCTCTTGCTTGTGAAATATTAAACTGGAAATATGTAGAGGTTGAATTTAATATGCTTCCTGTATGTGGTGTGTTAGGTATCCAGTAAGAATTAGTAAGTTGACTTCCAGAGGCGGGGGTATGGAGCAACAGCAGCTGTGTTTCTCTCCTCTCCCGGGTTAACCAAAGGACACCACCTGGGACTGCAACAAGGTAGGACTAGAACAATTTCAGGAACCCAGCAAATCACCAGTGAGTGCAAACACATGTGGCTCTTGGACAGCAAGGAGCCTAGGGAGAGATTAACTGGCTGGTTACAGTCCAGCAGTTTACCAGTTGAGACACCACCTCCAGTCTGTTTCACCAACAAGGGGACAGCTGAAGTGAGGAGAGGACACCTGAGACTCAACAAATGCAACTGTGAGTCTCCACTGCTACTGCCATCAGAATCTGGAGCAGCGACAGGGAGGACATGTGCTGACACCAGGGGACAGATAACTAACCAGGAAACTCAGGAGAAGATCTATACCTCGATGGCCTAGCAGTGGGGCTGTGAGAGTCTCTTTGCATAACCACTGGATTATGTCTGCCACACCCTGCTTTATCTCTTGGTCAGGAGTCAGTGATTAAGCTAAGAAGCCTACTTACAGTTTAAAAGCCCTCAGGCTCCCATAGCCTACAGGGAAGAAAAAAAACAAAAGAGGCTTTTAAGCCACTGTGCTCCATCGCAGGGCTTAAAATACTATTGAAACAACTGTCATTTCCATAACTGTGAATCCTTTAATTACTTTACGTAGACACAAGTCATTCCACATAAGAGTGATCAGTAATTTGAAAAGTACCAAGACAGGGACCTCGTAACATATTATATAAAATGGTTAAACCAACAAGAAGAAATATTGGAAAAATGAACCAGGTCAAGAGTCCAGCTAAAAGCCCACCAAAGGTTGAAGCACAAAATAATGAGGTCAACATCCAAACACTAGTTAAGGAAATAATCACAGGAGTGAGTAAAGAGTTTGAAAGAATTGTCATCAGAAATGGAGAAACAACAAATGAGACTCTGAAGAAAACACTAATTATCTCAAGATTATTAGAGAGCTGAAAGCTGAAATAGCTGAGCTAAGAATACAACTAGCTGAACAAGCTAAAACAGTATCAGAACAGAGTAATAAAATAGATGAACTCCAGAAAACAGTAGAGGGGAGAGAGACTAGAATCAATGAGGCTGAAACAGAATTAGCAAGATCAAGGATGAATTATAGACAACTAAAAAGGAAGAGATCTCAAAAAGAGATTAAGAGACTGAATTCACCTATTAAAAGGCACAGAGTAGGAAGATGGATCAGAAAACACAACCCCACAATATGCTGTCTACAGGAAACCCTCCTATCTCAACAAGACAAACACAGACTCAAAGGGAAAGGATGGAAAACTATCATACAAAACCAACCAAAGAGGAAATAAAGGAAGAAATCAAAATGTTTTGAAAGTTCAATGAAACTGAGACACAAGTTATCAAAATACTTGGGACACAGCTAAGGCAGTACTGAGAGGGAAGTTCATAGCCATACAGCACACATTAAGAAACAAGGAAAAACACAGCCTGATTGCACATCTTAAAGACCCAGAAGAAGAAGAGCAAAGGTACTCTTTGCAGTGTTCATACAGACTTAATAATTCTGAGTGTGACAGTTCAAAAGGACTTTGGACTTCAGGATTTCTCCCATAGTAGACCTTAGAGAGCACATTAGTACATTGTACTGGTTCCTCTTGATGTGACTGTCTCAAAGTAGCACAAACTGGGGACCTCAAAACAGCAGACCTGTCTTCTCTCACAGTTTGAGAGACTAAAAGTTAAATAATTAGATGTAAGAAGGAACACTATCCTTCACACTTAGGGCCAAACCCTTACTTGTTCTTTGTTAACTCAGTGGTACCACCAGTCACTGGTATCTCTGGACTGATGCACTGACTTACAAGTTTGTTGTCTTCAACATTGTTTCATTGCATTCTCTCTTTTGTAACTGTCATAGTTTTCTTCTGAGAACAGCATGTCTTACTGGAAGTAGGACCCAGCTCACTTTAGGATCTCTTCATCTTAGCGAATTAAGTCTTCAGTGACCCTCTTTCCAAATAAGGTCCTGCTGGAGGTTAGAATTTCTACAGATGTTTTTAGGAGATGGAGTTCTATCTGTAACACTACTGTACTTTTCTGTAGAACAGTAGGTTCTTCTACTCTTTTCTTTCTTTTCTTTTTTTTTTTAATTTATTTTTATTGTTGGATAGAGACAGAAATTGAGAGGGGTGGAGGAGATAAAAAGGGAGAGAGACAGAGAGATACCTGTAGCTCTGCTTCACCACTTGTGAAGCTTTCCCCTTGCAGGTGGGGGCCAGGGGCTTGGACACATATCCTTGCACACTGTAGTGTGTGTACTTATCCAGGTATGCCACTGCCTGGCCCCTCTAATACGCCACTGCCTGCCCCCTCTAATACTCTTTTCTACTCAACTTTTCTAATCATTGGACTAGGTACAGGAAACTCTTGAAAATCAGGAAATTAGGTGTGTGTGAAAATCTACAGTAATGAAACTGATGAAACAGTAAATCTCAGCTGTGCTGTGGGGTAAGCAGGAGTTTTTGTAGCCTGATTATTGACTGTGATGTTACACATCTTCTTTCCCTGAGTCCTCACAGTGGTTATCAAAGATGTATAGATGCTGCTTCTTCTTCCATTACTCCCCTACTTCCCCACATGCACACATACAGACATCCTGATGATAATATTTGGCTCAATTTACACACACTTTAGGCAGAGGCTTTGAAGGAGGTTTCTCAGAGCCTTGGTGTGTCCAGTGGAGAGATGGGAACCCTGCCTCCTTTGGTGGTTTAAGAGGTCTGCTCACATGGGTGTTGGCTGGCTGGATGCTGCACTCTCACCCTCTCTTAGTCTTGCTCATGCTGAAAGTGGCTGTAGAATCCAGCATACTGCTAGCAGGAGCATCTTGCTTCCAACAGTGCCAGACTTCACCCTGTGCTGGACTGCCTCAAAATAGTAGCCAGGAAGATGCCAAAAGAAGACAATGAATTTGGAGGCTTGTGGTGAGATTGAGAAGGACACACTTTAACAGGGTTGGGGAACGTCAGGACTATGTTTGGTCTGGCTTTGCCAAGGCAGCTGGACCTTTTTTCATAGAAGCATTAAGTTATGGTTTTTAAGCTGATAATTTTATATGGCTCTCAGATGATGTTATAAATATCCTAATGGCTCTTGGCAGAAAAAAGGTTCTCCACCTCTACTTTATAAGATACACTATATGCTGGTGGCCTTCTTTCAACAAGATCATAACTGTGGACAATTTGGTACCCCATGATCATGGCGAACCTCATCAACTTTCTCTTCCAGGTATTAATTATTTTAAAATATAAGTCTTTCTTTTTTTTTAATTTTTTTTTTTTTTTTTTTTTTAACCAGAGCACCAGTCAGCTCTGGCTTATGGTGGTATGGGGGATTGAATCTGGAACTTCAGAGCCTCAGGCATGACAGCTTGTTTGCATAACCATTAGGCTATCTACCCCCCCCCCATATTTATTTCTTAAAGGGATATCTTAAATAAAATACCAGTATTTTTGAAACCATTTCTTTTTTTTTTTTTTTTCCTTTTCATGCATTAATATCTTAAAGTTTTTCTTTTGGAAGAATTCATTGTTAGTATAGTAATTATACTAAGTCCTTGCTTTTCATCTATTGTGACTTGTTTTCTGGTTCTGTAAATATCTTAAAATGGTTAGGAAGATCTTTTATGTTGTTATTTATATTGTTATTATGTTATTATATATTATTTATGTGACCCAACTTCAAACTCAGCAGGCACTCACCACACTTTGGGAAATTTTACTTCTGTGGCATCTTTTCCTTTCTCTTTGTCACTGACTCTTTCTCTGTTTGAAAAAGTCAGCTCAAAGAGGTAAAGCCATAGCAATAACCATAAAGAAAAGAAACATGAGAACAGAATTTCAGCATATATTAGCTGAATAGATCATTTTTAGCTTTATTGTAATTGTGAATTTTTTAAAAATATTTTCATTCAATGTAGCAACAATGATTTATAGATGTTGAGTGTGTAGGGCAGTGATGCTAATGTCAGTTTGGAAATAATTAAGACATAAGTGGAAACCTGGTAGGCTGAATTTTCCATGGTCATTGCCTCTACACTAAAGCAACCTGTCCCATTCTCAGGGGTCAGAATTAGTATTTGTCAGGCTTTGAATGCAAATAATTGTTTTTCTAGTTTTTTTTTTTTTTTTTTTTTTTTTTAGTAAAAAGGAAACATAAAACCATAGGACAAGAGGGGTACAACTCCACACAATTCCTACCTCCAGAACTCTGCATCCTTTTCCCCTTATAGCTTTCCTTTTCTTTATCCCTCTGGGAGTTTGGATCCAGGGTCATTATAGGTGGGGAGCAGGGCGGTGCCATCTGAACTTAGCCTGCTGCACTACCGCCTGATTTCCCCCAACTTTTTTCTATCTTTCCCTAGTATTATGGCACTCTGGAGAGGTGAAGTTCCAGGACTTGTTGGTGAGTTCATCTGCCCTGACATCTGGAACTTGGTGGCTGAAAGGCCATGGGAAAATAGGTTTAATAAACAAGAATCAAAGAGTAGTATTAGAGCACATTTGAATAAGGACCCAGGGATAGAAAAAAGCTAGGATGTCTATTTTAGTCATATTCCTAGGGACCTATAACTGTAGTAATTTTTTTTATATTTATTTATTTTCCCTTTTGTTGCCCTTGTTTAACATTGTTGTGGTTATTGATGTCATCATTGTTGTTGGCTAGGACAGAGAGAAATGGAGAGAGGAGGGCAAGACAGAGAGGGGGAGAGAAAGATAGACACCTGCAGACCTGCTTCACCGCCTGTGAAGCGACTCCCCTGCAGGTGGGGAGCCGGGGGCTTGAACTGGGATCCTTACGCTGGTCCTTGCGTTTTGCGCCATGTGTGCTTAACCCTCTGCGCTACCGCCCGACTCCCAACTGTAGTAATTTTTAAAGGCTGTATTTTTGTATTTGTGTTATAGAAAAAAAAAAAATCACACAAAAAAAAGTACTGGTAAGTTGGTGCCATGAACAGAGGTAGGCAGAGTGATGATACCAAATTATATGCAGGAGAATGGAGGACAGGCCTTTTTGATTTTAGAGATTGTTTGTTGTTGCTAAGGCTTCAATGCTGTGAGCTGACTTTTGTAGACAGAGACAGAAACAGAGGAAGAGAGAGAAAACACTATTGTGTAGAAGCCAGGTTTTAACCTGGATCTTTTACATAGCAAAGCAGGCTGCTTTCCAGGTGAGTTATCTTGTTGGTCCACAGTAAACAAGATTATAAGATCAGACATTGCTGTCAGAGTGAAACAGTTATCTTCAAGTAGATAATGAGACCCTACATCAGAGGGGTTTGAGCAGTAGATCTTGCAAATACATAGTTTCCTGTTTACCTAGTGTATTTTTACAAAAGCAAATTTTTCACTTAGACAGAAGGGAAATATGATCATCCAAAATGACTTTGGAACTATGGTTAAATGCTTTCTTATCCTGATGTGGCTTTGGGCAATAAGAAGCTGGAGAATTTCTTGGGCTATCCTTTCTCCTTTGTTCCCTGTACTTTATTGTTACGGAGTGACCTCAGAGGGAGAACTGTGGGTTTGCTGCACAAACCAGGACTGAGTGAGTGGGAGCTGGGTGATACTGAGGGTGGGGGTCACTAGCCCTTAAGTTAGTGTCACCTCTGAACAGATAACTGCACACCCAAAGGAGAAGGCACATTGTGGTTTTCACTAGAGTCCCAGCTACTTTGTTCCCTGCATCAAAGGAAAGAACAGAGTGTCTAATTATAATAATCTTCTAATAATTACAATATTCGGCATTCATTTTCTTTTAAAAATCGATTTGAGTAACTACTAGCCTTCAGAAGATATTGGAAAATAATACTTAGGCAGCAGCTGGTGGCTCCCCATGGTGGAATCTGTGCAGGACTCGCTCATGAAAGATTTCCTCCCTTGGACATACACTTCGATTTCCTCAAGGCTGCACAAGTACATTCTCTTGAGCAGCTGCTCTGCAAAGGGGTGTACAATAAACATTTCTACACTTGTTTTCAGTGTGTGGGTTTTGTTGGCGTTTCACTTGCCATCTGCTACAGAAAGGAGTGGCTGACTTTGAAGGTGGAGGGATGTGGAGACTCGGAATGTGTTCCCGATGAAATTTCAGGTTCTCTCTTTAGAGTAGGTCATCCAGAGCACAGAAGTGAGTTTGCTCCATCCCATCCTTAGGAAAAACCTCTCCTGGTGGAGATAGTTTGTAGAACCAGACCCAGCCATCTACAACTTGGTAGCTGAAAAAGCATTAAGATATAAAGCAGAACAAATTGTTTAATAATCAGGAATCTAAAGTTAAGACTATAGCAGATGAGATTTAGGGTCTCCATTTTGGAAAAGGCTAGTAGGACTATTTTATGTGTATTCCAAGGGTCCCATGACTTTACTAATTTTTGCTTGAGCTGGACAGTGCAGTTCCACTTCTAGCCTTCTGAGAGTTCTCCAGACTGCTTTCCACAGGGGTTGCATCAATTTACATGACCACCAACAGTGTAGGTGGGCCTCTTTGTCCCCATAACCTCTCCAGCATTTGTTGTTGCTACCTTTTCTGATGTATGCCAGTCTCATAGGGGTGAAGTGGTATCTCATTGTTGTCTTTCTTAGCATTTCTCTGGTAGTCAATGACTTGGAACATTTTTTCATATGCATGATGGCTCTTTTCTTTAGTGACTATTTTGTTCATATCCTCTTCCCATTTTTGGATGGGGTCATTTGTTTTTTTGTTGTTGTTTCTGAGTTTGGTGAACTCTATATAATTTTGATTATTAGCCTCTTGTCTAATGTATGGAATGTAAAGATCTCCCATTCTGTAAGGAGCTTCTTTGTTTGGGTGACAGTTTCTTTTGCTCTGCAGAAGCTTTTTAATTTGGTGTAGTTCAGTCAGTTTGTTTTAGTTTCCCTTGCAATTGGATTTGTATCATTGAAGATGACTTTAAAATTTATATGGAAAATAGTTCTGCCAATATTGTCCTCTAAGTATTTGATAGTTTCTGATCTAACATCCAAGTCCTTGATCCACTTGGAATTTGCTTTTGTGTTTGGTGAAATGTAGCAATTCAGTTTCATTCTCCTGAATGTTTTAGGCTCATTTCTGTCATCATACACCAGGATCTCAATATCCCCCTCTTCCCAGCCTTTTTTCCTGTCCTCCTTGCCCAGAGTCCTTTTCTTTGGTGCAATATACCAAACCAGCCCAAGTTTTACTTACTGTTCCTCTTTTCTGTTCTTGTGTTTTAATTTCTGCCTACAAGTGAGATCCCATATTCATCCTTTTCTTTTTGGATTATCTCACTTACCATGGTTCCCTCAAGCTCCACCCAAGATGAGAAGAAGATGACTTCATCATTCTAATTAGCTGGGATATATATATATATAATAGGGTCATAGGGTATGTCCCATTTCTAGCTTTCTGATAATTTGCCAGACTGCTCTCCATAAGGGTTGGACCAATTTACATTCCCACCAGCAGTGCAGGAGGGTTTCTTTACTTCTGCAACTTCTCCGTTTCTGATGTATGACATTCTCATGTGAGTGAAGTGGTATCTCATTGTTGTCTTTATTTGCATTTCTCTGATAATTAGTGACTTTGAGCATTTTTTCATATGTCTTTGGCCCTTTGGATCTCTTTTTTTGGTGAATATTATGTTCATGTCCTCTCTCCACTTTTGGATGGTGTTACTTGTTTTTGTTGTTGCTGAGTTTGGTGAGCATGAACAGGATTCTTTTTTTTTTTTTTTTACTTTTTAAAAAATAATCTTTATTTATTTATTGAATAGAGACAGAGAAATTGAGGGGGAAGGAGGAGATAGGGAGAGAGACAGAGAGACACCTGCAGCCCTACTTTACCACTTATGAAGCTTTCCCCCACTGCAGGTGGGGACCAGGGGCTTTAACCCTGATCCTTGTGCACTGTAATGTGTATGCTTAATCAGTGTGCCACCACCTGACTCCTGAGTAGGATTCTTTTGTGCTGACTTTGTTTGTTTGTTTTTGCTTCCAGGGTTATCTCTGGGGCTGGGTGCCTGCACTACAAATCCACTGCACCTAGAGGCCATCTATTCCCATTTTGTTGCCCCTGTTGTTGCACTTGTTATTATTGTTATTGTTGCTATTACTATTGGATAGGACAGAGAGGGGGAGAGAAAGACAGACACCTGCAGACCTGCTTCACCACTTGTGAAGCGACCCCTCTGCAAGTGGGGACCTGGGAGCTCGAACTGGGATCCTTATGCCAGTCCATGCGCTTTGCGCCATGTGCGGCACTTAACCCACTGCACTACCGCCAGCCCCCTTTAGTGGTGACTTATAATGGTGTCAGAGCCATATAGATTGTTTTAGGTTATAGCTATCGTGATTGCCTCTGAGACAGCAGGAACATTAGGGAATTGGGGAGTAAAAGGAGAATCTACTTTAATAGAAAACCAGAAGGGTCATTATGCAGGTATTAACTCCTACTTGAAATAACCACCACCACAGCAATGACCAGTTTTGATTTGGGCATTAAGTATATGATATGGTTACTACTTCCTGAATCTTCCGAGCGACTTCATGGGTTAGCAGTTTTCTTCTTCTTCTTCTTTTTTTTTTTTCTGCCTCCAGGGTTACTGCTGAGGCTCCGTGCCTGCACCATGAATCCACTGCTCCTGGAGGCCATTCCCCCCCCCCCCTTTTTGTTGCCCTTGTAGCCTTGTTGTGGTTATTACCGTTATTGTTGATGTCGTTTGTTGTTGGATAGGACAGAGAGAAATGGAGAGAGGAGGGGAAGATAGAGAAGGGGAGAGAAAGACATCTGTAGACCTGCTTCACCGCCTGTGAAGCGACTCCCCGGCAGGTGGGGAGCTGGGGGCTCAAACCAGGGTCCTTGCGCTTTGTGCCATGTGTGCTTAACCTGCTGCGCTACCGCCCGACCCCCTTGGGTTAGTTGGCACTGTTTTCACATCTTACAGATGTGGGCGTTGAAGCCCAGACAAGTGGTAAGTACTTTGCTTGGTGTCACATAACTTAGTAGGATGAGGCTTGAATTTAGCTACAGTTTCAAAACCTGAATCTGTTCTCTGTTCTATTTTAAATTCACACTAAGTAGATGAGAGTTATAGATGTTAACAGTTGCAGAGAAGATATTTGGGCTGAAAGATAGCTTACCTGACAGAGTACATATATTACCATATATTACATATATTATGTAGCTTCATGGGACCACATGGGAACTCTGCTGATGGTATCTGTTTTTTGGTGTATTTCCTTCCTGTCTCTCCATTTCTCTATATCTTCCCCCCCCCTGAAACAAGTAAGAACTAAAAAAAAAGGAGATAACTCACCTGGTAGTCACCTGGTGTATACTTTACCATGCTCAGGGACCCAGGTCTGATCATCTAGCACCATATAGAAGCACCTACACAGGGGCAGCTTCATGGGCAGTGGAACCCAAGTGCCTTGGTGTTTGCTGTCTGTTTCTCTGAGACTAAAAGGAGAAAAGAAAGAGAGAGAGAGCAAGTGTGCATGCAAAGCTTTGGAATGATTGATTAATTGTGTGGCTAGAAACCATCTACTGTCAGCTGACTGCTGGAACCCTACTGATGTCTAAATCAGCTCTTCCCATTAAGTCTTCTGTGGTATTTTGTCTAGTGTTGCATGAGAGAGAGATGACCCAGGAACTAAGCTCGTGGTGGCAAGGCAGTACAAATCTTTATTCATTCCAGTGCCCCAGAGTCGGGCGGTAGCACACCTGGTTAAGCCACGTGGTGCAAACTGCTATGGCCTGTGTCAGCCTCTTGGTCTGCATGCCCGCCCATCTCCAGGTCGGGACATGAAAGAGACAAGACAGAAATCGAAGTGGCTTGACAGTACCATACATGGTTAGGAAAGGGGCGGAGAAAAGCCAAAGTGGCTGGGAATGGTATGGACCTCCCCAGCAACTGTTGCTAGGGGTTCAACTGGTAGGATTAGCAATATCCTGCGGGGAATTAGGAAGGAGACCTTTAGTCACTTGTAAGAGACAAAGTAGAAAATTGATATGTAGATAATAAAAGGAATGCAGGGTGGAGCAGGCTTAATGTTTTAAAGAATGCCGGCTCCTGGAGGTGGGAAGATGCAGGATGTTTTTGTGAGGCAGGGAAGACTTATATGGCTGCCAACCTTTTGGGGTTCATGTGTCCCCCCCTTTTGCTCAACTCCTCCGTAGAGAGAGAGACTTACCTGGACGGACTCACCTCTCAGGTCAAGCCCTGCCAGGCTCCACTACATCCCCACAACCTCCCTACAGTATTTCACTCAGCATCTTTCTTCAGGGGCTGGCAAACCTCCTGTCTTGTGCTCTTGCTTAGTAAGCCTATTTGATATCAACCTCAACTAAAGGCAAAGGCATTACAGTTGAAAATTAATTTGTATGGAATCTTTTTTCCAGATTTCAGAAAAAGAGGCACCCCTGCCCTAGTCGCAAATCTTAGCCTTATTCCTTTTCTTTTTAAATAATAATAATAGTAATTGTTACTATTTTTTACTATTTTACCAAAGCATTGATCAGCTCTGGTTTATGGTGGTGTGGGGGATTGAACCTGGGATGTCAGAGCCTCAGGCATGTTTGTCTCTTTGTATAACCGTTATATGATTTACCTCTGCCCCATAACCTTCTTTTTTATATTATTCAGTCTCTTGTAAGCCCGAAGAGCATTCAGATCAGGAATGTCAATGTTCTCTTATAGTTGACTTCCATGAGAAGCTCTTGCTGAGGTAGTGGTGTGTGTGTGTATCCTTCCCTGTAGGTGGGCAGCCTTGGTACATGTGTACCCAGAGGGAATAACATTGGGGAGCCTCAGCACTGTATCACTGGCAATTAGAAGTGGAACAGGCAGCATGTCCTCAGCTGGTGTTTTTCTCTTCATTTTCTCTTCATTCACATGTGGGGTGTGTGTGTGTGTGTGTGTGTGTGTGTGTGTGTGCGCGCGCTTATAATTCTAGTACCCACAGAATTCTCCGTGGTAGTCTTCTTCTTATTATTATTATTTTTTTCCTGTGGTGCTCTCTGCTGTTCTCTGTACATGCAAACAGTCCTTTGCTCCATATACTGTTTGTCTGTCCTTTCATTTGACCCAGCATGACAACATAGACTTTAGGGATACATGGATAATTTATGTAAAGAAGACAAAATCTTTTCTCAGTTCTTTTTCATAATTTCTTTTTTAATTTATTTTTTATTTAAGAAAGGATAAATTAACAAAACCATAGGGTAGGAGGGGTACAACTCCACACAATTCCCACCACCCAATCTCCATATCCCATCCCCTCCCCTAATAGCTTTCCCATTCTCTATCCCTCTGGGAGCATGGACCCAGGGTCGTTGTGGGTTTTCATAATTTCTAAACCAATGAAAGCAATTAATTCAAGGTGGCCAATCCAAGCCCTGAAGTTGGAGTAGCCATTGTGAAGGGTGGTAGAATCAAACATCAATGGTTAATATAGCAAAGGTTAATACTTGAATGCTCTCTGTAAATTTCTTAAATCTAAGAATATTCTTCAGCATGCAAAGACTTAAAAGTCAAGAGTTTTTAGAATGTATTGTGTGCACAGATGCTATTATTTCCCCCCTCTGAGATTTTTCCCTTTAGTACTTGAATTGTGGATTAGAACATCAAAGGGTAGCAATTATTATTTAGCAGCTTTACTAGGATATAATTGATATACTATAAATTATACCCATTTACAGTGTATAACCTGTGTTTTTTTTTATATTCACAGCGTTGTAAAATTACCACCAGTCTTATTTTTTATACCAAAAATGAAAACCTGTATTCCTTTGTAGACTATTTTCTATTCTCCCTTCCCTCCAGCCACTGGGAACCACTAATCTGCCTATTTCTAGAGATAGCATAACCAGGACATTTCGTATGCTCAGAGCCAGACAATATATGATCTGCTCTACCTGATTTCTTTCTCTTTTTTATGCTTTTAGGTTTTACATAGTGTGGTCTATATTAGTGTTTCATTCATTTTTATAGTGGAATACCTTTTCATTACATATTTATAGTTAGTATATTTTAGTTATTCATTTATCAGTTGATTGACATTTGGTTATTTTCACTACTTGGGTTTATTTCACTATTTGACTGTAATGAAGAGTACTGCTAAAATGTGTGTACAAGTTTTTTAAATGTTTATTTATTTATTTATTTATTCCCTTTAGTTGCCCTTGTTGTTTTATTGTTGTAGTTATTGTCATTGTTGTTGGATAGGACAGAGAGAAATGGAGAGAGGGGGAAGACAGAGAGAGAGAGAAAGAGCGAGCGAGAGAGAGAAAGATAGACACCTGCAGACCTGCTTCACTGCTTGTGAAGCAACTCCCCTACAGGTGGGGAGCCAGGGCTCGAACCGGGAACCTTACGCTAGCCCTTGTGCTTTATACCACCTATGCTTGACCAGCCCAACTCCCAGTGTATACAAGTTTCTGTAAGGCATATGTTCTTATTTCTTTTGGGTATATAACTAGGATTGGTCTTATTGGATCTTACGATAATTCTGTGTTTAACATTAAAAAAAAACTTTATTTATTAGATAGAGACAGAAATAGAGGAGGGGGAGATAGGGAGAGAGAGAGAGACAGAGTCACCTGCAGACCTGTCTCACCACTTGTGAAACTTTCCCCCTATAGGTGGGGATCGGGGCTTGAACCCAAGCCCTTGTGCATTGTAACATATGCATACAACCAGGTGTCCCACCACCCAGCCCCTTCTGTTCAACATTTTGTGGAACTGTAAAAGAGTAGCATGTTAGCACTGTAGTTTATTCTTTGATCAGTAAGAGGCATCTAGTAATGAAGATCTTGTTTTGGTCTTAAACCCTGGTTTAAGTCTGGGGGTACCACTATCAAGAAACTTTAGGTCTAGCATCAGGTCTAAGTAGAAATCAGAGACTTTTTTGCCATGCTTCTACAAAGATACTTGGTTACATACATCTGTTCTCTTATATATTTTTAAAAATTATATAAAAATGTATTAACATAGAATGTATTTTTTAACCACTTAAAAACTTTCATGTTGTAAAATATACAATAGTGTAAAAGTATTATAATTATTATTTTTTGTTCTGGTAGTGGCAAAATAGGTATAATGTACAATTTGTCATTTTAACTTTTATGATACTGGAAAATCAGTGGCATTTAGATCCCTCCCTGGCAGTGTCCACCATTATTTTTGTGTTGTTCTCAGTGTTGTTGATGAAACAGCAGTGTCAATTTTCTTATGAACTAGTAAATGGAAAATAAGATTTTACAAAAGGTTTGTTGATCTGGGTATCTTAAGCTTATGTTTTGAATTATTTTAAAAATTACTTATCTGGGAGTCAGGTGGTAGTGCAGCGGTTAAGCGCAGGTGGCGCAAAGCACAAGGACCGGCATAAGGATCCCGGTTCGAACCCCGGCTCCCCACCTGCAGGGGAGTCTCTTCACAAGCGGTGAAGCAGGTCTGCAGGTGTCTATCTTTCTCTCTCCCTGTCTCCCCCTCCTCTCTCCATTTCTCTCTGTCCTATCCAACAACGAAGGCATCAATAACAACAACAATAATGACTACAACAATAAAACAACAAGGGCAAAAATAAATAAATAAATAAATATTTTTAAAAATTACTTATCTATTTGGGTAGCGACAGAGAGAAGGGAGTGGGGAGATAGAGAGGGAGAGAGAGATAGAGGGACACCTGCAGTAATGCTTCACCACTTGTGAAGCTTTTCCTCTGCAGGTGGGGCCCAGGGGCTTGAACCCAGGTCTGTGTGCATTGTGGCATGTGCATTCAACCAGGTGCACCACCACCTGACCCCATGTTTTTGAATTTGTTCCCCCCATTGCAGATACACTTCTGAAATAACCCATGGCAATTGTTAAGTATGGTCTGATTTCCATACAGTTTTATAGTTGTGCATTTACTGGAAAACCTGAAGTAGAATTGACACCACATGGGTATTGTTACAGTGCCAAAGGAAACTCTGGTGCTGTAGTGTCTCTCCTTTCTGTCTATCTGGATGAAAACAGTTGCCCAGAACAGTGAAATTGCCCATGTGTGAGACCTCTGGCTCTAAAAAAATAAATAAGATAAAAATTAAGAAAACTTTTAGTTATGATTCAGGACTACATGCCAGCCCTTTAAGCCTTCCCTTGGTGTCTCTCACTTTGTTCAGGTGTTAACTGGAAATAGAATGTGGTTAACATTCTCTATTAAAATGTCAGAGGTAGTTTATCTGAGTTGCTCTGCTTAAAGTGTTACTACCAGGGGAAATGTCAGATTACTTAATATTGACATGTTGCTACAGAGTATTTCTTGGATTGAAGGCATCTCTGTTAGTACCTCTGATTGTGTGATGTACCTACACATGTGTTATCTCCTCTGAAACCCTCTCTCCACTCCACCCCACCCCTATACCAGAGAGGTGAAAAACAAGTAGCTTTGTTTTATAAGGTTTCAGTGACATTGTTTCTTAAGAAGGTGTCCATACCTGACAGTTGGGTTTTTGATTGCATGGTGAGAAAAATATAATTAGAAATTAGTTTCTAGAAAAGCAGGGGGCCGGGAGCCAGGTGGTAGCGCGGCGGGTTAAGCGCAGGTGGCGTAAAGCGCAAGGACCTGCATGAGGATCCCGGTTCGAGCCCCCGGCTCCCCACCTGCAGGGGAGTCGCTTCACAGGCGGTGAAGCAGGTCTGCAGGTGTCTGTCTTTCTCTCCCCCTCTCTGTCTTCCCCTCCTCTCTCCATTTCTCTCTGTCCTATCCAACAACGACAACATCAGTAACAACAATAATAACTACAACAACAATAAAAAGACAAGGGCAACAAAAGGGAAAATAAATTAATAAAATTACAAAAAAAAAAAAAAAAAAAGAAAAGCAGGGGGCCAGGCAGTGGTGCACCTGGTTAAGTGCACACACTGCAGTGCACAAGGACCCAGGATCAAGTCCCTGGTGCCCACCTGCAGGGGCAAAACTTCATGAGTGGTGAAGCAGGGTTACAGGTTTCTCTCTGTCTCTATCTACCCCTCCCCTCTCAATTTCTCTCTCTATATATCCAGTATTAAATAATAAATAAGGTGCAAAAGAAAAGCACAAGAACATTATATAAATCAAACCCCTACATGTCTGTGTTATTTATTATTGTTAGGACATACTCCTTATATTTTAATGTTTTTGAATGGACTAAAGTTCCATATACCTGTTAAATCAGCAGCTTAAAACAAGAACCTCTGAGGTTTTCATTTCATTTTTAGTTTTTACCTTTCCCCTTTGAGGTATTTCATCTTCCCCTCAGGAATCCAGAGGGGAGAAGACCTAGTCAAACATAAATGTAAGGGCAGTGAAAGCATGGGGAAAGGCTAGCGGCAGCTCTGAGTAGGTGCTGGGAAAAGAGCTTGAACACCAGGGGGGAAGAAAAGAGAAAACCTGGCAAGTGCCAAGAGTAATTGACCTCCTTCCGGAGTGACTGTGAGGACGCACAATTGCAGAGTTGATGTTGTAAAGGATCAGAGCACGGCTGACTCTGCTTGAGGCACTTTCATACTTCACTCCTCTGCCTGAATGGCAGCAGAAGCTTGCTTTCTGGCCTTGAATAGGCTGACTCAGTAGGGGAGCAGGTAGGAGTAGCCTTCCCCAATTACTGCCAGGGGTGGTTGCATGGAGACTGAAGAGAGCTGTTCTTCCACAAAACTTCTCTTCTCTCATTGCTCAGTAGCAGGCTGCTGTCATCTACCAACTAGGGCAGAGGGTGAGAAACAGTGTCCTTTTGATGTCTGTTTCTCTGTCTGTCTGTTGCCTGCTTTTTTTCACTGGACCTAGGACAGCGAAGAATATCAATAGAACAAAGTAAAATACAAGCTCCTTTTTTTTTATATTTATAAAAAGGAAACATTGCCAAAAACCATAGGATAAGAGGGGTACAACTCCACACAATTCCCACCACCAGAACTCTGCATCTATCCCCTCCCCTGATAGCTTTCCTATTCTTTGTCCCTCTGGGAGCATGGACACAGGGTCATTATGTGATGCAGAAGGTGGAAGGTCTGGCTTCTGTAATTGTTTCCTGGCTAAACATGGGCATTGACAGATCGATCCATACTCCCAGCCTGTCTCTCTTTTTTCTCTAATGGGGCAAAAAGTGGAGCTCCAGGACACTTTGGTGGGGTTGTCTGTCCAGGGAAGTCTGGTTGGTATCATGGTAGTATCTGGAACCTGTTGGCTGAAAAGAGAGTTAACATAAAGCCAGATAAGTTGCTGACTAATCATGAACCTAAAGGCTGGAGTAGTGCAGATGAAGAGTTGGTGGGGGGTGTCTCTGTTTTGTGGATAGCTAGTAAGCCTGTTTTAGTTATATTCCAAAGGGTCTATGGCTATACTAGTTTTTTTTTTTTTTTTTTCCCCCGAGCCTGAAATTTGATATGCAGGTGGATATAAGTTATTGTCTGGGGAGATGTTGTCATGGCTGGAAAAAGGACCAGAAAGCTGGATCAGAGAAGAGAGTAGCTCCCAAATAAAGGAAAGGGGTATAAATATTGTTGACTATAAAACCCATTGATTTGATATGATCTGGGGCCCATATTCAGCTTAGGAGCCTGTGACCTCTGC
Organism: Erinaceus europaeus; assembly: GCF_950295315.1. Taxonomy (NCBI): domain Eukaryota; kingdom Metazoa; phylum Chordata; class Mammalia; order Eulipotyphla; family Erinaceidae; genus Erinaceus; species Erinaceus europaeus. The sequence goes on along the minus strand of NC_080163.1, from coordinate 111,401,328 downwards.
ATCCCTGTAGATCTGAGCTCACATTCTGTGGTGATGAGTAGGAACATTCCAAGCTGCCCCAATATCAGGACCCATCTTCCTCAGGTGTAGCATAGAGTATGTTATCCATCCTCCCTTTGGAGGATGGAACATTCTCTACGATTGTTGATCCAAGTTGAGGGCAAGGTTCTGTGGGGGCCCACAAAAGGGGTCTATTGTGTTGTTCCTGATAGAGATGACTGGTAATATTGGGGAGAGGGATTTATTCGAGTTCTAGGCTCATCATGTCTGTTTGGGCATCTCAGGACTCTCCAATTAGGGCCCCAGCTGATGGGGTGCCTTGATAGTGACTAAAGAATCATCGTTAAAGTATACCAGTCTCTTGCCCTTATTCAACTTTTGCAGTCCTTATTTTGATAAGGTTAGCTTTGGAGTGAGTGAGGCAAGTGTAATAGGAAGTAAGTGAGGATTGTGTCTAAGCTCTTTTTTAAAAATGTTTATTTTATTTGATAGAGACAGATATTAGAGGGGCCTGAGAGATAGGGAAAGAGAAAGAAAGATACTTGTAGACCTGCTCCACCACTCTTGAAGCTCCCCCAACCCACCCTGTAGATGGGGACCAGAGGTTTGAACCTGGGTCAGTGTGCATGGAAAAAGGTGCACTCAGCCAGGTGTGCCACCACCTGTCCCTGCAAGCCCTTCCTTAAACTCTGTAACCTTAGACATACCCATGAATAATACTCTGCCTCAGTTTCTCAGCAGTGACATCTCAAGTGGAGTTTGTGGCTTTGTCTATTTAAAATGATGAAGCAATGCACAGAACACAACTATTGCTGTAGAAGTGATATCAAAATAGGAAATGAAGACTGCACCATGCCAGCAACACAAGGGCTGTGCATTCATTCTTCCCTATCTGAAAAAGGGCCTCTAATGGTTCAGAATGTTAAAACTCATGTTGACTTCAAACCAAAGCAATTACTTATTCCAAAAATAAAACAAGCAATATTTGGATATAAACCACAGAAAAGATGAGAGAGTGCATTCATGCAAGACCCACATGTACTTCCTTGAACCTAGACTAACAAGCCTTGTATAATCTCTGGAGACTTTGCCTCTCTTCCTTAGGAGGAACAACTTTACCTTCTTCTGTCAGACACATCTGTTGGTTGGTGTGCATGAGTGGGCACTCTTTCTAGCCTCCCCATCCTCATTTAAATAGGACCTGGCACTGGGAGTTGGTTGTCTGTGATGTTTATTTTGTTCTAAATAGTTTCAAAGTGAAGCCAGCTAGTTCTATGCTTAGTGGGTTCTCATTGTGCCTTTTCCCTTTCCTTTTAGATAATTTTAACCATAAGATAGGAAGATAACTAATTTTTACAGTGACCTCTTTCTCTTTTAACTTAGGCTGCAATGTTAATTGCTGGTTTCTAATCTGTTATATTCTATTTATAAAGGAATTGAGCCTCTTGTGAGGGAAATTATTTCTAAATAAGGTATTAACATTTAGCCCATGTTTGAACATAGATTTGACCCTCTGCTTGACAAAGGGAGGTTTTGGCCATGGTTGTAATGTCCCCGGGGCATGGTATTAATTGACTTTGAAAGTTAATTTAAAATGAAACTTCATTAGGCAGCCATTACTGTTGCATTTATATCCCTTCCTTAAATCCTTAGTGAAAGCACATTCTCTTTCCCCCCCAGATACTCAGAAATGGCATACTGAAATTTTATTGTTGAAAAACCTGTGTAATATTGTAATGCTAAACAACTTTTACTTTAAAAAATTCCTTTTGCAATGGGTTTTTGAAGAGAAATGTTAATAAAATTACATATTTTGTACTGGTGATTAACTTTGAAGCCTTTAAAGTTAGTGTATTTTATGTTCTGTACTCATTCACTCAGCAAGTATAAGAAAAGCATTGTAGATAGAGCAGGTTCTTTGTTAGAGTGTGAAACATAATATGTTTGATGTGGGTATTTTAGGAGTGTACCTCTGCAGTGGCATTAAAAAGTGACTTCTTTCATAGTGTGAAATCAATCTGAATCATGGAAAAGAATGGGGGAGGTTGTATAAGGCAAAGAGACATGGGAGAGTTCGTGCCTGGGAGCTGGGGGCTTCCCAAGTCAAACCTGTTCTCCAGAAGTGGCAACTGGGACCATGTGGTTGAGTGTCGAGCTGCGCCACAGAGAAGAGAGAGAGGAGATCCGGAGCAAAGAGGGAACACAAATCTTTATTGTTGGGTCAGACGGGTGGTTCAGGCCACGTGGAGTCAGCCGAAAATGGCTGTCCCCCGCTACCTCACCTCACCACCGGGCAAGAGAGTGAGAGCGCGGAAGTGGGAGTGCTTTATAGGGCAACAACCAGGAGTGACGTGTCGGGACAGGATTAGTTGAAAAGGGCACTGTGAGAATATCGCAGGAAGTGGCAAAACCTGAGGGCAAAGACTGCATCTGTATAATTCCCCAACAATTGAGAGTCATAGTAAGATTTGAACTTTATCCCTAATGTTCCAGAAAGAAGAAGCTGAGATTTGCATTTTGAATAAGATCATTCTAGAATGGAGTGAGAAGGAGATTGAAGTAAAGATTGGGCAGATGTGGGAGGTCACGGTGGTCTTTGCAAGGGATGATGGTGATGTTTTGTGAAAGTTAAGTCAAAATTGCTTGTGTGTGTAAAACAAACAATCCATGCCTTGCCTAAGAATTTTGAAGCTTGATAGTGTGTGTAATTTTCATTTAAGTATCTTGAAGCCCATTAAGGGTCATAAAGGTAATATACTCTATTGTAAAGTATTTATTAGTTTTGTTTTTTTTTTTACTCTGGGGGTTTCCCTTGTTTATTTTATACAGCTGTGTTATTCAAGTTATAAAGTCTTTGGTCATGCTGATTTAAAAACCAATTTCTCTTCCATTTCAAAGATGATCTGTCTAATGCTGTGAAATACTGACCCATAATTAATGAGAAGGGCAGGGTTTAGTCTGCCCAAAAGTTAAATAGTGTAATTTAAAAGTTGGAAGCCTGAAGCAGGACTGGAAGGCCTTGATGACTATAGTCAAGCCAACTGGACTCTTTGTATGGAGTTAAATAAGCTTGTAAAATCAGCACAACTATAAGAGTTCTGAGAAGAAATAGGTGCTGTAGAGACTGGCAAAAACAGGCAGGACCAAGTGTTGAGTCCTTAGGAAGCAAACTCAGGCCTGATTTGTTTTCATCTCTCATGTAGTGCAGACAAATGTGAGACTGTCCTCTTCTGTATTCCTTTGATGTTTTCTCTTTCAGGAAGAGTAGAAATTTTATATAGCATATTTATGAGATATACTGAGAAAATTTTAGAACTCAATTTTGAGTCTCTAAAGGAGTACAGATTACCTTGTTGGGAAAGATTGAAGCAGTCAATGAAAGAGGGGCAGAGGGTAAGGATAGGAGATGAGAAATGGGGGTGGGGTCAGTGGGTGGTGGCACCCATAGTTATAGATCGGGAAGGAACCAACAGAAAAGAATGTTATATACTCTTGATTTGCAAGAAAATTGCAAAAACATACCGACTATTGCCTTCTCAGAGCTAGCCAAACTATATTGTTCATTTCTAAGTTAATTGCAGATTCAGGGAGTTTCCAAATCTACCCTCAGGTTGGACAATTTATTAGAAAAACTAAAGAACTCACTGAAAGGACTTACCATTACGATTATGGCTTATTATAGAGAAAGCATATAGATAAAAATCAACCAACACAAGAGACAGAGGACAGTATAGAGGGTCCTAAATATGTGTTTCTGTTCCCTCTCAAGGAATCTGAACTTGTTACCCTTTCCTTTTACTAGTGGGGGTTAGTACAAATGGATTGTTGCCAAACAGGGCCTCTCTTGAGCTTTGATGTATTTTAATTTTGGTTTTATTATGTGGTCATTGCTCTTGGAGCTGAACACACTCTCCAGGTCCCTCACATAAGTTCCTCACAAAAGTTTTTTCTCACATGCCCCAGGGCTGCTGGGCATGGTACTTACCAAGAAATACAGTAGTTCTTGTTTATGTTATGTACAAATGTTACCTGTGACTTTTTATCTCCCTCAACTATTTTGTTTTTATGTTTCATCTAGAGAAAACATCAGTTTTCTGTACTGAAAATTGAAGATATTTTTCACAGAGTAAAGAATCCCACTTATAAAGTGGCCAGGTGCTGGTGCATCTGGTTAAGTGCACACATTACAATGCACAAGGTCCTGGGTTCAAGCCCCTAGTCTCCACTTGCAGGCGGGAAGCTTCATGAATGATGAAATAGGGCTTCAGGTGTCTCTCTCACTCTTTCTGCTATTCCCTATTGATTTTTGGCTGTCTCTATCCAAAATAAATAAATATAATAATACAAAAAGAATCCCACTTATACAAAGATTATGAAGGCCAAAAGAGTGAATTATAGCTTTATGATTTGTGTAATAGTAAATGTTAGTGGTTTTATTGTGAGATCTCCATAGACAAGGTTAGAGAACTAATTGCTTCTACTAATCACTAACAAGTGAGAATTATTGCAAATTTCATCCTCAGGTCAGTTTTTTAAGTGATACAGAGGTATCACTGATGCTTCTGATGGGCAGGGAGACAACCTGAGACTCTCTAATTCCAGGTACAGCCCCCCCCCCCCCAGGACCACCATAAGCCAGAGCTTTAGTCTGTCTGTCTGTCTCTCCCTCCCTCCCCTCTCAGTAAAGTAAAATAAATGTTTGATGATGCTAATATTTTTAGGAGGCCTTTTAGAACCTCTCTCATGCAGGCTTAGTGATAGTTGACTTCTTTAACTTGCTTATCCCTCTATCTAGTCTGAATGATAGTCTAGCAGGATATACTATTATTGGTTGGAAGCCTTTCTCATTGAGTGCTCAATATATTTTTTCTCTTATGGCTTTTAGAGTTTCTTTGGAGAAATCTGCTAATAGTCTTATGAATTTTCTTCTGTATGTGACCTTTTGTCATCCTTGGTTGGGCTAATTCTGTTTTCTGCTTCTGTTACTCTGCTCTCCCTTCCCTCAGCTTCATTCTTCAGTTCAGCTATTTTTTTTTTTAACCTTGTTCAGTTACAGTATTAACTTGTTCTTTAGCTGATCTTTTAGCTCAGCTATTTCAGCTTTCAGTTCTCTGATTACCTCAGCATAGCTCATGTTTTCTTTCAGGGTCTCAATTAGTTGTTTCCCTATTTCTGACAGTATTTTCCTCAAAAGCTCCTGTATTAATACTTCAATTAATGTTTGGATACTTTCCTCATTCTTAGGTGCTTCTGTCATGCTTAGACTTTCATCTGGTCTCCTGTCCTGGTTCACTGTTGTAGAATTTTTTGACCTAACCATTTTTTGGTGGCTTTTTATAGTGTGTCCTGGCTACTGCTGTTCAGTTATGTGTGGTGGGACCTCTAGTCTGTTCGTTACCAGACAACCTAAGTGATTCACCTTGTGGTCTGATTCAGGAGTTTCTGGGACTGTTTTTCTAATATATGCCACTCTCATTCCTTTGGAAGATGAGATAAAGTGTCTCTTGTGATAAAATTGAAGTGGGAGATAAATGACTGGAATACAAGAAAAAAGAAAGAAAGAAAGGAAGGAAGGAAGAGCAAAAACCATGCTAAGCCAAACTCCTCTCACAAAGAAATACCAACTTTTACAAGAAAAACAAAGATTCGTCAAATCAGAGAGGAGAAAAAAAGGGAGAACAAAAAAAAAAGGGCAAAACCACAGAAGCCCAACTCCTCCCACAAAAGAAATTACAGTCAACACAGCCACAGGCCAAGCCAGACTCCAGCCAATCTAAACTGAGTCTTGTAACTGTCTCTAGCAAGGTTGGTTAAAACTACAGGAAGCCAAACTCCTCCCACAAAAGAAGTCACAATGAAATTCCAGCCAATGCAACAGCAATAACAGGCAATATTGATCAAACCAGAGAGAAGGGGGGGGGGGGGGACACAACAGAAACAAAAACAAACTGAAAACAAAACCTAACACCAAGAGGCTTACAATTCAAACCAGGTCAAAGACTCCACCCACCTGAAACCCAGAGGCCAGGGACTAACTCCACCAAGGTGGGCCCAAGTGGCTCCCCACTGAGCTCTGACAAAAAGTTCAGCCTTGGAATCTTGCTTGATGAGTTCATCTCCACAGGGGGGCCTCCCAGACTCTGGCAGCAGGTCTCTTCTAGCTAGCCACCTCTGGCCTGGGTGATGGGCCTGGGTGGGTGTGGAGAGAAAACTCAGCACCTGCTTCACTTATGCTTGTCCTTTTCAGCACTTGTGCTTGTCCTTCCTTGTCTTGTCCGTTTATAGTTGAACTACAATATTCCATGGAGGCTTCTCTTTGTCCCCTTCTCCAGAGTTTCTTCTACTGGTCTGGAAATCCTGCTCTCACCCTGAATTCCCAGGTCCAAATCTGCCTTTTCTTCTTCTAATTTTTAAAAAATATTTACTTATTCCCTTTTGTTGTTTTTGTTGATGTCATCATTGTTGCATAGGATAGAGAGAAATGGAGAGAAGAGGGGAGAGAAAGGGAAAACGGGGAGAGAAAGATAGACAACTGCAGACTTGCTTCACATCTTGTAAAGTGGACCCCTGCAGGTGGGGAGCTGGGGGCTCGAACCGGGATGATCCTTGTGCTTTCCTCCAACTCCCTAAATCAGCCTTTTCATGGAGAGTCAGCCAAGGGCTGCCTTCAAGCTGCCATCTTGACTCTGCTCCCTTTTCAGATTGAGACAGAGAGGCATATGGGAATTTGAGGAGGAACCAAAAGGATCCTTCATTGTGGTGTGGAGGCCAGACTTGAACCTGGACCATACACGGCAAGGAAGCACACTATTCAAGTGATCTATTTTCCTAGTCCATAGACATTTCTTTTTATAAAGGGGAGGCGGGGTGGCTGGGGGGAGTGCCCCACCTGGCAGAACACACACACACTACTATATGCAAGGATCCCAGTCAAGTCCCTGGTCCCCACCTGCTTGGGGGTGGGGGAAGCTCCATAAGCAGTGAAGTGCTGTAGGTGCTCCTCTTTCTCCTCATCCTCCTCCTTCTGTCTGCTTATATCTGTCTATTCCTATTCCTCCCTCCCTCTCTCATCTCTGTTTCTCATCCTCTTATCAAAAAAACAAACAAACAAAAAAAAATACCAAGAACCTGGCCAGTGGTGCACCACTTGAGCACATGCATCGCCATGCACGAAGACACAGGTTAAAACCCCAGCCCTCACTTGGGGGCGGGGAGGGAGCTTTGCGAATGATGAAGCGAGGCTATAGTGTTTCTCTTTCTCTCTTTCTTACCTCCCCCTCTCTTGATTTCTCTCTGCCCTGTCAAATAGGAAAGGAGGGAGAGAGGAAGGGAGGAAGGAAACAAAAGGAAAAATGGCCACTGGGAGTGGTGGGTTCATAGTGCAGGCAATAACTGGTGGCAATTAAAAACAAAAACAAAAAACTAAGTGTAGAAATACCATAGGAACTAGCAATTTCATTCCTAGGTATCCATCCAAAGAATATGAAAACAGTAATAACTTGAAAAGATACATGCACACTGTATTGATTGCAGGACTATTCACAATAGCCAAGACATGAAAATAACTTAAACACTCATCAGCAGATGGCTGAATAATGAAATTGTGGTCTGTATACTCTCTGACATACTGTTTAGGTGTTGAAATCTTGCCTTTCTTGACAGGAATGGAATTTGGGATGATTATGTTAGAACTAAAAGTGAAAGATAGGTGCTGGGTGGTGGCACATCTGGTTGAGAGCACATGATACAATGCATAAGGACCCAGGTTTGAGCCCCTGGTCCCCACCTGCAGGGGGAAAGCTTTGTGAGTGGTGAAGCATTGTTACAGGTGTCTCTCTGTCTCTCTCCCTCTATTACTCCCTTCCCTCTTGATTTCTGACGGTTTCTATCTAAGATAATAAAATTTTTAAGTGAAAGACAGATATATTGAATAGTTTCACTTAGGTGAAATATAAGTACATGAAATAAGCAGACTAATAACAGAATACCATAGACATCTCAAACTCAGTAATGAAGAGAAACTGAAATTTGACTATTTGCTGAAAAATAAATCATCTTGAAAGCATTGATGGTTAAATTGTAAATCAAGAATGAGCAATTTAAAGCATCCCCCAAAATAAAGAACAAACGAAACTAGCCACTGAGCAATTTTACTTTATCTTGACTACACAATGCTAGTTTAGTTCTAAGACTAAAAAGAACCTACTTGCCATCCTAGAAGCATATGTTTTGAATATGTAATGGAATAGCATATTTTTTCCTGTGGGTTGGAGGAATTATTACTATTATTATTTTAGATTTTATTTATTTATTAATGAGAAACATAGGAGGAGAGAGAGCCAGACATCACTCTGGTACATGTGCTGCCAGGGACTCAGGACCTCATGCTTGAAAGTCCAATGTTCTATCCACTGTGTCACCTCCCAGACCATGGTTGGAGGAATTAATTTTACTACTTTATTGTCAGAACCTTTATGTAAGGAATATGATTAGGGATTTCCTTTGCAGTCTGGAACTAAGACTTCAGGTTGACACTTGAACTGTGTGTATCAAATCACCATTTCCCTTATCTCTTATATATCAAACAGATGAGATTTTCTTAAAGTGAAGCTTGGATTTTATATATATATATATATATATATATATATATATATATATATTTAAATATTTATTTTATTTATTTATTCCCTTTTGTTGCCCTTGTTGTTTTATTGTTGTAGTTATTATTGTTGTCGTTGTTGGATAGGACAGAGAGAAATGGAGAGAGGAGGGGAAGACAGAGAGGAGGAGAGAAAGATAGACACCTGCAGACCTGCTTCACCGCTTGTGAAGCGACTCCCCTGCAGGTGGGGAGCCGGGGTTCGAACCGGGATCCTCATGCCGGTCCTTGTGCTTTGCGCCACCTGCGCTTAACCCGCTGCGCTACGGCCCGACTCCCCTTTTCATATATATTTATTGTGAACTGTAGAAGCACAGAAGAAAGGCTTATTCTTCCAGATAGTCAGACTGTTTGGATAGAAAATACTCCTCTCTTCCCCATTTCTCTGTCCTCTTTTTCACCTTGATTCAAGCAGTTAGAGCCAGCAATATAATCCAGAAGTCATGTATTTTAGGTGAATTAGAATTAAGGTTCTTTTAACTTTTTTATATCACATTTGGTACTGGTGTTTATACTCACTTTTAAAAACTAATTTATTTATTTTGGATAAAGACAAATCAAGAGGGAAGGGAGAGAGAAAGCAGCTTTCCTCCTGCAGTTGGGGGCTGGGGACTTGAACCTGAGTCTTTGTGTACTGTGCTCAACCAGGTGTGTCACCACCAGGCCTCTCCTCCATACTCACTGATGAAATGGTATTTTATGATTGCCCCTGTTTGTGAATTTTCTCATTCAGTTCTAGAGTCAGTTAATGATTTTTAACAAGGAGATGGCTTGGGCATCTGGTGATCTTCCTATGGATGTGGAAAGCAGATTTATAATCTTCAATAACTTTATAGCCAACAGACATTCAAATATTTTATGTTAAGATATCTTTCAAAGTCTCATCTATAACACAGTGAACAATTTGCCAACGTGATGCGTTATACATCTTTAGCATTTAAGACCAGGATTATTGTCCACAGAAAGAAATTATTCACATGCATGTGTGTATGCAACACACACACACACACACACACACACACACACACACACACACACACACACACACACACACACCATTCCAAATCTAAATGGATAAATTATTTGATCAATAGAAAGGAAGTGCTTACTCCTTGAAAGAGGAATGTGTCTTATTCTTGCCATTGATTGTGGTATCTTTTTAAAGCTAAGGTAATTTGATAGTAGGGCCTGTTCATCAGTGTCGTGGTCTCTTGTAGAACCAGGGCAGTGTGTGCTGCTCCAAAGCTTGTTTTCAAAATAAGAAAAGTTTCTGCATATAGAAAATTTGACTCTTCAAGTTGGAAGAGACCTCAGAGATTATCTAGTTTACCTCTGCATCCAACTTTTATATCCACAGAAACTGAGACTTACGAGCATTTGATGTAGGTAGGACTCCAGCTGGTCACTGTTTAGTCTATGTTGGTATTGGTGCCAGTTGGGGTGTGACACTGTGTACACCCACACGCACGCACGCACACATGCATGTACTTACCTTAGTCATGAATTTCATCTAATAATTCAGCAGCACTACCGTACATGTTAAAACAATGCTGGGAAGTATAGAGATTTTAGGTAATAATGCAGTTTTGAATCACTGTAGCTAAAACTGCTAGAAGATTTCATGTGTTTGGTGTGTTATCATATTTCTAATTAGTTCAAAATGCTCAGTTTATACCCTCTTGGATTCAAACTTGATAATCTACATTTCCAAGTAAATAGCTATTTTTGACTAGCCTCTTGTTAATTTTCAATACTTTGGCTAGAAAAATTGGCATGCGTTGGGTTTCTTTTTTGGAATACATTGAGATTTTATTTATTCCCCAGTATATAATCAGTATTTGAAGATTCTGATGTGTATTTGGAAGAATAATATGTATTCTGTTATTTATGTAATATGTAATGTGACTTACAAATGGGACTTTCACACCATTAAAATCTTAATATTTCACCCTCCTGCAACCACAAGTTTACATTCTGTCTCTCTGGATTTACCTGTTATGATAATATAAATGATCTTTTGTTTCTGGCTTTCATTTTAAGTATAATACTTTCAAAATGTATCATGCTATACCATTTATCAGTACTTCATTCCTGTGAATACTGAACATACTCCATTGTATAGATATACTCCATCACATTTAACCATTTATCTATTGATAGATTTTTCTATCTTTTGGCTGTTGTGAACATGCTTGTTACATTTGTCTCGTCTACCGTGCTGCACTTTACTCGGGGCCTTTATGTTCACTGCCCAGCTCTTGTTTATGGTGGTGTGGGGGACTTTGGAGCCTCAGATAGGAAAGTCATTTTGCATAACCTTTATGCTATCTGCCCTCACCCTTTTTAGTTAACAATATTAAACCTTTCAGATAACATTGAAAATTTCCACCATGATTAACATAAACAGTGTGGTGAGTAGAACCACAGTCCCCCAGTGATATCACATCTGAATCCCCAGAGCTTAGAACTATGTTTACTCACACTGCCAGAAGGACTTTGGATATGTGAATTAGGATTTGGAGATGGAACATTACTGCATTATCTGGGTAGGTCCTGTGTGATCACAGAGGGCCTTTTAAAGGACTGTGGGAAGTTGGAGAGCCAGAGGCAGACAGAAGTCTGTCTGAAGATAGAAAAAGGAGTCATAAACCTATGAATGCATTGCAGTCTCTTAAGAGCTGGAAAAGGTAGAGATTCTCCTAGAGCCTCCAGAAGGAAGAATAAACCTTCAGTATGACTTTAGATCATGTAAAATATACTAACCCCCAGGCCAGCTGAACTTGACCATAGCATGGTGAAATATATTGTGTCTGATTAAGTGTTGGGACAACCAGAAAAGGAGTGACTTTTAAAGCAGTGAGGCAATTTTAAATGATTTGTTTGTTCAAGTGCCAACCAATGTGCCATATTTAGATATAAATTTGTTATTCTAAGGTAATGATCCTTTTGTAACATATGCACAAGACTATAATGTTAGCAATATATACATTAGAGAACTTAATGCCTCTTCTCTGCTCCCTAAATTTTTTTTGAGTAAAATTTGACCCTTTGTGACTTGTCTATATGGAAAGGATGCACTGGGCAAAAATTTTAGTTGGGGGCTGGGTGGTAGTGCAGCAGGTTAAGCGCAAGGACCGGCATAAGGATTCCGGTTTGAACCCCCAGCTCCCCACCTGCAGGGCCCTGCTTCACAAGCAGGTCTTTCCTTCTCTCTATCTTCCCCTCCTCTCTCGATTTCTCTATCCAACAACAACGAGCTATAACAACAATAACAATCACAACAAGGGCAACAAAATGGGAAAAATAGGCTGCAGGAGCAGTGGATTCGTAGTGCTGGCACTAAGCCCCAGTGATAACCCTAGAGGCAAAAAATTTTAAAAAAATAGTTATCTGCTTTATTTTGATTACTATTGGTTTCCAATATGTTTTGTCTTTGAGCAGAAATAGGTGAGAATACACAGGTCACAGAATTCCAGTTTCTCTTAGTCCCTTTAATGTGGTAGTTTTCACTTAACATGCTAAATTGGTGTTCTGGCTTGAGTCTGTTGAAAGTCAGTACGTCTATAGCATGTATTTCTTTCTTTTTTTTTAAGATTTTTTTTTTTTAGTGTTTATTTCCTTTTTTGTTGCCCTTGTTTTAATGTTGTTGTAGTTATTGTTGTTGTTGTTATTGATGTCGTCATTGTTGGATAGGACAGAGAAATGGAGAGAGGAGGGGAAGACAGAGAGGAGGAGAGAAAGCTAGACACTTGCAGACCTGCTTCACCGCCTGTGAAGCGACTCCCCTGCAGGTGGGGAGCTGGGGGCTTGAACCCGGGATTATTATGCCAGTCCTTACAATGGTCCTTGCGCTTCGTGCCACATGTGCTCAACCCGCTGTACTACCGCCCAACTCCCCCAATACACAATTTTAAAAAAATGGTCATTTCAAAACCAAAATTTACCATCAGGGCTTTGCAGTGGTTATTCAAATCCTCCATAACTAATGGACACTTGAGTGAGGAGAGGAGGGTGTGACTAGTGACAAATGGGCATATTGTGAAGCTCTGGCTGGAAGAACAATGCAGTTTTTCAGAGAAGGATGTTGAAAGACGTGTAACTTCAGAAGACAAGAACTTTTCTTTGACAAGTAATTCTACACTTGATCTTAGCCAAAAGGCCAAGAAGCGATGACAAATAATTCTGTCTAAGTATGACATAGGCAGTTTAAGTATACACAGATCCCTCTCAGTTACTTTCCTTTTGTTAGAGTGCTTACTGAGACCAGGAAAATATTAAATGACTTACTGTGCCTAAGTAGTCTTAATTACTCTCTTTTTTTTTTTTTTTTCTGATGAGCTCAGACAGAGTTGGATTGGTTGCTGTATTGTTGGGAACTGCAAAGTTATTCAACACTATTTAATTAATATTTAAAATACTATTTTGCATTTCATGACACATAGATTTGCCATAAATATCTTTACATTAAGACATAAAGGCACTTCTCCCATCCTGGTCAAAGGGTGCCACTTGTTCTAAGATGTTTCAGTTACTTGTCTAACCATCTTTTTCAGACAATACAGTCTCTTATATTATAGTGGGACTGAGGCATCAAGAATCTGTAAGACATCCCAATCTACTAGCCAGAAAAATTGGCATTAGAAAAAAACATTTTGGTGTGTATATGTTAAACTTGAAAAGATACAAAATTTGGTCCATAAGCCATTTAAAAATAGACAGGAATGTTTTCTGTGAATAACATTTAGATGTTTTAAAGTTTTAACTTTTGGCTATTAAAAATAGATACGGAGCTGGGCCAGTAGCACAGTGGGTTAAGCACACATGGCACAAAGCTCAAGGACCAACACAAGGATCCTGGTTCGATCCCAAGCTCCACAACTGCAGGGGAGTCGCTTTACAAGCAGTGAAGCCAGTCTGCAGGTGTCTTTCTCTCCCCCCTCTGTCTTCCCCTTCTCTCTAGATTTCACTCTGTCCTATACAAAAATAATGACAACAATAATAACAATAACAATAAACAACGAGGGCAACAAAAGGGAAAAATATAGCCTCCAGGAGCAGTGGATTTGTAGTGTGGGCACTGACGATAACCTTGGAAGCAAAAACAAACAAACAAACAAAAAAAGCAGATACTAATGTGGGGGTTCAGTATAAGAATGATGAAAATGTATTTATTTACTTTGTATAGAAAATAGCTAATTAAACTTAACTGATCTGATGGACTGATTCTAGGCACAACCCAGAATACTATGTAGATGAAAGAAGAGAATCTGAAAGGAACTAAAGTATGTGTAGTTCACTGAGGACATGTATATTAATTTTTAAATTTTTTGTTATTATTTATTCTCTTTATTTTTTATTTTAATTTATTTATAAAAAGGAAACATTGACAAAACCATAGGACAAGAGGGGTACGATTCCACATAATTCCCACCACCACAACTCCACCGAGCCACCTCCCGGACCACTTATTATTTTTTTAACCAGAGCACTGATCAGCTCTGGCTCATGATGGTGTGGGGGATTGAACCTGGGAATTTGGAGCCACAGGCATGAGAATTTCTTTGCATAACCATTATACTATCTACCCCCTCCATTTATTAATTTCTAAAGTAAATATATCTTACATTTCTAAGTTCATGCCAATAGTTCTAATGGAACGTGGGAAGAACCCTTAAATTGAACCTACTAAGTCTGACACATTGCCCTGTTTGCCAAAGTAAGGTAAAAGTACTCAGTGCCTTTTTTATTTAGTAGAACACAAATGTGGCGATTTCCTGCTAAAATTTATAAATATGGTGGCCATCAACTTTTAGCATTTGATAAAATTACTGAAAATGGAAGGGGTAATGTACTTTACAACATTTCAAAATGAATAGTCCGTGTGTGAAGGAAAGCACACGCACAACAACTTGCTCGTTGGCATGGGGTGTCTCTGACTTACGCTCTTTGTAGTAGAGCAGTTATCCTTATAATGTTTCTGATTACAGTGTGGGAGAATAGACCGCCACCATTGCAGCTGGTAACTGACACAACAGCAGTATACTCTGAACATTTTGTTCTCAGGACATTTGCTTAAGGAAATTGTTTTGTAATCTAAATATTTTATTGATACATGAGAAGTAAAGCAAATTCATAAGTAAAGACACTTTACTGGCACTTCAGGTGCCAGGAGGTAGCAAGGTTCCATGTTCAAGTCCTGATACCAAACAGAAGCACCATGGGTAACACTAGGAGAATAGTTTTTACCATTTAATTTTATTTGAGCCCTTACTGACAGATGGCTAATTCCAAACTCTTCTCTCTTTCCTCTGTGGGTAAATAGGGATATTCTTTCTAAAGTGAACTCTTCCTCCATTACATAGTTCCT
This sequence comes from Erinaceus europaeus, assembly GCF_950295315.1. Lineage (NCBI taxonomy): Eukaryota > Metazoa > Chordata > Mammalia > Eulipotyphla > Erinaceidae > Erinaceus > Erinaceus europaeus. The sequence goes on along the minus strand of NC_080163.1, from coordinate 111,386,302 downwards.
GTGAAACAAACCTAATCAGCTGATAAGTACCACAACATTTTCAATTCCTGTAGTTAATATCTAAAGAAGAACACAGGTGGAAATGTTCAAAAACATCTGTATACCAGAGGAGATACAGTGTGGCTCAGTCAGAAATTATCTTACCTGCTAGATCTCTTGTCACTTTGGACTTTGGAGATGGGAGTTTTCTGTGAGCGCTGCACTAATCTTAGTAGAGGCCTCCTCATTTCTGAACCTGAACATTTGAGGGATTCTGTTTTTGCTGGGTGTTGATTTGAGATAAATGAGAGAACTGTAGAGTAAGATTGCTCTGCTTCATATCTTAGGCTTTTCAGCCACCAAATTGCAGATGCTACCATGATGCCATTCTGACTTCCCTGGGCAGATGACCTCACCAGTGTGTCCTGGAACCTCCCCTCACCAGGGCCCTATCCCACTAGGGAAAGATAGAAACAGGCTGGGAGTATGGATTGACCTGCCAACGTCCATGTCCAGCAGAGAAGCAATTACAGAAGCCAAGCCTTCCACCTGATAAAGATCTTTGGTCCATATTCCCAGAGGGAAAATAAACAGGGAAGCTTCCAGTGGAGGGGAAGGGATATGAGACTCTGGTGGTGAGAATTGTATGGAATTGTACCCCTCTTATCCCACAGTCTTGTCGATCCTTAATTAATGACTAATAATAAGGAAATAAAGATAAAGAAGGGAAGGAAGGAAGAAAATGAGACGAACTAAATATTTCCTGCCCTGGTGGAGCTATTTCAGAACTACCACCAAAGTAGTGAAGACATTAAGAACCACTGCAATAATAATAATAATAATAATAATAACAACAATAATAACAACAACAACAATAATAATAGAAAATGGACCATATGCACTTTTGGTAGCATGTTTTTTTTTTCCCCCCATTCCTAGAAGAATCGAGTTTCATCAGTGATGAATTTCTGAGAATCCTGATCAGTTTTATATTTTCTGTCACTAATAATGTGTCTCACATAAAATAAGATGATTATTTTGAAGAAGCTGAGCTTTGGGTCTGAGATCCCGAAGAAGTTGGTAGCAGCAGCACAGGTTCCTGTCTAGGCTGGAAGAGGATATGTAAAGCTCAATCAGTGGTTGCTGCGTTTGTGGAACAGGGTCTTCTTTACAGCATTTGGAAGTGTGAGTGTGCTTTCTGCACTCCAGTGTGATGTGCAGATTCAAGAATATGAGAAGGAGCCAGCAGTGGCCATGTGTGAGAAGTCAAGTGCCTCTCTGGTTTGGCTGAGAGGGAGCTGTCGCCTGCATAGGATGGCTCCTGATTCCTATGCAAGGCTGTAATTCCCTTCCCATTTGGAAAAATTAATTTGAGGAGTTTTGAAATGCTGAAAAATAACCAAGCACGTTTGTAAAACATTTTGTAGGGTAATAATTCATGGTACAAAAACTGCACACTGTAGAAGTGGTTGAGAAATAAAATGTCCTTTCCTTGATTTTCTTGTGTTTGAGCAGTGTCCTGGGGAGCTTTCTACAATTTTCATTCCCTTCCCTCCCTACTCATGTCTCTTGTACACTTTAGAAATATTTTTCAAATGAGTGGTATTACATATGCTCAGAAATATCATTCATACACTTGATTATAACTATCTAAGGCACCACTCATAGCTGTAAGAGATAGAACATATTTTTTAAAACCAGCTTTCTTTTGGTAGACTTTAGGACTATTTTCCAGATTTTTTTTTTCCCTCTCACAAAGAGTCAAATTCACGGAAAACATATACTCTGGCTACTAAGCCATACTATGTATATGTAGGCCCATTAAGTTTTTGAATGATTTTGAAATTATTCCTTTTTTTGTTTTTTCTTCTACAAGGGCTTAGTACCTGTACCTTTCCACTGATTTTGATGGACTTTTTTTTCTTTCAAGGAAGGAAAATATATTTTTTTTAATTTTGTGTTCTAACACTAAATGAGTGGTATATTCAAAATTAATTTTGGTTTACAAAGTAAGGTAAAAATCCAACTTTAATTTTCCAAGTGGCTAGCTGTTGTCTCATCTCCATTTTTTGAGCTCCCTCTTTTTCCTGTAGAAAGAACCTTTACATTGGAGACTTTCAAACCGATAAATGTAGTATCATGTTTGTATAAGTTTCTAGATGAATCAGGGTGGAGTTGAGTTGGAAAGCTGCGTAAGTGATATAGGATTCCCATGCAAATGAAGACTGCTCTAGTCTTTTGCATAGCTTAAGAGAGGAATTTGTAAAAAGTGTAAAAGTGCTGGGAGCCAAGAAGTAAGAGCCTGAGAAAGAGACAGTGTTGAATATCAAATTGTAGGCTCACCCTTTCTCTGGGAGGAAAAATCAGTTACATTAGGGAAATGATTTTTTAAAAAATTATTTCAATAACCCTATTGCAAATCTACCTCTTCTGGCAGTCCCCCATCCCCACTTTTCTCCTTTATATTTGATAGGACAGAGAGAAATTGAGAGGGGTGGGGCAAACAGAAGGAAAGAGACTTTCAGCATTGCTTCACTGCCTGTGAAACTTCTCCCCTGCAGGTGGGGAACAGAGACTTGAACCCTGATTCTTGCACATGGTAATGTTTACACCCCACCTGACCTCCATCAGTTTTCATAAGAAAGTACTTTACTTTGAATTTTTTTTAAGGTATAAAGTAACCATTTATTGTACCGAGAGCAGGACACTCTGTGGTGGACTCAGCACTGTACAGTCTGAGGCGTCAGCTAAATGATTCTGTCTTCTGCATACATTTAATCCTTCTTTAAGAGTAAATCATTGAGCAACTGAAAAAGAGCACAGCTGATAGAATATAGGACTTGCATGTCTGTGGCTCCTGGTTCAATCCCCAGCACTGAGTGTCTCAGAGTGGTGCTCTGTTCTCTCCTTCATCTCTCAACTCTCATCTTTTGCCCCCTCCCACCTCTTTCTCTCATAAATTATTTTTTTTAAATTTATTCCCTTTTGATGCTCTTGTTGCTTTATTGTTGTAATTATTATTGTCATCCTTGTTGGATAGGACAGAGAGAAATGGAGCGAGGCGGGGAAGACACAGAGGAGGAGAGAAAGACACCTGCAGACCTGCTTCACCGCTTGTGAAGCGACTCCCCTGCAGTTTGGGAGCCTGGGGCTTGAACCGCGATCCTGAACTGGGATCCTTACGCCCGTCCTTGAGCTTTGCGCCTGTACACTTTAGCCACTGCGCTACCGCCTGACTCCCTCATAAATTCTTAGTTCACTCATCTTAATGTGAAAAATGATTTAAAAAATATTTATTTTCCCTTTTGTTGCCTGTGTTGTTTTTTAATTATTGTTGTAGTTATTGTTGTTGTTATTGATGTCGTCGTTGTACAGAGAGAAATGGAGAGAGGAGGGGAAGACAGAGGAGGGAGAATAAGATAGACACCTGCAGACCTGCTTCACCACCTGTGAAACGACTCCCCTGCAGGTGGGGAGCTGAGGGCTCGAACCAGTATCCTTACGGTGGTCCTTGCGCTTTGCGGCACTTGCACTTAACCCACTGCGCTACTGCCTGACTCCCATGCAAAATGATTTTTTAAAAAAAGAGTTTTACCACGGACTGGGTGATGGCTCACCCATTAGACCACATGTTGCCATGCACGAGGACTCAGGTTCGAGTCCTTGCAGGGGAGAAGCTTCATGAGCAGTGCTGTAGGTCTCTTCCTCTCTCTGTTTCTCATGCTGTCAGAAAGAAAAACACATTGCAGCCTGGACCAGTGGTGTCATGTAGTCCCAAATCCCAGTGATAATCTTGATGACAAAAAGTAAAAAAATATCTTTTTTTAAGGTTGCATTTTTCATATGTTACTGCTGGTGCTCACGTGGAGTGGCTCCAAGGGGAGGGGGGTAAGCCTCCGACCCTCCCTCACCAGCACTAGAGGCTGCTTGACTTAGAAAGAGGCATCGGGGAACATTCTGGTACGAACATTCATTTATTTGGAGAAGGGTATAGGCCTTTATACTGAGTTAAACAAAGAACATTTTTCACATATGTCAGAAATTACAGGTTTTTTAAAGGTCAGCTTGCCCCTATGGTAGGGGGCTGGTATGACAAGAATTGATGAGATACATAAAGGTCAAAACGATTAGTATCCATGATGCAGGCGAGTTAATTATCCAAAGATATTTGAGAGAAGCATAGGGCTTAAACCAGTAGGGTGAGGTAGAGAAGAAGAAAAACAAAGCTTGATGTGAATCACAGATATCAGAGGGCACAAGGAAATAGAATATGGGGTCTCACTGCCGGGGTGTATGATAGTGTTCTCCTTTATGATCAAAAGATGAAGTTATAGTGGATGTGTGAACTTTGAATGAACCCTCAAGCAGGCAGCTAGCAGGGGGAACTAAGTGTGAGAGGCCTGCAGGCTTTCTGTGAGCTTGAGAGTCAAACAAGGAGAAACTGAGTCTGGGAGACTTTTCCCTCTTGGCTCATCTCTATAAGGAGAGAGGCTAACAAGTGGGGTGTCTTTCCAGACCGCCATCCAGGGATGGGAGAGCTCCCCTAAGCTCTACCAAGCTTTCACATAGTCCCACACGTCACATTCTCTCTCTTAAAAGAAATATTTATTTCACCAGAGAGACAGAGAGAGGAAATAAAGAAGAAAGAAGAACCAGAGCAGCACTCTGATATACGCAGTATAGAAGATTGCACTCAGGACCTCATGCTTGCAAGTCTTCCTTTCCACTTTCCATTTCCAGGCCACATACTGAATATCATAAAATGGGAATTACGTTTATAGAAATGTAAATTCTATGATTTGTTGAAATTTATAGCATATTTACTGGGATTCATTGATGTCTCTTCACATTGCTGAAGTGACCAATGATATGACTGCACATGAAGTTCCATGCTTTAATAAACTATAAACCATGTCATGTGAGTATTAAAATCTCATGATTCAATCATAGCCTTGATATAGATGGGAATGGTGAAGAGTCTGGAACTGAAAGAAGTGTTTACAGTGCTTGTTGCATTCTCTAGATCAGGGAACATGTAGGACATAACTTATACACCAAAAGATACTTTGATTGAACCAACGGGGAGGAATTAAGCTATGATTACACATGGAGGAGAGTAAGTTCCTAAGAGGAAACATCACAGTTCTGAAAGGCAAATGAAACCTCAGCTACGTTTTATTTTTGGCCCCAGGATGGTGTCAGATATGAGTTGACTTCTCCACTGTGGACCTATGCCAGGTTTTTGGTTGATGCAAGACAAATTTAGATTTTTAGGTAATGATTATGTGAAACCTAAATGAGAAAAGATGTATCTGCCACTTTGTGTGTTCTTTTCTGTAATATATTGCAAACATATGTGATAAGGGACTCCTCACACACACGACTGACAGGTAGTTTTTAGTTTCTCTTGATTGTTTACACCAAAATAGAAAACTTACAGAATCTTCCTATGACATCAATGGGAAGGGGACTTTCAGATATTACTGATTTTATTTTTAATATTTTCACTTGAAGTAAACTAACTTAATACAGAGATGTGGCTCAAAACAGTTATTTCTTTATTCTAATTATAAATTGTAATTTTAAATCAACATAGTAGATATTATGACAGTATTAATGATGATTCATGCCTCATGATAATGCATGAATTCTATGTTAATGGATACATATGAACAGTATAAAAAAGAAAAAGTATTGCCTTAATAACAGTAGAAATAGATCCAGTTATTCTCAAAAAAATTTTTTTTACTATATTTATTTATTGAATAGAGACAGCCAGAAATAAAGAAAATGGGAGTTAGATAAATAGGCAGACAGACTGACCAACCTGCAGCACTACTTCACCAACTGAGAAATTTTCCTCCTGCAGGTGGCAACTAGGGCCTTGAAGCTCCATCCTTTGCACATTGTAACATTTGCTCAACCAGGTGCAACACCACTGGCCCTGATCAATTTTTTTTTTTCTTCCAGGGTTATTGCTTGGTCTCGGTGCTTGCACTACAAATCCACTATTCCCAGAAGCCATCCCCCCTCCCCCATTTTATTGGATGGGACAGAAAGAAATTGGGGAGATAGAGAGGGTGGAGAGAAAGACACTTGCAGACCTGCTTCACCACTTGTGAAGAGACCCCCCCTGCAGGTGGGGAGCCAGGGGCTTGAACCAGGATCCTTGTGTGGGTCCTTGTACGTTGTACTATGTTTGCTTAATCCGTTGTGCTACCACCTGGGCCCCCAAATTCTTTAAGTGTAGTTTTGGTAGCAAAAAAAAAAATCTCTGGATTTTAAATTATGGATCCTATTGAATGAGTTACTGTTTTATTAAGTGATTTCTAAAGCTACTTGACTGATTTAACCTTTCAGAATACACTGAGATATCTTTAGTTGGAATTGAAACAGCACTCGCCAAATGAAGGAGAATTAATTTACAGCATTAAACATAGGATTTACTCTAGAGTGGCCAGACTTTGACTGGAGGTTACTTGGCAGCTAGGGATTTGGGGTTCTCAGTGGACCTGTTTAAAATTCTACAGTCTCGTCTTGTTGTTATGCAATAGATAACTGCTCTTTTCCTGTTCATGGGAACATTACCATCTTTATTTTCTATCTCCTTGGCAACACAGCTCAGAGTTGAGACAAAAAGTTAGGAAACAGAAGGATAGGAATTGACTCACTGATGTTCAGACTATCTTTCTCATTCAGCATTTAACTTTAATCATTTAAAATTAACCTTCATTTGTTGAATGTTTGAATCCTTATAGTGATTGGAGAAACAAGTTAATTTTCATGTCACTGGTGCTGTTGTACTTACAGGTTCCAAATATGCTAATGTGTGCACATTGTTCTAGTCTATAAGAGTTGTCTTCTTCTTTCTGACCTTGTTTTATTTTCAATTATTTTTTTTTCTTTTTAGAGACAGAGAGACAGAGGTAGAGAGAGTATAAAAGAGAGCACAGCAGCAAAACTTTCAGTGTGGTGGGGGCTGGGTTTGAACCTGGGTTGAACACATGACATAGCAGCACACTATCTAAACGAGCTATTTCACTGGTCTGGCCTTTGTTTATGTATGTAAACAAGTGCAAAACTTCTGTCTGATGTCATTAATTTCATTGATGATAGATATATTTTTTTCCTTAAATATTTTTCCTTTATTTATTTTGGATAGAAATTGAAAGGGAAGGGGAGATAAAGAGGTTGAGAGGTGAGAGACACTTTTATAGCACTGCTTCACTACTTGTGAAGCTCCCTCCCCCCAAGGTGGGGACCAGAGGGGCTTGAACCCAGGTTCTTGTGCTCTGTAGTATGGACATTCCATGTGTGCCACCATCTAGATGGCCCGGTATTATTACATTTAACTTCACAAAAACCAACAACATGTTTCTTACTCAGGAGCTGAACAAGCACTACTATCATTTTGATAAGCCATCTTGGAGTTTATTTCTAATACTTAACAGATGGGTAAGAAGACCCTTCCGTTCAATAAGATTGTGATGCTCTGGAGTAGAAATGTGTACATTTTCATTTCCCTGTAATAAAAGTGGCATTTGCTATTTTATGTTGTACTGTCATGCTAGAGATTACATTCCATGCTCATTTGTTCATTCATATGTATTTTTATTTTTAGCTCTAAGCGAAAGACATGAGACCTAAGACTGAAGGGAGGTGGTTTTGAGGCGTCTGATTTCTGGCTAGACGGTGTGTGCTCACTTCATCCTGAAACCACCGCAAACAGAATGGTAATGGCATAATCTGAGAGAGAGACAGAGAAGTCTTTGTGTTTCTCCATGTCTATTCTCCATTTCTTTTTTTTTTTTTAAGATTAAAAAACCCAATTTTTTAGTATGAACAAAAGATATCAAATAATGTACTAATGTGTTCTATCTCAACTGGTTCAAGTGTTTAACTCCAAAATTAACTGTATAAATGTACATATTAATCAAACCTTTTAGAATTCTTTGGGTTTTTTTGTTTGTTTTGTTTTGTTTTATTGTTATGGGTGGTACTACACAGGACTGTCTTTTAGATAGAGAAGCATAGAGAAAGAGAGGAAAAGACCACAGCACTGGAGATTCCTCCAGTGTGGTAGGGGCCAGTCTCAAACCTGTACTGTGGCCATATCAAAGCAGGTGCTTTCCAGGACCCCTCTTGGAGTTCTTTAACCATCTTTTATTTTATATTTTTAAATGCATTACTAAGGAATGAATCAATGAACCCTGCCATACATGAACATGCATGTATGGCATCATCAAGCAGCCTCCCTAGCCAACCGTTTGTTTATTTGTTTAAAAGAGAGGGAGAGAGGAAAGATGCAACACTGCACCATCCATGGTCTCCGAGTGGTGCTAGGATTTAGTACTTCATACATGCAAGGAATGTGCTGTCCTAGGTGAGCTATTCTGATTTCCTAAACACTTTTGAAAAATGAGCTCTAGTGACCTCCTTACCCAGCCACAAAATACTGTATGAAGACATCTGGGTCATGTGGAATTTACATATTGAAACCAGTTTTTTTCTTTTGAAAACTAGTGTGGTTTGCTCTTAAAAAGAAAGGAGTATGGACTTAAGTTTTTCAGACTAGAAAGTAAGGATTCTTGTCACAGCTTTTTTTGTCAGAAAGAATCTTGATGCTTTATGATTTTGTGTTTTACTTTTTTAAGTATAAACAGCCTGTTACAAAAATTAGTGATATCAGTTAACTCTGTTGTATTTAGTAAATGTATTCTTTTTGTTTATTTTTAGAGAAAGGCAGAGAATGAGAGAAACCACAGCACCAAAGCATCCTTCATTGCGGTGAGGGCCAGGCTCGAACCTGGTTGTGTGCAGGGCAAAACAGCACACTATTCAAGTGAGCTACTTTACCAACCCAGATCTATCTATATATACATATAGATTCTTAGTTAAAGGTAATCGACCCCCTCCCGATTTAATAACAGACTAGTACTTCTTAATAATATTAAGATTATTCTAGTGGGTTATATCCTATTGAATATGTTGCTATATAAGGCTTACTAGCTTACTTCTAGGAATATAATTCACTGATGTCCTTTGCTCAAATTCAGATTTTTTTGAGAAAAAAAATCAATTATTTATGAGAGAGATAGAGAACCAGAAAATCACTTTGGCATATGAGATGCGGGGGAGTGAACTCAGGACCTCATGTCTATAGGTCTGGTCCTCAGCCTCTGGGGAGTGCATTCAGATTTTATACTCCTCCCCCCCCCAGAATAAGTGGTACTATTATGTTATTTCACTTCCTGTGCTAAATATGAAAGCAAATATAGCAAATGATGAGGTGCTAAGAAAATGAAATTATTCCATTCCAGAGGTGGATTCTAAGGAACTCTAAATATTACCATATTTTTAAAAGTGTATTTTCCTGTTTTCTTCTAAAGATTCAGTTATTACTATACTTCTATCCAGTACTATATGTCTCTGTAAACAGTGTTTTCTTACAAATAATGTTTTGTAAACCATATTATCCATATCAGGTGTTGAGACTGAAAGATTTATAAAATGCTTGTTCTTTGTGTTCATGCATGTAATTTTCTGTTTTGGTAGACGTAACTCACAGGCTGTTCAGTCCAGCCACAGTTGAGATTGACTGGGAGTACAATTATTTTCTGCCTGTGTAATCTGAATTTATACTTAAATAAGCAAGCCTCACTTAGTTATTTTTTTAAAAAAATGTACAATAGATTGCTTCTTTGTTTTATCATATCTGCTGATGTGTTTTATATTTCTGAGAATGTGAACTCTGAATTCTTGATTTTCTTTTTATCCCCTCCCCATTCTTCTCCTTCTTCCTCTCTTTAGTTAGCTTTATTTATTTACTGGATAGAAACAGCCAGAAGTCAAGAGGGAAGGGGGTGATAAAGAGGGGCTGAGAAAGGGAAACACATGCAACACTGCTTCACCATATGTAAAGCTTTTCCCTTGCAAGTGGGGAATGGATGATCTAACACAGGTCCTTCCTTGCACATAGTAACATGCACTCAACCAAGTGCATCACCACTGGCCCCATAACTCTTGATTTAGTCTAAATGGTATATTTTTAAAGCTGGTGTTAGAATTTTTTGTAGTTAGTTTTTTTGTTTGTTTTTTAATATTTATTTATTTTCTTTTTGTTGCCCTTGTTTTATTGTTGTTGTAGTTATTATTGTTGTTGAATAGGACAGAGAGAAATGGAGAGAGGAGGGGAAGACAGAGGGGGAGAGCAAGAGAGACACCTGCAGACCTGTTTCTCCGCCTGTGAAGCGACTTCCCTGCAGGTGGGGAGCCAGGGGCTCGAACTGGGATCCTTACTCCGGTCCTTGGGCTTAGCGCCACAGGCACTTAGCCCGCTGTGCTACCACCCAACTCCCTGTAGTTAGTTTTTGTGTATAATTTCAATGAGAAACAATTACAGATAATTTTTACTTCTAGATATTCTTTTTTTTAAATCTAATTTATTATCATTTATTTATTTATTTATTTTTCCTCCAGGGTTATTGCTGGGGCTCAGTCCCAGCACCACGAATCCACTGCTCCTGGAGGCCTTTTGTTGCCCTTGTTCATTGTTGTTGTTGCTATTATTGTTGTTGTCATTGTTGGTAGATAGGACAGAGAGAAGTAGAGGGAGGAAGGGAAGACAGAGAGGAGGAGAGAAAGATAGACACCTTCAGACTTGCTTCACTGCTTGCAAAGCAACCCCCCTGCAGATGGGGAACCTGGGGCTCGAACAGAGATTATATTCGGGTCCTTGTGCTTCGCGCCGTGTGCACTTGACCCACTGCCCTACCGCCCGGCCCCCAATTTATTGTCTATCTTTTATAAATAAACAATAAACATCATATAGAGAAATCTCTTTTTTGAGGTTAGGGGAATTTCGAAGGTGATCTTTCATATCTCATGCTAAAAGTTTATGTGGTTGAAATGTAATGATTCTAAACTCTATTAATTGACTTCAAATGTAGTTTCTAAGAATGAAGTGTATAGAAATGAACCCACTGTTTAATTTATTAATCTTGTGGGTTAGGCAGATAGCATAATGATTATGCAAAAAAGACTTTCACGACTGACACTCTAGAGTCCTATAAACCAGAGTTGAGCAGTGTTCTGGTATGTCTATTTTTACCTCTACTTCTGTCTCTATCTCTGTATCTCTCACTAAAATAAAACAAGTAAAATATATTCTAAAAATATGTACCTTCATTTGAATCTGAGTGTCACAATATGGTGACTTCTCAAAGAAAATATAACTAATGCCACTTTCGTTTAATGCCTCAAACTGTAATTTAGAGCAATTTTGACCCAATAAATAATCCAATAACATATATATGAGTGTAGTTTGATAATTACTCTGCTATACACACAAATTTCTGCTTTGTTTGTAAGTCTAACTTTAATTTTAGATATAGAAATTCTTAACAGTAAGCTGAGAAAAAAAAACTATAAATATTGTTTTGAAAATTACAAAAGTAAATAGTGACCTTTTCTAAGAAAAGTCTTCTTCTTTTGACATTGCTTAATTTTTTTTCCTTTTTGTTTTTTAGGTTTGCAATTTTTTTTGGTGATGGCATGTTCAGAATCTTGGATCCCTAAGTTGAATATGTTGGAAAAATTTAGGAGCCCTGGACATTGTTGTTTTTGTATATATAAATGACTTGTTAGGTGAACAAGTAGATTTAATAAAAGTATATAAAAGAATAGATATTGTAATTTTGTATTTCTAAGTTGGCCTGTATGTTTCAAAGTCTCAGTATGAATGTTAGTATCAGACTCTGGAGGCAGTTATCTTTTGAATATTTGGGGGGGGGTCTGGATCTCATATTTTCCAGGCAGTTCATATAATTCCTTCTATACCAATTTGCTGGGTGTATTTCCCTTTCTCTACCTTGCAATGTAGTGTACTTAGATCAGAGGTAATTTTTTGACAGGAAGAGGAAAGAAGGAAAACAAAACAGTGGACAACCCTAACAGGAGTAAATTAGCAATGCTTTTATCAGGAAATGAATTCAGAATGGTCTATATATTCACATATGCAAATTAAAACCATAAATTACATCCAAATACTCTTGTGCTTAAATGTTGCAAATTTTTGAATTAGATGATATCATGCAGGACAGAAGTATTAATAAGGAGGGAAAAGAGCTGTTAAGTCTTAACCTTTTTCTCTCCCTGTTCGAGGGTCAACTAGTAGAAAGTAAAATAACCAAGAGGTAAAGGAAATGCAGGAGGAATAAAACCTTAATCTCTAAGATTACCCTTAAAATATTTTCAGAATTTGACTGTATTCCTGTACCTGCACACCCTGTTTTAAACCTGGACCCTTCTATTTATTTATTTATTTGAGACAGAAATTGAGGGGAAGGAGGAGAGGCAGAGAGAGAGAAAGAGAGAGAGAGAGACCTGCAGCCCTGCTTCACCACTTATGAAGCTTTTTCCCCCTGCAGGTGGGGACTAGGACTTGAACCTAGGTCCTTGTGTACTGTAATGTGAATGCTTAACTAGGTGTGCCACCACCTGACCCCTAAAACTGTGGCCTTCTTTCATGTGGACCCACAGTGTGGGCCTTGACCATAGGAATAGGTAGAGACCCTGTATGATAGGAGAGACTTAGATAGGTGTCATGGGGATGGGATGGGGTGAGGGACACACAACTTTTTCTTGCTGCAATTAAGATATTTGAGGAACATTCAGGTAATGATTTTGATGGTCAAATATGAGTGCCTCCATACTCTATCAAAAATTGGGGGAAGATCAGTTTTACAGACCATATGCAGTGTAATCTGTGGAAAAATCAAAGGGAAAGGATAAAGAGAATGTAAACACTGTAGAGAAAGTGGCAGCTATGTGTGATGTTCATGTCTTTATTGCCAGTTTTATTACTGGTAGATTAGCCAGTAATTTAAAAATGAGTATGGCAGAGGTTTTTACAATTCTTCTATCTGAAGACTTCTAGAAATGAAATAGCCTACACTATAACACCACTACCACTACCTCCATTTTTTTTCACCTTTCTTTGTTTTAAGGAAAAATGAGTTATGAGTATTTAATAAAAAATGGCATAGTGCGAGCATTAAATGAAGTTATATTTAAACATGTATTGCATTTTTTAGCTGCTTTCCTTAACAACTGGCTTTTACAAAACTCCTCTTTGTGATACTTTTATCAATATAAGTGTTTCCTCTTAGCCAATTCTAGCCACAATATTGACTGGGCGTAGGCAGTTGATATGCCCAGAAGGAGTTAGACAGACAGGAAAAACCATGGTCCCTTCTGGAATGAATATTTCAAAGACCTTCTTAGATTATCAATACTGTGAGTACAAATGAAAGAGACCCAAGAGTGGGAAAAGTTGAAGAGCCTAAGAATGAAATAAAGGTGTTGGATGTGAGGGCAGGCTCTTCTGTACTTAACAGTCAGTAGGGAATGGGTGGGCTTGCTGTGCTCAGGAGTTTACAGTTCCTTGGACAGAGGCAATGTGATGTTCCTTTGGGTAGTTCACTCCAATGTGCTCTGCAGCGTTTTTAGGGAAGTGGCAGGTGATCTTAGGAAGTAGTAATACACTTCCTAACAATGAGCTTGATTTTATTCTGGTACATTATATAAGTGGGTGGACTCTTAAGAGTAGAGTGACCTAATTCAAAACATAGTAGACATTAGGTAAAATATATACAATACCATTTTTTGTCCCTGTTGTATAACTTTAAACTATGTAGAGAATCGATGGCATGAATACAATTGGTATTTGATAATGACTTTCTAGAAGCTTCTGTATGAACCTTAATTGTTTCATGTTGGTCAGTTGTACCACAACAGTCTTTCAGTGTCCTGTGGGTAACTTTCTTGGACTAGCACACTTTTCAGCCTGGCATATCACAGTGAGAATTCCAAAATTTTTGTGATGATGTGTATAATACACACATAGACACAAGGGGAAAACAAACCTAGCACAGTGGCTATATTTTGAAAACTGTAGACTCCCTTGGGAAAATCTGAAGAGTCCTTTCCCCCAGAAAAACTACAGTTTCAGAGAGTGGTTGGTCAGGTCAGAGAGCCTTAGTCAAAGAGGTCAGTGTAGTTTTAATTCTGACCCTACCTCTACTCTGTTCTCTGCCACCTTTAACCTGAGGTAAACCTGAAGGGTGCTCACTACCTTTCATGTTTAACTAAAGAAATTGGCACTGTAATGTGATAAAACAAAGGTTCTCTGAAGGGTGTCTCAGAGTGCATGAACAACTCACATTTTTTTTTAAATGAGCATATTCTAAAATTTCTGGCTCCTATAAGGATTTTCATGGTGTAATGTGTATAAACTTGCCTCGGACAGCATGGGTTTTATCTCCACCCCAACAAATCTCCCCACCCTGGCCACACACACAAAGTGAGTGTCAAAACAAAATGAGTCACTCACATTTATTTTTTAGTGCACATAAAAGTCATGTTTCCAGTATCCTGTAGTCTGTTGAGTGGGCAGTGGCATTATGTCTACGAAAACATGTGTATACCTTCATTATATGGCACATAAAAATATGACGTGAGCACACTGTCAGGAAAATGATGTTGGATGGATTTGATTAAAGCAGGGTTTCCATTTTCAACCTGTTAAAATGCACTATCTGCAGAGCATAATAAAAGCAAAGTACAATTATAGTTGGTCTACCTGTAGTTCAAATTAACATAGTGACTAGAAATTTGGATTCCTGTTAATTTGTGATATTATAATTTATAGCACACTCTTAGGAAAATTGTTGAAATTCCAGATAATTTTTTTTTAATTTATTTGAGAAAGGAGACATTAACAGAATCCCAGATAAATTTTTTGATGCTTCAAGAATGTGTGGTTCTTTCTGAATTTTATGAATTCATTTGTAAATGTAGAGAAAACTATCTCTTGTTCATATTTTAATGATTTACAACAAATGTGTTTCAACAAATAATTTCATTTGAGCAACTTTCCATTTTGGAATCTGACCACTTGCTTATGTCATTCATGGAACTTTACTGCAAAGTAGAGCTTCTCTGAGAAAAATCAAGAAATCTGAAGGAATTTTGGACTCTGTTGACAAATGGAAGAGCATCAGCAAATGGACTACACAGCACACTGGAAACATCTCATACTGCAGTGCTTTCTGCACGAGACATAACTGCTTGTCTTAAATGAGTTGGACCTGTAGAGAGAAAAACTAGCCTCATCAGGTGTGCCTTTAACATTAGGAAAGTCCTCAGTCTTGCTGCTGAAATCTCTGTTCATTCTACTTTATTTTGACTCTACATTGACAGAGGGGAGATGGGGCCATCCCACCCAAAAGCTAGAGACTATGGCTTTTGTGTTTTAAGGTATTTTTTGAAGTACAGTATTTGAAACTTTCATAATGTGCATCTCACAACTCATAGCCTTTGAGGAGCCCCAGTTACACTGTGCCCTCTTCTCAGTATTTCCCTGCACTGTTGACTTATATGTGCAGAAATGACATGCATGCTGGGTTCCAGAATGAATCAGGATTCTGTTAAACCTATCCTGTTCATTCTTCCCAGGTTATCTACTCCTTTTTGGCCCAGGTTAGTCCTTTGATTCTAGTTTAGGATAAAACTATAAGCATACTTCTTTCCTTGTACATTTTTGGTCTGTTAGATAGGCTTTAAGCAATCTGAGCATTATAATATTTTTGTCTTCTGCATCTCTCTTTCTGCACATTCTTATTTGGAAATGAGATTCAGGATTGGGGGTGATGGCTGCCCAAGGTTTGTCTACAGAAGTCCATAGCACTGTATTGACAGGTGTATCTGTTGAGCTGCAGAGTAGCCAGTGGTCTCTTTGGATATTACACTGTGCCAGGTGCCTATAGACTGGAATGTTGCACTTTCCCTCCACCTCTGAGCCTTAGGAGTGGAACTCATGACTCCTCAGGTACAGGGAGAGCCTACTTATTCTGTATGAGCTTACTAGTTCCCTGTAGTCATGAGTTAATGAGGTAGTTGAGAGCTGTGTATTCCTCTGGATGCTAGTAAAAATAAATTCTGTGTAGGAAAGTGATGCCAGGGGAATTTTGAATGTAAGATTTGTCACAAATTAATAATACCAACTTGAATTCAAAACTGGCTATACAGGTGTGACATCACTATTAAGTACATTACCAAATTACCATGACATAGCCAAAGTGTGATTATTACTCAGTTTTTAATGTACTTTTCAGAAGCAGTATGTTGTATGTAGTAACACTGACTCTCAATCTAATAAAAGTTAAACTGAGGGTGGGGTAAAAAAAAAAAAGTTAAACAGAAGTACTCTCATTTAAAACACAAGATCCTGAAAATTTATTTTGAATAAAATATTGGGCTATGATACTATTTCTTTGTTTTCTCAGAAGCAGCTTAGGGTGTGGAAGATACTGGTTATGCAAAAGACTAATGCCTGAGGTTTGTAAGTCCCAGGTTCAATCCCCAACACCACAATAAACCAGACGTAAGCAGTGCTTTGGCAAAAAATAAAATCTCAGAAGCAGCGTATATGTGTTTATCTTCCACATGTGAAGACATTTTAAACAGTATCCAAAAAATAAAATAAAAAACAGTATCCATATTTTTTTTCCCCCCAGTAAGAGTTTTGGCACTTTGACCTGTAATTACTGAGGACTTGAATTTAGGCTGACTGGATGTACCTATGGAACTTGTCTCTGTATGAGGCAGACTTGTCCAAATAATATAGCTCTCTACTGTGGAAAAGCCTTTAGTAGTTAACTTTATTATTATTATTATTTTCTTTATTGGGGGATTAATGGCTTACAGTCAGCCGTAAAATACGATAGTTTGTACCTGTGTAACATTTCTTAGTTTTCCATATTTCCATTCAACCCTCACTATCTCCTCTGCCATCATGTTCCAGGACCTGAACCCTCTCCCCCACCTCAAAATCTTTTACTTTGGTGCAATACACCAACTCCAGTCAAAGTTCTGCTTTGTGTTTCCCCTTCTGTTCTTATTTTTCAACTTCTGTCTGTGAGTGAGATCATCCCATATTCATCCTTTTCTTTCTGGCTGATCTCATTTAACATGAGTTGTTCAAGTTCCATCCAAGATGAGGTGAAGACAATGAATTCACCATTTTTAATAGCTGGGTATTATTCCATTGTGTATACAGACCACAACTTGCGCAGCCACTCATCTGTTGGACACCTGGGTTGCTTCCAGGTTTTGGCTATTATAAATTGTGCTGCTATGAACATAGATATACACAGATATTTTTGGATGGTTGTGCATAGTTAACTTTTTGTTATGTGTAAGTTGCAGGAAAGAAAGATAAAATTATCTGTTACATAGTGGTTTGCAAAGTTTTTCTACTCAAATCAATAGCAATAGTTAGAAGGAATAGGGAGGGATCTGTGGTTTAGAAAGACAGTAAAGACACCCCCACCCCATATACACATACACACACACCATTATATATAGGCTCTGACTCCAAAAACAAGAAAACATCATGCTATAAGTGTGTTCCTTCAGTCCTCAATGGCAGTGGGTGGTGACAGTCTGATAGCAAAAGGGACAGTGTAGAGATTTCAAAAATTATTTGTTTAAAAACTCTTAAACTTGCTTGTCCTCACTGCAGTATACTGAATTTGGTAAAGCAAAAGCTCCTCAAGTTAGTTCTCTAAAAATACATATTTTTTAATTGGTCTGAAGTCAAGTGACATGGGGCTATTTCTTTGAACTGTAATATTAGCATATTAAGTTCCCAGTTGTTCATCCCACTGCTTGTAACTCACAAGACAATAATCAGGATGTCAGTGAGTCTTCTGGGAAAGTTTAATTACTTCAACATTGCTGTAGAATGGGAATCATTGTTTCAAAAGCCATGAGTATGGTAGTGTCAAGACAGCTAGTATCCTTTTCCAAACAGTGGTTGATGAAGAACTCATTCTAGGAATCTTTTCAGATTTCCAATAGTTTTGATCTGCAAATGTACTGAAACTACAATGACACTATAACACAAATTTGAGCAAGTTACTAATTTGCAGATAATTTTTCAACCTGACAGTCATCCCACCTATAGAAAATTCTACACTAATAAGTGTCCAGAACTCATGCAGTGGTTATAGCTTGTTTGACTTTTATTTCCATTTATATATATCTCCTGTCAAGATTAAGGTTGATTATGTGTTATAGTCTTAGGTGACTAGATGGGTTTTATTAATTAGCTTGAAAGAACAAAATGAAAGGATCTTGAGGGAGGAGAAATTAGGGATTAATCTGCAATCTGTTTTGACTGTGTGGTGATCATCTTAATTTTTCCCATTGCAAGAGCATTGTTACAGAAAAGGAAGCTATATTTAGCACTCTTACAGTTATTTGTTAAACATATATATTATTGGATTAATGGTTTACAGTAAATACAGTTTTTGATACATGTATAAAATTTCTCAGTTTTCTGCTAAACATTCGTCCCCAGCCTAGGTCCTTCTCTACCATCATGCACCAGGACCTGAAAGTGCCCTCCACCCACCCAACCCTGAGTCCCTTGCTTTGTTGCAAAAACTACTATGTTTTACATATGTGGGATATGTGTCTAGGAGTGAATTCCCAAGAAGGATACTGATATTTCTTTGACTTCTTTAAGAGTATCACTCTTCCTAAATGGGCGTGCATAGTTATGAAGTTCAGAGGAAGTCAGTGATCTCTAGTTTACAGTAGTTCCAATGTGCTTCCCATTATCTCTTGGGAGGTTGCAAAATTTTTACTGAATTGCTCATTAGGGAAGACTTGCTCTATTCTATATTAAGTGTTTTCCATGGAGACTTTTTCTTAGGAGATCCAACATTGAATTACAAAACCCAGGGCTATGATTAGTGAGGCAGACACCTGCTTTCTATATTCACTGGGATTTGAAAACAAGAATGGAATTAACTAAATAAAATGAAATCAGTTTGGGGCTATTTTGGACTTCATTTGATGTATACTCTGCATCCTTTCCCACAGGTGAAAAACTATCAGAAATAGGGCTTTTACATTCCTCAATACTAGAAGGCACACTACTTTGCCATTATGAGTTTTGTATTAAATATTTTAGTATTTTCAGTTTTTTATAAGAATAAATTGATGCATATTGAAATAATTTCACATAAAGTATGACATGACCAGAAATAGCAGATTTGCAAATCTGTATTTTGAAGAGAAAGTACAGATTCTCTTTCTGTAGGTTCTTGATCACATAATGGAATTTAGTTTTTTTTTTTTCTCCCTAGCTCTGAGTCTTGTATCAAACCAAGTTTGCGTATTTTTCACTATATTAAAAAATTAATGAGAGAACCAGAGTTATCAACTGTTGCATGTGATGCCAGAATCAAACTCAGGACTTCCAGTGCTACATCCACTGCACTTCTGGCCCACCTAAGAAAATTTGCCTAAGGAATTGGAATTTTTTTTTTTTTTTTTTTTTTTTTTTTTTACCTCTTAACAGGCTCTTGGTGGCCTCTTCAGGCGCCATTTTTTACCTTAGAAAACCACATAACAGAGAATGTGTTTCTGCAATTTTAAAAGGATCGTATGTGGGCTCTTTCATAAAATAGCAAAATGTCCACATCATTGTCTTCCTATCTTGAAAAATGAGGAATTAGCCTTAAATTCTATGCCAAATAACTGAAAGTGAATGACTGGTACCAGCGCCAACTCCTGTCTTGCTGATTCTGCAGGACTGCTCTAACATGGGGACTGTGGCCTCACGGCATTTATGGGAGCTGCCAGGTTTCCTGTGTGTGCATTCAACATCCCTCCAGGAAGTCACTTGTGCAAATTGTAATTTCTCCCTCTAGGTTTTATTTCTTAGATTTATCTGTTCAAATTGAGATTAAGAAACAGCTAATTCAGTAGCTGACATTTCCTCTAAATATTGACATCAGCTGCTGATGTAGAATACCTGAATCCTTAATTATGGTAAAAAGTGGCCAGTTGGAACAAAAGAATCAGAGAAAGCTCCTTTACATCACATTAACATGCCTTGTTTCCTACCCTTCTTCCTGATTCCACTTGGAAGTGAGGGTAGCTACTACTTTCTAGATTTGAAGTTTAGAGCAGGAACCAGGAAAGTATTGAAGTGGCAAAGGGTTGGAGTAAAAATCTTCCAAGTGCTACAAATCCTAGACTAGGTTTCATGTTACCATAACTTGAGTGGGTCAGAGCAGAACACTACAGATACACTCTTGCCTCGTCCGATTTTATTTTCACCCTCATTTCTGTGTTGCCTTGCAGAAACTTGAACTCCTCTTTAAGCAGTGCAACTGTGGTGCCTCATTGACTTCAAAGTATGAAGGAGCAGAGTTTTACCTGTTTTCAGACTGCTACATGAATGAGAAAGGCATTTTGCAGCATTTGGGATTGTCATTTGTCATTCTTGCTCCTTCCTCCTCCCAACCTTTTCCACTGTGGAGATCTAGAGCAAAGTAGTTTTCTCCAAAAGCTGTTTAGCAGGGCAATTCTTGGTGTATTTATGGCACTTAAGTATATGATTCATCCCTGCAACATAATGATGGATGCTTCAGACCTTCAGGTATTGTTCTGGGGTCTCTGCAAATAGCACACGTTGTGGAGTATCCATTCTAGTTGAGGCAAATAGATAAAAGAAGTGAGTGAATTTACTTTAGAATAAATCTAAGAGCAGAGTCAGTGTGCTCAGGGGAGGTAGAGGGCCAGCTGTTAATCAGAACAGACCTCAATGGGAAAGTAGGATTTGAAAAAGACCTGCTGGTTTATCCTTGGAGAGAGTAGCAGCTACCGTCAAATAACCAGTTATTTGACTTACTAGGCATTCTTAGTCCATGCTGGAAGCTCTAATTGTGTTTGAGATTCAACAGTGCATGATTCTTTTTTTTCCCCCACTGCCTTCCTGCTGTCTCAGTTTCTCTTTTCCAGGGTCCAACCTACATAGCATCTCCATGGCACTGAGGAGTAAGGCATGGTTGAAACAGCCTGATTATAGATGATAATAGCACATTTTAAGGGTGCAGAAGGTAACAGACTCTGGGTCAGCCCTAGAGGACTGGAGGGTTGGTGCGGGGTTGGGCAGGAGGGGAAATACAGTCCCTAAGGACTTTGGAGACCAAGGTGAGAGCACCAATCAGACAAGAGAAGCAAGATCAGATAGAAGGGCAACCAAAAGGAGACATGGTGGAGGACCCTCCAGCATGCTTAGGGGTCAGGTTTTGATTCCATAGGTGCATGAGGCCTCTCCTGTCTTCTGGAGTTCTCCCATGAGGGAGTTTCCACTCAAGAAGCACACTTGCAGTCAACTACCCAAGCATTGACTCTTGAGGCCAATGCCAACAGAAACTTCTGGAATACAAAATGATCAGCACACATCACCAACTTTCTCCCATGAAACTTTGATCCAAGTTTAAATTAGGTAGATCAAAGGGCCAATATGTTTTTCCAAGAAGATGAAAATCATGGGGGTGGGTGGTGGCGCACCTGGTTAAGTGCATGTATTACAATGCGCAAGGACCCGGGTTCGAGCCTCTGGTCCCCACCTGCAGGGGGAAAGCTTTATGAGTGGTAAAGCAGGGCTGCAGGTGTCTGTCTCTCTCCCTCTCTATCACCCCCTTCCCTCTTGATTTCTGGTTGTCTCTATCCAATAAATAAAGATAATACCAAAAAAATTTAAAAAAAAAGAAAATCATACAGCCTAGATTCTGATCTCTCAATGATTTCTCAATGTAGAAATCTTTCCAAGGAGTCAAGTGTGTTATTGATTGAGTCTATTTAGTTTATTTAGGGGCTGTTCTGGGATTGGAGTGACCGAACTTGGTCATTTAAGGTTTCCCAGTGGTGGTCTTCTCTCCATGCTGTTTTCTGTACTCCAGCCACTTTTCAGTTTCTAGTTAGTACCCAGATTAATTCATTATTCATAAAATGCAGTGATCAATATCAAAGACTGGAAGCAGCCTAAATGCCCATCAACAAATGACTGGCTAAAGCCGTTATGGGATATATATTTCATGGAATATATATTTCATGGGATATATATTTCATGGAATACTACTCTGCAATCAAAAAAGATGATACTGTCTGGGACAAAATGGATGGAACTGAAGGTGATTATGCTTACTGAAAAAGAGATGAAAGTCAGCTATGGGATGGTTACTCTATAATCAAAAAATATGATTTTATGTCCTTTGAGATAAAGTGGATGTAACTGGAGGTTACTATAGCTAAATAAAGAGATGAAAGACAACTACCAGATTGCTTTCATGTGGATTTTCTTTTCTCTAGATTCATGTGGAATCTAGAGATCTGATTTACAAAATCAAACATAACAGAAGCAAGTAAACTGTAAGACTTGTGAGAGCTATGGTGGTTATTTTTGGGAGGTTGGAGGGTGGGGATATGGAACTTTGGGGGCGGATGTGGTGTGGAACTACACATTATAGTCTTACAATCTTAAAACAAGCTATTAATAGCAAATTAAAAATAAAAAAATTAAATGCAGTGATCAGAACTGAGGGACTCAGTGTCAGGAGAAAGGCTTGACTGAGATTGCTATCAAGAAGTTCCAGTCTCTCCTTAAAAATGAGTGGGACAGGGAGTCGGGCGGTAGTGCAGTGGGTTAAGCGCATGTGGTGCAAAGTGCAAGGACCAGCATAAGGATCCCGGTTTGAGCCCCTGGCTCCCCCACCTGCAGTGGGGTCACTTCACAAGTGGTGAAGCAGATCTACAGGTGTCTCTCTTTCCCCCTCTATTTTCCCCTCTCTGTCTTATCTAACAACGACATCAACAACAATAATAACTACAACAATAACTACAACAACAATAAAAAGCAAGGGCAACAAAAAGGGAAAAATAAATATAAATAAGTATTTTTAAATGAGTGGGACAATCTTGTCTATCATTATCAAATCACTAATAATATTTTTAAAAAAAACTATGAAAAACAAGAAAACACGAAGCAGAACTTGGACTGGAGTTGGTGTATTGCACCAAAGTAAAAGACTCTGGTGGGGGTGGGGTTTCAGGTGATGGCATGCTCCAGTGGGGGTTGAATTGTCATGTGGAAATCTGATGAATGTTACACATGTAGAAACTGCTGTATTTTACTGTTGACTGTAAACCATTAATCCCCCCAATAAAGAAAAAAAGGTTTGCAAAAAAAAAAGTGGGACCAGGTTGGAAGGGGGTTTGGGGAGGACAGATGGTGGCACACTTGGCTAAGTGCACACATTACCATGCCTAAAAGTCCTAGGTTCAAGCCCCACTCTCCACCTGCAAGGAAAAGCTTCACGAGCAGTGAAGTAGTGCTGGAGGTTTCTTTCTCTTTGTCCCTATCTTCATTTTTCTCTCAATTTCTCTCTGTCTCTATATAATAAAATAGAAAGAAAGTGAAATATTTAAAAAGAAAGAGCAAGCGTGATAAGACAGCAAACTAGCTGACTAGGATAGTATATCTTCTTTGTCGTACACATGACCTACAAACTTGACCCTGACCATACTGGGGTGGGGTGGGGTGAGGAATTAGTGTTGTGGTAGCTCTCTGTCTCTGTCTTTTATGTATCTGAAAAGATTGGCCCAGTAAGTGGAGCCCCAGCAAGAAAAACAACAACAAAAACTAGAAAAATGTGAATTCAACGGTGTAGCTGTGTCATCTCTTCTACTCACTAGAGTCCTCTTAATATATCCCCTCCTTTCTGCCTCAAGGACCTCTGCAATTACTGCTCCCTCAGCCTAGACAGTTTTTCTCCCTAGGTGTTGACAGGGCTCTCACCCCTTGTTTAATTTGCGGAAATGCCTCCTCATCAGAGAGGGCAGGCTTTGTTCCTTTTTACTTCTTCAAAACCTACAACTCTGCCTGACATATGTTAGAAAATCAGTATTTAGATGCATGGATAATTAGATCCATGCTGCAGGTATCTAGAGAATTCTGAAGACACTAGTGCTTCGAGATAATCTGGGAGGAATAAATGGCTTATTGAAGAGCAGCCATCAGCTGAGGAAAATTGCCCTGGGACCCACCTACAGGCAAAGCTGCCCTGGGACCAGGCCATGCCTGCTGAGCTCCTTCTGTACCTGAATGTTCATTTGAAGCTGTTGCATGCCAGTTCCCCCCAGCTGAGGCTGATGTGCAATAATAGCAAGTGCCATCTGAAAGAGAATGTTGTAGGTTATTAATGCATCATTCAGGAAGTAGTTACTAAGCATCAGACATGGTGCTAGGCATTGCACTAGAAAGGCAAGATTACACATCACCAGGGAGACTTCCCAAGTCCTCAAAAGAGAATTACAGCAAGTGAGTTGGTTTAAACAAAGTGCTCCCTCTCTCTGCCTTTTACCCCCAGACTGGGAGGAAGGGAGGAAGAGCTTGCTCTGTGGGAGGAGAGCTAGAGTATGAAACTCCAGGCCTCTGTGGTTTGTGATCCCTGGGCAGACCCCAGCCCCCCCCCCCCCCCCCCACACACACACACCAAGAGCTCAGGAAAGGCTTAGAAAGACTGGTTACTTTAGCCTCCTAGACCACTATCTCCGTAAACAAAAATTTTGTGAACACTGCTCTCCAGGTTGGATGGACATCTGTGGACTAAATTTCCAAGCTAATAATATATCTTAAATGTTTCTATGGAGGGACTGGTCCAGAAAGTTCCAGGGTTAAAAGCCTATTAGATAAACAGTGTTGAGACACAATGAATTTATGTGTCTTCAATCAGTAACATTCAAAAAAAATAAAAACATTTCTCAACAGATAGGAACTTAAGGATAAAACTCAAGTGAAATGCAAGCACTTTTTTCTTACTTATGCAATAAGCAAGTAGTTAGTTCTCCCAATATTCTGAAAGAGCTATACTGATCTTTAAGAAATATTTAAGGGGGCCAGGCAGTAGCTTACCAGGTTAAGTGCACATGGCGCGAAGCGTAAGGACTAGCGTAAGGATCCCAGTTCGAGCCCCCGGCTTCCCCCTCCCCCCACCTCTTGTGAAGAGGGTGGCTTCACAAGCGGTGAAGCCAGTCTGCAGGTGTCTATCTTTCTCTCCCCCTCTCTGTCTTCCCATCCTCTCTCAATTTCTCTCTGTCCTATTCAACAGTGATAGCAACAACAACAATAGACAAGGGTAACAAAAGGCGGGGGGAAAGCCTCCAGGAGTAGTGGATTCGTAGTGCAGGCACTGAGCACCAGTGATAACCCTATAGGCAAAGAAAAAAAGAAAGAAAGAAATATTTAATTTATTGGAAATGAAACATACTGGGGCTGGGCAGTGACACACCTGGAGAGTACACATATCACCATGCTAGAGGACCTGGGTTCAGACCCCCCAGTCTCCACATGCAGGAGGAGATGCTTTACGAGTGATGCAACAGTGCTGTAGGTGTCTCTCATTCTCTGTCCCCCCTCCCATTTATCTCTCTTTTAAATTATTATTTTATTTTATTGTCACCAGGAATATTATTGGAGCTCTGTGTCAGCACTATGAATCCACAGCTCCGGCAGCCTTTTTTCCTTTTTTTTTTTTTTCATAATTTTTATTAGACAGGACAGAGAGAAGTTTAGAGAGGATGGAGAGATATAGAGGAGAGAAAGACAGACACCTGAAAACCTGCTTCACTACTTGTAAAGCAGACCCCTAACAGGTGGGGTGTAGGGAGGCTCAAACCCAGGTCCTTGCGCTTAACTGGGTATGCCACCAGCTGCCCTCTTTCCCCCTCATTTCTCTCAGTCTCAATAGAAACAAAACAAAACAAAAAAACTAAGAAAAAAAATGGCCTCTGGGAGTGGTGGCTTCATTGTGCATGCACCAAGTCCCAGTGATGACCCTGGTGGCAAAAATTATTTGATTTTTCATAAGTAAATATAAATTTTTATAATTATACATTTTAATTATTTAATTTACTTATATTTTAAAAGAAAGTAAACCATCCCAATATGCATGACTATGTGCTCCTCATTGCAGCATCGAGACAGACTTGCTGTTCTCTGATGATGAGACCACATCATCTTGACTCTACCATGTAGATTATTATTGCTATGTCTCCTGAGGTCTAATAAGGAGATAGTGGACTAGGGAGAGAAAAAGATTATATGACAGTCTTAGAGTTGACATTTATAGGCAACAAGAAGACAGCAGATGGCATGTGCCTTGCTGGTACAAACAGAAATGGCTGTCTTTGAAGAAATCAAAGTGGGTTAAGCGTACATGGCACAAAGTGCAGGGACTGGCATAAGGATTCTGGTTCAAGGCCCACCTGCAGGGGAGGTCGCTTCACAAGAGGTGAAGTAGGTCTGCAGGTGTCTCTATTTCTCTCCCCCTCTCTGTCTTCCCCTTCTCTATCCATTTCTCTCTGTCCTATTCAACAACAATGACAGCAATGGCAACAGCAATAATAACAACAATTCTTCTTCTTCTAGCGTTTGCCCTTCTTCCGTAGCCAGTCAACAGCATCAGGTTGAAAGCTACCAGGAGCTGCTTGTTGCTGGCTTTGAAAGTGACTGGGATCCATGTGGATTCAGTCGGCTAGGAAGGATTGTCAGTTTCCCCAATGAATGGGTACTCACGGGATGATAAATAATAAGAGCAACAAAAGGGAAAAAATAGCCTCCAGGCGCATTAGATTCAAAGCGCAGACACTGAGCACCAGTGATAACCTTGGAGACAAAAATATATATATGTATCAAAGTAAACCAGCACAGATTGCCTTCCATCTTTCCGATGGAGCTAGAACTTGAGAGCTTAATGGGAACAACCATTCCACCTGATGGTACAAAGGACTTGTACATCACATGACAGTGACTAAGTCTTGCTCAGAGTTCCCCACCAGAAACAAAATGTCTTTGTTCCCATTAGATTTTAACTTGCCATTTGGGTAGCATTTGGTGAGATGCTGGCTATGAATATTTTCATGAACTGTGAGCAGAGAAATAACTGAATAGCATCAGGCACAGAGATAAGCCCATATGGCATATCTTAATGTGCCTGGTCCTAGAGCACATGCATTACCATTCACAAGGACCCGGGTCAAGCCCTCAGTTCCCACCTGCAGTGGGGAAAGTTCATGACCATTGAAACAGTGCTGCAAGCATGATAACAATTTCTAATTCCATTGTTTTTCTAGTTAAGTGTACAAGTAAAACTAACTTCAAAAATTATTTATTAGGGGATTAATTATTTACAGTTGACAGTAAATACAGTAGTTTGTACATGCATAACATTTCTCAATTTTCCATATAGCAATATAACCCCCACTAGGTCCTCTGTCATCCTTTTCCAGGACCTGTACTCCCCCCTCCCACACACACACATACCAGAGTCTTTTACTTTGGTGCAATACACCAACTCCAGTTCAGGTTCTACTTGTGTTTTCTCTTCTGATCTTAAAACAAACTTTAATAGCCATTTTATTTCAGGAGTTTGCTTGACCATCCTCTAGTCACTGGATGATTTGACAGAAGATATTTAGGGCTGGGGCAGGAGGCAGAGGCCTCCAGGGAAAGATCCCTGTCTGTGTGTGAGGTCCACCATTATACTTTGAACAGGAAACCATATATGCCAAAACCAAAAGTAGGTGCTATAGAGACACCAAAGCAAAAAGTGCTAGCTTTTGTTTTATAGATAATGCCTTTATTATTTACAAGAAATTTAAAAAAAGTGAGTGTGGGGAGACAGTTGTGGCTTAAAGTATTTAGTACAGTATTTTAAAAAAATTATTCTTTATTTTCCCTTTTGTTGCCCTTGTTTTATTGTTATTGTAATTATTATTGTTGTTGATGTTGTCATTGTTGGATAGGACAGAGAGAAATGGAGAGAGATGGGGAAGACAGAAGGAGAGAAAGAGAGACACCTGCAGACCTGCTTCACCGCCTGTGAAGCGACTCCCCTGCAGGTGGGGAGCCGGGGGCTTGAACTGGGATCCTTATGCCGGGTCCTTTGGCTTCTCGCCACATGCACTTAACCCACTGTGCTACCGCCCATATGTTCACTTTATATGTAAAATGCTGAAGCTAATTTTTAATGCATCTTAAGTTATTTGAAGAAGAAAAGATCATGTTAGGGGCCAGGTGATGGTGCACCTGGTTAAGCACACATATTACAGTGCACAAGGACCTAGGTTCAAGCCCCTTGTCCCCACCTGCAGGGGGAAATCTTCACAAATGGTGATGCAGGGCTGCAGGTATCTCTCTGTCTTTTCCCCTCTCGATCTCCTCCTCCACTCTCAATTTCTGTCTCTATCCAATAAAAAAATTTAAAAATAAAGGTCATGTTACCACAGATTTCTAACTAAGATATTTAATGTCCGGGGATTAAGTGATAAGGGGTAAGTGAAAAGAGATAAAGGATTATCTGGGTAAAACCCAGTCCAAGGAAGAGCTTAGAGAAGAAGGAAGGCACATAGCTTTATGGCAAAGAAGTTCTTTGTGTTCATTTTTTTGTGTTGTGGTTGAGGTTTTGACTTGAGATCAGTGTCAGAGTAGAACTCTTGCCTTTGCAGCAGAGTAGACCACCCAGGGTAGTTTGGGCAGCCAGACAGCCTGGCAGTGTCTCCCTGACTACGTGAAACCCCATCAAACTGCCTGAGGTCTCCTGTTCCCCCCCCCCCCCACACACACACACTATCATGTGTAAACTGTAGGATTGGGGGCGGGGGGCACCAACTGGTTGGATTAAGTGGTTTTAATGATCCTCAGCTATGAGAGTCCAAGGTGAAAAACCAACTGACTTGATTATTCAAGTTGGAAGAGAGCCTGAGTTATTTTCTGGCTGAGATTTCTCTAGAAGCCCAGATGAGCAAAATTAGCTTCTTGATTACCATCCCAGAGAAAGAATTTCTCTTAGAACCTCTTTCCAGTCTTGCTAATCTTTGTATGGCAAGATCAGGGCCAACTTTTGGTAAACTGGTGAGCTAAGCAGTTTCTCCTGTTAATCTTTGATCACTTGGGCTCTCCCTTGCCCCTATGTGCAGTGTCCCTCAACTAAATCTTCTAGCCAGGTAGGGTCAGTTCCCACCCTACATCCCAAATTTGCAACGTTTTTATTTTTGGCCACCAAGATTATAGCTTGGGTTTGATGCCTGCACTACGAATCCATGGCTCCCAACGACTATTTTTTCCTTTTTTTTTTTTTTTTTTGTTTCTATTTTTCTTTGACAGGACAGAGGGAATTTGACAGGGGAGGGGAGACAGAGAGAAAGAAAGGCACCTACTTCGTTGCTCTTGAAGCATTCCCCCTGCAGGTGGGGAGCAGTGGCTTGAACCTAAGTCCTTGTGCATGGAAATAAATGTGCTTAACTGGGGTGTGCCTATACCTAGCCTCCTAGAAGGTTTTTTTTTCTTTGTTGGGGGGATTAATGGTTTACATTTAACAGTAAAGTACAGTAGTTTGTGCATATGTAACATTTCTCAGTTTTCCATATAACAATTCAGTCCCCTCCTAGAAGGGTTTTAAGGTCAAACTGTTCCACGTACAAAATCCAAAGTGAGCCTCCAGGGTTATCATTGGGACTCCATGCCGGCACTACAAAGCCATAGCTCCTGGCAGCCATTTTTTTTCATTTCTTCATTTATTTATATTTTTTATGTATTTCATTTTATTGGATAGGACAAAGGGAAGTTGAGAGTGGAGGGGAGATAGAGAAGGTGAGAGAAAGACACCTGCAGATGTGCTTCACAGCTTGTGAAGCTTCCCTGTACAGGTGGAGAGCCTGGGACTCGAGTCTGGATAGTGCTATGTGCACTTAACTGAATTTTAAAAAGTGACCCAGAGTGGCAAAATTAAATGGATGAAAGGCACTGGTTCCATAAAAAAAGGAAAATTAATTTCATCTTGCTAGACTAAGTACTGAAGGGTACATCCCATATATTCATTTTTAATGTCTTGCACTTAGAGAAGATCTCATTAAACGTTGTTTGAAAAAAATAAATGAATCTCAGAATCTGTGTCCAAACCATTGGAATTAGCATCAAGATGATATTTTAGTTCTCATCACCTGAATCTAAATATTGACTATCTTTGCTCACTAATTTTATTAAGAGGACCAGGCACTTCCCTTCCCGCCACCCCACCTTTGTCAGCTGGAGGATGGGGGTATACCAAGGTCTCCCTCAGCCATCCTTCCTATACATTTACTGAGAACTCAGGCTCTAACACATGGCTGATCTTGTTTCTCTGGGGATTTTGCATTTAGTTAAACAAGGATGACAGTGCCACAGAGATTTAGCAACATGACAAGGCAGCATGAAGTGTGGGTCAAATAAATGGTGCTGGCATCAGGATCTGAAATCATCCTTAATGAAACAGCTTGTTTAATGCTTGGTTGTATAAACTGGATTGAGAGATTCATTCTTTTGTTAGAGGATCTGGGTCAGAATTATCATTTTATGTCAGAATGAGTTTCCATAAAGCGTTCTCCCCCCCCCCTTTCTTTTTCTTGACTCAAGTAGCTATTTAACAACTTCTGAATGATATGTAAGCTGATACACAGGTGTGGATTTGAAGATGCCTTCTGATACTATAATTTTCAGATGTGAGAACCTGCGGTGCTTTTCTGACCTGACACAGGATGGAATTTTCTTTGCATCTTTTCAAGACAGGTGTCTGAGTTCTTCGTGTTACTGCTCTGCCTCACGCTCCTTTCCAGTATGCACCTGGCAACAGGTTTCACTCTCACAGTGGCTCTTCTCTGTTTCCAGTGCCCAGTCACAGGTTTTTGGTTTTAGTTTTTATATCCGTTCTTTTGGGTTATCTGAAGATGATCTTTGTGTGTCTTTCCAGAATGGAGAGACATTATTTGTTTTCTGTTTGAATGTTTCTGGTGGTGAGGAACACAGCATTTCTCACCATTGATGACCTTCACCTTGGAGACTCACAGCTTATCTGCACATAGTGGGCCCTGTTTGGCATCTGGAAAGATCCAAGTCCCTGCTGGAAGGCTGAGGAGTTACTGGCAGACCCCAACCTTTTGGGACAGCAGTTCTATTATTGCAACTTTGGGCTTATAGCAGTATTAGAGTCCTTCTCCACAAATCACTGCTCATGTTCCTTTATCTGACTCTACAGTCTGTCCCTACACCTCCCTCCTACTCATGCATGGCCACCTAGATGTGACTTTCCACCTTGAACTCAGTGTTCCATCCCTCCCACAGGATGAATTCATTTTAGGTTGTTAGGAGACTCCGGAAGATTCTTCTTCTGGCTCTTCCTCTCTTCAGGCAGGATCTAGACTCTAGCCAGAGAGCCCACAGGTGCAGCTGCATATTTATGCCCCCATGTACCACAGTCACTAGCTCTTTCATATCTCTGCTAGAGGCACACAAGACTCAGACAAATGTGTGGAGATGCTCTGGGTTTTCTGTCTAGTGCTCCAGGAAGTCTAGGGGGGAGGTTGTACAGTAGAACTACCTGGGTTGTAGTCCATTCTCAAGAGTGGATATGCTTACTTTTTCAGAGTCAGGAAGCTACGGAACCTCAGATTCTGAGTCCTGAGCCCTGTTTTCCCAGATCCTGATTACACTAATTACTGCCAGTGACTACAACACCTGACACCAGGAGCTGGAGACTGAAGTCGCAGTGTGATCTTTAGAAGGATCTCTTCCTGGAGCTCTCTTTCTATGTGTAGATAATTATCTACCACTTTCCACACTCACCAAGTGCCCCATTGCTAACATGTACTACTGATGTTTGATCAGGTGGCTGCAGTGAGCAAGATTCTGATTCTATTCTCTTCTATTCACAGATAAAGTACGTAGAGCATGTCATTCTCTTCCACAGAATTCGAAGATGTACATTGGCCAATTATTACTTATTGACTATTATCTATTTATATGGACCTACTACAAGACAGGATGGGGATACAAAGAAATATGAGCTATAGTCCATGCTTATGTCTCTTAAACCCTCCCAGTCTGAAGAGAAAGAGTGGTTTTTTTTTTTTTTTTTTAAAAAAGTCCACCACAGAGCTGTGTTATTTATAGTCATCATCTGCTGCCTTACATTTGAGGTAGTAGACAAGTGTAGAACTCAGAAGTAACAGAGTGCTCCATGCTGGGGTTGTCAGAATCCCCCACCCCCACCACAGTATCTTAATTGTAGTTCCCAGAGGGCAACTCTAGGAGTCACATCTGTACCCCTTCCCCTATCTTATAAACCCAAACCAGAGCCTCATTTCTGACTCAGAAACTTTCTACTGGGTCCCACTTTCTTTGTATGGAGAGGCAGGTCATAGTATGTTCCCCTTGCTATTTGGGGCTCAGATACAAGGAGATGGAAATGGAGTTCCAAGTCCTAAGAAGACTGTACATGAGTCCACATAGCTTTTTCTGAATCCCTGCATATATTGGAGCTCACTGAGACAATAATGTCTTGACTTCTGTTTTGAAGTCATGGTTCTACCTCCAGAACACTCACTTCCAAGCAAAAATGATTCATGTTCTCCTGAACTGAAACAGCCCCACAACTGAAGCAATAAGATCTTTGGTTAATATTGAATTTCTGCCTGTCCCCAAGAGCCTGCTGGCTTAGGCTGATGAACGAAGTGACAGGTTGGCTGCCTTCTCCCCCAGCATCACTAAATATCCTGGCAACCCTTTCCATTTACCCTGGGGCTATTAATTTTGGTGTAAATGGGAGAGTTTCTATCATGGTCTCAGGTTTTAGAATTTGAGGGTATGAGGACTGGGGTGATAGCACAGTGGTTATTGCAAAGGATTTTCAAGCCTGAGTCTCTGAGGTCCCAGGCTCCAGTCTCCAGCACCACCCTAAGCCAGAGCTGAGTAGTGGTCTTGGTACCTGTCTATCTCTCTGTATTTCTGTCATTAAAATTAACTAGTTAAAAGAATTTGAGGGTATCTAAAACCTGGAAGCAACCCAGGTGTCCAACAACAGATGAGTGGCTGAGCAAGTTGTGGTATATATACACAATGGAATACTACTCAGCTATCAAAAATGGCGATGTCACCGTTTTTTAGCCGATCTTGGATGGAGCTTGAAAAATTCGTGTTAAGTGAAATAAGTCAGAAACAGAAGGATGAATGAATTGCACCAGAGCTTGAAAAAATCATGTTAAGTGAAATAAGTCAGAAACAGAAGGATGAATATGGGATTATCTCACTTTCAGGCAGAAATTGAAAAGCAGGGGCCAGGAGGTGGCGCGCCTGGTTGAGCACACGTGTTAGAATGTCCAAGGACCCAGGTTCAAGCCCCCGGTCCCTACCTGCAGGGGAGGGGGAAAACTTTGCTAGTGGTGAAGCAGTGTTGCAGGTGTCTCTCTGTCTTTCTCCCTCTCTACCACCCCCTTCCCTCTCGATTTCTGACTGTCTGTATCCAATAATAAATAAATAAAGATAATAAAAAATTTTAAAAAACATTTATTTTAAGGGAGTCGGGTGGTAGTGCAGCAGGTTAAGCGCACATGGCGTGAAGTGCAAGGTGCAGCGTAAGGATCCCGGTTCAAGCCCCTGGTTCATCCACCTGCAGGGGAGTTGCTTAACAAGTGGTGAAGCAGTTCTGCAGGTGTCTTTCTCTCCCCTTTTCTTCTTCCCCTCTCTACATTTCTCTCTGTCATATCTAACAATAACGACGTCAACAACAGCAACAATAATAACTACAACAACAATAAAAAAGACAAGGTCAACAAAGGGGAAAATAAATATATATAAAAAAAATTTTAAAAGGGAGTCGGGCAGTAGCACAGCGGGTTAAGCGCAGGTGGCATGAAGTGCAACGACTGGTCTAAGGATCCCGGTTCGAGCCCCCGGCTCCCCACCTGCAGGGGAGTCGCTTCACAGGCGGTGAAGCAGGTCTGCAGGTGTCTTCCCCTCCTCTCTCCATTTCTCTCTGTCCAACAGCAACGACATCAACAACAATAGCTACAACAATAATAAAAACAACAAGGGCAACAAAAAGGAAATAAATATTTTTTAAAAAAATTTAAAAATGAAGTTGAAAAACAAGATCAGAAGAGAAAAAAAATTAGAACCTGAACTGGTAGTGGCATATTACACCAAAGTAAAAGGTTCGGGTGGGTGGGGGGAGAATACAGGTCCAAAAAAGATGACAGAGGACCTAGTGGGGGTGGTATTGTTATATGGAAAACTAGGTAATGTTATGCATGTACAAACTATTGTATTTACTGTCAAATGAAGAACATTAATTCCCCAATAAAGAAATTAACAAAAAGAATTTGAGGGCATCTAATTTATATTTCAGTCACTCTATAGGAATTTCTCACATGCTAAATGTTCACACCAGGAAATTATGTTAATCTTCTGTGTAATTTAGAGATGGACATTGTTTTGTGCTGTCTCATCCATTAAAGGCTGAACATCTTCTCTAGAAAAGATATTACTGATCAGTGAAGGTGTTTCTGGTTCCAGGTAAATAAATTGTGTAATAAGAATGGGTCACATAAGTTAAACAGGAATCAGGCAGTTGAGTCACCCCAGGGTTGGTTAATTCAGAAGTTCTAGGCAGACTTGTTCCTTCATCTTTCTGCTCTGTCATCCTCACAGCATCTGCCTTCCTCTTTCTGTGTGACTTTTAGAGGAGGAAATTTTATCCCTAGGCTTGCCCAGCGTCTCACACCATCCCTCACTGGCCAGAATTCATTTGGTTGCTGTGCCCAAAGTTAATCCCTGACCACTGGAATTTGTTTGTGTCCAGGGAAGTGGCTTAGCAGGCAGAGCACAGGATTTGTGTGGGTAAGGTCATGGGCTTAGTCCCTAGCACTGCATGTTCCAAAGCTGAGTACTGCTCTGGTCTCACTCAAGAAACAATTTTTAAATTTATTTTCCCTTTTGTTGCCCTTGTTGCTTTTTTTTTTTTTTTTTTTTTTTGCCTCCAGGGTTATTGTTGGGTTTTGGTGCCTGCACTATGAATCCACTGCTCTGGGAGACCATTTTTTTCCCATTTTGTTGCCACTGATGTTCTTGTTGGATAGGACAAAGAGAAATTAAGAGGGGGGAAGACAGGGGGAGAGAAAGATATACACCTGCAGACCTGCTTCACCATTTGTGAAGCGACCGGCCCCCCCCCCCCCCGCAGGTGGGGATCCTGGGGGCTCAAACTGGGATCTTTACACCATCCTTGTGCTTTGCTCCACGTGCGCTTAACCAACTGCACTACCGCCCAGCCTCCCAGCTTCCTAGTCTTATACTAGTTTTCATTTTATAATTTTTTTTTATCATTGTCAGAGCTTCACCACTGCAGACCTATTTTTTCAAATTGAAAGAGACAGAAGAAGGGAGGGAAAGACACAAGGGGGGGGTGGGCAAAAGGGGCCGCAGGTTGTGGCACTCCGGTTAACAATACACAAGGATCAGATTCAAGCCCCTGCTCCCCACTAGGGGAAAGCTTCACAAGTGATGAAGGTGAAGTGATGCAGGTGTCTCTCTCCTTTCCGCTCAATTTTGGACTATCTCTACTCAAGAAATAAAGATAGGGACATAGGGTGCCTGGGACAGCTGCACCTCCCTGCACCCCTAGGAAGCTTGTCCCTGGTCCCTTTTCTTGGTGTCTTAACCCTCCTTCTGCCTCCCTCTACCCCCCCACACCTTGTCCACCCCATCCAACACAGGACTTTTTCTTTTGGCGGGGGGGGGGGGTAGAGGGTGGGAGAAAAGTAAAATAAAAAATGTCATTTTCCCCCCTCCCTTCATTGATCTGGTTCAGCCAAATGTTTCCCATTTCATCCCCCACTTCCCACGAGGCTCTTCCTTCCAACTGTTCATTTTGGGGTGGGGTGGATAAAACTTTCCCCCTGCAAGTGGGGACCGGGGACTTGAACCAGAGTCCTTGGGCGCCATAACGTGTGCTCTCAACCAGGTGCACCACCACCGGACTTGGCTGCTAGCACCGAGGCCCCTTCAAGATCCCCCCTTGTTGCTTTCTTATTGTTGTTGTAGTTATTATTGTTGTTGTTATTGATGTCATCATTGTTGGGTAGGACAGAGAGAAATGGAGAGAGGAGGGGAAGACAGAGAGGGGGAGAGAAAGACAGACACCTGCAAACCTGCGACTCCCCTGCAGGTGGAGAGCCGGGATTCGAACCAGGATCATTATGCCGGTCCCTGCACTTTGTGCCACGTGCACTTAACCCACTGTGCTACCGCCTGACCCCCGAAACATTTTTTTTTAATTTTATTTAATTTTATAGGATGGAGAGAAATTGAGGGGGGGTGTAAAGGACATTGAGATAGAGAGACTACAACACTGTTTCACAACTTATGAAGCTTTCTCCATGCTTGATCCTGGGTCCTTGTGCATGGTCCAAGTGCACTTGGTAACATTTTCACTTATCCAGGTACACTACTGCCTGACCCCAAACAAATAATTCTTATATAAAATGGTTTTGGGGGGGGCGGAGGCAGTTTTGCTGATTGTCATAAATTGGAATTTGCCCCAGACATGTGATCAGTCATTCTCAGAGAAGAGGAAGGCCTTCCCCTCCAGGTTCAGGGAAGCTGGCCGGAAAGCTTTGTCAAGGTGGCTTGGAGTAAATGACTGAGGAAATTGTGTCCACTCATATGGATGCAAAATGTTCAAGGTTCCCGGGCAAGTCATCTGCAAGTGATAACAGATACCCTTCAAACCCAGATCACACTGACAGAGAAACTAGGTGACACACCACTATGTCCATAAAGTAACTTGCTCTCTAGCAAGGAGCTCATAGCTATGGGGCAGGGGTATTTTCTTGGCTGTTGTAAAGCTGCACAGCTTGCTACTTTCCCACTCTTGTCATAAAATTGTAAAATCAGAATGCCTCTTAGGATTTCCCCCAGTGAAGGAAATCAGGGGTAGTGCAGGTCTTTCAGAAAAGCAAGCGGCCAGACTAGCTGTTTTGAGAAGTGGGAAGAGGCCATGGTGACCCCTACTCTTAAGGGTGACCAAATACTGAGGGTGACTGAGCCTGTTGGGACCCCGAGGCCCACATCAGACACTTAGTGGCCTAACACTGTGAGCAAGCTCCCAGGAGGAAACAGGTGAAGACAAGACAGAAGAGTATGTGTGTGAATGGGCCAGGTGATGGCACACCTGGTTGAGCACACAACTTACTATGGGCTCAAACCCCCAGTCCCCACCTGCAGGGGGGAAACTTTGTGATGGTGAAGCAGTTCTGCAGGTCTCTCTCTCCCCCACCATCTTCCCCTCCTCTCTTAATTTCTCAGAGTATGTGTATGAAACTGCATGTATGAGTGTGTTTATGTTTGTGTGAATGTACACACATGCAGGCAAATGCATGACTGAATGAGTGTGTACATGGATATGAATATGCATGTAACTATGCATATGTGTGTGTGCATCACTGTGTGCATGTGTGTGGTCACTGGTTCTCCCCACCCCCATGTCCACAGTGCAGGCAGATGCCTGTGGGTGGTGATGTCAGACAAGTGAGTGTGGGGTGTCCCCTGAGCAGGAGCAAACCCTGCAGGACAGGGTCAGCGAGGTGACTTTGGAGGCCTCTGTTCTGTTTCAGGTATTTCTGGAATAGTTTTTGCAGCTGCATGCTGCCTTCTTAACAGCAGTCCAAACTTCTGCACAGGCTACTGTTTGAAGTCCTTCTTCCATGGAGGAGGTAGCAGGATCTAGAAAAGAGATAGCAGCGTGGGCATGGGGCCCATTTCTATCTCTGTAGGGATTCATTTTGTGGTCAAGGTAAGTCATTTAACCTCCTTACTGCCTGCCAGTGGGTACCACTGGGCACATTACATCTCTTGATGTAATGCCCTTAAGGGGCATGTCCTGACCTACTGGGGCCCTGTGCAGAGATAGTGACAAAGAAATGACAAGATATGTTGTGAGAGCACCTGCACCTCTGCCAGAGGCTCTCTGAGTAACAATAACAATAGCACTGCTTAAGCGCCTGTTGTGTGCGAGGATTATCTGCCAGCTCTGGGTTCCAATATTTCCAGAATATCCCATGGGTCAGCCTAGCTCAATCTCTGTGTTTATCTCTAATGTGATTTCATTCTCAGCAATCTTACTTATCATTAAGCGGCTATTCATAAGCTGCCCTGGTCATGCAATAGGAAGAGTGTGGGTCAGAAATGTGCCGTCTGTTCATTTTCTTAATTAGTGATTCAATATTAGTTTATAAAATTACATGCCAACAGGGGTACATTCCACACTGTTCCCACCACCAGAGTTCTGAATTCTGGATCCTTCCAATGCAGCCCAGCATGGTTCTCCCAAGGTTGCAGACATGGGTTAACCATAACCTCTACATCTATCTGAATACATTTGTACATAATTGCTCCCTTTTTCTTCCAGGTCCACTCCTCCTTTCCCCTCAAAGCCACACATAAACCTATTACTTCATCCAAATATCTCTCCATTTTTCATTCTCTCTCTCTCTCTCTCTCTCTCTGGGACCTGATGGAGCTGGAGTTCACAGCCCTCTTATTCTCTTACTCCTATCACTTCTCCTCCAGTGGAAGTATGGATTCAAATTACTATTGGGGTGCAGAAGGTAGGATTCTGTCTTCTGTAATTGCTTTTCCACTAGATTTGGGTGTTGGCAGGTCAATCCATACCTCCAGCCTGTCTCTGTCCTTCCCTAGTGGGACAGAGCTCTGGAGAGGTGAGGTTCCAGGACACATTGGTGAGGTCATCTGCCCAGAGAAGTAAGGATGAACTCATGGTAGCATCTGCAACTTGGTGTCTGAAAGTGACAGGACATAAAAGTTAGACAAAATGGTTAATAAATAGGAACCAAAAAGGAGGAACAGAGCAGATGAGATCAGGAACCCTAGGGTGGACCCAGGTTATTGTTTGGGGAGATGGTGTCAAAGTTGGAAAAAGGACTAGAAAGCTGGATCAGGGAAGAGAGTAACTCCCAAATATGAGAAAGTATATAAATATGGTTAACTGTGAACCCCATCACTTTGATCTGCAACCCTGTAGGCCTGAGCTCACATTCTGTGGTCATGGCTAAGAACATTCCAGGCTGCATTAATTTCAGGACCCATCTTCCTCATGTAGTAGGTAGAGTATGTTGTCCAACCCTGTTCAGAGAATGGAACAGTCCCTACCATTGTTGATCCACATTGAGGGCAAGGTCTGATAGGGGCCCACAAAGGGCTCCATTATGTTGTTCCTGATGGAGATGACCAGTGACAGTGGGAAGGGATCTATCTATTCGAGGTCTAGGCTAAGGTTTGAGGGATGTGTACTAGGAGGTAGGTGAGGAGGGTGTTTAGGTCTAAGTAGAAACTGTTTCATTAGGTACTTTAAGGTGACTTTTTAGGTCTTTCTACTTGCTTCATTTATTGACTTACTGCAAATTATTGTACACATTTGCCCTATCTCATGGTCCCTGGTCGATATCTAGGTTTTGAGGTTTTGTTAAGAAGTGTGCCACCCAAAATGGAATTAAGGGGTCCTATGAGCTAGGAAAGGTCTCATCAGAGTAATGAAGCTGAAGGATTGATATTCCACACCTGAAGTCTCTGGACACAGTCTGAAGTGAAGCATGCTAAGGTAGTACTGGTTGCATGATTAGGTTGGGATCAGCAGATACAGTATCAGTTGGTATGACTTGAAAGAAGCATGCAGGAAAGTGAGCCCTGTCCTAGAGGTTCCAGGACTGGGAAATGTATGGGCTTTATACTGAGAGGGGAAGGTTCCTGTTGTCTAAGGGTTTAAGAAGGCAATAGAGTCCCAGTGTGCTTTCTATAACCGCACTGCCACTTGTGGATGGAAAAGAAAACGACCCTCACGCACATGCTCAGAGCCTCTCATTTGCAGGAGACCCTGATGGGGCCCCAGATCTGGGTTCACATAATCAGAGGGGTTTGTAAAAAATGTACCCAAGTGGGCTGCAAGTGGTGACACTCTCGCCCACACTTAAGGTTTCAGAGCATTCTCTTCCTGCTTTGGTGCTGCCTGCTTCCCCTCAGGAGGAGTGGGGGTTGCTTTAGAGCTGGAGGTAGAGCAGTGGGTTAAACACATGTTGTGCAAAGCCCTTGGCTCCCCATCTGCAGGGGAGTCGCTTCACAGGTGGTGAAGCAGGTCTGCAGGTGTCTATCTTTCTCTCCCCCTCTCTGTCTTCCCCTCCTCTCTCCATTTCTCTCTGTCCTATAACAACAACAATAACTACTACAATGATGAAAAACAACAAGGGCAACAAAAGGGAAAATAAATTTAAAAAAAGAAGGCAGTAGATAGTTATTGCTATAACAAATTATTTGGCAATTGGGTTAACTTTGAAAATCCCGTTGTTAGGATTTACTGTATCATAAAGTCCTCACCATAATTTATGTCCTTTTATGCTATTTATATTATAGCTGTATCTTATAAAGCAACGTCACCAGTTGCTTCTGTTTTCCTTGGTCTAAGCTTTTAGGAGACTTAATATTTTAAAGAACAAGTCATTATTAGAAATATATTAACAATTTGAGCCCACTATTAAAATTCAATCTGATTATCAATTTGAAGTCTTAAGTCCTTAAATTGAAGGAACATATGTTATGCCCAGAAGTTTGAGACCCGATCTCACACAAAGAAGACCAAATCACATGCAATAGCAAGAGCCTTTATTATCAAGCTTAAGCTTGGGCCGCTGACACCCTTCCAAGCAAAGAGAGAGTCTGCGACCCCGATCACTTCTCATCCCACCTTTTTATAGTTATCACAGGGTGGGCACAGGTGGAAATATCCACAGGAAACAAGGAAAAATTGGCTTCGGGTCAACAGTTATTCAATATTTGGGGCCCCCCCTCCAACCCCACACATATACTCAGTCTATGGTCTATGCATCAAAAAGTTTGAGACATTCAATCCATTTTCCCCTCTCATATTAATTAAATAGTTATTTGTAAGACTATAAATTAATGGGAGTGTTAACATCATTCCCAACACCAAAGGTCAAAGGTCTGTTGTCCCGCCCCCCCAAGTGAAGCTGAGCACCTACCCTCAGCCTCCACCCAGATTTTTAATTGGTGCCATACTCCAAACTCAGTCAGATTCTTCTCTTGAGTTTCCTTTTCTGTTCTTTCTCAACTTCTGTTTATGAGTGGGATCTTCCCATACTCATCTTTGTCTTTCTGACTTCTTCTTCTAGCGTTTGCCATCTTTCTGACTTAGCTCACTTAACATAATTCCTTCTAGCTGCATCCAAGATGGGTCAGAGAAGGTGGGTTCATTGTTCTTAATAGCTGCGTAGGGTCTATTTTAAAAGCTCTCTTAGCATCTGCTTCTAGTTCACTGGAGGGTAAAGGGGAGGAGCTCTTAGCACCTATAGAAGGCAGATGAGGTGCTATGAGCATCCAGACCACCTCGTCGAGAAAAGTGTGACCCCTTACCTTAGTGGCTGCATAGTCTTTGGTGAGGGAAAGGCTCTGGGGGAGTTTATGAGATTCCTGGGTTACTTCACAGGTTCATGGATTCCCTCTGCAGACTCCTCTGTCACTGTGCACCCTCACCCTGCACACACTATCAAGTCATTGTGTTACTGATAAAACCTGATTTTTCATTCACCAACTAGAAAGCCAACACTGACAGGAAGGGACTTCTCATGGAGGAGGAAGTTTTTATTTGGGGGGCTCTTCCTGGGAGAGTAGCCTGTTATGTATTCTGTAATTGCCATCTGGAAGTTGGAGAGAGGGGAATAGGGGGCCTATGAGAGTTCAGGGAAGTCTAATCGCTTGGTGGTTGTTGCTGTTAGACTTGCTGATGACACAATAACAGTGTGAGAAATGACTCCCACCACACAAATCCACATTATTCTCAGAGGAAGTCCAGATTTCTTTATGGAATCAGAAGGTGGATCTCAGAAGGAAGAGTTAACATGTATATGTTGGGGATGTGGGAGAAAGTCCTACTCCAACCCCCCTGAGTACAGGGGACTCAGAGACTATCATAATTTAGTAGATTTTTTGGGAGTGAAAATCACTTCCCTGGAAGTCGGGCAGTAGTGCAACGGGTTACGCACAGGTGGTGCAAAGCACAAGGACCGGCATAAGGATCCCGGTTCGATCCCCCAGCCCCCCACCTACAGGGGCGTCACTTCACAGGTGGTGAAGCAGGTCTGCAGGTGTCTATCTTTCTCTTCCCCTCTCTGTCTTCTCCTCCTCTCTCCATTTCTGTCTGTCCTATCCAACAACAACAACAATAATAACTACAACAATAAAACAACAAGGGCAACAAAAGGGGATAAATAAATATTTTTTAAAAATTACTTCCCTTTGGGTTAGAAGGAAGACAAAGATGAAGAATGGTGTTTATTTTTGATAAGGTGAAGACAATTTCCATTTATTTACTTATTTATTTATTTACATCCAATTGCTGGGGCTCAATGTCTGCACTATAAATCCATTGTTCCTGTGGCTATTTTTTCAATAGGGCAGAGAGAAATTGAGAGCGGAAGGGAAGATAAAGAGGAGGAGAGAAAGATAGACACCTGAAGACCTGTTTCACTGCTTGTGAAGTGAACCCCCTGCAGGTGGGGAGCTGGGGGCTCGAACCAGGGTCCTTTCTCCAGTCCTTGCACTTTGTACTATGAGTGCATAACCCGGCGCACCACCGCCCTGCCTTGAGGACAATTTCCTTTAAACTGAGAGTCCTTGATTTAAATAACATATCAAAATCAGAAACTTTCTGAGGACTGATAGTGACAATTTCACTGGCTTATAAGGGAATGTAGAACCCTTGCTGCCTGGTTAATTCTCTTTCAACAATGCACATACTTCCTTGTCCCCTGTACACACTGCCAGGTCCCCAACTTGGGTGTCAGTAGTCTTGTTCATGTGAAGAAGTCTGTCCCATAGGAAATGATGCAAAAGATCTTTGAGAGGTACTGTGGCAGAATAGACTGGATAGCTCACTGTTAGTAGTGCAGCAACTCTCTCTCTCTCTCTCACACACACACACCCACACACTGAAGGGCACACAGTGGAGTCACTTTGCTCCTAGGGAATCTTCTTTATCTGGAGGGTTTGAGATAAGTGTGGAGGTGAGGACCCAGTAGAGTGGAAGCTGTACTGCTCCTGGGTTCATACTAGTCACTCATTCTGAGTGGGTGGGCTGAGTTCTGGGGAACACAGGGAATGGGCTGCCATTCAGTTTGACTCTATTATTTCACTTCTTCCCCCAAGAGGAATCAGAAGGAAGGGTTGCCAGTAGCAACCTCTTCCTGGGCATCATGATGGGAGTTGATCACTCTATTTACCTACTATAGCTCCTTCTTTGTAGTTCTCTCAGATCCCAAAGACTTTTTTTTTTCTGCTCCAGA
Source organism: Erinaceus europaeus (assembly GCF_950295315.1). Classification (NCBI taxonomy): domain Eukaryota; kingdom Metazoa; phylum Chordata; class Mammalia; order Eulipotyphla; family Erinaceidae; genus Erinaceus; species Erinaceus europaeus. Next base: position 111,343,162 of record NC_080163.1, on the reverse strand, counting down.
GAATGAACACAAGACCTTGCACATGCATGATATCAAGATCCCAAGCATTTGTTTATTTTGCCTCTAGGGTTAGCACTGGGATTCAGTGCCAGAACTATGAAACCACTGCTCCTAGCAGCCATCCCCCCCCCTTTATTGCATAGGACAGAGAGAAATTGAGAGGGGAGAGGGTAATAGAGAGGGAGAGAGAGATAGATGCTTGCCGACCTGCCTCACCGCTTGTGAATCATCCTCCCCACAGGTGGGGAGTTGGGAGCTCCAACCCAGATCCTCATGTGGGTCTTTGTGTTTAGTACTATGTACACTTAACTGGGTGTGCCACCGCCCAGCACCCCCAACTATTTATTATTATTATTATTTATATTTTTAGAGAAAAGAGAGAGGGAGAGGCAGGCAGAGGAGACTATAGCACTCCACCATCCCTGGAACTCTCCCTGATGCTGTCCCATATGGTACCAGGACTCAAACCCATGGCCTCAGGCACAGTTCTTTCAAAGCTTGTTTTTGAGCCAAAGGAAGCTTGGATTTCCCACATAGACAGGGATCTTCCCTTGAATTTTCTCATTCAGTCAATTCCATGGCATTCAGCAAATTTCATGGCATGAGCCAGTGTTGTATGCTTTACATTGGGTTCTAGTTCTCCCCCGCCAAGAGAATTGGATCAGTCCTGTTAGTTTCGCGGGCCTGCTTGGCCCCACCCCTAGGAACCCGGACAGAGTTCCAGAGTTCGAGAGTTAGAGAGAGTGCTTGCGCCGCCGCAAAGAGACAGCAGAGTTCTGTTTGGTGATTAGTTTGTCTTAGTTTATGAATCGTTGTTCCTGAATAAAGAAATACAGCTTCCCTGCCCAGCCGTCTGTCTCTGGTCGTCTCTGTTACCTGCCTGTGAAGCTAGCCCGCCCAGCTGGAGCTGCCCGAATTTTAACAACAAGCCAGTGTTTCTCTGGGTGCTGGACCATGACAAAGTTGTGAGGAAGACAAAGGAAGCTGAGGTTCTCCTCTGTCTACCCGTAGGGCTGGCTCCTGTCCAAGCATCAATGTGGAACCTGCTTCCTTTTAGTTTAAGGAGACAGCTAACTGCTACTGGCAAGTTCCTCTTTGGAAACGGGAAAAATTAGATCCCACACATTAGCTCTGAAAGCTGGTGAGTCGAGTAATGTATTTTGAACACATTTGGACTGAATCAGAAATAGGCCAGGCTGGTGGGTGGAGCCCTAAATTTACACCTTCCTCTCATCATTAAGATCGGGTGAGATGTTTCATTAGCAAGATGTGCGATGGAAACAGGAAACTCTTTCACAGTAAATATTTTCATTCCTTCTCCTCCCCAAATTAGGATATGCTCTATGGTATGACATGGTGTAATTCTTAGAGGTATAAGAGCTTTCTCTGGAAATGACAGTACAAACTAGACCCAAGATGCTGGAGAATGCTAAGTGAATCAGCCTTGCACAAGATAGTTGTTTCTGTCTGTGCACAGCAAAGTCCAGCACAACTGAGATTGGAAGTGGCTGGCTGGACAGGGTTACTGATAGTGCCAGCTGCATACATGATGCTCTGGCCAGATTTTCAGCTCCTTAGTTTAGTAAATATGGCTAGCTATGGCCTTAGTCTCATTAAATCAGTGAACATTGTTTTGGGGTGGGCTGCTTACATTTTGTCATTTGCTTGTATCGAGTTGTAGAAATAGAAAGGTGTGACTCAGACTACATAGTAAAATGGGAAGAGGGTTGGGATTGGACACATGCTTAGCGGCTTTTTTTTTTTTTTTGGCTTGCTTCCTTATTCTTTCAGTGATATTTATCACAAGATTATACATATACATATATCTAATACAGTGCTGGAAAAAAACCCAGGGCCTTGCCCAGGTGTAATACCTCTGAGTGACTGTTGGGCCCAATTTTTCACTCATTGTTTTTCTGAGAGTGAAGGGGACAGAGGCAAACAGAAAGAAGAGAAACACCACAGCACTACTTCACTGTCCGTGAAACTCCCCCATGCTATATATGTGCTCTCATGTAATTCTGGGGCTGGGAACCTGAGCCTCCTGCACAACAGAGCTTGGACACTATCAGGTGAGCTACCTCCTGACCTCAAAAAAGAATATATTATTGAAAGAAGGCTTCCCCCCGCCACACACACACAAAAAAAAACAGTGCTGAGGATCACACTCAGAGCCTTGCACCACTCTGGCTTAGTTTTTTCTTTTATATTTTTATGAGAGAGAGTGAGTGAGAGATGGACAGAAAGAGAGGGAGAGGGCGAGGGAGAGAGAGAGAAATAATAAAGCACTGCTGTATCTTCCATTGTGTTTCCTGTGGTGCCAGGGGTCTAGCCCAGGGCCTTGTCCATAGAAGGCATGCTTTCTTCCAGGTGAGCCACTTTTCCAGCCCCATTGTCAAACTTGTTTTTAAACTCAAACTTGTAATTTTTTTTTTTGCTCATCCTTACAAAAATATAACACATATAATTGTCACTGGGGTGGGTGGGTGTGATTTTATGTTCCCTCTCTTATTTAGTCTGATACTCAGACTGCCCTCATATGTGTGTGCCCCCAAATGGCTTAGTGATATAGGGTTCCTGCCTTGGGTCCTACACAGTGGTCAGGATCAGGGAGAGCCTCGGAGTTTGGAGGCATAATCAGAGTGAACAAAACTCAAACCTCAGCCAAAATGCTGCAGCTTGTCCAGTCCAACAGAGACACGGTGCATAAAAGAGTATGACAGACAACACTCCTCTCCTGTTGATTATCCATATGCCTCCTTCTTTCCCTCTTTCTTGTTGAGTTCTGCTGATGTTGCAAAAAAAAGTGTGACATTGGTGGTGATGCCTTCCAGAGGGCTGCAAAAGGAGGTAGTGAGGTAAACACTATGCTCCCTCCTCACCCTTGCCCCAGTGGTGCTGGCAGGTCACTGCCACTCAGCTGTGTATTTAGGGACAGTGGCAGAGTATCACTGAGACTCTGGTGGGGGGTGGTCCTGAGAAGGCCTCTTCTGCAGCGCAGGCCACAGAATTCCAGGACAGATTTCCCAGATCAGAAACTGCAGGTAAGGGAGTCTGAAAGCCCATCAGCCCAGTCCAATGACTGTAGGGAGTGTCAGAACCCAGACATACAGGCTAGTACTTCCCTTTCTCAAGCTCTTTGATAGGAAACTAGAAGCATAGTAAGGACCCACTCATTGTTTTTTGTTCTTTTGTTTTTTAATTTCAGTACTTGAATATAAGTAAGGTCCTGAGTATGAGTGTACCACATGAATGTGCCATGGACTTCACTGGGGGAGCTCCACAGATAGAGGGGTGGGTTGTAACAGTTCACCTTCTCTTCCTTCTCCTTCTGCTGCTGCTGTCACGACTGCTTCTTCTCCCCCTCCTTTTTCTTTTAGTGTATTATTCTTAATTAGCTATTTAATATTGATTTACAAGATTGTAAGATAATAGGGCTATAATTCCATACAATTCCCATTACCAGAGTTATGTGTCCTATCCCCTTCACTGGAAACTTCCCTATTCTTTGGAGAAAGTACTCTTTGGGAGTATGGACCAAAATTTTTTGAGGGGTGCAGAAGGTAGAAGTTACTTCTGTAAGTAATTCTCTGCTGGACATGGAGGTTGGCAGTTCGATCTGTACCTCCAGCCTATTTCTATCTTTCCCTAATGGGGTAGGATTCTGGAGATATGAGGTGAGGTTCCAGGAAGCATTGGTGAGGTCATCTGCCCAAGGAAGTTAGGATAGAATCATACTAGCATCTGGAACTTGGTGTCTGAAGTGCAGTAAGATTGAAAGTGGGACACAATGTTTAATAAATAGGAACCATAAAGTAGGAATAGAGCAGATGAAAATAGGGACTTTAGGATAGAAGGAAGCTAGGAAGTCTATATTTTAGCAATGAGCCTATGTGTTAATCTTAGCTTGAACTTGACAGTTAACATTGTGGACTAGAAGTCTTGTCTGGGAAGATGGTGTCAGAGTTGAGAACTAGGAAGCAGGATTAGCAAGTTGCTGGCAAACTTAAAGAAGATACATAACTATTTACCAGTGATCTCACCTGGGGCCCATGTCTGTATTTATTACAGGAGCCTGTATAATCTTCGAGTCCCTATAAGACTGAGATCACAGTTCATAGTCAAAGCTGGGAGCATCCTAGACTGCACTCATTTCAGAGCTAGTCTTCCTCCTCGAGTGGTAGAGTAGATGACCCAGTCTCCCTTTATAGAGTGGTGCAGTCCCTACCGTTGCTATTTCATCATGAGGGTACAATTCTGAAGTAGCTTACAAAAGGGCTTATAATAATGTTCCCAATGGGTGTGACCAGTGATGGTAGAGAGAGGGATCTATCAGAGGTCTAGGCCCATATTATCTATGGGGAAATCCAAGGATTCTCTGTCTAGGACCCCAGATGATGGCATGGCCTGATAGTAGCCAGAAAGGTCATCATTAGGTGAGCTAGTCTCTTGCCTTTATCCAGCTTTTTTAGTTACTTCTTCATCTGGCAAGCTTAGACTTTCTCGCAGTTATTAAAGTGTTGAGTGTCACTTGTATCCAAACCTGTATTAGGTTTATGGAATCTGGCCTCAAGTTTGGGAGAAAATAAACCTGTGATTTTAGTAGACTCAAGTTTTTCTGCATTTACTTGTTTGATGATTCTAACAAAGGCTGTCATAGTAGCGGGCGGTGGTGCACCTAGTTAAGCATACTCATTACAGTGTACACAGACCCAGGTTCAAGCCTCTGGTCCCCACCTGCAGGGGGAAAGCTTCACAGGGCTGTAAATCTCTCTCTGTCTCTTATACTCTCTTTTTCCTCTTGCTCTTTCAATTTATCTCTGTCTCTATCCAATAATAAATAAATAAACAATATATATACATACAAAGGCCAATAATTGTCCTTTACTTGATATGTAGTTTTTGCCGGTATAACTCTTGGCCAGTTGTATAGTGTTTCTTTTAAAGCTTATCAAGGGGTAACAATAATGCTGATGCTCTTTCAGAAGAGATGGAAGAATATATCTTACTTACTTACTTTTGTATAGTTAATTTATTAGATAGAGTGATTTAAGGATGAGAAGTAAGGGGTAAGAGAGGAGGGTGTTCAGTCCCAAGTAATAAATATATGATTAGAGAATATATGATGCCTTTCTCCTCCTCCTTCTCTTCCTCCTCTCCCTCCTTCTTCATGTGCCCCCCCCCAATTTTTTTTTTTTTTTATCTCCAGGGTTATTACTAGGGCTTGGTGCCAGCACTATAAATCCACTGCTCCTGGTGGTCAATTTTTTTTTCCATCTTATTAGATAGGACAGAGGGAAATTGAGAAGGGAGAAGGAAATAGAGAGGAAGATAGAGACCTGCAGACCTGCATTACAGCTTGTGAAATGCTCCCCCCACCCCCACAGGTGGGAAGGGGTGGGGGACACCTCCAACTTGATCCTTGCTCAGGAAAATTGGGATCCTTGAGCAGGAAAATTGGGCCTAGGAGGCTACTCACCAGTATCATGAAAGTATAAAGCCCTAGGCCCATTACCTGGCACCACATAAGACCAACAAAAACCTGGGTTATCAGAATAGCAAGACAGCCCAAAAAGTTTGTGAGCTTGCAAGTCTTTCTCCAGTTTCACACCAATCCAGCAGAATTTTGGCTATCTGGAATGCTAAGGGGAGAAAAGCTCTAGGGTGGGAGAACTCTTGAGACCAAGTGCTTTTCTTTGACTATTTCACATTTTGCAGATTGAGCCCCACAATTAGCTTCAGATGTTGAGACCCACCAGCTGTCTTAGCTAAGCAGGGCAGATGTGACTTTTCATAAGTTTCCTGCTTGGACTGACTTTGGCCCTTGCCTTTCATGTATGCTCAACCAGATGCACCACCACCTGGTCCCAGCCCTTGTTTTTCTAACATGGTGCTATCCCATTTCTATCATTTGAGTCTCACTGACTCTGAAATGTTCTGAACTCTCAGTTGTGAGTAAGTTCTTACAAAGGGAGGCTGGTCTATGAAGATGCTCCCCCACAGGCAGGAGAAGATCTCCTTTTCTATGTTTCTAGCACAAATCTAAATCATCTTCTTTGAAGTTCTGAGCTCAACTTTGTGCTCTCTGGCCATAGCATAGCACTGCCTGGCTGGAGCTGACATGGTTAGAAAAGTCACATCTGCCCTAGTCTGCCTTCTGACTTCCCTCCACACTGGGTAGCCCTGGCTGTGCATCCCTTTCCAGGTCATAGCAGAGAGCAAGGGGAGGTGCAGTCATTGAATTGAGCCAGAATCTCTGCTCCTGTTGCCTTTCATTTGAACGTGGTGCTACTTACAGCATGAGGGACACTTGTGCAACAGACACTCCTGAAGACAGATTGCAAATTGAGCCCCCACTAATTAACTCATGTCTAAGCTACTCATTCCTACTAAGTCAACAGGTCTTATTCCTATTTGCATCTTTGATTGTAAGGCTCCCTTTCAACTTGATAATCTGAATTTGTGGTGAGGAACCTTGAGAAAAAAGGTTCCTCTGAGCCAACTGATGTGGAACTCCTAGGACAGAGGGCTCTGGGAAAGCCCACAAGGCAGATGCATTTAGTTTGACAGTAAAAACAAATTTAGTGGCCATGAATTGATGTATTATTCTATCATATTTGAAATACACCAGACCAAATGTATTTGTGATGAGATGCTGTGAAGATAATGGGAATTGTTTTAATAAAATGCTCATCTATACTAATGCCTTAATCAAGGGATAACCTATTTGACTTTGGTTCACAGAAAAGTGTAATTCTGCTCCTGCAGGAATAGATTGATTCTGGTGGAATGATCCATGTGTTAGGATTTCTCTGGTACCTTCTGGTTTTCTGTCGAAGCAACTATTTTCAGAATGTGATCTTAATGCTTTTTCTCATTAACCTTCCTTCTCTTAGGATTTGGACTTCGTTAATCAGAACACTGCCATCTTGGGGTGAATAACTTAGAATGTATGGGTTCCTGTAATGGTTATCTAGAAGTTTTTTTTTTCTTTCTTTATTAGTGATTTAATATTGATTTGCAAAATTAAAAGATAACGGGTATAATTCTACACCTTTCCCATCACCAGAGTTCTGTGTTCCTATTTCCTCTGTTGGAAACTGCGATAGTTTTCCCAAGACTACAAACATGGGTTGACTATTATTACTGTAGCTTTCTATATTTATATATATTTTTTCTATGGTCCTGACTTCTCTTCCCTTTTTGTCTCTGGGGTTATCACTGGGGCTTAGTGCCTTCACTATAAGTCAATCCATTGCTCCTGGGAATTCATCTCTCCCATTTCTGTTGCCCTTGTTGCTGTCATTGTTGTGTTGTTGATATTGCTGTTGTTGTTGGACAGGCCAGAGAGAAATTGAGAGAGGAGGGGAAGACAGAGAAGGAGAAAGATAGATACTTCACTGCTTGTGAAGTGACCCCCTGCATGTGGGGAGCCGGGGGTTCGAACCCGGATTCTTATGCTGGTCCTTGCACTTTGCACCATCTGCGCTTAATCCGCTGCTCCACTGCCTGGCCCCCTTCTGTTCCTTTCTAAGTCATACTTACTGCTTTCAAGTGTCCTTCCTTCCCTCCCCTTCTCTCTCTGTCTCTCTGTCTCTTTCTTTTGCCTCCAGGGTTATCGCTGGGGCTCGGTGCTAGCACTACACATTCACTGCTTCTGGTGGCCATTTTTCATTTTTATTGTCTAGGACAGAGAGAAATTGAGAGAGGAGGAGAAGACAGAGAGGGGGAGAGACAGACAGACACCTGCAGACCTACTTCACCATTTGTGAATCACCCCCCCTGCAGGTGGGGAGCCAGGGGCTCAAACCAAAATCTTTGCACGGGTCATTGTGGTTCGTACTATGTGCACTTAAACTGATGTGCCGCCACCTGACCCTCTCGCCCTTCTCTTTCCAGGTCCTAATGGAATTGGAGTTCAGAGCTCTTTGGTCATCTTTCCTTAATATTTACCCTTCTGGGAGTGTGGACTAAAATTCCTCATGGGGTGCAGAAGGTGGGAGTTCTGGCTTCTGTAATTGCTTCTCCACTGGACATGGGTGATGGCAGGTCAATCCATATCCCTAGCCTGTTTCTATCTTTTCCTAATGGGTTAGGGCTCTGGGAGAGGTGAGGTTCCAGGATACACTGGTGAGGTTTTCCCAGGGAGTTCAGGATAAAAATCATGGTGGCTAAAAGTTGGTAAGATATAAAGCAGGACAAAATGTTTAATGAACAGGAGCCAAAAAGTAGGAATAGAGCAGTTGGGATTAGGGATTTTTAGGGTGAAAAGAAACTAGGAAGTCTGTTTTAGGTATGTTCCAAGGGGCCTATGACTTTGGTAATTTTTGCTGGAGCCCAATAGCTAACATGGAGGTGGACTAAAAATATTGTCTGGGGACAATGGTGTCAGAGTTGAGGTTAGGACTACAAAGTTGGTCAGGGCAGAGAGTACCTCCCAAAACTTGAAGAAAAGAAATTGTATTTAAATACAGTTAACTGTTTACCCTATGAATCTGACCCAGGGCCCCTTCCTAGAACTTTTAACTTTACTAAAAGTTGTGCCACAGAGGACTTTGTTCAAATGAACTACACACTGCTGAATTTTCTTCATGATGTATATATATATTGCTACTGATAGGTCCCATATATTTTGTCATTTTATCTATTACATGATCCTCTGTAGCCCTTAGCTTCCTTGCATGTATTATGGGGATTGTGTAACAGCTCCATTTGTGTAAACCCGTGGAACAGCCAGTCAGGTGTTTCTGCACACTGACTTGTCTCTGGGGGTTGCTTTCCCCCTGGAGGTTCTGTGCCTTTTGTGGCCAGGTGCTGTCTGTCTCCTCCCTCCACTCCTCCCCAATTATTTCCTGGAAAAATTCAAAGCTCACTGGAGACTTCCTGGCCAACCAGGCAGACAGACAGTTGTCCTGGCAGCCGGGGACCTGATGAGCCGGAGACAGACTCGAACTAGTGGCAAGCACTGATTTGAGTTATTCCATTCTGCTGCTTAATGAATGAGGGATAGAAAAATAGTTAAATTGTGAAAATGAGCCTATTAATTAGGTCAGTAGAACTGTAGAAGAGAGCTTTTTGGACAAGTTCTGATTTCTTTTTTCCTTCTCTCTTCCTCCTCCCCCAAATCTGTACTTTCTTATAAAAAGATAAATTCCTGATTTGGCATATGCTGTAGCTTGGAAAAATTGTGGGAGAAGAGCTCTTTTTTTGTTAGTTTGTTATTATGGGAGTTGAAATAATGAGATAGACCCACGCTTTTCTAATTAGGCAAAGAAAAAAATGTGTCAATTAAATCACACGAGCTGGCAGGGATTTTTATGACTTTTTTTTTTTTCTCTGTTGAGTCTCTAAAAATTTGGGGGTAATGTCTATTGGGGAAGACTGTGGCCTCAAGAGTTGCTTTTTTCCATTTTGGTTACCTTTTATGACAAATTAATTTACCATTAACTTTATTGTTTTCTTTTAATTACAAAATGTTACCTGGTGTTTATAAAGAAACTCAAAAAGCATATGAAATAAAACCACATCCTTTGTGTTTTCTTGCCTCCCCCTCCTCATTGTCCCCAGAGGTCCCAGCTATTAACTCTTAGTGGAGTGTAGTTTGCTTGGTATAAATGCTGAAACTTGCTAATGATATTTATGTACTTTTCCCAAACAAACATGATAGACCTTGACCTAGAATAGATCCCTCTCTCCATTGTGACTGGTCATCTCCATCAGGAACAACACAACAGACTCCTTTGTGGGCCCCATAGGACCTTGCTTTCAATGTAGATCAATAATGGTAGAAAATGTTCCATCCTCCGAAGGGAGGCTGGACAACATACTCTATCTACTACCTAAGTCAGATGGGTCCTGAAATTAGTGCAGTCTGGAACGTTCCTACTCATGACCACAGAATGCAAGCTCAGACCTACAGGGATGCAGAGGTTACATAGGCTTCTAAGCTGAATACAGGCCCCAGATCAAATCCAGATCAAATCGATGGGGTTTACAATCAATAATATTTATATACCTTTCCCATATTTGGGAGCTACTCTCTTGCTTGATCCAGATCTTTATCCAGTCATGACATCATCTCCCCAGACAATAACTTGGTCCCACTTGCATATCAGAGGTCAGGCTCAGGAAAAAAACTAGTATAGTCACGGGCCCTTTGGAATATAACTAAAATAGGCCTACTAGCTATTTCCAAAACGGAGATCCAAAATCTTCATCTGTAATATTCCAGCCTTTAGGTTCATGATTAGTCAACAATTTGTTTGGCTCTATATATTAACTCTTTTTTCAGCCACCAGGATCCAGATGCTACCATGATGCCAACTGGACTTCCCTGGGCAGATGACCCCACCAATGTGTCCCCAGAGCCCTGCCCCACTAGGGAAAGAGAGAGACAGGCTGGGAGTATGGATCAACCTGTTAATGCCCATGTTCAGCTGGGAAGCAATTACAGAAGCCAGACCTTCCACCTTCTGCATCCCATAATGACCCTGGGTCCATGCTCCCAGAGGGTTAAATAATAGGAAAGCTATCAGGGGAGGGGATGGGATACAGAGTTCTGGTGGTGGGAATTGTGAGTAGTTGTAGCACTCTTATCCTATAGTTTTTGTCAGTGTTTCTTTTTTATAAATATTTTTTAAAATGAAAATAAAAGATGCAATTCAGAACACCATTTTAAATACTGTGAATCACTTGATTGAAAAGTCAAACTAAAGTTTATGACTTACAAAAAAATACTCAGACTAGTGTGGATACAGAGACTGTATTTTACAAAAATGAGATAGTAGGAGATAGACTGTCTTGCAACTTGCTTTTGTCACCAAGAATATTTTTCAAGTTGGAATACAGATTGACTTTCTTATTTCTTTATACCACTAGGGTTAACAGTGAGACTCAGTGCCTGCATACTGACTCTTATGCTCTGGTAGCCATATTTTCCCTTTTCCTTTCTTTTTTTTTTTTTAAATAGTGACAGAGGAAGAGAAGGTGAATAAGAGGGAGAGAGGAAGAGAGACACCTGCAGCACTTCTCCACTATTCATGAAGCTTTCCCCTTGCAGGTGGGGCCTTTAATCCTGGTAATGTGGGTGCTCCAGCAGGTATCATCTCTCAGCCCCTCTAATTATTTATGAAAGACTTATTTATTTATTTTTGAATACAGCACTGGGATATGATCCCAAGGCCACACACATGTGTAATGCTGCTGAATAACCTCCCTGGACAGTATTTCCTTTATTTTAGAACAAGGAGAGAGGTGAGAGGCATAAACAGAGAGAAGAGAGACAGCACAGCACCACTCCACTATCATTTGTGCTCCTATCTGGTGTTGGGTGGGGCTTAAACCTAAGGCTCTATGTACAGCAAGGCATATATTCTACCAGATGAGATATCTCCTGACACTCCAAACTGCATTTAGTCTGTGTTTGGTGTAGAAGCAAACAATTTAGTGATATACCAAATTGTATTCACTTATTCCTCTCCTGACACATAAATTAATCATTGCCCATCCTCCTTCTCTCACAAACCATCTTTTGACCCTGTCAGATCTGTAGGATGGAAGGACCTGGCTACCCACTACCATGCACATGAGACACCTCCTATTCAGGGGTCACAGTAGGCACAAGACATTTTCTTAACATGAACAGGCATCTGGGATATTTGGTTCCTCATATCCTTCTGTCCTCATGTCCAGATTCCTACCCTGGAGGTTCAAGTCCAGGCTGTAGAAGGATCAGAGTTACTGTTGTTCGTTCCTGCCTTCCTTCCTTTCTTCCTTCCTTCCTTCTCTCCCTCTCCCTCTCCCTCTCCCTCTCCCTCTCCCTCTCCCTCTCCCTCTCCCTCTCCCTCTCCCTCGCTTGCTCTCTCTCGCTCTCTTTTTTCTTTTTTGCCTCCAGGGTTATTGCTGGGGCTTGGTGCCTGCTCCATTGCTCCTGAAGGCCACCTTTTTTCTATTGTCATTGTTGGACAGAACAGAGAAATCAAGAGAGATGGGGAAGACAGAGAGGGGGAGAGAAAGATAGACACCTGCAGACCTGCTTCACCATTTGCAAAGTGACCCCACCTACAGGTGGGAAGCCAGGGGCTTGAACCGGGATTCCTGTGCAGGTCCTTGCGCTTCACACTATGTGCACTTAACCCGGTGCACTACCACCTGTCCCCCCTTATTGTTTCTAATACAGCATTGGGGCCTTGTGCATGTGTGATACCACTGCTGAGTGCCTTTCACATGCAGATTTTCTCATTCTTTAATTTCAGGGAGATGGGGAGAGAGGGAGAGGCAGACATAGTCTGGGGAGGCCACTGCTTCTCCAGCATATATGAAGTGACCCAGTTGTGCCCATGGTGTTCCTGTGTGGTGCTGAGGATCAAGTTCAGGACCTCACACATAGTAAGACATGTACTATCAGATGAGCTACCCCTCAACCCTAGGCATGAATTCTTCAACTCCTTCAACTCCTTCAACTTCATCTTCTATGTCCATATCCCACCCCACCCCCTCACTGTCAGGAGTCTTGTACTGGCTCCTGAGATTTTGCCTTGATATCAATTTGGTTGGAATAGGCTGCTCCCAGGACAGTCCCCTTTGGGAGGTCTATGTGCCTTGGGATCTGGATGAGGTGAGTCTCTATTATGAGGCCCCATAGCTGGAGACTAGAGACTGGTGGGATGACTGGGCAGGCTTCCTCCTTCACCATTCTTGGTGGCCAGGTGTGGCCCCTGGACCTCTCAGAAACTATCTTGCCCTTCCTGGATGGCTGAGAAGAACAGCCAGCCCTCATCCCTTGTCACCTCTACTAGGCATGGGGAACCCTGGATATGGGAAAGAGTAGTCCAACCCCGTGCAGGATGGGTTGGTAGACTGGTGGATTGAGAGAAAAACAAGGCATGCGATCAGAGACACTGGATATGACCCCTGTGGGGTGAGGAGAGGTCTGGGAAGCTCATTTGGGAAGGAAGGAAAAGAGCCAGCCAGGGAGAGCAAGGTAGAGTGAGTCCCAGGCACTGCGTGGTGCATGCAGAGAGCCTAGAGCTAGGGAGCTGTACAGCTTAGAATTACAAGGGGTTTTAGGAAGGATAGCAAGGCAGGGAGCTGGCTTTGACAGTTTGGGGAAAGGAGCTGCAAGGGTACCAAGTTGGTGTGGAGGCCAACCTGCTTGTTTTGGGTCTCAGGTATTGATCCCCAAGTGAGGTATGCTATAAGGTGCTGAATTTCTAGGATAAAGTCTTCTTGGGAGTGCTTTGTGGGGGCAGAGAATGTGAATTTATTTATTCTGTGGCAAGAATGTGGGGGTGTGGAGACAGGTTAATAAAGAACCAAAACGGGTTCAACCCTCTGGACCTCCAGTGGGGGACAAGGTAGGAATGGAGGGGCATAAGAGAGCCTGGGATTCAAGGGAGGCTGGTGCACTGTAGGTAGAAGAGCTCCATGACTAAGTTAGGGGCTTGGGAGTGTGGACAAGTGTGGGAAACAGCAGAGCAAGGTAGATTGGGGGGGAGGGGAGCCAGGCTGACCCAGAACACGGGCTGTTGAAGTTCCCATCTGTGCAGGAACTGGGGTGGGCCTACTGGTTTTTCCAAGTTGGTCAGAGACAGAGAGAGGGAGAGGGAGAGAGAGAGACAGGGTGGAGGCCCTGCCTTGCTGTGTGTGCATGTGGCTTTCATTTTGTCCCCTCAGTTTTACTTTTTAAAAAATCTTAAAATTTTATTTATTTTGCTTTCTAAAAATGTGTTAATTGATGAGAAAGACAGAGAGAAAAGCAGAACAGTACTCCAGGACCTGTGGCACTAGGGCTTAGGCTTGGGACCTCATCTTGCAAATCCTGTGCTCTTCTACTGCACAACCACCCTGGCTGCTATTTATTTATTTTGGAGGGGGGGGAGAGGGAGAGGGAGAGGGAGAGGGAGAGGGAGAGGGAGACAGATGGAAAGAGAGAGGAAGGAGAGAGCTGACTACCACTCAACTTTGGCTGATATGAGTGCAGGAGATAAAACCCAAGACCTCAGGAATGCAAGTCCTGTGCTCTGCCTCTGAACACATACCTCCATGTATACTCCAGCCCCATCAGGCTTTAGAGGGAGATCCCCAGTGTACCCTGCACATCTTTAGTCTGGAAGGGCACCAGCCTGCCTCCCACCAGTCCAGCAGAACCACAGTGGCGTCAACTTGCCAAGGCCACACAGAGAACCCAGGATCAAGGGGTCTCAGGAAAGTCCCCAGCATGACCATCCCAGTAGCTGAAGATATCATCTGTCTGCAGAAAGGGTGGGAGGGGAAAAACTGGCAAGATGGGGTGACCCCTGCAGTACTGCTTAAAGGAGGATGTCAGGACAAGGGATAACTTTAGGCTCTCTTTAGCCATGCAGCCAGCCAGTAGTGGGCAGAAGAGTAGGGGGTAGCCAGTGAAAGGCAGATCAAATCCAGGTTGGGATTCCAGCATCAGGATCCAAAAGATTATATAGCCTCAGACAATTCTTAGAGCTCTGAGCTTTGCTTCCATGTTTGTAGAGCAGTGACTGCCAACCACTGGCTGGTACTGCTCATTCATTAGGACAATGTGGATGAAGTCTCAGGATGTGTAGTAAGAAATTCAGTAGTTGTCAGTTCTTTCCCCCCCCCCCCCCGGAATTCTTTCCCTTACTTTATCCTTCCAAATGAAATCTTAAAAATAGGTCTATCTTCTCAGGAGACTCAGCAGGACTCAATAATTCCTAGAATAAGAAATCAAGAAAGGTGGCAGAATAGGTTTCCCCAGAGAGCTTTGTCAGCACAGTTTTATGGAGTAGGGTAGGGTCTAGCTCAAGGTCAGTAAGGAGGGCCTTCCATCCTAAGGATATGGCCTTTCCAGATACCTCCCCCCTTCCAACCTCCTCTTTCCCTGCTTGGTGGATTGGAGGAGTGGTGCCTTTGAATGTTTAACACTGCTCCCAAGTTTTGAACCCTCAGGGCCCTAATTCTTTGGAGCAGAAGAGGCTGAGTGAGGGAGGGTCTCCTCCTTTATTTTAGCAGCAACAGACTAACTCCACTAGTGCTGACACAGATTGGAGCCGTTGCCATGGGGACCAGAATCCGTGCCCAGATTCCTTCTCAGAATGCAAGATGGGGTGGGAGACTGGAGGGAACAGATCCCTAGGCTGCTCCAGCTGCTTCATCTTGAGTGTTGTAATGGACCAAACCTGGATGGTCACTCCCTCCTCCCCAAGAGCAGTTGGGGCTCAGTGTGTTTTAGAGTTGATTTTTGGTGTGTGTGTGTGTGTGTGTGTGTGTGTGTGTGTGTGTGTGTGTGTGTGTGAGGGAGGGGGTCTCTACAGGGGATGTGATGATTCTGTGTATACTGTGTAACTGTGGGTCTCCACACAGCACCTAGTAATCATGAACATGGATGTCTCTTCAGCAGAGCCCTGGAATGTGTGGATGAAAGATCTGTCTGTTCTGGGTTTTGTGAGTTTCCCCTTGCACTCTTTCTACTCTGCTGGCACTTAACTCTAGTCCATATCTTGTTTTACTCTCCTACAACCCTGTGTAGTATTACTTACATTCACTTAGTGGATGATAAAGTAGGTTCTTTTACTTCTGACTTTTTATTTCATTTTATTTTATTTTATTTTTTTATTTTATAAATTTATTTTATTTTATTTATTTATTCCCTTTTGTTGCCCTTATAGTTTTATTGTTGTAGTTATTATTGTTGTAGTTATTATTGATGTCATTGTTGTTGGATAGGACAGAGAGAAATGGAGAGAGGAGGGGAAGACAGAGAGGAGGAGAGAAAGACAGACACCTGCAGACCTGCTTCACCGCCTCTGAAGGGACCTGCCTGCAGGTGGGGAGCCGGGGGCTCGAACTGGGATCCTGACGCCAGTCCTTGCGCTTAGCGCCACCTGCGCTTAACCCGCTGCGCTACAGCCCGACTCCCTACTTCTGACTTTTGAGCTCCTAGTCTGATCCATGTTAAGAACTCAGCCCCAACTCTCTGATCCTGAAGAGACAAAGTGCCTGGAAATTTCTGGTGTTCTGTTCCTGCCTGTGGAGTCTGTTTGTAGGTCAGTGCATACGCGCTCATTCATTCAAACAGCTCACATGAAGCACCATCATGTTGCAAATACCCTTTAGGCCTGCGGTTCCCTCAGTGAGCAGAGCAGGCAAAGATCTTGCCCTCATGAAGCTTATGGTCTAGTGGAGGAAGGAAAACTTCTAGCATATGTCAGAAGGTAGTGACTGCTAAGGAGGTAGAAAGCAAGGCAGGTGTTGGAGTGCATCTGTGCTAGGAGGGTACTACAGACTGAATGTCTCCCCCCTTCATACACTGAGTCCTCACCCTCATGAGATAGCATGAGGAGGTGGGCCTCTAGGAAGTAATTAGGTTATGAGAGGGGAGCCTCCATGAGAGGTAATGAGATCATGAAAGTAAAATGGGGTTTGTGCCCTTACAAAAAGACAGACCCTAGAATTCTAGCTCATTTGTCTAAAGATGTGATGTCTTCATCCAGAACACTACTGCCTATAGATGTTCTAGCATTAGAACTGCAAGCATGACACTCCAGTGTGTACTACCTGGGGCTAGTATGCACCTTACTCGACAATATCTTCTTTGTAGACCAGGGCTTACAAGTAGCTCTGGCTTTCACATACAGACCTCCTGTAGCATGTGCCACTTTGCTGTCTTCCTGCCTATCTCTCACTCTTTTTTTAAATTTTTTTTTAAGTATTTATTTTATTTATTTATTCCCTTTTGTTGCCCTTGTTGTTTTATTGTTGTAGCTATTATTGTTGTTGTCGTTGTTGGATAGGACAGAGAGAAATGGAGAGAGGAGGGGAAGACAGAGAGGAGGAGAGAAAGATAGACACCTGCAGACCTGCTTCACCGCCTATGAAGGGACCTGCCTGCAGGTGGGGAGCCGGGGTTTGAACCGGGATCCTTATGCCGGTCCTTGTGCTTTGCGCCACCTGCACTTAACCCGCTGCACTACAGCCCGACTCCCTATCTCTCACTCTTAACTGGAAACCTCCTGGTGCAGGACTGGTGTCCCTGAGCCCAGCATAACTAGAGCATAGGCAGTCAATCTCTGCCAGTCCTTCTCTCCACCACCCCCCGCCCCCACATCTGTCCTGGTGTCTGGGCTAGAGCCAGGACCCAGGAAGTGACTGACTAACTGAAAGAATATATGAATGAGTCATTCTTTAAGTCACAAGCCTCCTCCAGCTTCCAGTAAGGCTGGGCAATGCTGAGAGTAAATCTGGTGACCACTTTATCACTGAACTCAACAGTTGTGCTGTGGTGCCTATCTATGGCCGTGGGCCATGGAGAATGAGATGCTCTCAAAATCTAGTACCCCAAAATGGAAAAGGGGCTTTTCAGGCTCAGGTACCAGTTATACAAAGCTTTGACTAACCCCAGTCATGCATTCCTAGCTCTGTTCTTTTTGCCGTTGCTGTAACCTTGACATTTGAAAAAATAGTATGGTGGCTGGTGAGCCAGCTCAGTAGTAAAGCCCAGGACTTGAATGTGTGAGACCCCAAGTTTGATATGCAACACTATCAGAGCAGCAGCAGTGCTCTAGCCTGCCTATCTCCCTTCCCTGGCCCCCAATAAATCCTTAAAGGGGAACATTCTTTTTTTTTTATTTTTATTTTATTTTTATTTTATTTATTATGTTTTTAACAACAATAAAAAGGCAACAATGGCAACAAAAGGGAAAATAAATAAAAAGTTTTTAAAAATTAAAAAAAAGTATGATTCAGCCCAGTCATTTCTAAACAGAAGGCACCATTGGTCCCATACTGTTAAATGGATGCTATGTATGAAGAAGACTAAAAGACTTGCTATCCAACCTCTCCTTCTGACCTGGCCTCATTTTTTTTTTCTAAATATGTTCATTGATTCATCCATTGATACATTCATCTGACTTCATTCATCATGGTAGACATTTCTAGTTCTCACCAAGATTTTGAGTTCTATATTTTCTTTTTTTTTTTTTTATTAAAGAAAGGATTAATTAACAAAACCATAGGGTAGGAGGGGTACAACTCCACACAATTCCCACCACCCAATCTCCATATCCCACCCCCTCCCCTGATAGTTTTCCCATTCTCTATCCCTCTGGGAGCATGGACCCAGGGTCATTGAGGGTTGCAGAAGGTAGAAGGTCTGGCTTCTGTAATTGCTTCCTCGCTGAACATGGGCGTTGACTGGTCGGTCCATACTCCCAGTCTGCCTCTCTCTTTCCCTAGTAGGATGGGTCTCTGGGGAAGCTGAGCTCCAGGACACATTGGTGGTGTCTTCAATCCAGGGAAGTCTGGCTGGCATCCTGATGACACCTGGAACCTGGTGACTGAAAAGAGAGTTAACATACAAAGCCAAACAGATTGTTGAGCAATCATGGACCCAAAGCTTGGAAAAGTGGAGAGGAAGTATTAGGGAGGTACTCACTGCAAACTCTAGTATACTTCTGCTTTCTTACTTTGGTGCCATACTCCAAACTCAGTCAATTTCTGCTTTGCGTTTCTACTTCTTTTTTTTTTTTTTACATGCATAACATTCCCCAGATTCCCATTTAGCAATACAACCCCCACTATTTCATTCATCATTTTTCATGGACCTGTATTCTCAAAGGGGAACATTCTTAAGTGAAACTGCATTAAATAACAGAGGGATGCATGAGGAAGAATATACTGCTACCATATAGCTAAATTGACATCAGTTTTACCCAGCATTGCTTTTGATGCAAATATCAACTCATCAAAAAGGTGACAGCCAGGGAGGTAGCTCAGCCAATATAATGCAATACATTTACATGTGAGAACTTGATTTTGATTCCCAGCACCTCATGTGCCTGAGCTGAGTTCTAGTTACTTTCTCTTTCATATATATGAGTATGTATATGTAAAACACACACACACACACACCACACACACACACACACACACACACACACACACACACACACCAGTCTTTTAGAGAGAAAAAGAAAGAAAGGAAAAATATCCAGGCTTAATTGATGAGTCTTGCCTTCCAAGGTGGGGGTCAATAGCATAATGATTATGCAAAGAGGCTCTCATACTTGAGGCTCCAAAGTCTCAGGTTCAATCCTCTGCACCACCATAAGCCAGAGTTGAGCAGTGTTCTGATAAAAAAAAAATCTTGCCTTCCTATTCAAATGTACTCAAAACTAAAAGTGTAGAATGTCTCACTATCTGTGATATCACTGAAATCTATGTTCCAACAGTCCCCTGTTTCGATTTCTTCTTCAAACCTACCGAACAGGCCATCCTCCCACCCCCTGCCCTATACCTGTTTTGTTTCCTGATGGCATTCTGCAGCTTATCACCTGGGACTTCATTCCCCAGCCTCCTGAGTAGGCAGTAATACTCAGGGTCTCATGCCTGGGGAGCCCCTCTTGGTGAGCACTGCTTGGACAACCCATTTTGGATCTTTTGCTCCAGTTCCATATAATGACTCTGCTCCCCTTTGTTTGCCAAAATGTAGCAGAACATTTTCTTGGCAAGGGTTTATACTTGTTAACTCTATTTTCACAACCTGTGATTGAACTGTGTGCCATGCAGGCTTCAGGATTCAGTGGCATCTTTTAATTCCCTGCATTGATGAAAATTTTTGGTCTGGAAATAAAAAAAAACTGGCTGGGGGATTGATTTTCATGTATTTAATTCATCTTAGGTATTGACTGGTGCATATGGTAGAGCAAAAACAGGATCTGGACTAGCTAGGTCCAAGGAGTAGGGAATGTTGTCACAGAGTATTCTTTTTTTTTTTTAATTTTATTTATTTATTTACCCTTTTGTTGCCCTTGTTGTCTTTTTATTGATGCTGTTGTTGTTGTTGTTCTTGATGTTGTCGTTGTTGGATAGGACAGAGAGACATGGAGAGAGGAGGAGAAGACAGAGAGGGGGAGAGAAAGATAGACACCTGCAGACCTGCTTCACCGCCTGTGAAGCGACTCCCCTGCAGGTGGGGAGCCGGGGGCTCGAACTGGGATCCTTACGCAGGTCCTTGCGCTTTGTGCCACCTGCGCTTAACCCGCTGCACTACCGCCCGACTCCCCACAGAGTATTCTTATGGGGGGGGCAACTATAGTACCAGTGTCACCACAGGGCCTCTGCCTTTTATGATGGGGACAGTCTGCCCAGTGTTGTGTTTGGCTGTGAGGTCTTTGCAGACTGAGTGTGTGTCTCAGTCAACCTTGTAACACACCCCAGACCCAACAGAGCACTTGGCTCAGAGCTGATTCTCAGCCAGCATTTGCAGAACACACCCTCTGGGGCTCATCACGGCCAGTAATTATTGTTCATCGGGAGTGAATCCCAGTTCTCAGATGGCACCAATGTGTGTGTGAATTCTACAGGGACTGGGATTCTGGGAGAAGCATTGCTATCAGTCACCAGCTGATAAAGGATCACCTTCTGGGAAAACACTCACAGAACCTTCATTTTGGAAAGTGCTCATTGTGGGTTCTTTTAGTGACTTTAGCAGGCATTCCTGTTCTAATTCCAGTATTATGGCTGGAGTTGTCCTGCTCTCTCACCCTGATGTCCTCTTACCTCCAGCCCCACCCAAACACACATATGTGGACACCTGGTAGGTACAGCTCCAGCGTCCCAGGGACATGGTAAGGGGCTGGAATTGGCCTTCAGTTTTCTTCCTTCCCCCCTCCATGCAATTTACAAACTTGATCTTGGACAGAAACCCTATCTTGACTTCACCAGTACTGGTCTTACTTTGGGGCAACCTTGAACTTGTCTCCAATCTTTGGACACTTGTTGCACCAGGCTGCTGAGAACAACACTCCTGCCTCTCTGGGGGCATTATACAGAGAGAGTTGTGTTTGAAGGGGACTTGGCTATAAAGAGTGTTTTCACTGACATCAGTGACTAGATACTCAGGGGTCACCCAAGTGGGAGCAGAGGCACCATGGAGGCACTGCTGCTGGAGAAATACCTGGGTTCAAAGTGTCAGGTTGTTGGAAAAGTCACCATGCATTTTTGCATATAAAAACAGAAAAGTGTTAACTCCAAAACTGACTTTCACTGTGTTAGAAATGATGCATATCTTCTGTACTCATTTTGACAGCGTGTTCTCTTCTTCTTCAATTAGACTGCAGGCTTTTTGCAGGAAACTAACGCTATATTTGGTCTGATTTTCTTGACATTATGCTTATGTTCAGTGGACACATAATGTTAGAAATGGAAGTGTGAATGACCCTGATGTCAGCAGAAAGGGTTTTATATGACTTTTTTTAAAGATTTTTTTATTCATTTATGTGAAAAATAGAAGGAGAAAGAAAGACCCAGACATTACTCTGGTATGTGTGCTATGAGGGATTGAACTCAGGACTTCATACTTGAGAGTCAAATGCTTTATCTCCTGTGCCACCTCCTGGACCACTTATATGACTTACTGTTCAATAGAGAGGGGGTGCTGCGCCACCTGCTTTTCTCTTCTCTTCTCTTCTCTTCTCCTCTTTTCTTCTCTCTCTCTTTTTAACTAGAGCACTACTCAACTCTGGTTTATTGTGGTGCAGGGGATTGAACCTGGGACTTCAAAAGCCTCAGGCATGAGAGTCTCTTTGTATAACCATTATGCTACCTACCCCCAGCCCCTGCTTTTCTTCTTGAAACTCAGTCTGGCCTATTATCCTTTAATGGACAGCCAGAGATGCTACAACAGAGTTGCACAGGTTGGTGTCTCAAAGGATACGTGAAATTTCTTAAGTCCTATAGTCTGGAAGTCCAAGATAAGTGTGTCAGTAGAGTCCCTTCTCTCTCTCTCTCTCCTATTTTTTAAATCTTTATTGGATAGAAACAGTCATATATTGAGAGGGAAAGGGAAGATAGAGAGGGAGAGAGAAACAAAGAGAGACCTGCAGCCCTGCTTCACCACCCGTGAAACTTTCCCCTTGCAGGTGTGGGCTGGGGGCTCAAACCTGGGTCCTTGTGGTTTGTAACATGTGTGCTCAACTAGGTATACCACTATCCAGCCTGAGTTGCTGTCTCTTGAGGCATCTCTCTTTGGTTGATAAATACCATCTTCTTCCTCTGTTTTCATGTGGTCATCCCCTTGTGTGTGTCTATGTCCAGATCACCTCTTCTTATATGGACAACAGTCCTGAGCCAGGGAGAAATCACAGAAATAGCACACCAGAATTGCATACTTGAGGTTCAATCTCCAGTGCCACCATATGGCAGAGTTGTGATCTAGTGCTCTGGTCTCTGTCATAAAAATAAATAAGAATTAAGAACACCTATAGGGTTCTTCCTAATCACCTCAATTAACCTTAGTTATTTCTTGAAAGGTCCTTTCTTTACCAGTTTCTAAATATAGTCCTATTCTGAGGCATTGAGGCAAGATGTCCAACATTTGAATTGAAGGCATGGCAGGGTGGGGGTAGGGGAGCAGACCACTGTATAAGAGGCCTTCTTATCATTCATTTTATGTTACTTTATTCTTTTTGTGCCTTCTAGTGTGAGCAGTCACAAGTCTTTTTGACTGAGGTTAAAAAAAATCTGTAAGTATTTGAAATGCATATGATTTCAAAGAACTTGTATATTTATTTTTCTTAATTTTTAATTATCTTTATTTATTTATTGGATAGAGACAGCCAGAAATCAAGAGGGAAGGGGTTGATAGAGAAGGATAGAAACAGAGAGACAACTGCAACACTGCTCTACTACTTGCAAAGCTTTCCCCCTGTAGGCGGGGACTAGGGGCTGGAACCTGGGTCCTTACACATTGTAACATGTGCTCTCAACCAGGTATGCCACCACCTGGCCCAAGTTGCATATTTCTTTTTTAAATATTTATTTATTTATTCCCTTTTATTGTGCTTATTTTATTGTTGTAGTTACTATTGTTGTTATTAATGTCTTCATTGTTGGATAGGACAGAGAGAAATGGAGACAGGAGGGAAAGACAGAGAGGGGGAGAGAAAGATAGACACTTGCAGACCCGCTTCACCATTTGTGAAGCGACTCCCCTGCAGGTGGGAAGCCAGGGGCTAAAACCCGGATCCTTAGGCTAGTGCTTGCACTGGGGGCCACCTGTGCTTAACCCACTGTGCTACCGCCCAATTCCCACAAGTTGCGTATTTCTTAAGATGGCGGAATGTTTACAAAGGTGAAAGCTGAGATCAAATCATGACAATTCTTGAAATAGGCTTTTGATAAATGATTCCTTTCCTGAAAGATGTTAGGGATTTTTTTTTCCTCCCTTCACCTGTGAGAGATTAGGATAAATGAGGTCAAAAGACAACAAGAAGCAGGGAGTGAGAATGACCATGACCAGCTGATTCTTTAGTTTTCTGTTCACATGATTGGACACAAGGCAGAAGTGTACAAGAATGGAATGAAGAAACTAACTTCTTCTGCTTAGCTAAAAGATTAATAGGAGTGAGTGAGTATCAGAGAATATGTGGACTTATTGTCAGAGTGCAGGGAAGGAAGGAAATGCTTCTAACACAAAGGAAACCATTTACTGGAGAAGAAACAGGAAATGGGACAGAGCAGAGGATGAGATTGGAGGGCTTGAAAAGACAGAATAAGGAAGTTATATCATGAAAGAGACAGTATCCCAAATATAGTGTAAACAAAAGGGCTGATGGACATTGCTGTAAAAACTTTATCAGTTTCAGTGAAAAAGGGAACATTTAGTGAGCTTTACTGCAGACTCAGTGGCAAGCTCAGGAGACTTTAGGGGGAATTATTAATGCAAGGAAAATGTTTGAAGAGAAAGAGAAGCATTCGATCAATCTCTTAGTAGAAAACCCAGGGACCATCAGTTAGTTAAGCACCAGTGCCTGGCAGAATAGCCACCAAGGGGGAGAGTTAATGAGAGATAATTAGTGAGAATCTGTGACTAGGTCAAGTTGCAGCTGGGAATGCGTGATAATGTTCCAAAAAATTCGCACTAACCCAAATGTCTCTGTGAATGTCTCTGCACCCACCTCTTCCCACATCTCTAAATTTGACTTTTGCCTGTACAACCCTGCCAAACCTGACTTGCTTTATTATTTTTTTCTTTTTATGCACATAGTGCCTGCTTGTGTTCATTAGATGATTGTAGGATGCTGTGATAAGAATGTCAGTGGCTTAGAATTTTAATTTACTTTCTTCCCCCTGCCATGACTCCTAGTGGCCATCTTTTTTTTTTTTTTTTTCTACTTTATTTTTATTTGATGGGACAGAGAGAAATTGAGAAGGAAGGGGAGATACAGAGGAAAAGAGAAAGATAGGCACCTGTAGACCTCCTTCACTGCTCATGAAGTGTCCTCCCTGCAGGTGGGGAGGAGGGGCTCAAACCCTGATCCTTGCACATAGTATATGTGTGCCTAACCAAGTGTGCTACTTACTGCCTGACCCCTTAATTTACTTTCTGTCCATGGAAAGGGTCATTCTTGGGCAGCCTTGCATGTGGGGGTTCCAGAATCCTGACTACCTTATCTTCTTCATGGTTAGCCAGTGGAAGAAGGTTGGACAGTGACATATGGGAAAAATGTATGAACCAGTTCCAGATAGGATGTTTACTTTCTCATTAGTTAGAACTCAGTCACATGACCACAGTGATTATGAAGAATCCTGGGAAATGTAGTCTGGCTGTGTGACCAGGAAGATAGGAGCCATTTTTGTAAATACACAGCTGTTTGTGTCACAGTATTTATTTATTTATTTAATGACAGGGAAGCAAAGAGAGAGAATGAAAGAGACCACAGCACCAAAACTTCCTTCAGTGTGGTGGGGGTCTGGCTTGAACCTGAGTTGTGCTCATGGCATCGAAACTCAGCCCATCACAGTATTTCTAAAAGTTAGTTTGGAAAAGAAAATAAGCTAAAAATTTAAAACTAAATGTATTAGAGAGCAGTTCTACATCTTTGATTTTTTAAAAGTATTAGATAAAATTGTTGACTTAATGTTTTAAAGATTTACTTATTTAGAGTATATATAGTACCAAGTATTGAAACTGTGATCTTGTACCTGTAAGACCTGAGCTATACCCATTGAGCATCCCCTCTCCCCCTTTAGCTAGTGCACTGCTCAGCTCTGTCTTATGGTGTTATTGGGGATTGAACCTGGGACCTGGGAGCCTCAGTCATGAGAATCTGTCTGTATAACCTTTGTGTTATCTCCCCTGCCTCACTCCCTCTCTTCCATTGAATCTCTTAGGCAATGGCAAAATTGCTTTAAATAGAAACTGTAGAACATTTGATCAATGGATCCACCTAATTTGGTTTTAGTTCCATGCTGTACTAGGCACAAAGAAAGGTAATAGTGATGAAATGAATCCTGCTCCAAAAACTGGAGATCTTGGTGTCTGTACATTGGATAGATAAATTCTCTCTGGGGACTGAGGGAGAATGGGCCTACTTGAAATACCAGACATTGATATAGTTGAAGAGCTCGTCCTGACTATAATCATCTGGTTTACATCATCATAGTTTAACCCCTGGGTCTCTTGAGAAGCCCAAAGTCCTTCCCTACTCTTTAGTCTTAGTATTCCAAGTGTCCTTGAACACAGTAGTTCTCTAGAGTCCTTGCTCTCCAGAGATGGGGTACATGCTAGTCTGTGTGTAGCAGCACCTCCTAACCCCTAGGCAGAGAGCATGCCCAGAGCCCCACCTGGGAGAGTAGGCAGGAGCAGTAGAGAGTACAGTAGGACTTTGGGGACAGCCAGCTCCTTCTGCTGTCCTGCCATCCTTCTAGGTTGGATCTATCTTATTGTCTGCTGTCAGGTCCATTTTCTCTCAGCATGCTGCCTTCCTGGCCTGTCCAGACCATGAAAACTCATGATTTCAGATTGCTTTTCCCTGATTGTATGAGCTTGGCTGTCCTGGTTTCACCCTATGACAATTCCTGCCTGCTCTTCAGAGGGGGGAGCATGGCAGAGAGATGCTGGCCAGGGAGCTAAGAGCTGTTGCTGCCTCCTGGAATCCTGGTTGTGTCCTCACCTGACCTGTGCTCAGAGAACTGGATTCATCTTAATGATCTCAGGTTGAGTCCCTGCTCCATGGTCCTCTGGCCCTCTCTTCTTCTGCTGCCCTACCTCTTACCCCTTCAGTCTATGAGCAAGGAGGTTGTAATGGATCCCCCTACCCTTGTCCTCCCACTCCCCTCAGGAGAGTAATGGATGATCAATCCTCTTGCCTCTCTATTATTATTACTATTATTACATAGTGTTTTATTTAGAAACTGAAGTGCATACGTTTTGATTTTGATCCAGTGCAAAGTCCCTAATATCATGCTGCTGTATTGATAGTATTTTTTGTGATATAAATATAGTTAGTACTTTATAGATCTCAATTTTAAACAATAGTTTTAATATATGCACAGTAATACATATATTTAAGTTTTGTCATTTTTTTCTTTATGGGGGCATTAATTGTTTACAATCAACAGTAAAATACAGTAGTTTGTATATGTGTATCATTTCTCAGTTTTTCACATAATAATTCAACCCCCTCTAGGTCCTCCTCTGTCATCATGTTCCAGGACCTGAACCCTCCCCCTACCCCAGAGTTTTTTCCTTTGGTTCAGTACACCAAACTCAATCCAAGTTATGCTTTGTGTTTTCTTATTTTTCAACTTCTTTTCTTTTTTATTAGTGCTTTAATAATGATCGACAAGATTGTGGGATGGGAGGGGTACAATTTAATACAATTCCCACCACCAGAGTACCATGTCTCATCCCCTCCATTGGAAGCTTCCTTATTCTTTATCCCTCTAGGAGTATAGGCCAAAGATCTTTATGGGGTGCAGAAGGTGGTTTCTGTAATTGCTTCTCTGCTGGACATGGGCATTGATACGTTGATCCATACCCCCAGCCTGTCTATATCTTTCTCTAGTGGGGTAGGACTCTGGGGAGCTGGGGTCCAGGACACATTGGTGAAGCTGTCTGCCCAGGGAAGTCAGGTTGGTGTCGTGATAGTATGTTTCAACCTCTTTCTTTGAGTCAGATCATCCCATATTCATCCTTCTCTTTCTGACTTATATCACTAACATGTTTCCCTCAAGAGCTCCATCCAAGATGAGGTGAAGAAAGTGAAATCATCATTTTCAATAGCTGAATAGTATTCCAGTGTGTGTGTGTGTGTGTGTGTGTGTGTGTGTGTGTGTGTATCACTGCTTTCTCAGCTACTCATATGTTGTTGGATACCTGGGTTGCTTCCAGGTTTTGCTATTACAACTTGTGCTACTATGAACATAAGTAGACACAAATGTTTTTGGATGGGCATGTTTACATTTAATTTTTTATTGGGGATTAATGATTTATAATCAACAGTAGATACAGTTATTGGTATATATGTAACATTTCTGATAGTTTCTGGTCTAACATCCAAGTCCTTGATCCACTTGGAATTTACTTTTGTATTTGGTGAAATACAGTGGTTCAGTTTCATTCTTCTGCATGTTTCAACCCATTGTTTCCAACACCATTTGTTGAAGAGACTCTGCTTTCCCCATTTAATAGTCTGGGCCCCTTTGTCAAAGATTATATGTCCATAGGTGTGGGGCCTCATTTCTGGGCTCTCAATTCTATTCCACTGGTCAGTGTGTCTATTCATGTTCCAGTACCAAGCAGTTTTGATGACAATGGCCCTATAATACAATTTGAGATCTGGGAGTGTGATGCCTCCGGTTCTGTTCTTTTTTCTCAAGATTGTTTTGGTAATTCTAGATCTTTTCTGGTTCCAGATAAAATGTGCTTTCCTATTCATCATTCCTTTGCAATCTCTTTGATCCGTTCTGTGTGGGAAAATCCCAAACAAATCAATAGTCATATAGAAACAAATTCTGGGTGACTGGGGAGATGACTTAGTGGTAGGGCACAGGTCCTGTATGCATTAGTCCCAGGTTTGATCCCTGGAACCACATATAATAGAGTGAGGCTTTGGTTCTCTCCCTCTCTTATTAACCAAATTAATCAATCTTTAAAAAGAACAACCCTGAAAATATAAAATCAAGCCCTGGGGAACTGAGGTCCTGGCATCATATACACTCCACAGGTTTACTGTGGTAACAGTGCACGAGTGTTGTATGAAAAAAAAAAACCTATCGCAGAAGTTGAAAAACAAGATCAGAAGAGAAAACACAAGTAGAACCTGAACTGGAGTTGGTGTATTACACCAAAATAAAAGACTCTGGTGTGGGTTGGGGGGTTGGGTACAGGTCCTGGAAAAGGATGACAGAGGACCTAGTGGGGGTAGTATTGTTATGTGGAAAACTGAGAAATGTTATGCATGTACAAACTATTGTATTTACTGTTGACTGTAAAACATTAATCCCCCAATAAATAATTTTTTTTTTTTTTAAAAAAAGCCTGTCATGAAGATAGAGAGGAGGAAGCTGGGGCTGCCAGCTCTGGCCCCCAGCCTCCCGCTTCCAGCTGACTGTTCTTCCCAGGTCATACTGTTATCTTTTACTGCCCAGAGCCATTGGGATCCTGACCATGGAAGGCCAACCCTCTGACTCCTGCACCTAGGGGTGGTCTTTGCCTGGGGTTATCCTCAGTGATCTCCACCCCTCTCCTCTTTGAACCCTGAGCATATCCCAGGGCCTATGGCTACAGGCAGTATCCAGGGTAACCCCAGAAATGCTCTTACACAGGGACAATTGTTTTATTATTATTATTCAAAACGGATTGTTTTTCCAGAACAAATTTTAACCCAGGCATTATTGTCTCCATCTGGTCACTGCCTGGGTGGGGGGTGGACTTCTGAGCCAGGTGAGAAATCAGACCAGTGAGATAATCTTATAACCCATAGTGATGCCACAGTGGCTTATCTCTAGAGTGCCATTGTGTGCATCCACTTGTTTAATCCCTAACACATCTTGATATTAGGGTCACAGTATGCTGCTCAGGTCAGGTCATGCCTAGGGTAGGGAGCCTTATTTAGTGGGCTGTGGAGAAGATAGAAATGGGCATGTGGCAGGAACAATGACAGGAGACAAGCTGGCACACTCTTCAAGTCTAGTTCTCACATATTCTCCCTGTTCTCAGTCCCCCCCACCCCAGCACTCCCCCCAAGGCTGGCAGTGGCTCTTGGAAGAGGAGCTATGTTTCTCACACATACAACCCTCCTTGTAAACAAACACTGGGGAGGGTGCTGCCGCCTGCACAACAGATGGTTCTGCAGCTGCCCACTGGGCGGTCCTTTTCTCTTCATGCCACACAGGCACCCAGTGCCAGAAGCCCAAGGGACATTGTGACTCCTCCTCCTCCTCCTGATCTCTAGGGGCTGGAGGATGAAGCCTAAGCAAAGGACCTCTGAGGGACCCATTCTGTTTTTCTCTTTCCTTCCTTCTTCTTACTTCGTCATTCCATCCCTTTATTTCTTCCTTAATACCTTTCTTCCTCCACACTTTTTTTTTTTAAATTTCTTTATTGGGGAATTAATGTTTTACATTTGACAGTAAATACAATAGTCTGTACATGCATAACATTTCTCAGTTTTCCATATAACTATACAACCCCCACTAGGTCCTTTATCATCCTTTTTGGCCCTGTACTCTCCTCATCCACCCACCTCAGAGTCTTTTACTGTGGTGCAATACTCCAATTCCAGTTCAGGCTCTACTTGTGTTTTCTTTTCTGATCTTGTTTTTCAACTTCTACCTGAGAGTGAGATCATCCCATATTCATCCTTCTGTTTCTGACTTATTTCACTTAACATGAATTTTTCAAGGTCCATCCAAGACTGGCTGAAAACAATGAAGTCACCATTTTTTATAGCTGAGTAGTATTCCATTGTATATATGTATACACACACACACACACACACACACACACACACATATATACTACAACTAGCTCAGCCACTCATCTGTTGTTGGACACCTGGGTTGCTTCCAGGTTTTGGCTATTACAAGTCGTGCCGCCAAGAACATATGTGTACACAGGTCTTTTTGGATGGGTGTGTTGGGTTCCTTAGGATATATCCCCAGGAGAGGAATTGCAGGATCATAGGGTAGGTCCATTTCTAGCCTGCTGAGAGTTCTCCAGACTGTTCTCCACAGAGGTTGGACCAATTGACATTCCCACCAGCAGTGCAGGAGGGTTCCTTTGACCCCACACCCTCTCCAGCATTTGCTGCTGTTACCTTTTCTGATGTATGGCATTCTCACAGGAATGAAGTAGTATCTTGTTGTTGTCTATATTTGCATTTCTCTGACAATCAGAGACTTGGAGCATTTTTTCATGTGTTTCTTGGCCTTTTGGATCTCTTCTGTGGTGAATATTCTGTCCATGTCCTTCCCCCATTTTTGGATGGGGTTGTTTGTTGTCTTATTGTTGAGTTTGGCAAGCTCTTTATATATGTTGGTTATTAAACTCTTATCTGATGTATGGCATGTAAAGATCTTCTCCCATTCTGTGTGGGGTCTCTTGGTTTGGGTAGTAGTTTCTTTTGCTGTGCAGAAGCTTTTTAATTTGATGTAGTCCCATAGGTTTATACTTGCCTTAGTCTTCTTTGTAATTGGATTCGTTTCATTGAAGATGTCTTTAAAATTTATGTGGAAAAGAGTTCTGCCAATATTTTCCTCTAAGTATCTGATAGTTTCTGGTCTAACATCCAAGTCCTTGATTGACTTAGAATTTACTTTTGTATTTGGTGAAATACAGTGGTTCAGTTTCATTCTTCTGCATGTTTCAACCCATTTTTTCCAACACCATTTGTTGAAGAGACTCTGCTTTCCCCATTTAACAGTCTGGGCCCCTTTGTCAAAGATCAGATGTCTGTAGGTGCAGGGGCTTACTTCTGGGCTCTCAATTCTATTCCACTGGTCAGTATGTCTATTCATGTTCCAGTACCAAGCAGTTTTGATGACAGTGGCCCTATAATACAATTTGAGATCTGGGAATGTGATGCCTTCAGTTCTGTTCTTTCTTTTCAAGATTGTTTTGGCAATTCTAGATCTTTTCTGGTTCCAGATAAACATTTGTAGCATTTGTTCTATTCTCCTAAAAAAATGTTCTTGGGATCTTGATGGGGATAGCATTAAATTTGTATATGGCTCTGGGTAGTATATTCATTTTGATGATGTTAATTCTTCCAACCCATGAACATGGAATATATTTCCACTTCTTTTTTTTTTAATTTTTAAATTTATTTTCCCTTTTGTTGCCCTTGTTGTCTTTTTTTTGTTGTTGTAGTTATTATTGTTGTTGTTATTGATGTTTCATTGGATAGGACAGAGAGAAATGGAGAGAGGAGGGGAAGACAGAGAGAGGGAGAGAAAGCTAGACACCTGCAGATCTGCTCTACTGCCTATGAAGCGACTCCCCTGCAAGTGGGGAGCCAGAGGCTCAAACTCGGATCCTTATGCCAGTCCTTGTGCTTTATACCATGTGCATGTAACCTAACCCGCTGTGCTACTGCCCAACCCCCATCTTTCCACTTCTTTGTGTCTTTTCTAATTTCCTTGAGTAGTGACTCATAATTTTCAGTATACAAGTCTTTCACTTCCTTGGTTAGGTTTATTCCTAGATATTTTATTGTTTTTGTTAATGTAGTAAAAGGAATTGATTTCTGGATTTCAACTTCTTCTAACAGTGTTTGCATAGAGGAATGTCACTGACTTTTGAATGTTAATTTTGTAGCCTGACACCTTACTGTATTGCCTGATGATATCCAAAAGATAATTGCTGGGTTCCTTAGGTTTTTCTATGTATAATATCATGTCATCTGCAAATAAGGAGAGTTTGACTTCTTCTCTTCCAGTCTGTATGCCTTTACTTCCTTGCTCCTGCCTGATTGCTATGGCAAGAACTTCCAACACTATGTTGAATAGTAATGGTGATAGTGAACATCCCTGTCTAGTACCTGATCTCAGGGGAAATGCTTCCAGTTTTTCACCATTGAGTATGATGTTGGCTATATGTTTGCTATATATAGACTCCACTATTTTGAATTTGCTGATGCTGTCTTTGTGGCCTAACAGATGGTCTGTGCTTGAGAATGACCCATGTGGATTTGAGTAAAATGTGTATTCCACTTTCTTGGGAAGAATGACTCAGAAAATGTCCAATAGTTCTAGTTTATCTATCTCCTCATTTAGCTCCCTTACGTCTTTATTGATTTTCTGCCTTGATGATCTGTCAAGTTGAGAGAGTGGGGTGTTGAAGTCCCCTACTATGACTGTGTTGCTGTTAATATATTGCTGTAGCTCTTTCAGTAGACGTTTGATGGATTTAGATGGCTTCTCATTGGGTGCATAAATGTTAATAATTGTTAAGTCCTCTTGATTGACTGATTCTCTGAGCATTAAGGAGTGTCCATTACTATCTTTTTTAATTTTGTCTATTTTAAAGTCTAGCATGTCAGATATGAGAATAGCTGTTCCTGCCCTATTTTGTGGGCCATTGTCCTGTATGATAGTTTTCCATCCATTCACTTTGAGTCTGTGTTTGTCTTGTTGAGTTAGGTGGGTTTCCTGTAGACAGCATATTGTGGGGTTATTTTCTGATCCATCTTCCTACTCTGTGTCTTTTAATAGTTGAATTCAGGCCATTGGCATTTATTGATATCAAAGATTGAAGATATTTTTATGCCATTCTTGTAGAGATTTAGATTGTTCTGATATATGGCCTATTTTTGGTGGTCTGACTGTTTATAGAAGACCTTTCAGAACTTCTTTCAGGGCAGGCTTGGTGATAGTTGATTCCTTCAACTGTTGCTTGTTTGAGAACGTTTTGATGCTTCCATCTAGTCTGAATGACAGTCTAGCAGGATACAGTATTCTTGGTTGAAGGCCTTTCTCATTGAGCACTCGATAGATAGCTTTCCATTCTCTTCTGACCTGTAGCATTTGTGTGGAGAAGTCTGCTGCTAATCTTATGGGCTTTCCTCTGTAGGTGACTCTTTGTTTTTCTTTTGCAGCCTTCAGGATCCTTTCTTTATTCTTATTCCTTTCCATTCTAAATATGATGTGTCTTGGTGTCTTTAAGTCTGAGTTAATTCTGTTTGGGACCCTCTGGGATTCTTGAACCTTTATGTCTTTGATGTTGTCTAGACTAGAGAAGTTTTCAGCTATTATGGCCTGAAGAATGCTTTCTTCTTCTCCCTCTCTTTCTTCCTCTGGTAAGCCAATGATGCGTATATTGTTTCTTTTGAAGTCATCCCATAGGTCTCTGTTGTTGTTTTCAATATCTCTTAATCTCTTTTTGAGATCTCTTACTTCTTTTTTAGTTATCTCTAATTTGTCCTTGATCTTGCTAATTTTGTCTTCAGCCTCATTGATTCTATTCTTTCTCCCCTCTACTGTTTTCTGGAGTTCATCTATTTTGTTACCCTGTTCTGATACTGTTTTAGCTTATTCAGCTAGTTGTGTTCTTAGCTCAGCTATTTCAGCTTTCAGTTCTCTAATAACCTTGAGATAATTAGTGTTTTCTTCCATAGTCTTATTTGTTGTTATCTCCTGAGTTTCCTGTTTAGTTCTCTGTTCCCTGGTGTCAGCACAGGGCCTCCCTCTACTGCTTCAGCTTCTGAGGGCAGTAACAATGGAGACTCACAGTTGCATTTGGTGAGTCTCAGGGGAGTCCTCTCCTCCGTTCAGTGGTCTTTTTGTTGGTGAAACAGACTGGAGGTGGTGTCTCAACTGGTAAACAACTGGACTGTTACCAGCCACTTAATCTCTCCCTAGGCTCCTCTCTGTCCACCAGTCACACGTGTTTGTACTTACTGGTGATTTGGAGGGTTCCTGAAGTCGTTCTAGTCCTGTCTTGTTTCAGTCCCAGGTGGTCTCCTTTGGTGTTCCTAGTTGATCTTGGAAAGGAGAGGAGAGGAGAGGAGGGGAAGGGAAAGGAGGGGGAGGGAGGGGAGGGGAGGGGAGGGGAGGGGAGGGGAGGGGAGAGGAGAGGAGAGGAGAGGAGAGGAGAGGAGAGGAGAGGAGAGGAGAGGGGAGGAGAGGAGAGAAATACATCTGCTGCTGCTCATAGTCCCGCCTCTGGAAGTCTCCTCCACATTTTCATTCATTCATTCATTCATGCATGGTTTGATTCATTGATTCACTCATGCACTGACTGATTGATTGATTGACTCATTCATATAAATATACAAAGACCACACTGGTTCATACTTATAGGACCTTGAAGGGAGACAGTAAGTCAGGTTACTGTAGTATATCATGGGAACTGACACTTGGGTTTAGCTTCCATTTAATGGATCAAAGAAGACTGCTTGGAGGAGAAGACAGAAGGCTGACAGAATAGGAATAAAATAACGTGTGTGCTTAACCAGGTGTGCCACCCCCCAGCCCCCAAAAGAACTAGAATTAAGTAAAGTGGGAAAAGACTGGGGAGCTTCTTTCTCAAGTGGAGAGAAAAGAACTTTCTAAACTTTTGGGAAAAACTTTGCTCTCCCCTATACCCCTCCTTCACACACTCGTTTCAGCTGTGCTATGCTGAGATTCAAACCTGAGGCCTCAGGCATATCTATCCTTTGCTCTAGTACTTCTATCTCCCTGGACTTACTGGTAGTCTGTTCTTTTTAAAAAAATTTTATTATCTTCATTTATTTATTGGATAGAGAGCCAGAAATTGACAGAGGAAGTACTAGAGAGGGAGAGAGACAGAGAGACACCTGCAACACTGTTTCACTCACAAAACTTTCTGCCTGCAGGTGGGAATTAGGGGCTCAAATCCAAGTCTTTGCACATTGTAGTATGTGCTTTTAACTAGATGCACCACCAACCGGCCTCCTGGTAATCTGTTCTTTTCACTTAACTTAAACTAGCCTTCCCTATTATGAGGAATCCATTGGTTGGGAGAACCTTAGCCAGTTGCCAGGGCCTGAGATTAGATGTGCCCCAAGGTAGAGAGAAAGTAACCACAGCCAATTGCCATACAGTTGGTCAGAAGAGGTCAGGTGGGAATATATAAATATGACATCCTTGGCTAGGACAATGTCAAGTGTGCGCTGCCCCACCCCAAGCTTCAAGAAGTATTTATTTTTAAAACTTAGGCATTATATAACATCCATCATAAGTAAATGTTCAGACAAAATAATAAATGGTTATATATTACATAGACAAAGGTCAGAATACATTTCTTTTAAAAAATTTTTTAAATATTTATTTATTTTCCCTTTTGTTGCCCTTGTTGTTTTATTGTTGTAGTTATTATTGCTGTTATTGATGTTGTTGTAGTTGGATAGGACAGAGAGAAATGCAGAGGAGGAGAAGACAGAGAGGGGGAGAGAAAGATAGACACCTGCATACCTGCTTCACCACTTGTGAAGCAACTCCCCTGCATGTGGGGAGCCAAGGGCTCGAACCAGGATCCTTACACCGGTCCTTGTGCTTTGCGCCACATGCGCTTAACCTGCTGTGCTACCCCGCCCGACTCCCCCAGAATACATTTCTAAGGGAGAAAACATCAGGGTAAGGGTGCTTAAAACTGTCATTATCCAAATGTCATTATATCAGGTACATTCTTTTGGTATTGAGTTTATTCCAGTTAACCCATGTATACTTTCCAGAACCTTAGGGCAGTAGCCAGACATCAGTGTTATGGGTGATGTGATGTGGCAATATAATCCTCTACTCCCTGTGGGCAGAAATCTCTGAAATACTCAGATTTTACCTTAGTGCAGGATTTTGTGATAATGGGTTAGATAGCCTGAAATACAAGCCTCATGATATATTTCAGTCAAAAGAATGTACATGGTAAGGGTCCAGGCAGTGGCGCACCTGGTTAAGCACACACTACAGTACACAAGGACCTGGGTTCAAGCCCCTGGTCCCCACCTGCAAGGGGAAAGCCTCACAAGTGGTGAAGCAGGGCTGCAGGTGTCTCTCTGTATCTCTCCATCTCTATCTCCCCTTCCCCTCAATTTCTCTCCATTTCTATCCAATAATAAATAAATAAAATTTTATAAAAAGAATACATACAGTAGACAAATAACAAGCAAAACATATTTTGTGAGCATAAGGCAAAGTTATAATTCAGTAAGAATTCTAATAACATGTATCAGGAAGTCTGGGATCAGAAAATTTCTTTTTTAAATATATTTCTTTTTTATTATTTGATAGAGACAGTAAGAAATTGAGAGGGGAGGAGGAGAAAAAGAGACACTTGCAACCTGCTTCACCTCTCATGAAGATGCCCCTCTGCAGGTGGGGACAAGGGCTTGAACCTAGGTCCTTGCACACTGTATTGTGTGTGCTTAACTAGGTGCACAACTACCTGCCCCCATTAGAAAACTGCTTCAACACCTGTAGATGAGAGAAAATTATGTAGCTGCCTATCAAACAGGTGCTTTTATTATATACTTGGAAACCAACTTTCTCTTATAAAACTTTTTTTCTTTTTAATTACAAGGAGGAGCTAGCTTGAAAGAGCTGAAATTTAGCCTGAGGGCAGGAGAGTACCTTGGAGAGTTTGTCCATAAGTGGGTCAGGAAAAGTTTGGGTTCCCATGACATGAAACAAGGGGGTGGGCCAGGCGGAGGCACACCTGGTTAAGCCCATGGTTCTCACCTACACGAGGAAAGCTTCATGAGTGGTGAATCAGGGCTGCAGGTGTCTCTGTCTTTTCCCCTCTCTATCTCCCCTTCTTTTTCAATTTCTCTCTGTCTCTATCCAATAATAAATAAATAAATAAATACAGATAAAGAAAAAAGAAACAAGGGGAGTTAAACTAGATGACTTACAGTGTAGTTCCCAAACTAGGCTGACCCTGGAGTATCAGATAAAATACATATTCTCGGGCCATACCTCGACCTGTTGCATCAGAACCTTCAGGTCAGAGTGAATAGTGTCTCTTCCTGTTGAGATTCATGGATGGGCTGGAGCTAAGGTCATACAAGCAGAAGGTGCTGGCTGGAGACCCAACCCCCTCTCCTATACCAGCCTCTGCTCCATCATGTATCTTTGATTCAGTGATACAATGATTACCCTAAGATACCATCCTAGTAAGTCTTCTTAGCAGTCATAGGAATGAAGGGGCATAAGAGAAAGCTCAGTGGATAGAGCATGTGCTTTATTATGAATGAAACCCTGCGTTTGGGCCCTAGTACCACATGGAAGCACTGTAAACATCTTTATGGACACTGGAGTAGTGCTTTGGTTTCTCTCCCCCACCTCTCTCTCCCTTCCTTTCTCAAAATATAGAATAAAAACTGGGCTACGGAGACAGATGAGCAATATAATGCATATGGAACACCCTGATTTCATTTCCTGGTGCTGCATAAAATTTAAAAAATATGTATATTTAATTTATTTATTTTGAGTAGAGGCAGAGAGAATTTGAGTGGGAAGAGAGAGATAGAGAGTTGAGAGAGAGGGGCTGGGTGGTGGTACACCTGGTTGAGCACACACATTACAATGCACAAGGACAGAGGTTCAAGCCCCAGGTCCCCACCTGCAGGGGAAAACTTTGTGAGTGGTGAAACAGGGTTGCAGCTGTCTTTCTGTCTCTGTCCCTATCAACCCTTTCCCTCTTGATTATTTGCTCTCTCTATCCAATATAAATAAATTAAATCAAATATTCTTTATATTTTTTAAAACAGAGAGAAGGAGAGAAAAAGAGAGACAACACCACTTCACTGCTTGTGAAGCTTACCCCCTGCAGGGGTAAAGAGGACAGGGGATTTGAACCCAGGTCCTTATACATTATAACGTGTGTGCTCAACCAGATGTGTCACCACCCAGCCCCCTAATTTTTTTTTTTTTTAATAAAAGGAATGAAGTCAACTTGTGTGGTCTGTGCAGTAGAGTATGAACTTTCCATAAAGGGGGCAGGAGGGAGTCCACAATCCAGGCATTTGTTTATTTGTTAATTTATTTATTCACATCAGTATTTTGAGCTCTGATAATTTGCCAAAAATTGTCAGAAACTGCTTTTAGAGATTTGGCAGCCTATCACAGAGACAGGGAGTCTGGTTTCCAGAAGAGACTTAAAAAAAAATTATTTATTCCCTTTTGTTGCCCTTCTTGTTTTATTGTTGTAGTTATTGATGTCGTTGTTGTTGGATAGGACAGAGAGAAATGGAGAAAGGAGGGGAAGATAGAGGGGGAGAGAAAGAGAGACACCTGCAGACCTGCTTCACTGCTTGTGAAATGACTCCCCTGCAGGTGGGGAGCCAGGGGATCCTTTGCCAGTCCTTGCGCTTTGCGCCATGTGCACGTAACCCACTGTGCTACTGCCCAACTCCCCCTAGGAGAGACTTTGGATGTGGCACTGCATACGTCCAGATTCTGCCTCCCTTGCTGATGAAGGGCTCTGTGTAGGGCACTGCACTCCATGCACCACATTTGTCTCTGCTGCAAAGTGGGGAGCTGAAACCTCCCGTGCAGGCATCTTGTATCCTTAGCAGCAACGTGTGAGAGGGCCAGCATGTGGCAGCTGCATAGAGATAGTGGCTGCCTTGGTTCTCTGCTAGCATTGCAGTGGGTTCTAAATACTCTCCTCCTCAGTAAGGGTACCCCAAGGGCTTCATAGAGGACAGAGTTGCTGAACAGCACCTGAGGGCTCGTGGTAGTACTTAGCAAAGGAGGAAGAGAGGGGGCTAAAGAAGCAGAGGCACAAAACTGGAAGTAGGAAGCTTGGTTGGAGAACAGTTCTGTTAAGTGGGTAGAAGTCTGGGCGTGTCCCCACACAGTGACAGTGTCCCTATCTCTATTTCAGCCCTAGCCTGACCCAGGAGCTTCTGTGGTCTCTGTTCAGGAGGGCCAAGGCTCTGCTACATTGGAGCCCATGGCTTTCCTCTCCATTGGCAGACAGAGCTTTGCCTATCCCAGGCCAGCGTTCTCCAGAGCTTAAGATCTTAAGATGGGCTGAACCACCAAGGATCCTGAGTGTCTGACCTGATTTTGTTTTAAAATGCCAGTCTCCATCTGGTTTTATTTCTTTTCTTCCCTCCTATGTTGTCTGCTTGCTGGTGGGCAAGTATCTAATTTGCTTGCTGTACTGGACTATGCTTTGCAAACAGGTGAAAGTGTTAAAGCAAAGGTAGCCTATAATAGTGACAAATAGATAGCTCCTGGAATTTGGGGGCCTGTCTGGTTGTAGTCTTGATCCTGCCATTCCCAGATAGCCAGCCCCTCCTGCCCCAAACCTTGATCTCTTCATTTATAACATGAGCTTGTTACACTCCAAAGGTAATTCTATTGTTAGTTTTTGTTTGTTTTGTTTTACCATAAGCTCAGGCTTATGGTGAGGCAGGGGACTGAATCTTGGACTTTGGAGCCTCAGGCATGAGAGTCTCTTTGCATAACCATAATGCTATCTACCCCTCTCCCACAAGGTAATTATCTACCTCTACTCTACTTTATGTAAAAACCACCCAGGAGCTTTTGAATGTTCAAGGGCACTCCCCCCAACAGCCACATCTGAAGTTCAGAGGAGGACCTGGGGATCTGCACAATTATGTGCACTCCTGAGAGTCTGATACAGATGCTTCTGAGATGATTCTTTGATTGGCTGTGGACCAGGAAGACTTTGAGATGGGTCCTTCCTGAGTCTGGCAGGCCTCTAACAGGCAGTGACTATGGTATCCATAGTGCAGGAACTGTCATCATCATTATCACCTTCATGACTATTGTCTTTACCAAGATCATCTTTATCATCACAATCAACATTTAAAAAAATTTTTTTATCTTTTTTCTTTCTTTTTAAATATTTATTTATTATCTTTTGTTGCCTTTGTTGTTTTATTGCTGTAGTTATTACTGTTGTCATCGTTGTTGGATAGGACAGAGAGAAATAGAAGAAGGGAAGACAGAGAGAGGGGAGAGAAAGACAGACACCTGCAGACCTGCTTCACCACCTGTGAAGCGACTCCCCTGCAGGTGGGGAGCCAGGGGCCCGAACCGGGATCCTTCTGCCAGTCCTTGCACTTTGCACCACCTGTGCTTAACCCACTGCGCTACCGCCTGACTCCCCACAATCAACATTTTTAATTATTTTTTTTTGTTATTACTACCAGAATTATAAACTGGAGCTCTGTGACTACGATGAATCTACCATTCCTAGCAGCTGCTTTCCCTGCCCCCCTTTATTTGATAGTACAGAGATAAATTGAGAGGGGAGCAGGAGGTAGAGAGGAAAAGAAAAAAACACCTGGAAGTCTGGGAGGTGGTGCAGTGGATAAGGCATTAGACTCTCAAAAATGAGGTCCTGGGTTCAATCCCTGGCAGCACATGTACCAGAGTGATGTCTGGTTCTTTTTATCACCTCCTTTCTCACAAATAAATAAATAAATTATATTTTTTAACAGTCTCTCAAAATAAAGAGTGAGAAAGAGAGACCTGCAGCACTATTTCACCACTCATGAAGCTTCCCCCCAATAAGTGGGGATCAGCAAGGACCAGGTCCATGTGCTGACTGGCAAATGGGAAACTGGGAGTGACTCACTCTCCCACTGCACCCTACCTGCTTCACTCCCACCCTACAGATGCTACAGAACAGAGCAACTTCAGGGGCTTAGGAAATAAACCCAGAAAAGCAGAGGATCAGAGACACCCAGATAAGATCTGCCAGCAACCAAAAGCCCATCACACAGAGGAGGGGGATGTTCTGTGCTGCCAGGAAAAGGGGGGTGCCCAGCTCCCAAGGGTCAATTTCACGATTATAGAAAGAACCTGGCTGCAAAAGCAGACTCAGTTTCAAGGTACCTTGTCCTCTAAACCTCCAACACTCCTCTACTCATTGGCTGAAAGGAATTGGAATTGAAACTGGGACTTCATTCACCCTTCCCAGGGATGCATCCT
The DNA here is from genome assembly GCF_950295315.1 of Erinaceus europaeus. Classification (NCBI taxonomy): domain Eukaryota; kingdom Metazoa; phylum Chordata; class Mammalia; order Eulipotyphla; family Erinaceidae; genus Erinaceus; species Erinaceus europaeus. The sequence goes on along the minus strand of NC_080163.1, from coordinate 111,302,455 downwards.
GACTTTCTATCAGTGGTGGAATAAATCAGTGCATACATTTTTACTCCGCACTAGACTTGAGTGTGCAGGCAGAGCCCAGATCTGATTTATTTCTGTTGTCCCAAAGCAGCCAGCCTAGTCTGCAGTCTGTAAAAAGGAAGATTGGCTGGGGATGTGTGGAATGGGGAGTTGGGGGGGGGGGGGGGGGCGGTCACAGTGTGCCCTGCCATGGTTCTGTCCCCATTCAGGGCTTCTAGAGGGCATCTCAGCAGGGCTGAGATGAGGCCTTTACAACTCCTGATTATAGGGTCCCAGCACCCCTCTAGTAGAATCTTGCCTTCACTCATCTTTGCTTCCCTCAAAAGTTGGCACTAGATGTAGGGTTGAGAGCCAGATCAGCAATGAAAGCTGTCAAAAAATCTCTCCCCTCCAAAAAAAGCAAGGGAAAACAACATCTTGGTGGGTTTTTCTAGGAGAAGAAAAAACGAAATAGTTTCTTCTGCCTTCTCTGTGTTGCCCTAACATGGCAGTTTTGCAGAGAGAAAACATATTTTCCCTGAGCAAAGCTGTTTGTGGTGTGAAAGACGGAGTGTGTGTGCTTCACACAAAGACATAAATTGGCCCGAGGCTCAGCTACTCATGCCATTTTCACAGAAATTTAGATTGCAGAAGAAGGGGTTGGGGAAAAGGAAAAAAATAAGATCTTTGTCTTGTGAAAATAGCATTGGCCTGGATCAAATCTAAATGTGGCCTAGCACAGGGACATGGAATAGAAGAGCACTAGGTGGAGGAAGACATGTCCAGAGGGCAAATCCCCTAATTTTCACTCTCCAGATTTGCCAGAGATGTCCAGGGCATTGCCATCACTCAATCTCTCTTGCATTCTCTCTTCCAGCACCAATTGTGATGGACTTAGCCTGTGCCATGTGCTCTTGGTGAGAGAGTAAGACCTAGGGAACCTCTCGGAGTGGCCCTGCTAGAGTAGGCCATCTGAACCTGGCATGCAATATCAGTAGTGGGTGGACAGAAGCCCCATGAAGCTTTGAGGACCACCTCTGTGATGGGGAAGGGACTGTTGGTGAGAACTGGGGGTTTACAGTGACCCAGGGACATGGCTGGTATGTGTCATTTCTGGCTTTTACTAGGGATGCAGCCTCTCTGAACCTCTAATCACTGATGTTTAAAATGAAGCTACATATCCACTTTGTATAATTTGTGTAGTAATTCAATGGGACAGCACAGCTATTCAGGTGCTCAGCATGGGCTCGGCAGACGACTTTCATTATTAAGTGATAGTGACATGTGAGCATGATGAGGAATCTGAAGGGAAGCTTTCCTGGCTGGTCTCTGTAGTTCAGAGTTTTCAGGTGACTCATTAAAGTTAGAAGAGGGGTCAGAAGATAGCTTAGTGGACAGGATAAGGTGCTTGGGAACACCATGGACAGCACTGGGTGGGGCTGGGGCAATTCCATGAATAGTGGAATAGTGTGATGTGTCTCCTCTTTCTTTTCTCTGCCTCTCTCTAAGAAAAATAAAGAATAGAGCATTGGACTGAGGAAGCCAGTCAGTGATACTGTGTATGTGTAAGATTCTGGGTGCGTTACTGAGTGTTGCATGGAAATGATTAAATAAGTGAAAAAATGAAGCAGGAAAGACATACATCCCCAGCATCTCCACCCCCCTACTCTCAGGATAGTTAGCTGTCTGTGCTGAGTCCTCTGATGCTTGCAGCAGGGGTTGCCCTGCCCTTGTCCCTGGCTCTAGTGGTAGAGGATCTGGCACTGTCTTCACAGCTACACAAACACAATCCCATTCCAAACACCCCTATAACTGGAAAGACTTCAAGTTCTAAAGGACCTTGCAGGGGCCACTGATTAGGTCACCTTTCAACCATATGTCAGATTTCACAAGAGGAAGGTTCTGTTTTATAGGGAGCTGTCACTAGGATTATTTTTGTGTTGATCAAAGGTGTTGCATCTGTGGATTCCTGGGTGCCTTTTCACTGTGGGGTAACTGTTGATACACAAGGGACCCTACTTAGCAGATGACAGGACAATGGACATGGCTAGAATTAGGGGCATTCTGGAAGGTCTGTAGGCAGGGGACATAGAAACAGAGCTACTAAAATCAAGAATTACAATGAACCTGATTCTCAAAAGTAGCTTGGTATCAAATTCATTAGTATCACTTATTCATTGGGAATGCTAAATAGTGTGGACAGTTTGTCAGCTACTTATGAAACTAAACATGTTCTTCCCATATGATTCGGCAACTGTGCTCCTTGGTTTTTACTGAAAGGAGCTGAAAAACGTCTGTTCACACACAAACTTGCACATGGATGTTTATAGCAGCTTCACTCATAATTGACAAAATTTGGATGCAACTAAGATGTCCTTCAGGAAGTGATGGACAAATAAGCAGATTCAGCACAAAAAAGAAATGAGCTCTCAAACTTTGAAAAGACATGGAGGAAACTTAAATGTATATAAACTGAGTGAAAGAAACCAATTTGAAAGGGCCATGTACTATATAATTCCAAATATGTGATGTTCCAGAAAAAGCAAAACCAGGAAGATAGTGGAAAATAAAATAAAAAAAGAACCAGTGTTGGCAGGGGTTGATAGATAGGACTAGGAGGAGTACAGAGGTTTTCAGGCCAATGTAAATTTAATGATAGGTGCATGGCATTAGACATTTGTCTAGACTCTCAGAATGGACAACCCCAGGAGTGACCCTGATGTCAGCTGTGGACTCTGGATGATAATGAAGTGTCTCTCTAGGGCCATGTATGTGGTAAATGCTCTACTGCTGGTGTGTTGATAGTGGAGGAGGCTGTGCAGGTGTGGAGGCAGAGGTGTAGGGGAATTCCTGTGTGGAAGCCCAGTCCCATTTCCATAGTGTGCTAATGAAACGATTGAGCATAAACTCTTGAAGGATCTCAGCAGCAGGCACCCATAAACCACCTCTGCTCTCAGGAGCCACTTATGATTTTGGTGACTGTCTAAGTGGGCACCATTTGGGAGGTGGGAGTGTCTAGTGATGCCAGCTTGGTGGGGTGGCACCAGGGAGGACTGGCACCCAGCCCAGCCTCAGAAACTGTCTCTGTGTTGTGATAGGATGTGACCCTGGATGGAGGGTTTTTAGTAACAGTAACAGTAAAAGTCCCTCTTGTTAAACATGGAAACCTGGCTTCCTCTTCTTCTTGTCAGGACATGGACTTCCAAGTTCCAGGTGAAGAAGGTGAGACCTGGAACCACTGTCCCAAATGGGTTTCTGAAGTCTAAGAGGGATGTGACCTGAGATGTGTCCTCCCATATCCCACCCTTGGTTAGTTCATTTTGAAAATGGAATTGAGGGTTAGTGAGGTGGTTCAGCAAGTAGAGCATAGGACTCAGAAACCTGAAGTCCCAGACTTAATTCCCAGCACATAATATATCAGAGCTGAGTAGTACTTTGGTCCTTCTTCCTAAAAATAAATTAATTGATAGATAAGTGGGACCGGTGCCCACTTTGTAGAACAGTAATGAGAACTGAAAGGGAGATGAATGCCCTGAATCTGCTGTAGCCCAGAGAACATACTTTGGACCACAAATCCAAGTCAGATTAAAATCCTAAATTTAGGGGATTTGGAGATGCCTTACTCAGTAGATTGCATAGTATTCCAAACTCAGCACCCTGGATTCTAGTCCTGGAACTACATATATGCACACCATGAATAGCAACAGGCAGATAGCAGAGATGTTATGTATCTCTCTTCTGTATGTATTGAAATAAAGAATGAAAAACAAAACACAGCATTGTCCTTAGAAGGCTGTTCAGTGGTACACACATATGTGAGGCCCTGGTTCATTCCCTAGCACCAAATTAAGAATAATCCCAAATATGAGACTTTACATTTTCTAATAGCCTCATTCAGGAAAGGGGAAAAGTAGGTGCATTGAAAGCAGCATAGATAATTATATGCTTTATTTAATTCAACATATTAACAAAAGATTCTCATTAAAACATGTAATCCATATAAAATCCACTCAGGATATACCCCCTTCCCAGTTTGTGACCATTGGTGTATGCTTTGCACTCATGGGACACATCTCTGTTTGGACCAGTAGTCACATTTCTAGTGCTCCTTAGCCCTGCTACTTGTAAATATTTCCATCTTTAGCCCTCCCTTTACAAGTGGGGATTCCAGCTTCACACCCCAGAGCTTCCCTAATTACTCATCTGACCACACTTGCTGTAGCATGCATTGGCATTAGTAGATCAAGAGCTTTATTTCACACGTCGTCATTGTATATTCATAAATTCCAACTCATAAATGTGCAAGCTTGCCATCATAGACCCAGGCAGACACAAAAATTCGTCTTTTGGGGGTTGGGCGGTAGCACAATGGCTTAAGCACAAGTGGTGCAAAGTGCAAGGACCAGTTTAAGAATCCAGGTTCGAACCCCAGCTCCCCACCTGCAGGAGCATCGCTTCACAAGTGGTGAAGCAGGTCTGCAGGTGTCTGTCTTTCTCTCCCCCTCTCTGTCTTCCCCTCCTCTCTCCATTTCTCTGTCCTATCCAGCAACAATGACAGCAATAACAACAACAATAAACAACAAGGGCAACAAAAGGGGAAAAAAAAAAAAAACCTCCAGAAGCAGTGGATTCATAGTGTATGCACCGAGCCCCAGCAATAACCCTGGAGGCAAAAAAAAAAAAAAGAATATGTCTTTTGTTCCTGAAGTCTTCTAGACTCACTCTCCAAGTCTGGTGTGCATTCAGATTAGTGGTGAGACTCCATCTCCCCCATACTGCCCAGACTCTGAGATTTTCAGAGGGAAAGCCTGTGTCTCTGGCCTCTTCTAGCCCACCTCCATGCCACCCCCTCAGTGCTCCCCAAGGCTAGCTGTCAGCTGGCCCTAGAAGGTATCCAAGAGGCATTTTTTATAGCTTCCATCAAGCAATGTATCCACTCCTTTTAGAAGAGAAGCATATTTTAAAGGAAAGTCTCTAAAGTCATATCATGTTAAAAATGTGTTGAAAGGCATATGGGACATCAAAGGTCACTGCTGAATCAAAGTTTTTATCCCAAGCAGACATGTATCTGGTGGGGAGTCCAGGGTTCCTGCAGCTGGGAGGACATGAAGCTGAAACCAAAGTGTCTAGGAAATCATTACTGGTGTTTGAACTGCTGATGAAAGGTTTTCTGTGTCACCCCATGTGACCTGCTTCAATCCATTTGAAGGCCTCACATGTGGACTGTGATGTGCCTCATCCTCCCTGTACTGTCTGAATCCCCTTTGAGAGGAGACCCATCCCCTCAGCCCTTCCTGTGGGCACTGGAACCACAGGGGCTGTCACAACCATGTTAGGGAGCAGTCACATTGGCCGCCCAGTGGTTGACCGAGCATGGACAATCACGTACCTTGAGGAGGCAGTATTGGAGTTAAACAGTGACAATGATCGTAGATTCTTGCTGCCACTTAAACTTTTGGTCACAATAGAAGCCTACAATATGGCTTCTATTTCTGCCTGTTTCATTGATGAGGCTGATGAGGTTGGGTAACTGATGCTAGATACTGGGCCGGGTAGGGGGCAGGTGCTTTTTATCCCCTAGGAACAAAGACCAGAAAAGGACTAAGTATCCAGATAATCACACATGCCTCATTGAGTAGGCCTGCTGCCTGCATAAGCCAAACTTCATTTATTAACACTTCACTTAAAACCACCACAGAGAGAATTCTCTAACCACCTCCCTGTAGCAGAGGGCAGAATTGGGAAGTTAATTGTGCATGTTCTTTTATGAGGACATTCTAACTGGCAAATCTCCTTGGGTGGGGGGCTATCTGTGTGAGTCACAGTGGAAGCAGGATGAGGAAGTTCCTGAGCAGTTGTGTTCCTACCCTGTTCTGAGTGCAAATTATCATTTCTTTCTACAAAAGTCCCAACTCTGTGCTTTTCTACAGCACCCCTTTCCCCCGTACCCCCCCCCCCACACACACACACACTTGCTGGGGAAGGGTGGTGTGCTCCAGAGAAACCAAAGGAGAGGAAATGTCATTTCTTAGGAAGGAACCCTGAGACTCATGGAAAATGGGATATATTCTGAACTGAAAGAGGCTGTCCTAATGAAAGGACAGTTGTTCTAGAATCTACTCGGGGTTGGGGGGAGGGGGGCAGGGAGTTACCTTTTATCCTACATGGAGAGACTGGGCTGGCAGAGCTTTCTGGCTCACTATCACCATTCCTTAGAGATCTCTTAGATTCTGTGATAGATAAACCTCTCTTTAGGAGGTAGCACACATAGGTCAAAAGGATGTTTTGGTTCTCTTTATTCTCTCGTTAATAATATATATATATATATATATATATATATTAAATAATAGAAAATAATCCCTATCCACAGACCTGACGACCTCTTCCAACTCACCAAGACCCCAGCCTAGGGCCCTTGCCCTCTCCCCTGCAGTGTTTTTTCCAACTCTGGCCACTGGACCATCCACATCAGCCTGGGTGGAGGAAACACAGATAGCAAAAAAGAGCTCCCCCCCATCTCAGCACTTCTACCACCAACAGACTCCTTGATTGAAATCAGTTCCTTTACTGGTTTTTGTTCAGCACATCAGAGATTGAGGCTGAGCCTTTGGTCTGGAATTTGAACAAATTGGAACTGAAATTGCCTGGGCATGGCCCTGAGAACGCTGTACTGTCTATCATGGCTGAGAGGCAGGAAGGAGGGGGTGCTTTTCCTGGGTTGGGATACACCAGCCTGAACCCTGAAACCCTGGTTAGAGACATCCCACTGTTCTAGGACACTGAGGATACTTAAGGGATAGCTGAAGAATTCAATATCAATTGATTCAAGATTAATAACAAGGACAGAAATGAAAATGATTTCTCTTTTATAGGCTGCATGGTATAGCTGAAAAAGTCAAAGTTTTAGGATAAGGAGGGCCACAGAAACATGTTGTTAACATGTATTAATGAAATGGTCAGCTGGGTGTACCTGATGGTCCTCCTTCCTTCCTTCCTTTCTCCTCTTCCTCCTCCTCTTCCTCCTCCTCCTCCTCTTCTTCTTCTTCTTCTTGTTCCTTCTTTTTTTTTTTTTTTTGTCTCCAGGGTTATTGCTGGAGCTCAGTGCCTGCAATATGAATCCACTACTCCTAGAGGCCACTTTTCCCATTTTGTTGCCCTTGCTGTTGCTGTTGTTGTTGTTATTGCTGTTGTTGTTGGATAGGATAGAGACAAATTGAGAGAGGAGGAGAAGACAGAGAGGAGGAGAGAAACATAGGTACCTGCAGACCTGCTTCACCACTTGTGAAGTGACTCCCCTGCAGGTGGGGAGCCGGGGACTCGAACCAGGATCCTTATGCCAGTCCTTGTGCTTCTCACCATGTGCGCTTAACCTGGTGCACTACCACCTGGCCCCCGATAGTCTGTATTTCTGTGCTTAACCCACTGTGCTACTGCCCAGCTCCCTGATAGTCTGTATTTCTAATAACCAGTTGATCTTAACAAGTTCCCCGTTGCTCTCATTTAAATAGCTTTTGATCAAGGAGGGGGGGAAAAGTACTTTTTAAATGATTGACAATGCTCAGAAGTAAATGTTGTACAATATCTATCATATTTTATTAATAGAAAGAAATTTTAACATTTAGCTTTAAATAACTTTGAATCTGCAAAGCGAGCAAGCACATGAGAATATTTTCCATGGTGGTTTCCATTGAAATACCACCATAGATCTGTTTTCCTAACTGTGCACTATGGCTGAAATAGTACAAGCTTTAGGAATAAAAATTTCCTTTCTAAGTTCTCCAACTTCCCAATATCAGGACTTTGAACAAGACTACCTCTATGAGCCTGGGTGTCTACATCTGTCAATGGGGAGTGGGTTCTCAACCTTGGTGGCAAGGAATGAAGATGCTGACAGAGGTGGGGCCAAGTGGCGCTGCCACAGTTAAGCTCAAGGACCCATGCAAGGATCTGGGTTTGAGCCCCCAGCTCCCCACCTGCAGGGGGGGGACACTTCACAAGTGGTAAAGCAGGTCTACAGGTGTCTATCTTTCTCTTGCCCCCCTTCTTTCTTAAGTTCTTTCTGTCCTATCTGTAAAATAGAAAAAATGGCCACTAGGAGCAGTGGATTTGTTGTGCTGGCACCAAGTCCCAGTGATAACCTTGGAGGCAAAAAAAAAAAAAAAAGCTAACAGGTGGAAGCAGAGGAAGCCCATCACTGATGACTGCCTTTGACACTGGACAATATATCTGTCCCCACACACCAGGTCTAGGACCTGACTTTTGGCCTTTGCCTGATGTTATTATCATGCCTTCTCTCACTTGGGGTGGGCCCTCTCTCTATCTTGGACCCAGTGGGACCTCTTGATCACCTCTGATAAACAAAAGAGTTTTAGTTCCAAGCACACAAAGAGCAAAGATCTTAGTTCATGTTCATGTTTGAATGTATCACTTTCTTAGCAATGACTATAGCATGACCCATGATGGGCTTTTCCCAGGAGAGCTTGTGGGAATACTGCTGTACAGTGCTTTCCTCCCCATTCTCCCTTTCTCCTCTCTTTCTTTCATCCTTTATTCCAAAGCCACATCACTGCTGTACCATTTAAAATGTTCTATTTATTTTGTTTTTCTTGTTAGTGTTCAGTGTTAAGCAAACCCTGAGCCTCATGCATCAGAGGCACACACTACCACTGAGACACATAGAGGGCTTTTTGAAAGCCACATCTCCCTGATATGTGCATGACGTGTTGGCATTCATTTTCTCATTTGATTTTCACAAGTACCCTACAAAGTACTGATGGAACTCTCATCATTTCACAGAGGAGATCACAAAGGGCTTGTACACAGTAGGGACTCAAATTTTATTTCTCCCATGAATTCTTGAGTGCTAAATATTTGAATAACTGGATGAAAGGACAGGATTCTATAGAGAACAAAGTATGGTAGGAGGAAGGGCTCAGGTGTCTGTGAGTGGGGTGCATTAATGTATGAACTGGGCCCACCTGCTAACTTCACCAAGAGTCCAAGCCCAATGCCTAGACTTGTAGCTCCCCTCTCTTATTCCCCCCAAAAGTTCTGCTCCAAGAGTTGGGGAAGAAGATGCAAGTCCCTGTGATAATAGCAAGGGCACATGGCTGAGGGTGAATGAATGTCTCTTGCCATCTGCTCAGGTGGGTGGCTATTTCCTAGAAGCAGGTGTGGTGTCCCCTTCAAGGGAAGAAGTGGGCCTCTTCCCTTCTTACTGTTGATTTCTCTGCAGTTGCTCCTCGGCTATTTATTACCCTGCCATGCAGGCTTTGCTGCTGTGCTCAGGTCCAGCTGGAAAGTGAACATCATGGCCTCTGACTGGATTTCTCTTTTCTGGGTTCAAGATCAGAAGAAAGTAAAGCATCTCCAGAGGTGAAAGCTTCTGAGCTCCCTGGGGATCTTGAGGACAATGTTCCCACTCTTTGCTGTAGCTTGCAACCAATGAGTCTCACTGTCTTTGCTTCCCAGGGCTTGTCTGCAGGCTCTGCTAGGTCTGTTGTGGTTCTAGCAGATAGAATCTGATGCTTAAAACAGTTTTCTCCACCCCTCAGTGGGATCTGTGCCCTAGGGCCGGGCCTGGATACCCCTGGAACATCCTTCATACTTTTTTTTTTCTGCCACAAATTTTCATTAGAACTTCACACCCGTACAATTTCACTCATTCTGGTGGACTTTTTTAAAAAAAATTTTATTATTTATTTTCCCTTTTGTTGCCCTTGTTTTGTTGTTGTAGTTATTGTTGTTGTTGGATAGGACAGAGAGAAATGAAGAGAGGAGGGGATGACAGAGACAGGGAGAGAAAGATAGACACCTGCAGACCTGCTTCACCATCTGTGAAGTGACTCCTATACAGGTGGGAGCCAGGGCCTCAAACTGGGATCCTTATGCCAGTCCTTGCACTTTGCGCCATGTGCACTTAACCCGCCATACTTTCTTTTAAAAAAAAGTTTTTTAAATATTTATTTCCTTTTTGTTGCCCTTGTTGTTTTTATTGTTGTTGTAGTTATTGTTGTTGTTGATGATGCCGCTGTTGTTGGATAGGACAGAGAGAAATGGAGAGAGAAGGGGAAGACAGAGAGGAGAAGATAGGTACCTGCAAACCTGCTTCACCGCCTGTGAAGTAACTCCCCTGCAGGGAGCTGGAGGCTTGAACCCCGATCCTCATGCCGGTCCTTGCACTTTGCGCCACGTGTGCTTAACCAGCTGCGCTACTGCCCGACTCCCCCATTCATACTTTTTAGCAGCTTTTCATCCCAAGAGAGACACAGCTTTCCCTAACCCAGGAACACTTGCTGATATATCTGCTGAAAATGTCTTTTCTGATCCTGGGAACTCCCCAAGTATTCTCTTTCTTTCTTTCTTTCTTCCTTTTATGAGAAGTTTCTTTATTATCTTTATTTACTTATTGGATAGAGACAGCCAGAAATTAAGAGGAGAGGGAAGATAGGTAGGAGAGAGAGAGACAGAGAGACACCTGCAGCACTGGTTCACCACTTGTGAAGCTTTCCCCCTACAGGTTGGGGTTGGGGACTTGAACCTGGGTCTTTGCACACTAACATGTGCACTCAACCAGGTGCCACTACCTCCCCAAGTATTCTTTAAGACTCTTGGTGTGTGCTTTGTGACCCTTTGTCCTTGCTCTTTCCAGGGGATACATAGAGTGGGAATGATGAACCTTGGAGCAGGCACAGCCTTGCTGATCTGTAGGAACAGGTATGGTGGGTTCAGCCCATGCTTGCTGAAAGGACAGGCACACTGGTCTGTGCTGACTGCAGGCATCATGGGGCTGAATTTGCTTTGTTGGGGGTATTTCAAAGGGGTGTTGAGCATTTACATTCTGCTCACTTAGTCTTTATGGAGCTGGTTGTTAAAACCAGGGTACTATCCTGCACAGACTATGGTCTTAAATGGTTCCTTCAAAATATGTATGTAGGGGGGGTCGGGCGGTAGCGCAGCGGGTTAAGCGCACATGGCGCAAAGCGCAAGGACCGGCAGGAGTATCCCGGCTCAAGTCCCCGGCTCCCCACCTGCAGGAGGGTCGCTTCACAGGCGGTGAAGCAGGTCTGCAAGTGTCTATCTTTCTCTCCCCCCTCTCAGTCTCCCCTCCTCTCTCAATTTCTCTCTGTCCTATCCAACAACAAGAACAACAGCAATGATAACAACAATAATGATGACAGCAAGGGCAACAAAGCGGGAAAAAATGGCTTCCAGGAGCAGTGGATTCGTAGTGCAGGCACCGAGCCCCAATAATAACCCTGGAGGTTAAAAAAAAAATATATATATATATGTGGATTTCTAGGTCTATCCATCCAACCATCTACCTACCCACTGTCTATCTGCCTATCTATCTATCTATATCTATCATCTCTCTGCCAACCTATATCTCACTTATCCACTACTTATTTATAGCTGTCAAACATATATATATATATATATATATATATATCTGTATCCAAATCTTACAGATATCAATCTATATGTATCATCTATCTATATCTCTATCTACTGTTTATCACCTGTATCACTTACCTATCTCCTACATCACCTATCTGTCAGTATTGACCACCTATATGTGTCTTTCTACTACCATCTACCTCTGTTGTCCGTTTATCACCCACCAGTTAGTGCTATCACCTATCTATAAGCATCTGTTTATCTACATACACCTTTCTATCATCTGTCCACCATCTATATCCATCCATTCATCCATCCGTGTCACCTATCTCCATCTGTATCCATCCATTCATCCATCCACTTGTCATCTATCTCTACCATCTGTATCTGTCAATCCATATATCATCTACCTGTCTACCTGTCCTCTGAAAGGTAACTGATCTGCCTTGGATTTGGAGGGTCTGAGAAGAAGACAAGTAGGGAAGGAACTAGGAAAATAGCAAGGCAAGACTAGAGTGACCCTGGACCTGTGGGTTAGGCCTGTGCAGCAACCAACTGCAGGTGACAGTAGAAATGCACAACCCAGATGGGGTGGAAGAGACAGAGATGCAGGAATATACAGGTGGAGCCCCAGCCAACTCTGCAGTCATTGCTGTGGGTGGGGGGAGGTATCTATGATGTCATGCTGTTGGGATGAAGGACTGCGCTCTGGGTTGAGGGCTGTGACTGGCTGATGACAGCAAGAGAGGAGGATCGCAGTGGGAAGAACACCTAACAGAGAGCTGAGGAGAAGCCTGGTGTGATGCCCTGCATGCATACTCACCAACCTTCCACATGCTTGCTTAGGTCTCCTTATTCACTCCGTAGTTCTTCATCCTTCCCACATGCCACTTTTCTCTATCCCCACTTTTCTGATTCTAAGCTCAGCTACTTTCTAGAGGTCCTGGCTGTGGGTTAAGTTCAGCTACTCTATAGCCTGACTGAGTTTGGAGAAACCTCAGCTACTTGACTGAGTTCCAGTTCTCAGCTTCAGAGACCCTCTGAAAGTGTACATACATAGGCTTCTCCAAACCCAATGTCTTCCCCTCAGCCCCCACCCACCCCCTAGGTGGTGGTTTTTCAAGCATGTGAGAGTTACAGGACAAAGAATAGCAAAGAAGTGCCCCCCCCAATTCATTTAGAGACATCCGTATGACTATAATATTTTTCCCTCTCAATCTCTCCTAAATCAAACCATTTGGACCAAGGAAAAGTAACCCATTTTCACAGATAGTTGAAGATTCTAGATCTGATTTGAGAATCCCACAAAAACATGTAGTACTAAGGGATGTTTAAAAGAAGATTGGGAGAAGCTTCAGGGATTGAAAGCAGAACTGAAGGCATTTGGTTTTTCTTAAAAGACAAAATGTACAATTTTGTGTATTTTCCAGGGGCAAATTCACCCACTTAGATAGCACCTAGCTTAAGCTATTAAGAGCACCTTTGAAAAGACTCCCATCCTGGGGCTCAGTGGGTATGTATGAGGTTCTATCCTCACAGCACCACACATGAGCACCATGGACAAACAACATGGCATATATGTGGGGGGGGGGAGCAGGGAGACCTTTGTGGATAGTAGAGTGGTGTTTTGGTGTTTCTCCCACTCTCTCCACTCTCAGAAAAGAAAGTAGGAAGGGAAGGGGAGGGAAGGAGATGGGAGAGGAGGGGAGGGGAGGAGAGAGGAAGGAAGGGGAGGGGAGGGAAAGGGAAGGGAAGAGAAGGGAGGGAAGGGAAAGGAAGGGGAGAGGAGGGGAGAGGAGGTGAGGAGAGGGAAGGGGAGAGGAGGAAATGGAAGAAGAAAAGAGGAAAAGAAAGATCTCTTCACCCCTTCTTTTTTTTTTTCTTGCTCTCAAATTATTTTTATTAACTTATTCATTTACATTTTTATTTTTTTATATTATTGTTTTTTTTAACTGAAATTTTTCTTTTTTTTTTTTTTTTAAGGATTAATTAACAAAACCATAGGGTAGGAGGGGTACAACCCCACACAATTCCCACCGCCCAATCTCCATATCCCACCCCCTCCCCCGATAGCTTTCCCATTCTCTATCCCTCTGGGAGCATGGACCCAGGGTCATTGTGGGTTGCAGAAGGTAGAAGGTCTGGCTTCTGTAATTGCTTCCCCGCTGAACATGGGCGTTGACTGGTCGGTCCATACTCCCAGTCTGCCTCTCTCTTTCCCTAGTAGGGTGGGTCTCTGGGGAAGCTGAGCTCCAGGACACATTGGTGGTTCACCCCTTCTTTTAACCACTGGTCAGCACCTCTAACCCAGGGTAACATCCCAGATTCTCCTAGATTAGTTTTTTTTCTTTCTTTCTTTTCTTTTTGTTTTTCCCCAGAAGCTGGTAGGAATGAAATTCTGTAGCACTTTAGCTTGACATTGTGTGGAGGAAGGTGGCCCATGCTTTGTAGATGGTTAGGAGTTTAGATTTATGTGCCTCAGAATGGGATGCTTTTGTCATCTGAAAGAACAAATAAGTTACCGTGCACATCTTTCTTGTCTTGGACTTATTTTACTGTTTCTCTCCACCCCTCGTTATTCTCTGGGGCTTTATCCTGGTTCCTATGGGAACCTCCGTTGGGCATGGCTATATCCCATATCTGCACTGAGCAGTCCACAATCCTGACACATAAACTCCCAGCAGTTTCTCTTTCCTACACCCAGAAAAAGGCTGTGTGCTGAGGCAGAATCTGGAACACAGATACTGGATGCTTAGGTGAAGCTGTGTTCTGTGACTTCCACAAGGGGTTCCACAGAGAAGGGGGTCCAGCCTGAACTGGAGTGTTTGTGAGGCCAGTCAGGTAATTAGTATCCTCTGTGAGCCTGCAGGAGATTGTCCTGCCTTCCAGAAAAAAACATTTGCAGGCCAATATAGGTTAACAGCTTCCTTTTAAATATTTTCCTTTTGTGGGTAAACTCTGTGCCTGCTTTTGAAAATGTGGTCATTTTTAAAACAAGAATCAATTCTTCTGGAAGGGAAGGGTAGGAAGGGCTGCCCTGGAGCCTTTGCTTCCTTACATATAATAAAGATTGAGATTACCTAGGCAGGACAGATGCTTTAAGGCATGGAAAATATGGATTATGCAAATGAGCTATTTAAGGACCTTTAAAAATGCTGACCCAGTCCCAGAGTATTTACTAGCTCTTAAAAATGTGCATTGTCTAAATGGGCATTTGGGGACCTTTAAACACTCAGATGATGATGATCTGGAGGGCCTAACAAATCCCTCCTGGCCCGTTAGGCCTGTCTGTCATGTGACTCAAGGAGTGCTTGTACAAAGCTGTGCTTTCAGCAGGTGGCCTGAAGTAGGTTTAGTTATATCCTGTAGGCCTGGTGTTGTAAAAGGAGAGCAGATGCTGGAGGAGGAGGCTGGTGACCTCAAAGGACCACTATCACTCAGCCCCTACTGGGAAAGATTGGGGTATAGGTGTGTTGGAAGACAGGACCATGAATGAGATGACACCAGAGGTTCCTATAGGACCCAAGATTCATAAAAGTAAATCCATATCACTTTAGGGACCCCTTTCAAGGAGTTTTTGACTTTAAAAAAATGTGGTAGTGTTTTAATAATGGTTTACAAAATCATAAGATTAGAATGGAATAGAGTCACACTGCATCCACCACTACAATGCTGAGCACATACACCCCCTGGGTTGTTTCATAATATTATGTCTTGTGTTCCTGGGTCTGTTTTACAGTGCATTGCCTTGTTGAGAGTTAAATGTTTCTTGTTTCTTTCTCTATGATACTTCTTCCAGTAACTCTTACAAAGCAAGTCTGGTAATGACAAACTCCTTCAGTTTTTGTATGTCTGGTACTTTTTTTTTTTTTTTTTGCCTCCAGCCATTGCTCAGTGCTGGCACTGCAGATCCACCATTCCTGGTGGCCACACCCCATTTTTATTTGATAAGACAGAAATTGAGAGGGGATGGGGAGAAAGAGAGGGAGAGAGGAAGATAGACACCTGCAGACCTGCTTTACCTCTCATGAAGCATCCCCACTGTACAGTTCCTTGCATGGGTCCTTGTGCTTAGTACTTAACTGGGTGCACCACTGCCCAGTCCCCTGATACTATTTTTAATTCTCCTTCATATTTGAATGATAGCCTTGCAGGATAAAGTATGTGTGACTGTCAGTTGTTTTTTAAAACCTCTCCTCTCTCTAGGCCTCCATGGTTCCTAAAGAAAAGTCTGGTGCAAGTCTGACTACATTGCCTTGATAGTTATTCCCTCCTGGAAGCTTGTAATTTTTTTCTTTGTTTTTGACTTTTGATAATTTCACAATGACGTATCTTGGTGTAAGCCTATTTGGGTTTAGAAATTTGGGAGTTCTCTCTGCTTCCTGAACATCTACATTCTGACCATATCCCAGATTTAGAGAATTTTCTGTTATTATTTGTTCGAATATCGTTTCTGTTCTCTTCCTTCTCTCTTCTACTTCTGAGGTCCCCCAATAATTCTTGTATTTGCCTTTTTTTTTAATGGTATCTTTTGAAGAGTCGCTTCATTTTTCCCAAAACTTTTTTTTCTTCTACTTTGAAGTCAAAAAGTCTAGCCAGTTTGTCTTCTATTTCTAGTGTTTTCTCTTTTATATGGGAAAATCTGCTTCCTTGACTCATTATTTGAGACTATAATGTATTCAGAGTATCCTTTACACTCTGCAATTCTGTTATCAAGTCTTCCATGTTCTCATCAAGTGGTGGTTTGAAGAAATAGATTTCTTTCACAATCCATTTCTCTATATTAAAGTTGAAATCTTTATACTATTTCACGTTTCCTGACAATGTATTCCCTAAATTCTTTCTCTGATGATATCTCTTCTGAATCTACATCAGTAAGTTCCTGGCTATCACCTTGGCTTTTACAGAACCAGCATTTTCCTGTTTTTCTGTTTTTGTTTCTATTGTTGGCCAGCAGATGATGCTGGGTTCTGTTTTTGCTTTTTCCAAGATCATTGCACAGCTATGGCTTATGGTGGTGTAGGGGATTGAACCTAGGACCTCAGAGCCTCAGCATTAGAATCTCTTTGCATAACCATTATGCAAAACCCCCACCCCTAGGTTCTGTTTTGTATGTGAATTGCTGTGGGGAGGAAAGGAGTTTACAAGAGGTGACTTACACTTATAGCTCATTATGTTCCTTAAACAGAACTCTAGTCTGGTAGGAGGATCCCAGACCTCCTCTCTTGCCAGACTTATTCCTAAAAGAGGGAACTCTGCTGTGAGGTCAAAGTCACTTTCCTGCCTGCAGTGTGATCTGACGCCTTTTGCCAGGGTTTCTGTGGCAGTTTGCTAGGCTTCCTGTCTGACATATAGGTAGTTTAGTTCCCTGGTGCTCCTGGATGACTCCCTGGGGTTCACTCAAGAATCTATGGCTTCTACAGCTCTCAATAGCAGTCCTGAACTCTTTTTTCAGACAAGATCAGGCATGTTCAGGGTAGTATAGCTGTAGCTCCTTTTTCTTGAGCCACTCAGTGACTGAGTGATTTCCAGTGGGCTCTTTAAGTCTGCCATGTGGATTTGAAACAAATGCAAATATAGTGCCTGCTGGAAAAACAGAGCTACATTTCTTCTTGAGTCCATCTTCTCTTCCTTTCCTGCTCTGTCTGTTCACACACAATAATCAGCCTTCTTTTTTTAATTTAAAATATTTTATTTATTTGTTTTTTCCCTTTTGTTGCCCTTGTTTTATTGTTGTTGTAGTTATTGTTGTTAGTGATATCATTATATTTGGAAAGGACAGAGAGAAATGGAGAGAGGAGGGGAAGACAGAGAGAGGAAGAGAAAGATAGACACCTGCCGACCTGCTTCACCGTCTGTGAAGTGAATCCCCTGCAGGTGGGGAGCCGGGGGCTCGAACCAGGATCCTTACTGTGCTTTGTGCCAAGTGCACTTAATCTGCTGTGCTACCACCTGATCCCCTATTTATTTGTTTATTATTAGATAGAGACACATAAGAATAGAGAGAGGGAGAGGGGAAAGAGACAGAGAGACACCTATAACCCTGCTTCACCACTCATGGAGTTTTCCCTCTGCAGGTGGGGACCAGAGATTTGAACCCATGTCCTTGTGCATGCTAATGTGTGCACTTAACCAGGTGTGCCACCGCCTGGTCCCTGTGATGTTCCTTTCTTTACCAGAAATCCCATATGTTCTCTGATAAAATTTATTGAGTTATTTTGTTTTAATATTTGCTTTCTTGGCTTTTCTTCTATTCTTTTTTCTAGTTGTCCCCCCACACCCTTATTTTCTTTTCTTTTCACCAGAGCACTACACAGCTGTGGCTTATGGTGGTGCTAGAGACTGAACCTGGGATCTCAAAGCCTCTGGTATGAAAGTCTTTTGCATCATAGCCACAGTGCTATCTCCCTCCAACCTTTTTTTTTTTTTTTTTTTTTTTTTTTAGTATGGTTCTGAAGGTTTAATTTAGAACCTTGCATATGTGCCATCTCCCTGGCCTAATATTTATTTGTATTTTGCCAAAACCCCCAGAAAGATTCCACTGTTTCTGGCTGACTCTTTTTTCCCTTTCCAGATAAAGAGTGAAAGACATACAGGGAGAAAAATACACAGAGAGAGAAATGTCACAATACTGCTTTACTGCTCCTTAAGCATGGTGCTCCCCCATGTGGTGATTGGGGACTCAAACCCAGGTCTTTATACACAGTAACGTGCACTCTGTGAGATGAGCTATCTTTCACTCACTCCCAATTTTTTTAAAAAGATTTTATTTATTTATTAATGAGAAACATAGGAGGAGAGAGCAAGAGCCAGGCATCACTCTGGTACATGTGCTACCGGGGATTGAATTCAGGACCTCATGCTTGAGAATCCCATGATTCATCCACTGCACCACCTCCCGGACCACCACTCCCAATTTTTATCTATTTTTCACCCACTCCCAATTTTTATTTTACATGCTTTTATTACTGATTTAATAATGATTGACAAGATTGTAGGTTATTTTTATAAATGAGTTTATGTCCTGTTGGCAACCTGCTGACACCAGTGTCTGTGAATGGAGACTCCACTTCCTTTTGCCCCCTTTCCTGGCAAAAGTGCTTTTGCTAGACTCAGAACAGAACCTACATGTGACAAGTGATGGTGGGGGCTGGGTGGGAGAAGGCAATGCTTAAGGTCGCCACACTCATACCAACACCGTGCCCTGGGTTAACCTGTAGTCAGAGGGTGGTGAAAGCTGTAAGATTCCAGCTGTGTGGGAGTCAGGTGGTAGTGCAGTGGGTAAAGCACGAGAGGCATGAAGCGCAAGGACTGGAATAAAGATCCCAGTTCAAGCGCCTCCAGCTCCCCACCTGCAGGGGAGTTGCTTCACAGGCAGTAAAGCAGGTCTGCAGGTGTCTTTCTCTCCCCCCCTCTCTGTCTTTCCCTCCTCTCTCCATTTCCCTCTGTCCTAACAATGACGACATTAATAACAACAACAATAATAACCACAACAACAATAAATAAAAAACAACAAGAGCAACAAAAGGGCAAATAAATAAGTGAATATTAAAATTTTTTTAAAAGATTCCAACTGTGCACCATATGTCTATACACACAACTGTATGCATACCTGTACTGAGACCTGCGCTGGTTGGGAGGGAAACGGACTTAAAGGTCTAGATGTCTACCAGTTCCTATGTATATTAGACAATTTTCATACTCTACAGTTCCATACTCCTACTCCTTCCCCGGGTGAGGAAGAGACCTACAAATGCTGATGTTTCCTGGGAGTATAAAGCTGCATATGTATATGAACCAATGTTGCCTCTGAAAACTCTAGGAGAGACAATTCTATCTTACAATCAGGGAAGATACTTTTGGCATTGGGAGGTGTAGGGTCTTTGTGGTAGAACTGTGCTGCCCCTTCTTTCCCTGGACAGAGTAAGGTAATGCATTTCCAGCAGGAGGTGGACTTGAACCACTGCATGCCCAGAATGTTTTAAACTGATGTATCCTGGGAGTCGGGTGGTAGCGTAGCAGGTTAAGCGCAGATGGCGGCACAAGGTGGACTGGCATAAGGATCCCGGTCCGAGCACCCGGCTCCCCACCTGCAGGGGAGTCGCTTCACAGGTGGTGAAGCATGTCTGCAGGTGTCTGTTTTTCTCTCTCCTTCTCTGTCTTCCCACTCCTCTCTCCATTTCTCTCTGTCCTATCCAACAATGATGACATCAATAGCAACAATAATAACTACAACAATAAAACAACAAGGTCAACAAAAAGGAATAAATAAATAAATAAATAAATAAATAAATAAATAAATAAAGTTGATGTAGCCTTCTCTGGCAAGGAACTAGAATGTGTCTCCATGTTTTGGAAGCTCACAGTAACATGGATTTATCCTCCCAGGAAGGAATCAGCTTGTGTAGAAAAGTGGCATTAGCTTCATGTCCCTACTGTTCTGATTAGACAACTGGGGTCTAATTCAGCACAGGACTTATGCATGAGGTTCAGGTTTGATCCTAGAACTTGCATACTCCAGATGAGTGGTACTCTGGAGTCTCTCACATAAAAGTAAACGAAACTGAAATCTGTTGGAAGAATGTGTGTACAGGATCAAAGGGGTGGGAGTATGAGCAAGGACTGGGTAATCCTGAGTGCAAAGAGACTTGAGTGTCCTACCTACTCTTCTGCCATAGGTAGCACAAGTGCCAGGACCACTTGAGGAGTGGGGATATGGACTTGGACATCATGAAGTTCTGAATCATGTGAGTCAGGGACTTTCTGCTTAGCCTTATCTCAGCCTTATTTCCTGCACACAACCCCCCCCCCACACACACACACACACTTTTTATCACCTAATTGTGATGAGTGTCCCCTTGATCTTGGGGATTGCTGACACAGTGGCTGCCTGAAACTGGTTCAACTGCCCACCCCAAGCCAGAATTGGTATCCAAGCAGCTCCAGAAGGCAGAGGAGAAGATATCCTTTCACATTAAAGAAATGGCTGCTCAGTGAATCACGGTGCTATCTTTTCCTGCTTATCTGTTTCAGTATCTTTCTGCAGGAGTCTTAGGACAGGGTTTTTCCAAGAAGCTACTTCTCAACTGGTGACACTTTCTAATTCTGTGAGTTTCACTTTCCCCATCAAAAATGGAGTTCTACCTCCACAGGACTGTTTTTGAGTAAGAGGAGGGAAATATATGTTTGGCATATAACACTTATCATATGTTTCTGAAATGCTAGCTTTGGTTCCCATTTCTTGGGTGTAAAGTGGTTACATAAAGTCAGCAATTGTTCAGTTCCACCTCCCCATCCCTCCAGATTTCAGACACAGAATGTGTTGAAAATCGCTTAGTAGGCGTGTGCCTCTCTTAGGAAAAAGACAAAGACTTGAGGAGATAAATAGATAATCTCTAGGAATAATGATGCTTGACTCATATGTACATATAAAAATGTAATTATGTGCTTGACATGGAAGAAAACAATGTGTGTTGAGTCCTCATTTAATGTTCTCCATAGGTTTTTGGAAACTGTGACTTGAAGCAAAACAATGAAGAATCAAACCCTTTTGACCATATATTAGTTGCTTTAAAAATAAGTTAGATTCTTGTGACTGATTTCTGGTCACAAAAACATCACCAACATTCTAAATACAGACCCAAGCACTTCTTGTATGAAACGGTCATTTATTCATTATTTTCCAACCTGCTTATTGCTGATCAGGTTTGGGGTGGCTGGAGCCTCTCACAGTTAGTTGTTCAGAGTCAAGGTGGAACTTACCCTAGACTGGAGAGGATGTCCTTCTGCCTCAGGATATGCTTACACTCACACTCAGATGGAGACATACCTACAACTCTCACATGGACATCTTTGGGCTGTGGAAGGAAACTGGATACCTCAGAGAAAGCCCATGCAGACATGTGGCAGGGAAGAGAATGTAGAAATTCCAAAAACAGTGGTCCTGGCTGGGGATCATTTTCTACCCTTCTCATCAACATTAAGAACCTATGATATTGGGATGCATTTTACTTGTTTCTCTTGGGTACATTTTCAGCTTCGTAAGTTCAGCCTTAAAGGAGATAGAATTGGAGATTATGCTTAGTGAAGCAAGCAAGGAGGTGAAGGACAACTCCAGAATGGTTTCACTCATATGTGGAATATAGAGAATTAAAAATATATATGAATGTGAATAAAATGTCAACCTACATCTAAAACTGTGGGAGAACTATGATGGATATCTATGGGGGTGGGGATGGGGACACAGACCTTTGCTGATGGGGGTGGTGAAAAAAAAAGACTACTGTAAACAATTACTCAATAAAGAAAAAGAAATAAATTCAGACTATAGTGACCTTTTTCTTCACTAGAAGGCACCAGGGCAAGTAACTTGCTCCACAACTGGGAATAATCACTCTACCTGAATGGATCCCTTTCTTTTTCTGCAACATGGAATGTTGAGTTGGTTGTTCTTCAGGCTTATCCAAGGACAGGTTGTCTTTACAGATGGAACTCCTAGTGAACAAATCCCAGAGTCTGAGTGTCCTCTGGAGACAGAGCAAGCAGATACCAGACTGTTAGCTGTTTCTTAATCCTTGAAGTATTGTGTAAGCAACAAGAGAGCTCTGCTGATGGGTCTTAAATCTTGGTGCCCTTAGAGAGTCCTTCTTGATCTTGCCCCATGATTCGCATTCTGGGTTGAAATCAAGTGGCTCATGCTATCATGTGGGTGGGACTTGTTGTTTTTGCCGGGCTGGCTTCACGGGCGGGTAACAGATGACCAGGGACTCATGGCTGGGTTGTACACAGTATCTCTTTATTCATGCAGGACGCAGCACAATCTAAGATGAGCTAAGCTAAACTCAAGTACCCTAAAACTCACAATGCTGTCTTTATATATACTTGCCAAGTAGGGTGGAAACAGGATGTGACATAGAGAGGGTGGAGAGAAAAGTGACTGGTGAAAATCAGAGTGTGACAAGGAGGGGGCAGAGCAGGCGAGAATCCTATCACTGAACCACCAATGCCCTGGAGGGAGTGCTTTATGTAAATGTAAAAGTGATTTATGTAAATAGACCAAAGCTTTGCATGGGATTAAATCTATCCCTATATAGGCATATGGTTAAGCAGAAGCCAGGGGGAGCTGGCATACTATCCAATATCTCCCCCTTTCTTTTTAACTATTTGCCATAGTATCAGGATTGTGGGGTGAACAGAAACCTATATCGTACAGGCATTTTCAAAAGAACTGGCATAAGACATGGAAAACAAAATAGACAAGCAGCAATAACCAGTGTGATGCCAAGGGGAACGTTTCTTACCTCAAAGGGCAAGGCCTAGCAGGCAAAAGGGCATTTCTTGCCTTTGGGAACGCTTCATGCCTCTGTGGGCATCTCTTGCCTCAAATGGCATTTCCTGCCTCTGTGGGCATCTCTTGCCTCTTGGGGCGCTTCATGCCTCTGTGGGCATAACCTAATAAGGAGGGGGAGTTTTCTGCCTCTGGGGAAGAGCCTGCAGGCGAGGGGACATGGTCTATAAAGTCTCAAGGCAATTGGCTGAAGTTAGTCTTTGAGAAACACAGCAGCGTGTACCAGTAAGTCCGATGGAGGTGTCAGTCCAAAGTAGCTGACCACAGAAGAAAATGTCAAGGGATGAAACGCTGCACGTCTGTCTTGATGGGGAATGTTGGCCACCAGAATTCTGCTTTTCTGTAGAGAGTGATCTTTGGAGTCTGTGAATCTGTTTCTTCAGGTCGTGCCAGGTCTCATCATTGGTTTCCTGGGGTGTGTTTGTAGTCATTCCATCCATCTTGTGGGTGATGTCAGAGAACAGGGGTCCAAATGGATTTCTGGGAATTCCATTTGAGTAGATGCTTTTTCATGTGAAGACTTGACAGCTGAAATTCACTTACTTGTTGAACAAAACTTGTAGCAGATTAGAAGTTTACTATAATTGATAATTCCATTATAATTGGAAGTCCTTTCTAGTATGATTTTAAAGTTGTTTAAACAGTTTAAATTCAATAAAATGTGGAAAGGTAAACAGAAGAACCACGGTTAAAAGCCTCAGGCATGAGAATAATTAACATAATCATTGCACTATCTGCCCCACCCATAACTCATACAGTTTTCAGGATTAAACGTTTCAGATTCATGTCAAGACGTAAAAGAGAAATCAAAGGAGGGAAAAAACAATTTTTTGGATTGTTTCTGGATGTCTCTAGAAATCATGGCTGCGTCCAACATTTTTTTTTTAAGTCAATGTCAAACAAAAATTCAGTCATTCAAATAATTCTCTTATGAAACGCAATTTGAACCAGATTATCAAGATCTCACCATGTAGTATTAAGAGTCCCCGGAGGGCGTCCTAGTCCAAAAAGCTCCTCGAAATTCCATTTAGGGTGCTTCTGACTGTTCCTGCTGTATTGCTTCAGGCATCTGCTTTTAAAAGCATCTTCCCATCGAAGAAAGAATCCAATCAGGAGAGTAGAACTAACCATGTGTCTCCATTCTTGGGAACTGCCAGGGTACTGGAGAATGCTCCTCAAACTAGAGTAGTCCTTCTCCATGGGAAACATTTGAGAAGAAGTCCAGAAAGTCCCAGGGGAAATCCCCATGCATATCCCAAGGTCTACGATCACGGTCATAAAGAACCAAACTGTGGCCCGGAGCAAAATGTAGTCCTTTTCCTCAGGAAACATGGGAGAGGGAATCCAGAAAGTCCAAGGAGAAATCTCCGTGCATCTCCCAAGCTCTATGATCCCCGTCATAAGAAACCAAAGTTCCCGGTCAGGGAACCGAAGTGTGGCCCAGAGTAAACTGTTCCAGAGACAGAGAAACTGTCTCATAATGAAACAGTAGAGGCTTTGGCAAACCTCTTCATAAGTAGAAGAGAAGACCATAGTGCATAGGTAGGCAAAGTCTTCACTTATCTGGGAGTTGCACAGGTCCGGTCCCACGTTGTAGCGCCATATGTTGTTTTCACTGGGCTAGGTTGTTTTCGCCAGGCTGGCTTCACGGGCGGGTAACAGATGACCAGGGACTCATGGCTGGGTTGTATGCAGTATCTCTTTATTCATGCAGGACGCAGCACAATCTAAGATGAGCTAAGCTAAACTCAAGTACCCTAAAACTCACAATGCTGTCTTTATATATACTTGCCAAGTAGGGTGGAAACAGGATGTGACATAGAGAGGGTGGAGAGAAAAGTGACTGGTGAAAATCAGAGTGTGACAAGGAGGGGGCAGAGCAGGCGAGAATCCTATCACTGAACCACCAATGCCCTGGAGGGAGTGCTTTATGTAAATGTAAAAGTGATTTATGTAAATAGACCAAAGCTTTGAATGGGATTAAATCTATCCCTATATAGGCATATGGTTAAGCAGAAGCCAGGGGGAGCTGGCATACTATCCAACAGGGACTCTCTCTGCACATGGTAACACCCCCACCATTTTTAGGGGAGCCAGTTTCTTCAAATCTAACTCTCAGCTCATTTTTATCAACCAAACCAAATGTAGGAGGCTAACTTCCTCTGTTTCTTTGGGCTACCTTACTGTGTGGGGGGAAATAATGGAAAAATAACATATTTTTGAACTTTTCATTTATTTTTGTTATCTTAAAAGGGCTTTTTCTCTTCATTAAGTGAACGTAACACTGTCTTTTGAAATTAGAAATAAGCTGACCATTAATTTATTGCTTTAAATATTTTATTCTGTTGCAAAGCAAAGAACTCTGGTGGAAAGGATGGGAGGGGGTAGAGAGATTATTGGGTTCTGGTGTGTCATGGTGGAAAAGGACCTAATTTGGGGGTGAAGGTGTTTTGTAGACATCCATCATGTAGAGATGAGAAATTGTACCTATAGATCCACAACTGTATTATAAACTATTATCCCCCAAACAAGATGATTTTAAAAAACATTTTGCACTGTATTTTACTATTGACTATAAACCATGAATCCCCCCATAAAGGAAAAAAAAACATTTTGTTCTAAAATTTGTAAGTGTAAATAAAGAAAAGATTCTCATGAATAGGCGCTCTACTCAAACACAATTTGTTTGCATACTGCCTAATTTTATTGTAGTATTTTCAACCTAATTGATGGTACCATATTAGAAAAGCAGTTTATAGGTTGGTTTTTTTTTTCTTTGAACATCATATTAAGAGACTTTATTTATGACAGTGGTACATTAGAGCTCATAGAAGAGAGGAATCATGACTTAGCCTCAACATTGGACACTGAACTTGCCTCAGATTTCTCAATACCATAAATATTGCTGTCCTTGAACTCTTTCACAAACAGGATAGACGCTTCTGATTGCAGTTTCCTTTACTAACTAGCAATTACACATGCTGTCTGATGTATTTGAAAGATAAAGGTAACTAATATAGGAATGAGAAGAAAAGGAATACCTATTTTACAGTTATTACAGAATTATCTTTCAGACATGAAGTGGAAGGTAATGCTACTTTTTGTTTATCTTTTGAACTATCCTGGGAAGTTGTAGAGATGGGAAACTGAGAATGGGAGATACTGAGGAACTGGACTGTCAAATCTCACAGCTAGGCAGCAGCTGTGCTGAGACTTGACCTTGGGTTTGATGGTTGAGCTGGCACATCGTTTGGTACCATGTTGTTTGGAAACAGAAGGAGCAGGGTCTGGGTTCTGAGCCAGATTTTAAGGAGCTGTAGACTCAGTACCAAGAGTGGTTGGGAATATACTAGTGGACCAGTCTTGTCTTAAAGGCCCTGGGGAAGGCTTCCTGGGGACTGGAGGAAATGAGCACCCACCATCATGGAAAGCCAGGAGTTGGGGTAAAGTGATCTTAGTATTCCAGTCTCTGATAACCCAGGTTACTCTATCAACTCCTGCTCTTGGTCACCATTTTTCTGTACAACTCCTGACAAGTCTGAATCATGATTTCTGGCTTTGTATTCATATTTCTGAAGACGGGTCTTACTAGATCTGTGTGTGTGTATGTGTGTGTGTGGGGGGGAGGCAGAGGTGAAATCGCGAGGAACCTTGACTATTTTTAAGCACATCCTTGTTGCTCTGGAGTTTGCAGGTCACTGGTGCCAGAGAAGGATTTGGCAGAGCTGACAACTAGTGTTAAAACAATTAGGTTCAAAATGACAACCAATCCCTCCCCCCACGTTTTGTGTGTGTGTGTGTTTACTTATATCCTGGGGGAGCTTTCCTGGGCATCCTGGGAAGGGCTTTCTGGGGCAGTGAGAGGAGAACCATGTTAGAAGTGAGCTTCCAACTGTGTCTCAGAACAGCTGGACCCTGTGGCCTCCCCTCCCTGACTTCAGTCTAATCTTCTGCCAACTCCAGAATCAGAGTATGACCAGTAAAAAGTCCCTTACTATTCTAATGTGTCTTCTGTGAGGGGGACTAAGGTGCCTATAAACAAATCTCATGGTCATTTGTAAAGTTTCTCCCTGGAGACCCCCTGCTTGCCCTACTCACACCAGCATTCTGTTGGGACAATTTAAATTCATGGACACATGCTATTCTTGCTTGTTGGTGGGAAAAGATTGTCTATTAGTCTCCTTTTTTTCTAAGGCCCTTTTTTTATGGACCAAAGCAGCCCTCACAGAAAACATACGCATTTTCCTTTTCACCAACTCTTAGAGGAGGTGAAATGTTCAGAGAATGGGGGTGAGTGTTCTATTCTTCTTCAAGGAGGAAGATTGCAAAAGAACTGTAATTAGGAAGATTTTACTTCTTGCTCTCGGCAGTATAGAAATTTGTTCTGTTCCTTCAATTTAACTTGTGCTGTATGTGAAGAATATAAGAAAAAAAGGCATAAACTATAGAAAAGCCACTCAAAGATTTCCCTCAGATTAGCTGGGAGCAATCAAGGGAATATTATCTCAGGAGAGGACAGAAGTCATATAGAAAAGAGGAAAGTAACCCCTAGAGCTTGAATACCCAGTTAAAATCATACTTAGGCTGTTCACCACCCTGTGCAACCCTGGAAGTGCATTGTAATCAAATACAGGTGGTGAATTACAAAGAAGTGTTTTTTATTTAATATCTATGAAAAGTAGTATTGATCTGTGAAGCTGACAAGTGATAATGGCTACTGAAAAAAATATTTTCTAGGTATTTTTTCACTGAAGTTTTTTCTCTTTTTATTATTATTACTACTTTTATCTATGTGAGTTTCTAGCATCCATAGAATACCAGAACTTTGGTGTCACAATGTGGTGGCACACCTGATGGAGCTCACATATTTCAGTGTGAGAGGACATGGGTTCAAGCCCCTGGTCCC
Organism: Erinaceus europaeus; assembly: GCF_950295315.1. NCBI lineage: Eukaryota > Metazoa > Chordata > Mammalia > Eulipotyphla > Erinaceidae > Erinaceus > Erinaceus europaeus. The sequence goes on along the minus strand of NC_080163.1, from coordinate 111,274,808 downwards.
CACCTGTAGGAGGAGAGCTTCCAAGCAGTGTAGCCGTGCTATAGGTATCTCTCAATTTTCCCCTTTCCTCTCAATTTACTTCGGTCTCTTTCCAAAGTAAATAAAATATACTTTTAAAACATACCAGAACTTTAATCCTGAAAGGAGTTTTAGAGAGATTCTATTTTTCTCCCTTTGTTATGCAGATGAGGAAACTCAGAACCAAGGGGAATGGGTGAGTTAGTCAGGACTCAGGGTCAGTGCAAATTGTGAGTCTTTCATTCAATCCAGTCACATTCACTCAGTCCTTAGCTGACCATGTCCAATAAAAAGAAGAGATATTGCCAACAAAATCCCAACCCTTAGAACTAAACCCACCAAAGGAAGAGTATGAAGTCTGTGGATGATTGTTGAGTGGTGTGTGTGTGTGTGTGTGTGTGTGTGTGTGTGTGTATGGTGTGTGTGTATGTGTGTATAAAACCTCTTCAAAAACATTAAACAAGTGGGGACATAACATAATGGTTATGCAAAGAGACTCTCATGCTTGAGGCACGGGGGCCCAGGTTCAATCCCCTGCACCAGCATAAACTGAAAAGTGCTCTGGAAAAAAAAATCATTAAGCAAGGGAATCCTATAATAACTGCTAATCAGTGGTACCTTATCATTGTGGCCCAGCCATGGAGAGTTGAAGTTAAGTGAATCTCTGTGGAGTGTGTTCATTGAGTGACTGATAGCTAACTAGGTGTCATCTTGACAGGGTAAGGGGGACCCAGACAGTTTATAGAGCATTATTTCTGGAAATATCTCCAAGGGTGTCTTGGAAGAAAATTACATTTGAATTAGTGGACTTAATTAAAAAGGTGATCCTCCCCAAGCTTGATGGGTCTTATCAAATCTGTTGAGTGCCCAAATGGAATAAAAGACAGTGAATGGGCAAATCAACTCTCTCTGTTTAACATCTGTCTTCTCTGCTCTGGAAAGTTGGTGCTCCTTCCTGGTTCTTGGACTTTTGGATTCAGACTGGAAGTGACACTATCAAACCGCCCCCCCCCCCCCCGCCCCAGCTCCCCAACCCTGGCTTTCAGGTTCTTGAAATATACCCCAGCATTGCTGTGTCTTTAGCTTGCAAATTGTGGGATTTCATGACCTCCTTGAAATATGAACTAATTCCTATCATTAGCTAACCCTAAACTTTGATAAGACTAGAACCCCTTTGAATCCTGGTCCAGACCTTCTATCCCAGACTGACCTAGGAGGTTCCAAAACCCAGCTGGTTTCATTGGGAGGGAGCAGGGGCCATTTATGGGGCCTGACTCTGTGAAGACAATAAATATCTGGAAACAACAGGATCTTAGTGTGCATGGCAAGCTCAGGCTTGGTTCAGGTCGGCGCAGATCTCAGAAACGGTTCTTAGCAGTTCCTAATATAATGATGATGGTAGTAGGTGACCCATTCCTTTTTAGGTACTTTGTACAGGGGTTTCAATTCCTACCTGGGGATTAAGGAGCAGTCTGGGTGCTTCGGGAGCTTCTAAGAACCTAGCCAAGGGTGCTTCAGTTTCTAGTGGGTAGTGCTGCAGTGAGTGAGAAAAAAGAAAAAAAAAAAACCAGAAAGGATTTAGGCTGTATGATGGGGCAGACAGAGGCTTAAAAGCACAGAAGCTTGCTGAGTTCAGGTCTGCAGTTGCAGAATCTGCTCCATTTCCTACTACCTGGCATGGAACTTTTGCAGCTACAGTTTAGTTGGGTGGGGATACATGTCCCGTATGCAAGGACTAAGCCTTCCAAAGTGATCAAAATTCCAGTGGGAACATTGAAAATGGGGACAGAAAAAGAGCCAGGGTGTCTACATGGGTCAGCTGGTCTGAGGGCAGATTTGGTGCATGAGGGAGGGGATGGTGAGAGAAGGTTAACAGGAAGAGTAGGGGAGGAGGGGTTGAGGGAGATGCAGAAAAAGAAGGGAAGGAGGGGGAGGAGTAAAAACTGAACAGAGGGAAGAGGCAAACAGCCTCTCCTCTCTGTACCCTGCATCTGGAACTTTAATGGTGAGGGTCCCTGCTCCCCCTCATGATGACATGTTTCCAGCCAGCACCCAGGTAAACTCCCCATCTGGCAGGGTAACACCCCTGAAAGAAAGAGTATAGTCAGAGGGACAGGCTGCCAGGCTGCACCCACCCCCCATTCTCCAGAATCCTCCCCACCCCCTTTTATGTATGCCTTCCTTCTATGACGTCACATCTCACCACTGCCCTCACCCGTCCCCTCCTGCTGTCGGCTGGCTCCTCTGCTTCCCCACTGCAGGCTTGCCGCCACTGCTGCTGAGAATGGTAGGTGCTGATTAAGACAGATGGCTTCGTAAGAGGCATTCAATGTGACTTGCATCCAAAGCACACAGCCTCGTCCGGACACCAGGGCATGCGGCCAGAAAGGAGCCTCACTCACTCAGGAGATTACTATTGCAGCTTGTCCTTAAAATAGCATGTGCAACTCCATGTTCTGTGTTGGTAGCTATTTATATATCTGAAGATACTCACATGTATTCGTCTTTAAATGGACTGTCCTCCCTCTCTCCCACCAACCCACTCCTTCCTCTCCTCTTTGTTGTTGGTCAGTGGAGATCAGACACCAATTTTAAAAGGCTATAACTCCAAGGTTGCTGGAGAAAAGGTGACATTATCTGACCTTCCGAGATGCTTTACTGCTTCTGGTTAGCCTGGGACTGCCATCATATAGTTCCGTGGTGCTTGGCTAGAGACTATGCAGGCCTACTGGGGGCACACCTGGGGCCATCTCATTTGACCCTGGGAGGCATCATCTATCTGCTTGGGGGTTTCTCCAGATGCAGAATAGATACACTTAATGAATAGTGACTACTTAGCTAACAGGATGGAGAAGGTCAAGGACATTTGCTCAAGGTCATGTGAACAGGAAGCCTCAACCTCTAGGCTCTTTTTCCTAATGTCCATGCAGACCTCACTTCATCACCAGAACTAGAGGGATTTAGGCTCCCTGTGACAGGTCAGATCTGTTGTACAGGATCACAGGTTCACAGGCTGGGTGCTTATTCAAGGTTGAGCCTTGAATTTCTCACTATAAAAAAGGAAAAGAGCCTTTATTTGTGAACAAAGTTGCCATTCCAGGCCTACAGAAGGCACTGGAGATTGGCTCAATGTAAGAACTCTGATTTACAGAGGGGTGAGCTTTTGGAAGATGAATTCTTCATTCTAATAATTAGCCACTAAAATCTTGGAGCCTCAGGTATGACTGTCTTTTACATAACTGTCATGCTTTCTCTTCAGCTCTAGCCATAAAATCCACTGGCCTATGGTGGTAGGTGTGTGTGTGTGTGTGTGTGTGTGTGTGTGTTTTAAATGATACCATAGAATTTGCCACCATTTATTAATTATTCATAAGACCTTTAAAAAATAATTGACAGCTGAACAGTAACAGGCTGCAAGATGATGATATCATCACTGTGCTATTTATAGAACCCTATTCCCTGAAGAGTGCAGTTCTTGATATTTTGATGAAGGCCTGTGGGTAGGACTCCTGCCAGTTCTGTGCTTCCCGCTGTACCCGTCATACGGCTGTCTCATGACATCCGTTGCTAACCACCTGTGTGTAAACAGGAAGCTGAGATAGGAAGCCAGGATCTTAGCAGAGAATGAACTAATCCAGGTCTATTTTCCTACTTGTATTTTTCCCTACTAGCTTTAGTCATCTCCTAGATTTGGAAGCAAAACCAGAGAACAGTGTTTTAACCAATTCCAACCTGGCTATATGGCTAGGAGTAAAAGGGGATGGGGGTGGGGGGGACAACAACTCTTACACAGAACATTGAGAAAGAATGGGAGGTAGATATAGAAGGCAAATTACTGAAGGTGGGAACCCTGCAGCCCCACCTTTAATGAAATTTAGATTAGAAGTTATGATCCTGTTGGTCTGGGTCCAGAGATTAGCCACTGACTTCTCACTCAAGTCTTTGCCTAAAGCTGAGCCTTCTCTAAAGCTGAGCCGTTTCTTGTCTGGAAGTCCCCACCCCCACCATCCTTCCCCCACCCCCAGTCTGTTTTTGCATTAATCTGAGCTGTTTTGCTACAGACTAAGACATATAGAGGCCCCAAAGTCAAAGAAAAGATAGACTCCTCTTGTTCAGACCTTAGCATTCAGGCTAAGATGCTTTTTTGCATAACTTCTGAATCATTATGATTCCAGCTTAGTCAGTTAGCCAGAGAGAGAAGCACGGCTTCTCTAGGAGACCTAGACTTTGAATTAGTCCAGGTCCCTTAGAGTTCTGATCATGGACAGCTACTGTGTGAACCAGAGCAGACTTTTCAGAACCATGGTCAGCAGCTGTCCTCCCCCCACACCTCCCCCAACTATTGAGAGAATAAAAGATACTTTGCAGGAGCACTACACTCTGTTACACACTGGTTTGTGACCATGGACAGTTACTGTGGGAGCCAGAACACACTTTATAAAGTGGTGACCAATAGCCCCACAGTTAACCCTTGGATGGTTGAGACTCTTTTGTGTTGTAGTACTTCTTGGCTAAGGTTGCACTATTCCAGGTATCTGGCTGTTAAAAAACTTGTTTTAATAGAGCAGGTGTGTCATTTTCATCACCTTTACTGTGAGGTGGGGAGTAGCATGATGTCAATCACCACTTAGAATCACCATTTTCTAGAAAAGAGAAAGTGATTTTATGGGCACTGGTGAAAATATATTATGAAAGATATATAATGAAATACATATTTACTATAATATATGTATATATATATATATATTAACAACATATACCAATGGGCTGAATATAGGATGTGAGAGAAAGAGAGATGTCAAGACTGACTCAAAATTTTTGGGTGTGAACAGATGGAAGGATGGGTTTCCAAGTTTTCTCGCTGTGTACTGATGTTAGTGAAGCAGCTCTTATGACTCAGTTAACCAACAACAGTACCATTTTTGGTTCCCAGGACAGAAGGCAGAAGGTGCCATCTCAGGATATAGTTTTTGCACCACTTGTTCGGTCTATATGTAAATCCTTTATTATACTTTGGTGGTTATTTCCTTCCTTTCTACTTTTTTTTTTCCCCTACCTGAGTTATCACTGGGACTCAGTGTCTGCATGACTCCACCAATCCCAGTGGTGTTTTTTTTTCCTTTTCTTTCCTCTAAAAAAGAGGTCAAGAAACACAGAGAGAGACATAGTAGGAGAGAGATACAATACTGCTTAACAACTAGTGAAATTTTCTACCTACAGACATTCCCATGTGATAACCCAGAACTTGAACTTGGATCCTTGCACACAGTAATGTGTGCACTTTATCTACCAGCTCCCCTTTGGTGGTACTTAAAAGCTTGAAATTGCTTGAACATTTAATTATATGTTGATTTATTTACTTATTTATTATTTCATAGAGACAGAGAGAAATTGAGAGGGGAGAAGGAGATAGAGAAGGGAAGAGACAGAAACACCTGCAGCCCAGCTTCACCACTTGTGAAGCTTTCCCTCTGCAGGTAAGGACCAGGGGCCTGAACCTGGGACCTTGCACACTGTAATACTTTCTTAATATATGGTAATATTTATAGATTGCTATATAGCATATCTTCACTTAACTAAGCTCATCACCTACATTTCATTTAATCCTTATAACAAACTTATGAAGATCTTAGTATTCTTGGTGTATTTTATAATAATTTTTTTCTTTTTTTAATATTTATTTATTCCCTTTTGTTGCCCTTGTTGTTTTACTGTTGTAGTTATTATAGTTGTTGTTGATGTCGTCATTGTTGGATAGGATAGAGAGAAATGGAGAGAGGAGGGGAAGACAGAGAGGGGGAGAGAAAGATAGACACCTGCAGACCTGCTTCACAGCTTGTGAAACGACTCCCCAACAGATGGGGAGCCAGGGGATTGAACCCAGATCCTTATGCTCGTCCTTGCCTATAATTATTTATAATTAATATAAACTCTGGAGCTCATGTTTACAAATCCTATACTCTACTGCTACAACATCTCTCCCAGACACTACATTATTATTTTGTAGATGAGGAAACTGGAATTCATTTTCTGAGGTTACAAAGAATTTTGTGCATGATCAGTTCCATGGCAGAGCATCAATTTAAATCCATTTATATCTAACCCTAAAACACTTTCTTTTGACTTCTTTTTTTAAAATATTTATTTTTCCTTTTTGTTGCCCTTGTTGTTTTTATTGTTGTTTTAGTTATTGTTGTTATTGATGCCGTTGTTGTTGGATAGGACAGAGAGAAATGAGAGAGGAGGGGAAGACAGAGAGGGGGAGAGAAAGGCACTTGCAGACCTGATTCACTGCCTGTGAAGTGATGTCCCTGCAGTTGGGGAGCCGAGGGCTTGAACCGGGATTATCACGCTGGTCCTTGCACTTTGCGCCACCTGCACTTTACCCGCTGCACTACTGCCCGACTCCCTCTTTTAACTTCTGACAGTCCTCTGCTTGCTACTTCCTTCTTTTTTGCTTGAAATTTTCACATTTGTTGCTTGTCGATTACATAGAGCAACTACCTTTTTGTCCCACCACTTTTTTTTTATTGGAAAAATACCCTATGAAAATTTCCTTCATAACAGCAAAATAATGAAATATGAAGACGATGGTAATATTTTAGTCATTAATGTGAACTATGAAGTCTTTCCTAGTTGGTGTTTGTCCTCTTATTTATGGAGAAATTTATTTTAAAAATCATGTTATACCAAGTAGACAGTGTAGTAATAGTTCACCAAACTTGCAAGCCTATCAGATTCAATCTCCTGCATTATCATCAGATGCCAGAGCTGAGCAATGCTCTGGTCTCTATCTCTTTCTCTTTCCAAAATCAATCAATCAATATTTCATAAATTATGCTTGTAGATCCTTTTCTTATTTGGACATAATATCATATTTAGAAAGGCTGTCCAAATGATGAAATTGTAAATTTATTATCCTGTTGATTTTCTTTTTTAAATTAAATTTTAAAATTTTTAAATTAAATTTAAAAAATTTTAAATTAAATTTAAAATTTTTTAAATTTATTTTGGGGGGGTCTGAGAGGGTGGGATTTGTTTGTTTTTTCCACCCAGGTTATCTCTGGGGCTCGTTGCCTGTACAATGAACCGACTGCTACTGGTGGCCATTTTCCCCCTTGATTTGATAGGACAGAGAGAAAGAGAGAGAGAGAGGAAGATAGTGTCCTCCCTGCAGATGGAGAGTGGGGTCTTGAACCCAGGTCCTTACACATAGTAACACTTGTGCTTAATCAGCACTGCCTCCCCTCACCTACCATTGGTTTTCTAATTCTTTTATCATTTCATTTAATGATTCAATATTTGACCATCCTGAAATTTATTTGACATACATTGAGAAGTCACATTACATTTAAAGATTAACTTAAGGAATTTGTTTTGACAAATAGAATCATATTTAAAAGTGTGCATGAGGAAGAGCATTTTAAAAATGATTTTTACTATTGATGATTTAACATTTGTCTACAAAACTGTAAGATCTCAGGGGCATTATTTCATATCTATATATGTATAAGTGCAATTCACCACACCCACCACTAAAGTTCCTGTATCGTACTCCTTCTCTCTGACAATCATTGTGGTTTCCAGTATGATTACTATGTTTCCCCTCAGTCCATTTGTTTTGGTTGTCTGTACTCCACCTATTTGGTAGTTGTCTTTTACTTCTTATATCAGTTAATACAATCACCTCCAGTTCCATCCATTTTGTCCCAAATAATATAATATCACTTTTCTAAATTGCAGAGTAAAACTCTGTTGACTGTATATCCCATAACTTCTCTATGTAGCTATCAGTCATTGGACATTTAAGTTGTATCCATATTTTGGCTGTTGTGAATAGTGCAGCTATGAACACAGGGAGTGCATATATGCCTTGGAATGAGTGCTTTCATGTTCTCTGGATTATGTATTTGAGGGATATTGCTGGATCATAAGCTATTTCCATTTCCTCCCCCAGCTCTCTCTCTCTCTCTCTCTCTCTCTCTCTCTCTCTCTCTCTCCTTCCTGCCCTTCTCTCCCCTCCCTTCTCATCCTTCTCTCCCTCGTTTCCTTCTTTCTTTGCCACCAGAGTCATTACTGGGGTTAGGTGCCTGCATGATTATTCTTCCATGACCAGTGGGCATTTATTTTTCTTTTTTAGTAGTAGACACAGGGAGAAAGAAAGAATGGGGGGAGAGAGAGAGAGAGAGAGAGAGAGAGAGAGAGAGAGAGGCAGGCCTGCAGCAGTGTTCCACCTCTCACAAAGCTTTCCTCCTGTAGATAGAACTGGGCTTGAACCCTGGCCCTTGTACATGGTAACATGTATGCTTTACTGGGTTGCCACTGCCTGGCCTCTCCATTTTATTTCTTTTTTTTTTTTTCATTTTATTTCTTTAGGGATTCTCCATACTATTTTCAGCATGGCTGTACCACCTGAGGGGAGATTTAACATCTTTACAATATCAGGACTTTTTATTCAAGAACATGGAATGCCTTTACATTTGTTTGTTTCAGTGTTTTCTTCACTCAAGTTTCCTAGCAAATACATCACTGTGGGTTTTAGCCTTTGTGTTACTATTTTTTTGCCTCTAAGGTTATCTCTGGGGCTTGGTGCTGGCACTATGAATCCACTGCTCCTGGTGGCCTTCCCTCCCCCTCACCATTTTACTGGATAGGACAGAGAAATTGAGATAGGAGGGGGGAGATAGGGAGGGGAGAAAGATATACATCCACAGACCTGCTTCACCACTTGTGAAGCATCCCCTCTGCAGGTGGGGGAAGGATGGTGGCTTGAACCTGGATCCTTGTGCAGGTCCTTGCACTATGTGCGCTTAACTAGGTGTGCCACCTCCCAGCCACCCCCCTTTGTGTTACTTTTTTATTAGCATTTTCTTTCAACAGTTATAGTTGTTCTTTGGAAATATGATGATTTATGTATATTAATTCCAAACAGAACAACCTAGTTGGATTTTTAAAATTTATTCGTTAGTTCTCTGGAGTTTTCATCTGAAAATTATGGTAATTTTACCTCCTCCTTTCCAATTATTACACTTCTTTCTTTCTCCGTGTCTCTAGATAAGTGGACTAGTACCTTTAGACCAATGATAAAAATTGTATTGCTACATACCCCCAGAGGGGGAGAAATGTTAGGAGAAGATGACTGTAGGGCCTTGAACTCCAATTCCATCAAGACCTGGAGAGAGAAGAGGAAAAAGGGAAGGACATTCAGAAGTAGCAGTAGGTATAGGTATGACTTAGAAATTCAGGACCACAGAAAAAATGGGTATATATAAATAAATATAGATAGTTATATAAATAATAGTCTACTCATATCTGTGACCTTGGGAGAACTACTGCAGTTTCCAATGGAGGGAATGGGTACACAGAACTTTGGTGGTGAGAATGGTGTGGAATTACACTTTTGTTATTTCATAATTTTGTAAATCAATATTAAATCACTAACAAGTGAAAAAAGGATATTGCTAAAAGATGTTTTGGGGCTATTTCTAATATTATCTAAGTATGGACCTTTTGACTTAAGCTATGCATGTATGCATGCATAACAATTTTACTATATTTTAAGATAAAATAAGAATTTTATTTTGAGAATGAATACTAAATTTTATAAAATGCCTTCTCAGTATCTGTGGAGATGAGCATATGATTTTTCTCTTTGGATCCATTAATATGGAAAGTTATGGTAATAAATGTCTTCATACAGCTCTGCATTTGTGGAATACACAACTCATTTGTCTAAAATCTGTCATTCTTTCACTATGATGCTAGATTCTGTTTGCTAATACTTTGTTTAAGAATTCTGCAATGATATTTCTAAATGAGACTGAGCTATAGTTTTATTTGTGTTTGTTTTAGGGGAAGGCTTTATGCCATTGTTATGATAGTTTTATAAAATAATTTGTAAGCTTTCCTTTTTCCTGTACTCTAGAACAGTGTAAATAGCACTGCAGTTGTCTGCTTCTTAAGAATTAGACAGATTGTTTCTATAAAACCAGTTGAACTTAGTTCTTTTTAATAGGTTCAATCTGTGACAATTTTCTTTCTATGTGAATTGTTCTCTTTTTCTTCATTTCCAAGGGTTGGTTCTTGTAATTTGTACTTTTCTATAAAATAATTTCAGTTTCACAGATGTAGCTGTGTAGAATGGGGCAAATAAGTCCTGTATGATACCTTTAATGTTTTCTGTTGAGTTCCTAACACCATTTCTTATTTTGTACATTCTTCCCTTTTGTACTTTTCTTGATTATGATAGCTAACAATTTCTTTTACTGTCCCCCAGTGAAGTAGCTACTTTACTTTCCCTAAAGAAGGCAGGTAGATCTCTTAGGCTCTAGGAGCTATTGGGAGGAACTGCCAAAGGGCTGCCAGGACCCCTATTCCTGCTCTGTGCTTGGTATACAAAGGAACATGGGTTATTTTGACTTCTGTGTTATTTTGGTAAATGCATCCTGAGCTCTCCTAGACTGTGTGTGTGTGTGTGTGTGTGTGTGTGTGTGTGTGTGTGTGTGTGTGTGTGTGTGTGTGTGTGTATCAAGATCAGTGAACTTCAGTCAGATATGCCACTGGAGGTAAAACAGCAAAGAGATGGCTGCAGAGAGTGGGATAGAGAGGCAGCCCTAAGAGGGACATGTGCTGGTGGACTGGAATGATGAGAGTTCCAGGTAGGAAAAGGAATGTAAGATAAAGTTGGGGGAAGCTGGTTATGGGTGTGGCCACAATTTGTCGAGAGGGGGTGTTCTGTGTGGGAATCCTCAGAGCTGTGATTGGAAGAGTGGCCAATGGCACCTAATTCGTGAGGCAGACAGTGACAGGATGACGCAGTGTGTCCAGGAAGGGAGGCTGTCTCTAAGTAGAAAAGGGTGCTGGAGTTTGGTGACACCCCCCACCTCGTAATCCCGACATGCTGAACTGAGACACAAATTCATAGGAGAGGACCTGGCTTGTCTATGGCTGTAGGCGTAACTGTAACTAAGGTTGGAGGTGAATTCCTTTGCCAAAGTGAAGGCCCCTTCACTTTGTGTGTGTGTGTGTGTGTGTGTGTGTGTGTGTGTGTGTGTGTGTGTGTGTGTGTGTGTATGCAGTCAGAAGGGAGACTGGAAGGCTCTGTTGGTCTTTTGGACATGTGGCCTATCCTGAATTATCCCGTTAGAGTCAGGGTTTTATGCCACAGATAGCAGAGATACCATAACCAGGTCTTTTTTGGGTGTTCTCTTTCCTTGCAAAAGAATGCATAATGGAACCCTAAAAAAAGCTCCAGTGATAAAACACACCTACTTTCTATCAAATCAGGTTTTAATACATTGCCTTCTCCCATCGCATGCATTATTTAATTTGTTTGAGATGGAGTGCGATTTTCAGGCTGTATAAATCTGTGGGAATTTATTATTTCTTGACAAGGATTATTGAATGTTGTATTAAAATTTTTAAATTGGTAAATGTTGGATGGTTTAAAAGTTATTAATTAATGTATAACATTAAATACCAATAAATTGCATGGTACATTTATGAACTTATCTTTGAAGGTCATTAAATATGTATATCAGGCAATAAATCTAGCCCCTCCCATAAATCTGTTTGAAGTCATGGTGATTTATGGTTTAGGTGGTCATGGAGGGGCAGTCAACATTGTCATTGGGTGTCCCTGAAATCCTCAAAGGCCACAAAGAAACTCAGCACCCATAACTTTCCATCTGTATTGTTCAGGGGGTGGGAGATAACAGTTTCTGATCCACAGTCATGTCTTGAAGCTGCCACCTGCCATAATGATAGCTGCCATGAGTGGAAGGCCTACTGTTCAATTTTCAAGGTGTAGCCTTTCTAATCCTTACAGCATTCCAAGGAATAAGTGTCATTACTTTATCCAAAGGTCAAGTACCTTCCCTGCTAGTTCTTCCTGAAGTCCCTCCTTCCATAACCCTATTCTGTGCCCCTCTCTGAGCCAGACTTGATTCTAGATCTTCAGAGCTAAAAGGATTCCAGCCCTTATGTCTTCTCTTCATAGTGAGACATCATCATCTGAGGGGCCACACCCGACTGTCCTGGTTCTTGGGGCTGATTAACTGATATTTGCACAGAATTAGTTATCTAGTTAGTCACATCCAGGGCAGCCATCCAATCTCATTTCAAATTTCCCTACTGACAGGAGACTCACCCCTCCTTTTTTTTTTTTTTTTTTGCCTTCAGGATTATTGCTGGGTCTCAGTGCCTGCACTATGAATCCACTGCTTCTGGAAGCTATTTTTCCCTTTTTTTGCCCTTGTTTATTGTTGTTGTTGTTATTGCTGTTGTTGTTGTTGGATAGGACAGAGAGAAATTGAGAGAAGATGGGAAGACCGAGGGGGAGAGAAAGATACCTGCAGATCTGCTTCACCACTTGTGAATTGACCCCCTGCAGGTGGGGAGCCAGGGGCTCGAACCAGGATCCTTACTCCAGTGCTTGCGCTTTGCGCCATGTGCACTTAACCTGCTGTGCTATGGCCTGGTGCCCCTTCTTTTAAATTAATTAATTAGTTAATTAATTAATTAATTATGCTTCCAGGGCATAATTATCACTGGGACTCAGCGCCTGCACTCCGAAACCACTGCTCCTGGAGGCTATTTTTCCCATTTTGTTGCCCTTATTGCTATTTTTGTTGTTGTTATTGTTATTTTTGTCATAGCTGCTGCTGCTGCTGTTATTGGATAGGACAGAGAGAAATAGAGAGAGGAGGGGGATAGAAAGATAGAGAAACTCACCCCTTCTAAGGTCCACTGGTAAACTGCTTGGACTATTAGAAATTCTCTCAATTTATGATTTGGGTAGCTTCTCATCCTTCTGTGTAAATTCTCCATATGGCCTCTAGGGGAGCACTGTGGCCCAGGAGGTAAGTGCTCAAAATATTTTGATCCCCTGTCTGGTCTCAGGAAGGTCACTCTTCCTGGTTCCATCTTTTAAAAACTTTATACTGGTCTGGACAACTTCTGTGACACTGGCAAGCTTTGGGAGACTACTTGGCTAACTGAAAGCTTCCATGACAAGAACTCTTGTGGGGAAACTAAGGGGCCAGAGTGGGAACTCACAAAATCTTATGAAACTTGGTGCTTTGGGGCACGTCACCTGACTACTTTGAAGCCTGTGTCTTTTGTAGAAGTATCCTTAGCTCTTTAGCATTTTGTGGCTCAGGCCTCAGGATGGGTGTAGCTCAGGAAGACAGCTAGGAAGATGACCTGTCCCAAACTGTAAGCTCAGGTGCTGAAAGAAACACATGATGGTGGCCTCTAGCAGTCACCACACATAGTTCATGGCTCACCCGAACTCTCAAATCTGTTCTCAGGCAGCCAATTTTAGAGGACTCAAAGCAATATTTGGGTATCGAGAGAGAGAGAGAAAGAGAGAGAGAGAGAGAGAAAGAGAGAGAAAGCACATTAGCAAGTGTCCTCACTTGGGAAGAATTCCCTACACCATATCCACAGCTTTGCAATTTGTATTCATTCAACAAGCATTTGTTAGACCTTTCTCTTTTTTATGTCAGATACCAGAATATAGAGGTAGGTAGAGGTGCTCTTTAGCCTGTTGCTCTTCTAGGACTGGAGTGGGTCTGGAGGTAGACTGTGGCTTTTCTATCAGTTGTGCCCTCTGTTTAGCTAGCACCTAGATGGCTGTCAGCTTAAGCTGAATGGAGAGATAAATATAGGATGATCTCATGGGATAGTGGCACCCACCAGGCCCTAGCATAACCTGTGACTTTGACATGACCAGGTGGGACTGCACAGGAGGGCATACACCATTGCTTTGGCTCCTGGGATCCTAACCAGCTACTGGGTCTCAGAATCCTGCCTTCCCTCTTTACCATTACGGAGATGATAGGGGAGAGAAGGAGCCTACGCCTTGCCCTTTGCTGGACCCATTTACTCCCTTCCACCTGCTAATTTGACAGGACACTTTCCTTTTCATGACCTCTGTGAGTTGAGCATGGTCTGTGAATGCTTTCCCCCTCTGCTAGTGGGACAGGGAGACCCTGGAAGAAGTCCAGGTGAGCAACCAGGTTGCAGGGAGGGGTATTCCCTCAGCCCTCCTGCCCTTGAGCACAGGAATTTCAGGAGACAGACCAGACCCTGCATACAAGAAGAAGCAACAGGAAGAGTCTCCTCAATAGGCAGCTGGGCCTTGGGATGGAACTGAAGGAGCTCAGGCCATCCTATGCACAGGGTACCCACAAGGCTATTCTTGAGCACCGATAGGCCTCTAAGCTCAGCTTTCAGTTTAGCCTCAAGGTCAGGCCTTGGACCTCCAACATGATGGTCCTGCCATGGCTTCAAGATTCATTCCAGCAGGAGCATAGGAGCTGCCTGGGAAGAGCTGGTGCTGACTGAACCCTGTGGGGTTCTTAGGGGGGCCTATCTCGGGTCTAGATTCCCCGGCATGACCATTCCGTTGGCCACTGGAGCCGGGCGCCAGTGAGAATCAGACCTGAGGCAGCAGGAGTGAATACACTGGGATCTCTCTCTGCGACCCGCAGCAAAAAGCGAGACCAGAGATCACCCAGGACACCATTGCAGGAATAGTGCACTTATTATGTGGCAGAGCAGAGTTTTTAAAGGGTGGTAGGGGGAAGCAGCTTGCTTATACCATATATGGTCAAGACAGTAGGGGATAGAGAAGTGGTGAGGGTCTTTCCAGTAACCGTGGGGTAGAAGGGATAAGGAAGTGAAACCACCAGCTAGCACAGAGCAGGGAGATGGGTCTTTGTGTAGGCAAGAGAGACTGACAGGGGGACTGAAACCTATTAGGCAGGTTCCTTCTTGCCATAGAGGCAAAAAGCCCCCTGAGGAGACTGATGCAAGGCCTATGCCTCCCAGGCATCCAGGGGTCCCCCCCTGGATGGTCCGTGCCATGTTTGACCTCGCCTTATGCAAGGTCCCACAGAACCCCATATTTGCCTGTTTGTGTGGCACCATGCTGCCCTCCCTCCTTGCTGCTCCAGGTCCTTCCTCCCTTTTTTAGCTCACTTCCTGTGGTTGTAGCCCATTTTAGCTTCACATCCACACTTTCAGGTCTTTGCCTGTATAAGCCTTTGTTGGCTGCCTGGTCTCAGTACTTCCCAAGGAGCTTGGAAACCCCTCCAGCTACCCTGCAAAGTGCCTGTCCCCCACCCCATGGGCAATCTTAGTCTTTCCAGCTCCAGCCTCCTGACTGAGCTCTAAATAACAACAGGAGACCAAGGGGCAGGCAATTTGGGGGGTGAACAATTTGACAATTTGAGACAAGGGGCAGGCAATTTGGAAGGACTAGCATATGGGACTCTTGGGGTGGGTGTATCTCAGGCTTTCCCACACAAATTATTAAGCTCCCATCCCACTTATGCTGTGTTGTTCCTTTCCCAAAAGCCAGATGAAAGATCCTATTTACCTGGTATGTAGTAAACCCATTTCACAGATGAGTAAACTAAGAATGTTTACTCTGAAGTCCTGCTACCATTGGGACCAGGCTGGAGGAGGTTTGTCAATCAAGGGGGCATTCTCAATACATCCAGTTACTTGGGCTCTTGCTGGAATCCATTTTAGGTTTGTTAAGGAAAGACCCAAGCAGCTACATTCTATCCAGGATATGGAGTGTCTACTTGTAAAGCCAAGCTCTGGACCAGTGGTTCCTGGCCTTGTACAACCCCCTAGAGAGCTTTACAGATGACAGAGGTTAGTTAGATCCTAACTCCTGGAGACCAGTAGGAACACAGCATGGGCACCTCTGGTGACTAATAATACCCAGGTTTCAGAACTGCTGTCTCTACCCACTGGTTCCTAAACATTCATGTGCACCATCTAAAGGTCTAGACTCCCAGGTCCCACTCACAGGGTCTCTTCTAAAGGCCTGAGAACTTGCATTTATAGACACTCCCAGGTGATGCTTACATGACTAAAACAAGATGGTTTTGACCACAGGTTAGTCCCAGATCCAGCAACTACAGCACTATTGAATAACTTGTTAGAAATGTACATTTCTGGGCCTAGGCCCCACCCCAAACACATTGAACCTGAAACCTGGAGAGCCTCAACCTGTGCTTTATGGACACCCCCACACTCCTATGAAGTGATTCTAATGTACTTTGTAGCCTGAGAGCTGCCACTCAAGACCTTTTGACATCATGGTCTCAGACTTGGGCTCTGAGGTGAGCTCAGTACCTTGAGGACTCTAAGGACTGGTGATGCTGAACTCATGTGGCCCCAGCACCTACGCCAGCAGGGTGTGTGAGACAGCCCGGCAGGAAGAGGATATCAGAAGTGCCTTCACTTGGCTCCAGACAGATGCAGCCCAGGCTGTCTTTCTATGTGATGGTTCTCACACTTGTGTTTGGTGCAGAGTCAGAGTGAAATTGCCAGATCCTGTCAGACAGTCGGTTGCCCTAGCAACCCTGCAGCTGCTGAAGAGAGAGAGAGAGAGAGAGAGAGAGAGAGAGAGAGAGAGAGAGAGACTTACCAGGCATCAGGCTCCCATCTCCCCACCCCCATCCCAAGTCTCATGTGAGCTGCTGGCTGCCTTGGCTTTCTAGTGATCAGGGATTTCTTCCAGGGTTCCAGCATGCAAGGGATGTCCATATAAAATGATCAGACACCCAGATGTATTGCTCTGTTTTTTAAGTCCCTCATGCCTGCCTTCAAACACAAATTGTGGGTATGTGCCAGTGCCTCAGGTGTCAAGGACAAACTAGATGGATAGCATCTCTTGGCAGCACTTGTGAAGCCATGTCTGCAGCCCTAGAGTCTTTGGGAGCCCATTGAGCTGGTAGAAACCTATCCAGTTCAGCTGTGGGTCCTCTACAGAGTTAGGTGCCCAAACCAGATCCAGGCCCATCAGATGGCACCCATCTCAGAACTCAGCTTAGCCAATGTGGATTTTTTTCAGAGCTGGGAAAGGACTAGGATAGACAACTGTCCCTAGAACCTAGGAACCTGGCATCTGTTAGGCTATAGCAGTAGACATGAGAACCCCACAAAGAGGTTTGTTGGGGACTCAGTTAACCCCTTCAAATAAGGATGGAAGGAGTCCTTAAGAAGTGGAGTTCCCAGTGAAAAGGAGGGGAAATATACAGGTCACTGGAGTGCAGGCCAAGGAAACTGAATCAGAATGCATTCCCATGAATGTGAACCATGTCCAGGGAAAAGGGGTTTAGGGAATGCTGTATATACCAGCTTGGGCCCAGGGGCTAGGTGGTGGTGCACCTGGTTGAAAGCACCTACTACCCGCTTGGGCCCACCTGCTTTGAAATAGGACGTGACAGACAAAAAGAAGGATCCCAAACCATAATCAGTGGGGAAATGGAGGAGCCAAGAGGTCCCTGCCCTGACCAGGGCTGACTCCTAGTCAGGCAGTCTAGGCAAGTGCTGATGCCTGGGAGCCTTCTGGAGAGAATTTCTGAAGTTTTACTTTATTTATTCACTTTTGTTGCTCTTGTTTCATTGTTGTAGTTATTATTGTTGTTGTTGTTGATGTCATTGTTGGATAGGACAGAGAGAAAAATGGAGAGAAGAAGGGAAGACAAAGAGTGGGAGAGAAAGATAGACACCTACAGACCTGCTTTACCAACTATGAAGTGACTCCCATGCAGGTGGGGAGCAGGGGGCTTGAACTGGGATCCTTACGCTGGTCCTTGTGCTTTGCGCCACCTGCACTTAAACCGCTGTGCTACCGCCCGACTCCCCTAGTTTTACTTTTTTTTTTCTTTTTACATTTGACAGTAAATACAATAGTTTGTACAAGCATAACATTTCCCAGTTTTCCATATAATAATACAACCCCCACTAGGTCCTCTGTCATTCTTTTTGGACCTGTATTCCCCCACCACCCAATCCAGAGTCCTTTACTTTGATGCAATACACCAACTCCAGTTCAGGTTCTACTTGTGTTTTCTCTTCTAATCTTGTTTTTCAACTTCTGCCTGAGAGTGAGATCATCCCATATTCATCCATTTTTGACTTATTTCACTTAACATGAATTTTTCAAGCTCCATCCAAGATCAGCTGAAAACAGTGAAGTCACTGTTTTTGATAGCTGAGTAGTATTCCATTGTGTATATATACCACAACTTGCTCAGCCACTCACTCATATGTTACTAGACACCTGGGTTGCTTCCAGGTTTTGGCTATTACAAGTCGTGCTGCTAAGAACATATGTATACACAGGTCTTTTTGGATGGGTGTGTTGGGTTCCTTAGGATATATCCCCAGGAGAGGAATTGCAGGATCATAGGGTAGGTCCATTTCTAGCCTGCTGAGAGTTCTCCAGACTGTTCTCCACAGATGTTGGACCAATTTACATTCCTACCAGCAGTGCAGGAGGGTTACTTTGACCCCACAACCTCTCCATCATTTGCTGCTGGTACCTTTTCTGATGTATGACATTCTCACAGGAGCGAAGTGGTATCTCATTGTTGTCTTTATTTGCATTTCTCTGACAATCAAAGACTTGGAGTGTTTTTTCATGTGTTTCTCAGCCTTTTGGATCTCTTCTGTGGTGAATATTCTGTCCATGATCTCTCCCCATTTTTGGATGGGGTTATTTGGTTTTTTGTTGTTGAGTTTGGCAAGCTATATATTTTGGTTATTAAACTCTTGTCTGATGTATGGCATGTAAAGATCTTCTCCCATTCTGTGCAGGGTCTCTTGGTTTGGGTATTGGTTTCTTTTGCTGTGCAGAAGCTTTTTAGTTTGATGTAGTCTCATAGACTTATACTTGCCTTAGTCTTGAAAAAAAAGTCTTTTTATTTATGTATTATTGGATAGAGACAGAGAGATTGGGAGGAGGAGTGGGAGATAGAGAAGAAAAGAGACTGACACCTGCAGCCGTGTTTCACCATTCATGAAGCTTTCTCCCTACAGGTGGGGAGCGGGAACTTGAACCTGCATCCCTACACACTGTAATGTGTGCACTTAACTAGTACCACCGTCTGGCCCCATGAAGTTTTTTTTTTTCTCTCTTTCAGATCAAATGTCCTACAGTATAATGCCAGGGTGAGATCCTGAGTTTGATCCCCAGCACTGAATGTTCTAGGATGATGCTCTGGTTCTCTCTCTCTCTCATATATATATATCCCTGTGGTAGTTGAAGTGTCATTTCCCTGGTTCCCAGGTGAACTGAGCTGCACTTGGACTATGATGTGCATTGCAATCATTCTCAGGCCCTGAACTAGGAGGACTGAATTGTCACTGTGTCAGTGTTTCTGAGCCTTCAACTCTGAACTCTGTGTGTGAGACAAGTGCTGAGGTGTTTCATCTGCTACACTTTTGCAGAGCTTGACTTCCAGAAGTATGCTGGAAGCCCCAGGAAGGTGAAGGGGTGTAGAATCAATCATTTGTTCCTCTCATCACTGCCTCTGCATGCATGGCGTCCTCTGAGATGTGTGGAAACTGCAGCAGACCCTTCCCCTGTGGAGGTAGATCAGGTGAATAAATACAACTCAGGGGTCCAGGAGAAGGTTCTCAGAGTTCACAGACCTCCAGTGAACTAGAGTGGTGTCCAGAGCTGAGGGTTAGGGGTGCCTTCCATTCTGTGAACTACTTGAACATTCAAATAAAGGGGGGGGGTAGTGCTCATACTCTTTTCCAACTTCAAAAACAGATTAACAATAATATCACCTGTACAAAGGTACAAAATATAAACAAGAATACACTTGCACCTTCTGGAGGAAATCCTGCAGGGGTCACAGCTCTGGGAGGGTACAGTCAGATCCTCTTAAATCTGAAAGCATAGGGCATGTGCATATTGGGGTTCATTCACCAGGGCCAGCTCCAAGTCCTACAGTGGCAGACTAAGGTGACAGTTTTGGTGCGGGAAGGTCCAGAAATGCAATTTGATTCTAACACCCCATGCTGGTGGTGGAACTGAATGGCATTTTGCAATTTAATAACCCCTTCATTGTGTGATAATATTATGCCTGGGGGAAAAAGCCTTTAAACCTCCTTAGGGTTTACATTTTCTTACCTCTTAAAAAAGATGGAAAATAAGTCTCCTTAGTGCTGCGGGGGCCAAGTGTTCCTCCATTGCCTGCACCCCGCAGGAAGTCTTGACTAGGCCAAGACTTCTCTGATTGTACTGCAAAGAATAGTACTCAGCTAGACTTTGGAATTTTAAGGGAGAAGCTGCCTGCTGCTCCCCCAACCCAGTGAAATGTACAGCTTTTACTTTAAAAGCATAATGTGTAGTTAGATGTGCATTTGTGTTTGATGAATATCCAGTACCCCCCATCTCATTGTCAAGGCAATGAGAAAAATTCTTGAGACGTATTGGGCAAAAAGGTCTCAGATTATTTTACTGTGGACTGTAAGTCATAAATTCCCCAATAAAGAAATTAAAAAATGAAAGACCTCAGACATGATCCATGGCCTCCCTTCTTCCTGAAAAGTCCACAGTTAGAGTTTTCTGTCATACCTTATGGGTTGTGCTGATCTATCTGAGCAATGTTCTGACCCTAGGGACAATCCTGAAATTCTCTTTGGATTTTTTCATTCATTCCTCAGAATGGTGAACATAATTTCCCCCTTTTCCTTTCAGGTCTAATCCTCTCTTCCCCTCCAAGCCACTCATGACACTATTACTCCATCCAAATGTCCTTTCTTTTTCCTCCTCTCTCTCTGGGTCTTGATGGAGCCAGAATTCAGAGCCCTCTTATCCTCTTCCTCCTACCACTTCTCAAACACTGGGAGTATGAATCAAAATTATTTTGGGGTGCAGAAGGTAGGAGTTCTGGCTTCTGTAATTGTTTCTCCACTGGATATGGGCATTGGCAGGTTGATCCATACCCCCCAACCTGTTTCTAGATTTCCCTACTGGGGTAGAGCTCAGGAAAGGTGAGGTTCCAGGACACATTGGTGAGGTTGTCTGCCCAGAAAAATCTGAATGGAAGCATCTGCAGCTTGGTGTCTGGACATAAAAGTTAGATAAAATGGTTAATGAACAGGAACCAAATAGTAGGAACAGAACAGATGAGATTAAGGATCTTAGTATGGAAGAAAGCTAGGAAGTCCATTTTAGGCATTTTTCCAAGGGCCCACAACTATGGCAGTTTTTGCTTGAGTTTGATAAGTAGCATGAAGTTGGATAAAAATTGTCTGAGAAAAAAGATGTCAGAGTACAGAAAAGGGCTAGAAAGTTGGATTAGGGCAGAGAGTATTTCCCATTCTTAAAAAAAAATCCTATGGATAAAATTAATTATTTATCTAAAAAAAAATAGACTTTCAGCCTCCACACTAGAGAGAAGTAGATTTTGTTTCATGTGGGAGCTCACAGTCCTTGGTATCTGGCTGTAGTAGAGTCAGATTTGGCACATCCAGTCTTCCCTGTCTTCTCTGTCTCCCACTGAGGCCCAGAGGATAAGCAGAAGGGACCCGCTTTCCTCATTCTTGTGGCCTGTCCATACCACACTCGTTGTACAAAGACACTGAAAAAAGCCCTCTGGGCAACACAGGAGGTGATGTAGTAACTAAAGCATTAGACTTGCATGAACCAGAGTTGGCTCTTGCTGTCTCTCCTCTGCTCTCCTCTGCTCTCCTCTGCTCTCCTCTGCTCTCCTCTGCTCTCCTCTGCTCTCCTCTGCTCTCCTCTGCTCTCCTCTGCTCTCCTCTGCTCTCCTCTGCTCTCCTCTCCTCTCCTCTCCTCTCCTCTCCTCTCCTCTCCTCTTCTCTCTCTCTCTCTCTCTCTCTCTCCTTTCTCTTTCATGTTAATGAATACATTAATCTTAACAACAAACTGTTGGACTTCCTGGAGAGTCCTGGAGTACCATATGAAGTATCTTCATGTTTGCATCAACCCAGACCTGGGAGCCACGAAGCAGGCAGGTGCCCAGGGTAGCCCCACAAAATGTGGCCCAGACTCTGGGGTTTGTAGGAGTCCCGGAGAGCCCATCCTTCTGTGCCAAAGGGTTCATTCTTTTCTCAGGTTTCCTATTCCCTGTTAAAGGCTAGACATCACTTTTACACAGAAAAAGACCAGTTCCTCCCAAACACAGTGATGCTCCTGGGTCTTGCTTCAGAAACCCCAGAACTGGCATGACATTAGTTGCAGAATCTGCCATTTCTAGGTAGGAGAGAAAGCAGGGGTGGGGGTGGAGGGGTGGGGGGGGGGAGAATGAGTCACTATAGTCAAAGAAGAGGTGGCACAGCAAGACTTGAAAGCATGAGGCCTTGAGTTCAGTCTCTGTGCCAGGTGATGTCCTGATCTTCTCTCCCTCTCTCTTATTGAATAAATCCAGTTTTCACAAGCAAAGATGGGAAAATGTGGTGCATATGAGATGGCCTGCTTCTCCAGCTGGAAGGGATAGTGCTGGTTTTTGTCATGGTCCCTGTCCCTCTGCCAAGCCTCTCTGACCCCATGTCCTGACAGAAGCAAGTGCACTGCTTCCCAGGGCACCCAGCCCTCCCACACTGCTTACCTTGCTGATGGATATTGGGGTCTCAAGAGAACCTCAACCTGCAGTAAATCTGGTTGGGTCCTTCTGAAGAACAGTGTCCCCTAGCAGGAACTCATTGTCACTTTTGATTTAACCATATGAAGCTCAGGGAACACCAGAATGAGTGTCCTAATCACATAATTACATTAGTGCCGACTCCAGAGAGTCAGCAGGCTGCCTGCGTCCTCGTGTTCAGGCCTCTGTTTCCCGAGGTTTCACAGATGGCCCAGATAGAACATTCCTTTTCCAGATGACTTGCCTTGGTGACTGTCCAGATGGAGCTTCACAGAAGGATTGTGCAGAGTCTGTTTGAGATTCAGGGATTAGTGAAACCACAGCAAGAGCCATTTAGATCTTCCAGCCTGAAGTAAATGAGGGAAACTGAGGCCAAAAGACAGCAAGTGACTTGCTTAAGGTCACACACCACACAGTTAGACTAGTACAACTGCCAAAACCATGGTGAGTTCCTTCTTTCTGGTGTAATAGATTTAGAAAGCATTAAGGCTTAATTAAAAATGTAATGAATTCACTTTTTTTAAAAAAAAATTTTAACAGTTAAAAAAAGGATAATCTTGGGGACTAGTCTGAGATTGAGTACGCTTGTTGACTCAATTTGGTTATTTTTTTTAAATTTATTTTTGGTGTTTTTTTTTTGGTTTTTTTTGCCTCCAGGGTTATCACTGGGGCTCAGTGTCGGCACTACGAATCCACTGCTCCTGGATGAAATCTTTTCCCACTTTTTTATTGGATAGTACAGAGAGAAAATGAGAGAAGAGGGGGAGATAGAGAAGGGACAGCAAAGATAGACACCTGCAGACCTGCTTCACCGCTTATGAAGCGACCCCCCTGCAGGTAGGGAGTGGGTACCAGCCTGGGTACTTGTGCTTTATACTATGTGTACTTCCTCTTGACCTCCATTAATTTTTTTATTTATTATGTTTTTTGAAGATAGAGAGATACATAGAAAGAAACCACAGCGTCAAAGCTTCCTTCAATGCAGTGGGAGCTGAGCTCAAATCTGGGTCTCGAATATGGCAAAGCAGCACAATATCCAAGTGAACTCTTTTGCTGGTTCAGTTTAGTTCCCCATCCCACCCCCACCCCCACCCCAGATGGGTGCAGCTCAAGTTCCTGGACCCAAAATCCACTGATATGTTTCTATAGAGATTTATTTTTTTTGATATTTATTTATTTATTTATTTATTTATTTTATTTTCCCTTTTGTTGCCCTTGTTGTTTCTCATTGTTGTTGTAGTTATTATTGTTGTTGATGTCGTCGTCGTTAGATGTTGTTAGATAGGAAAGAGAAATGGAGAGAGGAGAGGAAGACAGAGGGGGGAAGGAAAGACAGACACCTGTAGACCTGCTTCACCGCTTGTGTAGCGACCCCCCACACACACACACAGGTGGGGAGCCAGGGGCTCGAACCGGGATCCTTATGCCAGTCCTTTCGCCACGTGTGCTTAACCCGCTGCACTTCCGCCTGACTCCTTCTTTTTTTACTTCTTTTTTTTAATATTTATTTTATTTATTTATTCCCTTTTGTTGCCCTTGTTGTTCTATTGTTGTAGTTATTATTGTTGTTGTCATTGTTGGATAGGACAGAGAGAAATGGAGAGAGGAGGGGAAGACAGAGAGGAGGAGAGAAAGATAGACACCTGCAGACCTGCTTCACCACCTGTGAAGCGACTCCCCTGCAGGTGGGGAGCCGGGGTTCGAACTGGGATCTTTATGCCGGTCCTTGTGCTTTGCGCCACCTGCGCTTAACCCGCTGCGCTATAGCCCGACTCCCCCCCCCCCCCCCCCCCGCCTGACTCCTTCTATAGAGATTTCTATAGTTCTGAGGGGGGGGAGGAGAGAAACCTGCCTGGATGAGGTGAAGTCCCACGTTTGCAGTTCCATCCTCCCATGGAGGATCCTCAGAACAGGAGTTTATGACTCTTGGCTGGTAGCTTCTCCATCTGTCCCCAGTGCTTGTATTCTTTCTTCCTGTCTGTGACTGTGGGCTCAGTGTCTGAGGGGGCTGCTTGTTTGTTTCCCAAGTACTCTGCACTCCCCCCTCATTCCTGGGGAATGAAAAGCTTTTCTAGGGGATGTAAGTCTGTCCAGGTGTTTCTGTTATTATTATCATTTTTTTAAATGTAGCACTGGGGAATGAACCCAGGGCCTCATGTGCATGAAATATGGCTGCTAAGTGTCTTCTCCAGGCCAGTCTTTTATTTATGAACTTTCTGAGACTAAGAGAGAAGAGGGAGGGAGAGACAGACAGAGGGAGAAAACACAGCACTGCTATAGCATCCATAGAGCCCCACTAGTGCTATCTGATAAGATTTGTGCTCTGCCAGGTGAGCCATCTCCAGCCCCATTTTGATCTTTTAAATCATGTTTCTTGCAGCCTCAGAGAAAGGGCACTCACTGGGCCCTGCTGCACTGGTGGTGAGAGACTGGTTGGTGGGGCTATCACCACTCATGGGACACCCTCCTGAGCCACCCATCCACAAGACCTGACATCACTTGATACCCACAGCAACTGCATCTCAGCCCTGAAGCTTTCAGGTGCTTTCCTTCTGCTGTGTCCCCTGGGCTCCTGCAAAGAAATGCCATTTCATGCCTGCTATCTCAGAAGTGTGCCCTGAGCCACCATGTTCAGCTGATGTCAGGGACATGGGAGAGAAGGGCTAAAAATAGCTCCTATTTGATGTGCAGCTCTCTGGGGCCAAGCTGCCAGCTCCCTTCCTCCAAGCTGGAGGGAGAAAAGAAGGAGGAATAGAAGGAGGAGAGGAGAGAGGAGAAAGAGAGGGATGAAAGGGAGGAGGTGAAGGAGGGTGGTAGAGGGACATGAGGGGGCAGTTTGGCAGTGGGAGGTCTGCTGCTATATTCACACTCAGCACTGGAACCCTCTGCCCTCAGAGCACTCTTCCCACTGGACCAGGCTGGGGTGGGGGGAGATCCTCAAGCCCCAGACCTTGCACTTTAGGTGGCTTGGAAGGAATTTGAAGGTGAGATGTGTGCATGGAGTCACCCATGTAGCCAATGTGTAAGTATGAGTACACCCATGTTGTGTCCAGTAAACTGGGGTGGAAGAATCAATGGACAGCTTGGTCCCTGTCTTCCCTCTGTGAGCTGTGTCTCAGGCGTCTGACATCTGACATATTACTTGTTGAAATGACTGTTTTTTTGTTTTGTTTTGTTGTGTTGTGTTGTGTTGTGTTTTTTTCCCTCTATAGGCTCTGTGCCTTTACTGATTTAGATGGGCCTATCTCTGGACTTGTCTTTCCACTCTCTGTGTTTCTCTCTGTTTGTCGGTACCGAACCTTTTGAGGGGTGCCGTAGCCTTAAAGTCAGGTAGGGAGAATTCTTTCAATGTGTTCTTCTTTTTAGGGTTTTTACTGTTTTAGTTTCTTTCCACATAAATATTAGGACTGGTTCAGCTATGCTTTAAAAAAGCATCCCATTGAATTTGTGTTAAATGTGCAGATGAATTTGGGGAAAAATTGTTATTCTTTTATCACTATATTGAGTCTTTCACCTCATGATCATGGAATATACACATTTAAGTTTTCTTTGATTTCTTTCACTAGAATCTGGCAACCTTGACATACAGACTCTTAACATTTTATTAGGTTTGTTTCTAAGCAGCTCATTGTGGGAGGGGCTAATTGAAATGGTATGTGTTGGTAACATTTCAATTTCCTATTGTCCATTAATATTCTAGAAATATATATATATATATATATATATATTGATTTTCATATACTGAGCTCGTATCGTGAGACTGATAAACTTCTAATGGGCTCTGTAGGAGTTTTTGTATATTCCCTGGAATTTTCTTTCTTTTTTGAAAGTTTTTTATTGGGGTATTAATGGTTTATAGTCAACAGGAAAATATAATAATTTGTACATGCATAATATTTCCCAGTTTTCCACATAACAATTCAACCCCCATCCCTGGAGTTTTCTATCTGGCTCATCATATTACTCACCAATAGGGTAGGCTTTGCATTCCCATTTGTGATCAGTGTATGCTTCACACTTTTTCCCGACTTATTGCATTGGCTAAGGCTTATGTTATGACACTACATAGGAGAGATAGGGCTATAGACATTATTGCCTCAGTCTTACCTTAAGAGGAAAATATTCAGATTTTATCTGTAAATATAACACTAACTGCAAGTTTTTGTAAATGTCCTTCATCGGTGTCAGGATAAGGAGGTTATCTTCTGTTTCTGGTTTGCTGAGAGTTGTTGTTTTGTTATGAATGGATGTTGAATTCTGTCAAGTACTTTTTCTGAATCAATTGATGTGATCAATTGGTTGATCCTGTTAATATCATTAACAGGATCAACCAATATGATGACTGTATAGCTTGATTTTTGTTTTTATTATTTGATGTTTTGCCAGGGAACAAACCCAGGGGCTCATGTATGTGCAATACTTCTGAGCTGCCTTCCTGGCCTGATTTTTATTCCATATATTTAGAGTGAGAAGAAAAGAGGATGAGAGTTACCAGAGCACTTCACCATCCATGGAACTCCACTAGTACTATCCAGTGGTGCCAGGCATTGAACCCAGGGACTCACACCTGGGAGGCAAGCATTTTACCACTAAGCTACCTCTTGGGCTTCTGACGGTGTTTTGAATATCAAACTAGATTTATATTCCTAAGATCACCCCCTACTGGCTATTTGTATCATTCTTTCTATATAACTAGATGTGATGTGCTAATATTTTGTTGAGGATTTTGGCATCAGTGTTTATGAGGAACATTTTCTGTAGTTTTTACTACCTTGCACATTATTTTCTAACTTTGGTATTAAATTTATGCTGACCTCATAAAACAAATGGGCAAGTATTCCTTCCTTTTACATTTTCTAGGAAAATGTAATGTGAGTTCTGTTTCTACTTTACAATTCAATAGACTTTACTACTTTTCTTAAGGAGGATTTTCTAAGTTTTAAACTCCCCCAAAGCTGAATTCAACCCTATTGGGTCTTTGAAGGTAGGTTGTTCTTTATAATCAGAGGACTCAGAGTGTTATTTCTGAGAGTGTTATAACAAGAAAACCAGTCAGGTGACCCTGTTCAGCCTCCTGCCCTACACAGAAATCCTTGATTTGCCACACCAGCCAGTCTTAGGAAAAGCCTGAGATAATATCCCCACTGTAAAGGTGTGACATGACTTGGGAAAGATCTCTGAATCACCTGACCCATAACTGGCTGTGTGATTTTGGAGAAATCACTCATCTTCTCTGAGCCTCTAGTTAGCCAATAGGAAAAAGAGAATGATAGCTGAGTTTCCCTCAGAGTGCTCAAGGAACTAGAGAGTTCTGCTCCGGGTGCCCAAAGAGATGTGTATGGGAGGGAGAACTGGGAGAGAGATAAGCAGAAAGAGAGCAGCTGGGAATGGAGTGTCAGCTATGGCTTCTTGGCTCCAAACTGTTCTCACAGGCATAATTAGATTTCATACATTCATTCATGCAACAGGTCCTGGGGGCCTGATTTTGGATCCAAAACTTTATAGCTGAATATAGAGAGGCACAGAAAAGTTAGGAAAGTTTTCTCCAGGTAGCACAGCCCTTGGCAGAATAGGAAGAGAGCTTTAAGTTTTAGGGGAACAGCTTGGAGTAAATTCAGAGGACAGGGTTAATTGACCTGCCACTGAGGGGGTATGGGGAGGAGTTACAAGGCCTAATCTGAGAGTTTGAAGCCCAGCCCAACCAATCATGGAACTATAGGTAAACCAAGTCTGTCTAGCTATCTATCTATCTCAGCACTGGAAAACTACTCAAGAACCCTGTACGTGCTCAATGCTGTGAGTGGCATCTTAGCCCATTTTTTCTTTATCATTATTATTATTTTTTAATTTCAGAGAGAAATAGGTGAGAGAAAGAGAGAGAGAGAGAGAGAGAGAGGCAGACAGACACTGCGAGAGAAGAGACACCACGGCACTGTGTCACCATCCATGTGTTCCCTTGTGGTATCAGAGCTTGAACCTGGGGTCTCAAGTATGGCAAGACACATACTGTTCCAGAGGAACTCTTTCTAGGTACCAAGGCACAACTAAACTGCACAGCCTCAGTTGCCATCGATAACTGAGTGATGCTGTGGTGGGGTCTTCATAAGATGGTGTTGAGCATTAAATGAGTTCATAAGATGACTATGCTTGTTGCTAGCTAGGACCATCACACAAACATCAGAGATGATTCTTTTTTAGAGCATAGGCTGGCTTTTGGGCTCTGTGCAGTTGATCAAATGATGAGGCACCCCCCCCACCACCACCCCAATAAGTACAGCCCCAGCTTGGGGTGGTGACTGCCCAGGGCCAAGAATGAGCTACCTTGCGGAAAGTAGCCAGGTGGTATCCAGGAAGTGACCTCCACCCCCAACCCCCCCTCCACCTCACCCTCACTTTTAGACCCATACACTTCTAAGTCGGAGGTTCCTGGAGTGCATTTTGTGTTCCTAGGAAAGAGGATACATGTGACAGAAGGAGAAGCAAAATCCAGGCGGAGAGGAAATGGGTGTCTTCTCTCCTAAACTACCTTTCTGGAGCCTGCCGGGAGGGGCAGTAGGGAAGGGTTTAGGGGAGCAGGAGCCCCCACCCCCCTTCTGTCTCCTGCTGATGCTAGGGCCTCTCGAGGGGACTCTGCAGCCGCCTGCAGCCCCTGGCACCCCGCGCTGCGGCATAGGGGAGTGCGGGCCTGGTGAAGCCAGCAGGCGGCGAGGATGAGATCACCGCGGAGTAGCCTCCTGTGTAGCTTGAACTCTGGCGCCACCTGGTGGTCACAGCTAAGGCTGTCTCAGGACAGAGACTGGAGGTCACTTAGACCCAATACAGCCTTTCCTGTTCCCTGAATCCCCAAGGACCTCAGGGAAGAGGAGGGGATAGGAGCCAGTTGGCATGGGAGAGAAGAAAAGCACTGGATGGGAAATATTGCATTTCAATCTTGCTTCAGCTTCTGCTTCTGCTTCAGAGTGGGAATTGTGAGATGGGCGATTGGATGTGACTTGTGCACTCCAGGCTTGTTTAGCCACTAGCACAGGGCTGTGAGACCCTCATTTTGCCTCTAACACCCCTTCTCCACCCTGTTTTCTTCCCATACTCTGAGGTATTCTCAGAGAAGGAACTCTTCCCGTCACCTCTGAAGGTACAAGAGACAGCCAGTACAACAGACAAGCTCCAGGACAGACAGATAAGACTAGAGACAATAGGAGAGGGGATGGAAAAACAGGACTGACAGTGCTCCTTGAGCCAGGGGATAGGCCCAGAATTTCCTCTGAGACATCTGGGAAGCTAGGGGGGGTGGTGTGATAGCATTCATTTTCAGTATGCACCTGGGCTGCTGGGAATACTGTTTGTGTAACTAGCTAGGAGACTTTGGTTGTCATCCACCAAAAAGGCGTGTGGTAGGGAATTGACTGGAGGTGGTGACAGAGACAGAGATATAGACACCCCCCACTACCTCCACAGTTCACCAGGGGCCCCAGAAAATGCTTGAAGATCATGGGGTCTGCCCAGGAGACAGTGTGTTCTCCCTGTTCTAGTTTAGGGTCTACATTTTGTAAAGCAGATAATATCCATTTCCAGAGGTGGGTAGGGACACGTATTCTGATGGATTCTAACTGCACCTCCAAAGTTGTGTTTTCAGACTTCTCTTTGAGCCTGGACCTGACCCTGCTTCACAAAACAAACTGACTCAGAGTCCATTCTCCCTTTGATCAGGGCTGGATGTTAGAGCTTCTGGAAATGTAGGTCAAAGCAGGGCTTGGAGCTTTTAGGCATGAGCCCCCAGTACCCAGTGTCTCTCCCCAGTTTCCCCATCTTCCCTGTGAGGTGAGTTCTTTACCTGTGTGAAAGAAGAGTAGCAGAAACAGAGTGGCTGTCTTTAGTCCCAGGTCCTGCAGTTATAAATGAAAGAGTTGGCTTTTAACCCAGACCCATCACCTTGAACTGTATTCCCTTCCTTTGCCTCTGTTTCTCTCCTGTGGAACAATGTGGGTACCTTTGTGTAACTTCATCCACTGTGTATGGAGGCTCCTTTGCAACCACAAAGGGACACCTGGTCTCTAAGGTCCAGCTTCTGGGAGTCCACAGCTTATTGTCTCTTAACTAGCCACGATGCCAGTGTCAGTGAGGTGGTCTTCTTGGCTCCCCACTGTCCTATTCCCATTCTCCCCTAAGACCCACACCTACCTAGGGCTAGGATCCTGGGCAGGCAGCCTTGGTGATCAACACAAATCTTACAAATTCAAGTGTCCTTCCCTTCCTCCTCCAGAAAAGGGACAAAAACACCCCACCCCCACCTCCACCCCCACCCCCACCCCAGTGTGTTCCTCTGGGGATCTTGAAGCTGACAAATACCACTCACCTCTGAGCTCACCTAGGATACTTCCTGGTGAGCCAAGGAGTGCATCTGGTTCCACTCTCCCATTTTATTTTATCTGTTCATTTGTTATTTATTAACAAGAGAGAGAACTAGAACCACAACATCACTATGGCATATGCAGTCCTGGGGATCAAACTCAGGACCTCATACTTACAAGCCCTGTGTTCTGCTACTGCAAACCTCCCAGCTACTGTTTATGTATTATATTAGTAATTTACAAAAATTATAAGATAATAGGGGTACAATTCTATGCCATTTCCACCACCAGAGTTCTGTATCCCTATCCCCCTTCAGTGGAAACTGCAATAGCTCTCCCAAGGTCACAGATATGGGTTGGCTCCATATTTACACACATATATATATGGTGTGTATGTATGCCATTTTCTTCTTTAAATTTAAATATTTTTTTATTTATTATTGAGTATAGATAGAGAAATTGAAAGGGAGGGGGAGATAAAGAGGGAAAGAGACAGAGAGACATCTGCAGGCCTGCTTCACCACTCATGAAGCTTTCCCCCTGCATATGGGGACCAGGGACTTGAACCTGTATCCTTGTGCTCTGTGATGTGTGTTTGTAACGAGGTGTGCCACCATCTGGCCCCTCCCATTTTTCTATGGTCCTGGCTTCACTTCTTTTATTTTTTTATTAGTGATTTACAAAACTACAAGATAACAGGGGTACGTTTCCAAACCTTTCCCACCACCAGAGTTCTGTGTCCCCATTCCCTCCATAGAAAACTGCAATAGTTCTCACAAGATCAAAGATATGAGTTGACTATTATTTCTATAGCTATATATATATATATATATATATATATATATTTATGTATGTTTGCCTAATTTTTCTGTGGCCCTGACTTCTCTTCCTTTCTAAGTCATAGCTACTACTTCTGAGTGTCCTTCCCTTTTTTTTTTCCCTTCTCTCTCTGAGTCTTGATGGAACTGGAGTTCAGAGTCCTCTGGTCATATTCCCTTAACAGTTACCCCTCTGGGAGTATGAACCAATGGTGCAGAAGGTGGAAGGTCTGGGGTGCAGAAGGTGGAAGGTCTGGGGTGCATAAGGTGGATGCAGGAGGTGGAAGGTCTGGCTTCTCTGCAGGACATGGATGTTGACAGCTCAATCCATACCCCCAGCCTATTTCTATATTTTTCCTAGGGCTCTGGAGAGGTGAGGTTCCGGGACATGTTGGCTCAGTCATCTGGCTAAGGGAGGTCAGGATGGAATCATAGTAGCATCTGGAACTTGATGGCTAAAAGGCAGTGAGATATTAAGCAGGATAAAGTGTTTAATAAACAGAAACCAAAGAGTAGGAATAGAGCAAATGAGAATAGAGACCCAAAGTTATAAAAAAGCTAGGAAGTCTACTTTAGGTGTGTTCCTAGGGGCCCATGACTTTCCTTAAGCTTGATAGCTAACATGAAGGTGGACTAGAGATATTGTCTGAGATTATGGTGTCAACGTTGAGAATAGAACTTGAAAGCCAGATTAGGACAGAGAGTATCTCCCAAACTTGAAAAATATATGTAGCTACAATTAACTATTAACTGTGTTGATCTGACCTGGGACGCATGTATATTCATACTTAGCGTAGGAGCCTGTAAAACTTCCAAGTCCCTATCAGCCTGAGTTCACAGTCAGGAAGCTTCTAGGCTGCACTTATTTTAAGATCAGTGTTTCTCATGTGGCAGAGTAGGATGGCCCAGCCTCCCTTCAGAGAGTAGGGCCGTCTCTACCATTCAGCGACTATTTATTTATTTTATTTTAGTGTGTTACTAGGAGATGAACTCAGGGCCTTAAAAATGAGTGATATTGCTGAGCTGCCTCCCATTTTCATCCTGGATTTTCATAGAGAGAAAGGAAAGAGGGGGGGAGGGAAAAGAAGGAGGAAGAGGAGCAGGAGGATGAAGAGAAGGAGAATAGGAAAAGAGAGAGAAAGAAAAAGATATCAAAGTATGATTCCACTATCCATAGGTCTCCCCTGCACACACCCTCTGTCTTCCTTTGTACCACCCATAGCACTTCCATGTGGTGCTGAGAGCTAAACCCAGAACTTCACACATGGAAAGATGGAGCTCTACCAACTAAATTTTCTTCTGGGCCCCCAGTTATCATTTTACAAACATGCAAATTGAGGCCAAGAGGAATTGGACTTGACATAGGGGTTAGATCCCTACTTTGTTTCCCCTTGTTTGCCTGTGACTGTGGGCTGGAAGCACCCCCCCCCCCAAGAGCCTCTACAAACATCCTGGGGGGCCCTAGAGTGTAAGGGTGGGTGGTAGCGAAGGTGGTGATTTGGTGGGAAACAGATCCTTGGCAAGTCCCCCCCAATCCATGCTGTCTGTGTTCTGTTCTGTCTCTCTGGGCAGGTACATCCGCACCATGTACTTGGGGATTCAGAGCCAGCGGCAGAAGGAACACCAGCGACGCTTCTACTGGGCCATGATGTACGAATACGCGGACGTAAACATGCTGCGGCTCCTGGAGACCTTCCTGGAGAGCGCGCCCCAACTGGTGCTACAGCTCTGCATCATGATCCAGAAGAACAATGCAGAGACTCTGCCCTGTGAGTCCTCCCCACCCCTGCTAGGAACCACTCTGGGTGGGCAGGGACAAGCCCTGACATGGGGGACCTTCTGCACACCACTACCCACACATTCATTCCCAATAACTCCCGGGCACCACCTGTCCTGGTTCTTTGGACGCTCCTCTGTGAAGCTGGCCTGACCCACTGCATGCATAGCTAGTGACACACATTTTCCATAAACATTGTGTGTGAGGTTGTTCTGACTCCCTGCACCTGAGTGTCACTGAGGACCACTAACTGTGGCTTTCAACACAGTTGACATCAAACCCAGCACCCTTGGTACTTGGGGGAGAGGAGGGAGGTGGAGAGAGAGAGAAAGAGAGAG
The DNA here is from genome assembly GCF_950295315.1 of Erinaceus europaeus. Classification (NCBI taxonomy): domain Eukaryota; kingdom Metazoa; phylum Chordata; class Mammalia; order Eulipotyphla; family Erinaceidae; genus Erinaceus; species Erinaceus europaeus. The sequence goes on along the minus strand of NC_080163.1, from coordinate 111,241,079 downwards.
AGAGAGAAAGACTTGCTTTAGAACTGACCAAAGTGAAAATAGGAGAGCAAAAGTCTTTTAGACCAGTCTCTTGAGGGAAGCAGGTGTTTTATAGACCAGGGAATGAAGGAGGGGAGCTCCAGAGAAGCTCTCTCAAGGGGACACAGCATGCAACCAGACTTTCTGGCTTCAGTAGCAGCCTGGATTGGATTGTCTGGTGGTTGCCACTTCTTTTGGTATATTTGCTGCTTCTGCAAAATAAATGTTCACATTTCCTGGAAGCCCTATACTTAACGGTGTATAAAAGTGAGGTGTGGGCAAGCTTTTGTTATCCTTGTGGAAGCAGGGCTCTGAGGAGTCAGCAGGCCAATGAAGACCCATCGACTCTTTCTATCTAGATATGGGGGAACATTGACATTGCAGGGTATCAGCTGCACAGACACTTGGGCACATGTTTCTGTCTATGTGTGGGAGGCTACTCCTGCCCACTGACTCTTTACCAGGGCACGAGTTTCTGACCAGGTGTGGGAAACTGGTCCCACCCACCTCATATGCACCAGGACTTATGTTTCTGTTCTGGTGTGGGAGGCTGTCCTCCTGTAATCCCCCCCCCCCCCCAGCTCCCCTAGCACCTAGACACACATGTCCATCCCAAGGGCTGCTGCTCAGATACCTCCTCCCATGAAAAGAGCAGATCCAGGATTCCTGGAGCAGCAGACTGGGGGTCTCCCAGTCAGAGAACTAAAGTGAAATGTATGTGGTGGGTGGTGATCTCTAAGTTGTACACAACAAAATGGATGCTGGTAGGTGCCTAGCAGTTTTAGACACTGTCAGTTGGGGTGCTTTGCTTGACAGCTAGTCTTCTGTAGAAACACCATTTATAAAATGGCCCAAAGGAATCTGCTTTAGTTTGATGGGGGTGTGTGGATCCAGAGCCCCACTTACCACCCTCCTTCCAAGGTGTTGGTGACACCACTGAGGACAGTCCTGATCTCTGCAATAACAGGAAGTGACTAGGTGTAACCTGGCTGTCCAGGGATCCCTGGACAGGCACAATGACCTCAGTCAGTAATCAAGGCAGACTCACGCCAGGTCTCAACTGCCAGGGCAGCCTGCAAGTGTGATGGTCTAGTCTTGGAACCAATTTTAAGGGGGTAGCAGTGGAGCTCCAGCAAGAGGGAAAGTTGGGAGTGAGGAGAGGCTGAAGATGGCCATGTGGGGGCAGGGGCAGGAAACTTAGTCTGGGGAAGACTGGGGATACATGTGGACCCCATTTGAAGAGGTATTGAAGGAAGAAGGGCTATCTTAAAGGGTGAAGGGAGAGAGTCCTCAATTCAGTGTGTGGGAGCCATGTCAGACATGGGAAGCTGCAGGTGGAAGAAATGTCTTAGAAGGTCTCCGGCTTCCCATCTGCAGGAGCATTCAAGTATAGATGCTGCTAAAGAGAATCCAGGGATTCCTGACTGCAGAGAAATTATAAGTATGTGAGAACCAACCTCCCCAAAAGCAAAGGATTTCCAACTGGCTCTGTAGGGTCTTTCCTGCAAAGGGAGGTTGAGGAGCATTTCTGTGCCAAGGGGTGGAGGTTTGGAGAGCCTGGAGAGCTGTAAGAATTGAGTGAATCCTGGTGCCTCAAGCTCAGGGTACTCACAGTGTCAGGGACAGGGGATAGTGGTGAAGAGCTAGCAATACTATTAGCACTAGTCAGGACTTTGGGGGAGCTAGACAAAGAACTCAGGCCACACTGCAAGAAAGACCCTCAGCATAGGCCCCTCTTCCTGTCACACTGGACCTGCTTCAGACACTGTGCCTTGACTCCCACCTAAGCATCAATAATTGCTACTATCTGGTACCCATATATTTGCGTGGTCACTATTTGCTTTGTATCCCTCACTTCCTCTCCTTACCTCCACCCTCATCCCCTCAAGTAACCTTAGCTCTGTTACTAGGGTCTACTAGATCGTCTTTAGTTTTCCTGCTCACTAATTCTATATCCTGATGTTGCACACATGGATGAAATTGTCCAATACTTGTCTTCCCCCCTTGACTTATTACTTATCATGTAATCCCCTCAAGCTCCTTTCATTTTGCTGTGAGTGGTCAGATTTCACATATGGATATTTTATATTACAGCTGCTCTATCCAGTCATCTACTGGTCGGCACTTTGGTTGCTTCTATACTTTATTATGAATTTTTTTTGTATACCTGGAGCATCATGTATGCTTGATTTCACTGCTCTGGGATGCTTTTCCACTCAGAGAGAGAGAAGGGGAGACATCACAGTGCCAAAACTTCCTCTAGTGCCATAGCATCTCCCCTGTGGTGCTGGATCTCAAACCTGTGTAGCATCCAAGGCAAGTCATGCACCCTGCCTGGTGAACTATCTCTCCAACCAGCTCCCATATTTTAGATCTTTTAAATTATACTGCAAGAAGCCTTGGGATGTATATAACATTTTGTGTGAATGTTTTGATATGCTCAAGATAGATACCCAGAAGTGGGATTGCTGGATCATATAGTAGCTCTATCTTTAGCTTCCTGAGGAAGCTCCATTCTAACTCAGGGAAATATGAACAAATACTAAGTCCTGTCTTTAAGCACTATTTTCCTTTTAAATAGACTTTGAGCTCTAAGAACCAATTAGGGATCTTCCTGTCTGTCTCCTTGGTGCTAACCTCCCTGCCAGTTTTCTTCTCTCTTAACTTCACTCACTGGCCCCTTTTACATCAAAGCCCTTCCAGCAACTCATTCTCTAACTCTCCATTTGCTTCCTCTTCCAGCAAGAGCTCTGACTGACAGCATCCCAGAGATTCAGAAAGGCAAGTTCTTTTGAGTTTCTCTGCATGTATGAAGTTAAAAATGTCTCTGCCTTTCTCATCAGCTCCCAACTACTGGATACACCCTTTTCTTTTTCTTCTCTTTTTTCTTTCTTTCTTTTTATTTTTTTCCTTTCTTCCTTTCATTTTTTATTTCTCTCTTCTTTTTTTTTTTTTTGTTTTCCTCTCACAAGGCAGGAACACACCATGTAGGAAGATGCATCACTTGTGCCTGGGTCTCCCTGAGCAGTGTTCCCTTCTGCGTGAAAGGCAAAGCTTTATAGCTCTGGGCCTTGGGTGAGTGGCCAGTTCTGAGCTGCTTCTGTGCTGCTGGATTGATTAAACAGCCTCCTCCTCTTTTCTCTCCACATCTCTCCTCTTGAAAGATTTATTTTTGCTTATGCAAAAATTGCTTTCTGATTTCTTTCATATGTACATTAGTTATCACCTTCAGTGTTATGGACAGCAAAGTCTATCAATTGATCATTTAGAACTCGGGGTAAAATTAGGTGACAGTGATCTGGACGGGAGATGGTGGCTTTGTGTTCAGTACCAGAGCTCTGAGTTTCCCACTAATTTTTCATTACCAAGATGTAAAATGTATTATTTTTAAAAACCACTCCCGTGTATCTACCAACACCAGAAAGGGAATCATATTGTCTAGAATTATAGGTAGCTACTGGCTCCCTTTCCTTACCAGAATTAATCATTGCCCTATCTCGTCAAGGAGGAGAGAACCTTCTTCCTAAATCTTCTCACTCCCAGATGAACTGGGGTTGCCCACTTGCAAGAGATCTAAGAGATTGGGAGGGAAGGGATAGTTCAAATGAATTTTACATCAAGATCTTCCAACCTTTGACCTCAGCTTCCAGGCTGCTCAGGGAGAAGATGAATAAGAATAACCATCCATGCCCCATCCACACCCTTCCTTGGGGTCCTCCGCCCAGGACAGAAAGCAAGAGATGCACAAGGATGTGATGGCATTATCTCATCAGTACACAAACATGGCCTCTTTTGACTCCCTCAAGCATGGTCCATCCCCTACCCGACCTTTGCCCATATTCCCTTCTGAGGAGACATACTCCTGTCTCCCAACAAATGGCTGCTTGGTCCCTGCACACAGGGTCTCTTGACCAGCTAGTAACTTCACCTCTCCCTCCTCTTCTACATATTTAGACAGGTTTATTGAACTGCAACTTGCATACATACCATACACTTCACCCATTTGAAGCATATAATTTAGCAGCTTTTAGTTTATCCCAGAGTTGCTAGTTATCACAATGATCAACTTTAGAACATTTCCATTTCTCAAGCCAGTTAAAACTGCTCTCTTTGAGACTCCCCCCACCCCTCACCTTGAGAGGGGAATGGTTGAGGAAGACACAGATTGAAGGACCACTAGGTGGAGAGATCACCATGCTAGAATGTAGCGAGGAAGATAGGCCAGCCTCTGGAACACTTATATTCTTAAGACTTGGGGGAATCTGAGAGCTCAGGAGCATCCCTGAGACCTCTTTTAGCCTATCCAGCAGACCTGACTCTGTGATAATAGATAAATGATAGTAGATAATAGATGTGGGGAAATCTTAGCAGCATTTGGGCAGTCACAATTTTTAATTATTAAGCTAGACATCTCCTGTCAGAGACAGTCATCAATTCCAGGTCTCCGGAGAACTTCTCGCTCCAGGAAAGACTGCAGTGAAATGATCTTCCAGTGATTCTGTCTCTTCCTTAAGATATTGAAGGAAAGAAAACCTGTGGGCTCATGAATAATTCTCCTGTCACATATCTATCACTATTGAGGAGTGGATGGAATGGAAGAGACCCAGAGAAGGAGACCAGCAGTGGAAATACTCAACAGTTCCATGTCTGGAGGGACTGTGGGTAAATCACAATCTCCCTGAGCCTCGTTTTTTAAATATGTAAAGTGTACTGCCATCAAATAAGAACTTGCTTCCCAGTGAGCATAGAAGCCAGCAACTGTGACTCCAGCTTTAGACAAAAGATAGAGCTTTACATTTTGGTAGACCAGCAAGGAGCCAGGAAGCAAGGTTCCAGTCTGTCTCCCTAATCCAGGGGCTGGGGTGGGATTTATAGGATAGGAAAGAGATGAGGTATGCAGAGAGATTTGCAGGGCCCTATGTGCTAAGGTATGAAGAAGAGTTTGAGCAGCTCATGCTCTCTATTAATAGATCTCTACTTTCCTTGAGTGTTTGTGTGTTTGTTTGGAGGTTCTAGCATGGGAACATAGTTAACTTGTATACCCCAAGCTGAAAACCTGCCCATCTCTGTTTGGGGAAGGTCATCCTCATCCACTGAGCACACAGCTTCAAGGGGGAAGTAGGGAGGGTAGAAGGGGACACCTGCCTAGCCAGCCAGCTCAGCTGAATCCTCCCTGGCCACCAAATGGAGTGTTAGATGTCACATCAGATTGCCCTAGACTCCTTAATCCCCAAAGCAGTCTGGCTTCTAGTTTTTTCTGATCTTAGAGAGATAAAAAATAGGAAAGTTTTCAAGGGAGAGGATGGGATATGGAATTCTGGTAGTGGGAATTGTGTGGAATTGTACCCCTCTTATCCTATGATCTTGTTGATAGTTTTTATTTTCTAAGTAAATTAATAAATTGAGTATATGCAGACTGAGGATTGGTATAGTAGATAAAGTATTGAATTCTTAAGCATGGGGTCTTGAGTTCAATCCCCAGCATCACAGTGCCAGAATGTTTTTCTGGTTCTCTCTCCTTTCTCCATCATTAATTAAGTAACTAATCTTTTTTTAAAGATTTTTTTTTAAAGAAATGAGTAGATAACATGGTAGACTTGGATGCAATGCCAAATGAGATATCTCACATAAACCATGGCAATCCAGTGGTGATTATCCAGTTGTGATCAGATCTGAATTTTACCCCATTTGGACCATCATGTTAAAGAGCTGCTTCTTCAAGCAGTCGGTATTATGACCACTTAGATTTCAGCTTCTAGAAACATTCTGATCGTTCTTCTCTGTGCAGCTCTACCACAGTCTGTCCTGAGTCAGTTCTCTGCCATTTCTTCTCACCCTCCAGCTAGCCCAACCCTTCTGCTGCCCCAGCCTCCCCTCATTCTTCTATTTTATCTGCTCCTCACCTCCAACTTTTGCTACCCACCCCCCCCACCATGTTTCTGTGCTTCTCATGCTGTGAGACATGCACACTTGTCTCAACTCGAAAGTTTATCTGAAGGAGACCCTTGGCTATCATACTGACCTCACCAAAGCTAGCATCCCCTGAAGACTCCACCCTTACCCCAGGAAGAGTTGTCTAGCCAGGGATCTCTCCATCAGTAACTAAGGTGACCATTCAATTTCTGGAAACCTTAGACTTCTGGATCTGGCTGTGAGAGTCAGAAATTCCGTTTGCCAAGCCTTTCTTGGGCAAGTGGTTCCCCCAACAAGGTCCAAGTAGTTTAGTGAGGTCCCAACTGGATCCTGGTTTGCCTGGTGGACAGGCAGCAAGCCCCGCCTCCTGGTCTGCACCAGGAAGAGCCAGCCGTGAAGGTCACTGCCTGGAACTTGTCACAGCTGAAGGTGACATGTTTAACAATTTCCAGGCTGATGTTTGGAATTTGGAAAGTGGAAGAGAATCATAAGTGCTCCCCAGCCTAGTTAAGATTTGCCCTGGAGGCCTTGAGACCAGTTCATAGGGACGTGGGATTGGGCTGGTGGGACAAAGTTCCCTTTTGAGCTGACTGCAGGCAAGACAGAAAGCTTGCAAGTGAACCTCTGCAGAGAGGAAGAACCTGGCCTTCCTCCCTCTATAAAGGATATGCTGCAGAACTCTGAAGATTAACAGTTCAGCAGTGGGAAAGTGATCTCAGTGATTGTGTTGCAGTCACCTCTGTCTTTGGGGCTGGAGTGGTATTCTCCTGAGGGAATGGAAATAAAGATTTGATTTTCCTCTCTATAATTAGAGACCACTCTCAGATACTGTTGTACTTCCTGTGCATTCCTGGGAAAAGACTCCAATCATTTCCTCCAGAACTACTGGCCTTTCTTTCCTCACTCTACTTCTTTAGGTCATTTCTAGAGGGCCCATCAAGTCATCAAGCACTTTGGGGAGTATTGGAATTGGAATCTCAGTTCTTTGTCTTGATAGACATGCTAATTTTAAAAAAATCTCTGAAGCTTCTTTATCTACAAAATGAGATGAATGTACTGCCTTACTCTGTATGTGTCATACCATGTACCACAGATTAGCCGAAACAGGTGTTTTGGGGCCGGGCGGTAGCACAGCGGGTAAGCGCACATGGCATAAAGGACAAGGACCAGTGTAAAGATCCCAGTTCAAGCCCCTGGCTCCCCACCTGCAGGAGGTCACTTCAGAAGCAGTGAAGCAAGTCTGCAGGTGTCTATCTTTCTCTCCCCCTCTCTGTCTTCCCCTCCTCTCTTGATTTGTCTCTGTCCTATCCAAATAACAACAACAATAAACAACAAGGGCAAGAAAACGGGAAAAAATAGCCTCCAGGAGCAGTGGATTTGTAGTGCATGCACCGAGCCCCAGCAATGACCCTGGAGGCAAAAAAAAAAAAAGAAAAAGAAGAAGAAAAGAAAAAAAAAAAAGAAACAGGTATTTCCCCTCATAGCACTGGAGGCTACAAGTTCAAGATCAAGCTTATCTTGATCTGGAACCCAGCCAGGCTGGGTTCTCTTGAGGCCTCTGGTTTATTTTTATTTATGTTTTTATTTTATGTATTTATTTACTTAATGAGAGACACAGGACATGCACTTTCACACACACACACACACACACACACACTCATACTCATTGGGGGAGAAAAACCGGAGCACTGCTCAGCTCTGGCTTACTGTGGTGCTAAGGACTGAACATGGGATTTCAGGTCTCTCTCCAACCCCAAGGCTTTAGTCCTTGTCATTCAGACATTTGTCTTTTCCCTTTGTCTTCACTTGGCCATCCTTCTGTGCCCTGGGAACCCATGTGTCACTCAAGATTTATCTGAAAAGAATACCAGTGGCAGGTCCAGGAATGTGACTCAACAGAAAGAATGTAGGATTTATAGTCATGAGTTCCCATGAATGAAATATATGTGTATGTATATGTATATATATGCAGGCTAAAGTAGTGTTCTGTCTGATCTGTCTCTCACGTAAAATAAGTAAATAAATGAACCTTAAAAATAATTTTAAGGGGGCTGGGCAGTCGGTCGGGGCCAGGTAGTGGGTGCACCAGGGAAAGTACACAAGGACCTGGAGTCCAGTCCCCGTTTTCCACCTGTGGGAAAGGAAGCTGCACATGTAGTGAAGCAGTGCTGCAGCTGTTTCTCTTTCTCTCTCCTTCTTTGTCTCCCTTTTCTCTCACAATTTCTCTCTGCCTCTATCCAAAATAAACAAATGAAGAAAATACTTTTAAAAAGAAGAATGTATCTTGAAAAATAAAGGACAGCAGGAGAGATAGATTAATGGCTATGCAAAGAGACACTCAAAGCTGAGGCTCCAAAGTCCCAGGTTCAATCCCCTGCTCCACCATAAACCAGAGCTTAGCAGTGCTCTGGTAAAGAAAATAATAATGATGATGATAATAACAATAATAATAATAATAACAACAACAAAAGGACTAGCCATGTCAGCAGCAGTAGAGCACTGGACTTGCATGTATAGTATCCCAAGTTCAATACATATCTCATATGCCAGAGTGATTTTTGTAGTTCTCTCTCAAATAAATAAATATATAAATTAATGTCAAATATTTTTAGAGAGAGGCCAGATCTGTGTTCTGCTGTGGCATCTACAGCCCAGGAGATTGAACCCAGGGCCTCACACATGAAAGCATCCTGCACAAGAGCCAGGTGGCAGAAGTGGTCCTTTTTCCTATTTCCTTTTAGCTTGGAGCATATTCACCAGGTCAAAATTGTGGCCCATCACTGGAGATCCTAGTTTATAGAGGGCTCCTTGAAGCTTGAACAGGTGATATTGTTAGAGAAGGCTGATGGCCTTCATTACAAGTGAGCCCAGTCTCTAGCATGCCAGTTTCCCAAATGTCAGGAGGTAGCTGGACTTGGAACACAAGTCACATGGAAAACACTGGTTTGAGCACCTTGCTGGAAGACTGAAGCCCCTCACACCCAGCCTCATAGGACTGCTCTGCCTCCCTCATCTGCCCCCCATTTAGCAGAGCCACGAATTGGTAAACATTGAAAATAACCAGAGGTTGGGGATTCCTAGACCATCCACTCCACCCTACTCACCCAACAGCAGACTGCAGTGAGGGGGTTGGGTGTTCTGTCCAATGTCAAGCCTGGAAAACCCATGGTCAGAGTCAGGTCCCATCATGGTACTCAGCCACCCCCATCTAGCTGCCCCTGATTCTCTGCTCATCTGCTAATCTGCTGGGCTCTTAAAGGCCTGGGTAGCACCTTTCCCCTGGGCTCACTTGTAATGAAGGCCATCAGCCTTCTCTAACAATATCGCCTGTTCAAGCTTCAAGGAGCCCTCTATAAACTAGGATCTCCAGTGATGGGCCACAATTTTGACCTGGTGAATATGCTCCAAGCTAAAAGGAAATAGGAAAAAGGACCACTTCTGCCACCTGGCTCTTGTGCAGGATGCTTTCATGTGTGAGGCCCTGGGTTCAATCTCCTGGGCTGTAGATGCCACAGCAGAACACAGATCTGGCCTCTCTCAGTCTTTCATGGATTAAAAAGAAAATGCAACTTAAAAAAATTATGCTGGGCTGCTTAAAGCTCTGAGGTTCAATTCCTAGCACCACTATAAGCCAGAACTGAATAGTGTTCTGGTCTCCTTGTCTGTCATGAATATATATATATATCAATCTTTCTGTATTTCTCTCATTAAATAAAATATTTTTAAAAATATGCTTCAGTCCTAGTCCTTAGGATCTCAGTTTCTCAGGAAGTAATTTCATTTGGAATGGAATCCTTAAAGAGGAGATTAAATTAAACTGAGGCTACTAGGGTGGGCCCTAATCCTCTAAAAATATTTGACATTAATTTATATATTTATTTATTTGAGAGAGAACTACAAAAATCACTCTGGCATATGAGATATGTATTGAACTTGGGATACTATACATGCAAGTCCAGTGCTCTACTGCTGCTGACATGGCTAGTCCTTTTGTTGTTGTTATTATTATTATTATTGTTATTATCATCATCATTATTATTTTCTTTACCAGAGCACTGCTAAGCTCTGGTTTATGGTGGAGCAGGGGATTGAACCTGGGACTTTGGAGCCTCAGCTTTGAGTGTCTCTTTGCATAGCCATTAATCTATCTCTCCTGCTGTCCTTTATTTTTCAAGATACATTCTTCTTTTTAAAAGTATTTTCTTCATTTGTTTATTTTGGATAGAGGCAGAGAGAAATTGTGAGAGAAAAGGGAGACAAAGAAGGAGAGAGAAAGAGAAACAGCTGCAGCACTGCTTCACTACATGTGCAGCTTCCTTTCCCACAGGTGGAAAACGGGGACTGGACTCCAGGTCCTTGTGTACTTTCCCTGGTGCACCCACTACCTGGCCCCGACCGACTGCCCAGCCCCCTTAAAATTATTTTTAAGGTTCATTTATTTACTTATTTTACGTGAGAGACAGATCAGACAGAACACTACTTTAGCCTGCATATATATACATATACATACACATATATTTCATTCATGGGAACTCATGACTATAAATCCTACATTCTTTCTGTTGAGTCACATTCCTGGACCTGCCACTGGTATTCTTTTCAGATAAATCTTGAGTGACACATGGGTTCCCAGGGCACAGAAGGATGGCCAAGTGAAGACAAAGGGAAAAGACAAATGTCTGAATGACAAGGACTAAAGCCTTGGGGTTGGAGAGAGACCTGAAATCCCATGTTCAGTCCTTAGCACCACAGTAAGCCAGAGCTGAGCAGTGCTCCGGTTTTTCTCCCCCAATGAGTATGAGTGTGTGTGTGTGTGTGTGTGTGTGTGTGTGTGTGTGTGTGTGTGTGTGTGTGTGAAAGTGCATGTCCTGTGTCTCTCATTAAGTAAATAAATACATAAAATAAAAACATAAATAAAAATAAACCAGAGGCCTCAAGAGAACCCAGCCTGGCTGGGTTCCAGATCAAGATAAGCTTGATCTTGAACTTGTAGCCTCCAGTGCTATGAGGGGAAATACCTGTTTCTTTTTTTTTTTTTCTTTTCTTCTTCTTTTTTTTTTTTTTGCCTCCAGGGTCATTGCTGGGGCTCGGTGCATGCACTACAAATCCACTGCTCCATTCTCAAGGATAGACCATATGTTAGGCCACAAAGACAGCATCAGCAAATTCAAGAAGATTGAAATCATCCTAAGCATCTTCTCAGACCATAGTGGAATTAAACTAACACTTAACAATCAACAAAAAATTAGTAATAGTCTCAAAATGTGGAAGCTCAGCAGTATACTACTTAGCAACTACTGGGTCAAAGGGGAAATAAAGGAAGAAATCAAAATGTTTCGAGAGTTCAATGAAAATGAAGAAAGCTATCTAAATATTTGGGACACAGCTAAAGCAGTACTGAGAGGGAAGTTCATAGCCATACAAGCACACATTATGAAACAAGAAAAAGCACAAATGAACAGCCTGATTGCACATCTAAAAGACCTAGAAGAAGAAGAACAAAGGAACCCTAAAGCAACCAGAAGGACAGAAATCACTTAAGTTAAGGCAAAAATAGATAACATTGAAAATTAGAAAACCATACAACATATCAATGAAAGTAAATGTTGGTTCTTTGAAAGAGTGAACAAATTGACAAACCTTTAGCTAGACTCACAAAACAAAAAAGGGAAAAGACTCAAATAAATAAATAAACGGTAACTTCACCGTTTTTAGCTAATCTTGGATGGAGCTTGAAAAAATCATGTTAAGTGAAATAAGTCAGAAACAGAAGGATGAATATGGGATGATCTCACTCTCAAGCAGAAGTTGAAAAACAAGATCAGAAGAGAAAACACAAGTAGAATCTGAACTGGAATTGGCATGTTGCACCAAAGTAACAGACTCTGGGATGGGTGGTAGTGGGGGAATACAGGTCCAAGAAGAATGACAGAGGACCTAGTGGGGGTTGTATAGTTATATGGAAAACTGGGAATTGTTATGCATGTACAAACTATTGTATTTGCTGTTGAATGTAAAACATTAATTCCCCAATAAAGAAATTAAAAAAGGCTGTACAGGAAACAATTCACAGATTCCTCTCTCTCTCTCTCTCTTTCACACACACACACACACACACACACACACACACAATTTGTCTTGTATTACTGTTTACTAGTGACTAACATCTGTATATATTGTGTTTTTCCTACAATAGGTAAAAATAGTTTCTTTAAAAATTTAGTGATTTAATATTGATTTACATAATTGTAGGATAACAAGGATATAACTCCATATCCACACCTTTCCCACCACCAGAATTCTGTGTCTCTATCCCTAAAAAAAAAAAAAAAAGAAAAAGAAAGAAAGAAAGAAAGAAGGAAAGATCAGAAGTGACATCCTTAGGAGAGGATATGTCACAAAGACATTAAAAGGACCTTTATGAAAGGCCAGGAAATAGAACAGTCAATAGAGCATTCACCTTGCTGTGTATGGGGCCCTGAATTTGAGCCCTTATTCCATATAAGAGTACCATGGAAGACACTGGGGGTGGGGATGGGGTGTCCATGAATGATGGATCTATGCTTTGACATCTCTCCTCTATCTCTTTCTTGAAATAAAAAAGAGTAGAAAGTTGGGCTGAGAAGGTCGCTCAGTGGAATCATGCATACATGGTGTCTTGGGTTCACTACTAGGCACCACATTAAAAAAAAAGAATTTTTTAAGGATGCCCCAGTGTTGGATATAAATATGACATCAACTATAGAGATGTGATTGCATATTTGCCCTCCAGAGACCCATGTTACTCCTAAGAAGATCCATTCTCCTCTCTGGGTTTTCCACCCACCCAACAGCTCCCATAAATACAGCCCTGTTATGTTAAAGCATTTGTATGACCACATGACATGGCTCCAAAGATGCAGACTCAGGTAGACATTTGTTTACAAAGCCACACAAGTGTAGTATTCTGAACTTCCCACAAAGATGGAAGAATAATAGTCCTTAACGCCTCTTCCATATTTTCAAGATGAGCTTCCATGGAGAGACTGGCATTATTTCTCATCCTTGTTTGTTTTCAGTCTTGATTGTTATCATTTAAAAAATAACACATGCTCATCATGGCAGTTAAACATCTGGAATTTTCTATGCTTGTACCAATGCATTGGTTTTTGCTATTATGGTACATTGTTCTGCAAGCTGTGCACCTGAGCCGCATCTTGAGCTGTTAGAAGAAGCTGTGCAAGATGGGCCAGGAAGAAATGCAAAATAAGGCAGGAAGGTATGAAATGCTAGAATACTTTGACTTTTTTCTTTTTACTGCAGTGCCAAGAAGTGAACCCAGGGCCTTGTGATACTGCAGAATGACATCCCTGGTCCATTTTTTTTTTTTTTAGTTATATTTACTTACAGAGAGATAGAAAGAAAGGGAGAAAGGAAAGGAGAGACAGAGGCAAAAGGGAGAGATACCACAATACTGTTGCACTATCCATAGAGCTCCTTTGGTGCCATACATAGTGCTTTGTGTGGTTTGGAGCTTGATCCCAGCACCACACTCAACAATATGCTGTATTCACTGTCTCCTGGAATCCAGGACTTTGGCTTTTTTTTTTTTCCTCCAGGGTCATTGCTGGGTCTCAGTGCCAGCACTATGAATCCACTGCTTGTAGAGACCATTTTCCCCTCCATTTTTGTTGTCCCCCCCTTTTTTTTAAAGTTTTTATTTATAAAATGGAAACACTGACAAGACCATAGGATAAGAGGGGTACTATTCCACAAAATTCCCACCACCGGAATACCATATCCCATCCCCTCCCCTGATAGCTTTCCTATTTTTTAACCCTCTGGGAGCATGGACCCAGCATCATTATGGGGTGCAGAAGGTCTGGCTTCTGTAATTGCTTCCCTGCTGAACATGGGCATTGACAAGTCAATCCATACTCCCAGCCTGTCTCTCTCTTTCCCTTCTTCTTCTAGCGTTTGCCCTTCTTCCGTAGCCAGTCAACAGCATCAGGCTGAGCCTGATGTAAAGTTTCGAGACCTCCTTTGAATCTGGAGAGGTGGCAGTCATTGACTATGTGGGTCATACTCTGTCTGTAGCCACAGGGGCAGTTCGGGTGTCTCCGGCTCCCCAGCGATGGAACATAGCGGCGCACCGGCCATGGCCTGTTCGATAGAGATCTGGGGATGTGGGGCTCCAGGACACATGGTGGGGTCTTCTACCCTGAGAAGTCTGGTTAGCATTATGGTAGCAACTGGAACCTGGTGGCTGAAAAAGAGTTAAGATAGAAAGCAGAGCAAATTGTTGACTAATCATGAACCTAAAGGCAAGAATATTATGACTAGAGATTTGGGGTCTTTATTTTGGAAAAAGCTAGTAGGTCTATTTTAGGTGTATTCCAAGGGGCCCATGACCCAAGTAGTTTTTGCCTGTACTTGACATCTAATATGCAGATGACCTATGCTAATGTCTGGGGGGGATGGTGTCACAGTTGGAAAAAGGACAAGAAAGCTGGATCAGGGAAGAGTGTAGCTCCCAAATATGGGAAAAGTATATAAATATTAACTGTAAACCCCATCGATCTGATCTGGGGCCCATAGTCAGCATAGGAGCCTATGTAACCTCTGCATCCCTGTTGGTCTGAACTCACATTCCATGGTCATGGCTAGGAACATTCCAGGCTGCGCCAATTTCAGGACCCATCATCCTCAGGTGGTAGGTAGAGTATGCTATCCAACTTCCCTTCGGAAAATGGAACATTCCCTACCATTGTTGATTCACATTGAGGGCCAGGTCAGATAGGAACCCACAGAGGGGTCCATTATGTTTTTCCTGATGGAGATGACCAGTGACAGTGGTAAGAGGGATCTGTTAGAGGTCTAGGCCCCTCATGTCTGTGTGGAAATCCCAGGACTCCCTGACTAGGGTCCCAGGTGATGGGGTGGTCTGGTAGTGACTAAAGAGTCATCATTAGAGTATGCCATTCACTTGCCCTTATTCAGCTTTTGTACTCCTTACTTTGTCTGACAAGGTTAGCTTTGGAGTGACTGAGGGACATGGAATAGAAGGTAGGTGAGGAGGGTATCTAGGTCTAAGTAGAAACTATTTCATTAGGTACTTTGTGGTGTCTTTTTAGGTCTTTCTGCTTGCTTGCTACATTTATTGACTCACTACAAACCACTGTGCACTTTTGCTTTAAGGCGTATGTTTTCCCCCAACTTCTGGATATATGACTTATGACCTATCTCATGGACCCTGGTCTATATCTAGGTTTTGAGGTTTGTTAAGAAGCGTACTACCCAAAATGAATTTAAGGAGTCCTATGAGCTAGGAAAGGTCTCACTAGAGTAATGAAGCTGGTGGGTTCAGATTCCATGCCTGACATCTCTGGATGCAGTCCGAAGTACCAGAGCACAGCTCAGCCCTGACTTACGGTGGTGTAGGAGATTGAACCTGGGACTTTGGAGCCTCAGGCATTAAGAGTCTTTGCAGGGAGTTGGGTGGTAGCACAGCAGGTTAAGCGTAGGTGGCACAAAGTGCAAGGAAGGACTGGTGTAAGGATCCAAGTTCAAGCCCCCGGCTCCCCACCTGCAGAGGAGTTGCTTCACAAGCGGTGAAGCAGGTCTGCAGGTGTCTATCTTTCTCTACCCCTCTCTATCTTCCCTTCCTCTCTCCATTTCTCTCTGTCCTAGCCAACAACGATGACAACAAAAATAACTAGAACAATAAAACAAGGGCAACAAAGGGAAAAATAAATAAATAGTCTTTGCATAGCCATTTTGCTATCTATCTACCCCTGACCAGGACTTTGACTCTTGATAGAGGTTTGGAAAGGAGCTAATGGTGAGAAAAGCTTGGGAGAGGCAAAAATTTCAGGGCAGTTTTGTTATTCTCTTTCTCTCTCTTTTTAAATATATTATTTATTTAGTATTTGATAGAGACATAGAGAAATTTAGAAGGAAGGGGGAGATAGGGGAAGAGACAGAGAGAGAGACCTACAGTCCTCCTTTACCACTCATGAAGTTCCCCCTGCAGGGGGTGGGGGGACTGGGGCTTGAACCTGGGTCCTTGTGCACTGTAATCTGTGTGCTTAATCAAGTGCACCACTGCCTGGCCCTTCAGTTTTATTATTCTCTTGATGAAATGAAAGGTTTTTTAGGTTTTTAAGCAGAGAAATGTGTGAGGGTAGGGAATCTGCCAAGGAGATGGTAGCCATTGTGACAGTGTTCAAGGCTTTGGTTGCATTTGGTTCTAAAATTCAGTGGGAAAAAACCACAAAAGAGGCATAAAGTGAAGATAGTGGAGAAGGGGAGCTTGGGGGAACTTGGGGGAAGGTTCTGGCTTGAGAGGAAGTGAATGGCATTATCAGGCGAAAGAAGTTCATGGAGAAACTTTGATCACTCTTACTATTCTCAGCCTGACTTAGTTACAAACATCTAAAAGGCAGAGATGTAAATCAACTGCTCTGTGTCCATTCCAGCATCCCTGGAAATCCCACACCTTCAAACTCAGGGTACTTGCCCCCTGACAGACAGTTCCAGGAAGGAAGGAAGGAAGCATAGAGGCTTCAGGAGCTCCTCAACCCACAGAAGTCAGTGCCAGGAGCAGACATTCTCGGAACTTGAGTCACAGGACTGCTGTATCTGAATGAAAGTGAGAGAAAGGGCCTTAGGAGTCAAGGGCCTCAGAGAACTCCGAGCAGTGACTGGTTGGAGAAAGCAGCTAGGATTTCAGGGAGGCCTGAATGAGGGAATGAGGCAGCCACCACAACTGATAGGCTGTCCCAGTCAAGGGATCAAGGTGCCTTTTGGATTGTCTGATGAGAGGAGAAAGGTTCAATTAAGATCTGCCCTTAGAGTCTTGGGTGAGCTGTCAGTCTTCACCATCAGTGACCCCCTCTTACTGTGAGCTTCTTAGAGAGCACAGGCTGCTGGGGATGGGAATTCCAACCCTAGCTACACATCTGATTTCTTATTCTATGACTCGTGTGTTCCCACCCACAGCAGAGGTCTGAACCCAGTTCTCTACCTCCATGGTAAAGTACATGAACCTCACTCTCCAACAGTGCACACCCAGTTGTTGAAGTGAAAGTCCTGGGTGACAAAAAACTGTCAGCTTAGGGAGTAGCTGTGACCTCCGAGTTCTGTTCCTGATTCTGTGTTTCTTTCTCCCTCCTCTAGATCTTGGTGTGTGTGGGCATCTCCTCAGCTGGCAGCCCTGCTGTGCCTCTCTGGGTTGCTGTCCAAGGTTTTGACTGTGTGGGTTTGTGTCTTTCCGGCAGGTGTCTCCTCTGTGACTTCCCTGATGTCCCTGGCTTGGGTGCTAGCCTCCTATCACAAGCTGCTGCGGGACTCCAGGGACGACAAGAAGAGTATGAGCTACAGAGGGGCCCTCATCCACCTCTTCTGGCGCCTCTTCACCATCTCATCCAGAGTTATCTCTTTTGCCCTCTTTGCTTCCATCTTCCAGCTCTACTTCGGAATCTTCGTGGTGGTTCACTGGTGTGCCATGGCTTTCTGGATCATCCATGGCGGAACCGACTTCTGCATGTCCAAGTGGGAGGAGATCCTCTTCAACATGGTGGTAGGGATTGTGTACATTTTCTGCTGGTTTAACGTCAAGGAAGGGCGGACTCGATATCGAATGTTTGCATATTATACGATAGTTTTGACCGAGAATGCTGCCTTGACGTTCCTTTGGTATTTTTACAGAAACCCAGAGACCACTGACTCCTATGCAGTGCCAGCACTGTGCTGTGTTTTTGTTAGTTTTGTGGCTGGGATCGCATTGATGCTCTTATATTATGGTGTGCTGCATCCCATGGGGCCACGAGCTAAGATCTTTGCCAGCTCCTGTTGTGCCGAGCTGCTCTGGGGCATCCCTCTGCCCCCCGATGTTGAGCCCATGGCGCCTCAGACCCCTGGGTACCGGGGGACACAGGTCACGCCTACCAGAGCCGTCACGGAACAACAGGAGGATCTCACGGCCGACACTTGCTTACCCGTTTTCCAAGTGAGACCCATGGAGCCCTCTACTCCATCTGGGCGTCCATACCACCCAGAAGGGCCCCTCATTAAGATTGACATGCCAAGAAAGAGGTATCCAGCCTGGGATGCCCACTTTGTAGACAGGAGGCTGAGAAGGACTATTAACATTCTGCAGTACGTCACCCCCACGGCAGTAGGCATTCGGTATCGGGATGGACCACTCCTTTACGAGTTGCTACAGTATGAGTCTTCACTCTAAGAGCGTCTTGACCCAAGTTGAGACGGGGACCTTCAGTTTGGTTTGCGGTAAACACCGCTTGCAAGAAATATAATCCCCCCTCCCCCCAATACACCGAACCACCACCACCACCACCACCACCTCCTCCACCACTACCACCCACGCTACACACACACAAAAAGGAAAATAATAAGTCACAACAACCCCTTCAGATAAGCTTTCTTTCCAGTCACTATATGTATACAAAGATATTCTCTATGTTTTGTAAGTAAAAACAAAAAGAAAACCTTTCTTTTGTTTTTTACACATAAACAGTATTTAAAAAAAAAAATCCCACACTATGATTCATAGGGTGGAGAAGGAGGAGACATCTCCACTCCAAAAGAAAAAAAAATGTTTTATACCTTACACCAAGTGTAGATCATTTACAGGATTGGTGCTGATTGAAAGAATAAAACAAAAACAAAAACAAAAACAAAACAAAACAAACAACAAAAAAAAACCTTCAACTGCCTTATGCCCTTAGGTGCTGAGTTTCATTAAGTACTGTCACGTTTTCTCATGCAAAGCTCTCTGGTGACTTTGGCACCAGCAGAGGAAAAATTAAATAATCAAATGAAACAAATCTAGAGATGAAACAAAAACCAATAGACAAAACAGTGAAACATTCTTCCTATCTGATAATTTGTGTGGAGAAAAACAAATTTACCAAAAGTAAAGGCAAGAAACCTTTCCCTTTTTTTTGTTTTTACTCCTCCCTTTCCTGTGGTCCCTTCTCCCCCCCAGTTATCAGCATCTTCTAGGAGCTAAATGGCTATTTGAAATTCAAATGGTCTGACAAGCTACTTGAAGGCTGACTATGTGCCATTTTAGCATTCACCTAGCAAGAATCATACCTGTTTCCTGGCAAAAAGCTAAACTGGGTAACAACAAAAACAAACAAAACTAATAATGGGAACTGGAAATCTAAAGCAAATTAAAAGAATTTTCCATATATATATCAACAAAGAGGATCAGTAATAATAAAACTCAGCATGGTAGCAAAAAGAATGACATCAATTTAAAGGCACAATACTTAATCGATGACTGGTAAAAATGATTTGTTCCATCATTTTAAGGCCATGAAAGGTATACATTTATCCCATGTGATACTTCATAAGGGCCTCATCTGTTTCCATTTGGTGGGACGCCTTAAATTGATCTGGAAAGAATTCTTCATTTTTTCATTTGTGCTTTAAAAATATTAACACAAAGAGGAAAATTAGAATATATATAAACATATATATATATATAAACATCAAATTGTAATAACTGACCCATTTCAAAGACTGTTTGGTGCTTTTGTCTTTCACCATTGTGGTTGGCTGAAAATCATTCAGCTCACTTGGTGCATTCGGGTTGAATGGGAAATTATGTGCACATATAGTGTGTGTGTGTGTGTGTGTGTGTGTGTGTCTGTGTGTGTGTGTCTGCTTCGAGGTCTTGCCAGAAAAAAAGTAGAAAACTGATACTGCGTAGATTGGTTGGCTGAGGTGCAGTGTGAGGGCTGGGAGGTCATGGGAAAGGGGTGGTGCTTGAACTTGAGCCCCTGGCTGGGAGAGGAAGGCAAGACTCACACCAGCAGCAGCTCTGGGTCTTAGAGGCATAACATTCTGGCAAAGATGCAACTTAATGCTTTCTTTTCTCATTGTACCAAGCTGAATTTCTGGAGGTGTTACAAGTTCGTTCAACCATTTTTTAAAAATGTTCTTTTTCAAAGTCTCAATCTTGTAAGGAATAGATTTCTGTTCTAAGGCATCATTTTAACAACAATCCCATTGTAGCTCTACTTGGGCACCAAAAAAAAAAAAAAAAAAAAGTAAAAAAGAAGAAAAAAGAAAAAAAGGAAAAGAAAAACTACAGAAAGAAAAATATTTCCATTTAAAAGATATATCTATCTATATAAATATATACACACAATATTTTTTAATTCAATACTGTTAGTCTTTGTTGTGTGTAGCAGAAATTCTTGTTTTTAAATTTCAGATGAAACTACTGAGGCTACAAGACCTCATATTGAACTATTCTTAAGTTCAGGAACTGATGAACTTTATTATGTTTGTGGGATTTTGTTTAAAAAAGGTATTATTCAAAGAGCTTCTCTTTCCCACTCCTTCATTGCTTTTTTAAATCTGCCGAGGGCAAAAACAAACAAATAAGCAAACAAACAAAAGATCAGATCACATTTTAAAACTTATTAGTAAAGCTGATGAACTTTTTTCCTGTGTAGACCCCTTGATTTCCTCCAGCCTGGCTTCAGTCTGAAGGAGAGGGAAAGGGGTGGAGCCTGCCCTGGAGGAAGCCACTCAAAGCACACCAGCCATTGGGGAAGACCTATGGGGGACAGCCTGTGGGCTCTCATTACCTCTTTGGGGACTCCATTCTGCCCAGAGGTACGCTTTCTTTTTGATTCTGTTTCTCTCAGGGTGGCCTAGATCTGCCTACTCTACTGAGGCCATTTGAGAGGAACAGTAGCCACAAATCTTATGGTATCCTGACCTGGGGCTCAGTGCCTGGAAGCCTTCAAACTGGACAGTAGTGCACCTACTCCACCCTCAGCTTTTTGGGTGCTCTCCCCAGCATCCCCTTGTATCCCTTCAGGGCCTCTACCACATGGGCTTGCTTATTCACTCTTAGATTTATTTCCTTTCTCTCTATTTTTTATTCCAACTCTGTCTTGGACGGTAAACTCTGTAACTTCTCTGTTTCAACTCCACATTTAGCATGTGCGTGTGTGTGTGTGCACGTGTTTGTGTTTACATGGCACTGACAATGCCACCGACATGGAACTGGGGTGTCAAAACAGTTGGGGTGACAACTTCCAACTCAAGGAGGGCCCCCATGTGGGGGCTTCAGCCACTAGGGACAGAGAGGCAGACCCCAAGACATTTCAGAATCCATTCTCTGAACCTTCGTTAGATCTTAAGATTCAAGCATGGAGGGGAGAGAACAGTCTTCTTTTTCTTCAAACTTTCTTACTCCACCTTCTCCATCATGTTACTTCCTTTCCTAAGATTAAAAAATTAAGTAGACTTCTGGGAGCAGCTGAAATAAAATCTGACTTTGCAAAGAGACTGGAAAAAAGAAGAAATGCTAGGAAAGAAGTAGATCAAGAAGAGAAGGAAATGGAGAATGAACAAAATGGTAGTTTTAGTTGTCTTGTCTGTGTTGAGTGAATTTTCAGGTCTCTAGGAAATGCTCCTTCTACTGACCCCACGGCCCTCTCCCTATCCCAGTCTCCTTTTGTTTGTTTATTTATTTATTTTTATGCGGGGGGGCTGCTTGTGGCAATCTGAACCTGGATGTAACCATGTAAATACACTTCAAATGTGCTGAGCTCACCTGGGGGAAATGTCTCTCCCTGTGACCTCATGACTTAGGTCCTGAAAAACCCAAGTTTCTAGGCTAACACTTCCATCATGAGACAAGGAATTCATTTTGAATCTGTCATCTGCTTAAGTCCAACCTTCCCAGTTGCTCCCCAAAGAACATCCACAATGTGACTTTTTCTTTTCTTCTTTTCCATTTCTTTCTTTCTTTCTTCCTTTCTTTCTTTCTTTCTTTCTTTCTTTCTTTCTTTCTTTCTTTCTTTCTTTCTTTCTCTCTTACCAGAGCACTTCTTAGTTCTGGTTTATGGTGGTGTGTGGTTTAAACCTAGGACTTTGGAGCCTAAAGCATGAGAGGTTTTTTTCTTTTTTTGCATAATCATTATGCTATCTACCCTTGTCCTCACAATGTGACTTTTAAAAATTATCTTTGGGGGAGCTGGGCGGTAGCACAGCAGGTTAAGCACATGTGGTGCAAAGTGCAAGGACTGTAAGGATCCCAGTTTGAGCCCCCAGCTCCCTACCTGCAGGGGAGTCACTTCACAGGCGGTAAAGCAGGTCAACAGGTGTCTATCCTCTCCCCCTCTGTCTTCCCCTCCTCTCTCCATTTCTCTCTGTCCTATCCAACAATGACAACAACAATAAAACAAAAAAGGCAACAAAAGGGAAAATAAATCAATATATAAGAATTATCTTCGGACCCATTTCTTGCCCAGGAATTTCCGACAGAAAATAAATAACCCCAAGTAATAGTTCTGGCAGGAGCTAAGTACCTTATACCACCAGGAGCAATAGAATTAAATAGGGAACGAGCACTTGCTCCCTTTATTTCCACCTACCAACAAACATGCACCATATTCTGTTGGGGGGAAAAAGTGACTTTTCTTTTCCTTCTTAGATTCTAGGAATGTCTCTAATATCCGAGTGATGCTGTTAGCATCATTTCTGCAAATTGTGTTTCTTCCCTCTTCCCAAGCTTCTGCATGAAAGGGAGGCTCGACATAATCAGATAATATCTGAGCGATGTCCCCTGAGCCTGCTGTCAGGAGCCAGCATCATCCCCTAAGGCCATGTTAAGGGGGTCCAGGAAGGTCCATATCTACCAGGGGATCTTTTCTAACCTTACTCACTACCTAAATTTTTTTTTAACCCAAACATATTCTTTCTTTCTTGTTCTGAAGGAATTACCTGTTCTGCAGGATTAGACTCATCCAAACAAGATGGGAACTGGGGGTACAATAGGCAACAGCTCCTAATATTCATGTGCTTCCCTTCTCCATAATGAAAAATAACACTTCAGTATGACCTAGGTGTGTGTGGAGGGGGAGGGAGGTCATCTACCCTTGCACCCACTCTCTATCTCTCTAGTACAAAAGTCAGCCAGTACTCTGTCCTACCCATTCCAAACCCAACCTCGCAATAAACTCTATAGTGTCAGGGAGGCTTAAAAGAGTGCAGTACCTGTCTGGACATGGGTATGAGAATGATTAGACTAGAAGGTATCTTATACCATAAGGCATCAGACTTTGTTCCTAAAGGAGCCTGATTCTCAGAGAAAAAAAATCTGCAGATTAAAAAAAAAAAAGTCCCAGATAGCATCACCGCCTTCATTCTCCATCCATGCTTACCCCTCCCACGTGTAAGAGGTTGAAGAAAAGCTTTCTGAACTGGTTCATGTCTGGAGACCCTCTGTGCATTTTTTTTTTTTTGTAGACTCATGGTGCCAACCAAGTATTGTTTGTATCACCCAGAGGGGGCACTAACTCTCCCTTTCATGTCTATTCTATTTCTTGTTCTCTAAATGCAGGAAACCTTGACTGATATCCCCTCTCCCCCCTCCAGATCTTAGCAAAATATCCTTTCTTCACTCCAGAGCTGGCTTGGGCTGGGCTGTCATTTCACATTCACTTGGCACTGTAGGTGTTGTTTCTACAAGCAAACTGGCTCCTTAACTCCAAGCAAAGCCCCTTCAGTTCTTTTGTGGGGAGCCACTTAGAGCTGTTCTAAATGCTTCCCAGTAGTGCCCCAGAAAATTTATTTAAATCACCATCAGCTCATTTTCTAAGACCCAGCTATGAATCAAATAAATACATTGGAAACCCTTAATATAGGTAAAATCTGTATCATTTCTTCCTCATCCCAACTGGCCACTGCCACAGATTCAACATACTATCCTCATCCATAGCTTAAACTCCTAGACATGGAAAGTGCCCCATCACAGGTGACAAGACCACTAACTTCTGAAAGAATCCCCCCACCCCACCCAAAGCACCCCTCATCAGTGTATGCCTCTCCCACCCCACCCCAGCATTTTTTTTTTCAAAGTCCCTTCCTGGGGGAGATGAATGTGGTGGCGGGAGTAGGGGTTGGGATGATGCTTCATCTAAATTCCTGCAATAGCAACCAAAGCCTAGTTCGCACCCACCTTTTGTTCTGTTAAAAGTTTTGTTTCTTACTGAAAACACTGTACCTTGTGATTTCAGCCAAATGCCAGCAGATGGAACACTTCCTTGATGCCTGTAGCTTTCTTTATCCTCCTGCATAGTTCTGTCTGCCTTACTTGACTCTTCCCAGCACCATCTGCTTCTCCCCGACTCCTCCTCCTGGGAACGAGCTGTGCTATCTTACTCCCTATACCTTCTTTGCCACAGCTGGCAGAACATGGTGGAGTGTTCTGGAGCCAAAGGTCTGGAGTGATATTTATTGATGGCAGCCCCTGAGGGTGGCAGATGGTCAAACTGTGAGAGATAACTGCTCCCCACCCCCCTCACCACACACATACACATACCCTGTACATGGCCAGCACCCCCATGTTAGGGGCTAAGAATAGATTAAGTTGGAAATGAATGGACAGGACCTAAAAGGTACTGTCCTAGACTACTCAACTATTATGCAAGCTCCACCCTCACCCCAGCAGAAGCCTGCCTTTGCCCATCCCTAACAAACATCATAAAACCCCACCATGCCAGAAACCAAAGTCATGTCAATTTGCCTTTGTTCACCCAGGAAAGACAACTCCCCCAAATCATCTTCCAATCGAGCACAAAGAAATAACTTTCCTTGTTTGGTGTACCAATCTATTCTTTGTGAGCATCTCCCCGTGAGCAGCTTTTAGTTACCTGTTGTAGCAGATCCAGGCAACTGGTTGAACCCTGTTAGGTCTGTTTCTCCAACCTTAATGCAACTCTGGGATCCTCAGTCTAGGAGTGAGGGTAGGAAGTTCATTAGAGCAGAAGACCCCCTAGAAGCTCTTCTCTAGAGCCAGAAAGATCCACAAGCATACCAAGTTGATTCAGGGTCCCTACTGTGATCTTGGATGACTCACTTTGTCTCCAGTGCCTTGGCTTTTCCATATGTAAAGCATGGGGAATGAATGCCAACCTCTATCTTCTCTTCTGCTCAAGGTTGCTGTGGGGATTTGGTCTTGTTACCTGTGACAAGGGCATCATAAAAGGAACAGTGGATACTATTGGAAGTGGATCCATGGAAGGATGACATAATCTCTGGGTGGTGCCTCCCTGAACAGTCTTGCTGGATAGGGATAATATCACTGCCTATAGATCTTAGACATGTCACACACTGTGAACCCAACACAATGACACTCAAGTCACATTGCCAGGGCTCACTGATTCCAGCTGGACATGTGAAATTCTAATACCAAATGTTTTGGTAGCAGTTTTCCCTCTATAATGTATCAGAAAGTAGAAAGGATCTATCTGTAAATTGTTATTCATTGATCTTTGGAGAAACAATGACTAGATGAATAGAAGATATTTGGGTGTTGTTTTTAAGGTAGTTGAAAGTTCTTCCTGTTCTCTCTCTCTCTCTCTCTCTCTCCTTCCATCCTTCCTCCTTTTCCAATTTGGAGACCCTCTAATCTCTTGTAATCCTCATCAATAAGCTTGCCTCTCCCTCTCTGCAGATTACAGAATCAAAATTTTGGCTCCCCCCACCCCTCCAGCAACTATTCCACCAACCAAAATGTAGTCCCTAAGGTGGGTTTTCATAATTCCTGGTGTGCTTTGAGTGGAGCCTAGAGGCAAAGATTCAGAGACCAATAGGGGCTGGATGGGATATGCTACTTATGGATTTTTTTTGTTGTTTTGTTTTTGTACAAATCAAGATATTTTCCCTGCATTACATGAATTGGAAAAGTTTAAGTTTCTTTTTCTATCCTTTTTTCTTTTCTTCTTCTCCACCCCCCCCCCTTTTTTTTTTTTTACTGGTTTGACTGTTAAGAATTCAATTACCAAGATATTCTTTGAGCAAGAAAACAGACCTGTCCTAAGAGTCTCTGTGGTCTTCTTAGGTCCTAAATCAGAATGAGGGCAGGTGGGAGCTGTGGAGAAGGATAACATCCAGGAGGGCAGCTGCAACACTGAATTTTGAGTGGCTCAGAGAACCAGTTTTCTGAAGAAATTTCTAGGAACTTCCACAGGACTAGGTCAATCAACTTAGCTCTGACTTTCCTCAGAGGTTCTCTTTCCTTGAAATTCAGGTGTATTATGTTGTATAAATATCACCCATAAGAAAATGAAAAGCATCTCCTGATATTGTCCTCCCCAAAAAACAGGTCACTCACTTGGGCAAGTTCTAGAAATTGCTGCAAAACCTCCTGCTCTTGAGCTGTGTAGCCCTGACCAGGGCTCCTTTCCCACCTGCTCTAATTCTGCTCTCCAGGGTTAATAGTATTGTTCTGACAACACAAAGGACCAGGTCATAGTTTGGAATTCTGTGATGACTTCTGTTTGAGTTTTGTATCTGATGGTTCTGTCAAGGCCAAATCCTGCTGGGGTGATTTGTTTCCACAAGGTGTTTCTGATGGTGACCAGAAGAAAGAAGTGCCCAAGACCCCAGACTTCATGCTGCCTTCTCACCTATACCCTTTGGGACCAGGATGGATGGAATGAAACATAAGACATTTATGCACAAGAGCTTCAATGATGGATACATGGAATCACAGAGAATAAGGACTCATGATGTGGTATGAAGAGTGATAAGGAAGAGGAGACCTTCCAGAAGTACATAGAAAGAATTGTTAGCAGTCTTCTAACCTTTACTTCCTTCGCACTCTGAAGCAGAAATAGCAAAGCATGTTCTTTTCAGACAGAGGACACTGATTTTTACCAAGGATCTATTCAAGTGTTCTTGTTGGCCTAAAAGGTCCAAGAAGGCATCTAAAGAGAGGACAGCAAAGAGGACAGCAAAGTTCTCATGAATGGATAATGACATGGGAAATTAAAACTCCAGGACTCTATCCTTTTGCAGAGTTTAGGCAAGTCACTATGGGGGCCAATTTCTCTCTCTCTGTACTGTAGGAGGAACACTGCTTCCTCACCTCACAGGGGGTTTGTGAGAAATGGATGTGGTGAACCACTTTGGGGAGAAATATCCTGGTATCAAGTTTTCTTCTGATTAAGAATCCTTGTAAACATTTGATGAGCACCTACTCATCAAATGAAAGGATATATTCTAAGTGCTGTAGAGGGAGGGGAGGGGATTTGATTCCCCGCCTCCTCCTTTTGGATTGATAAAATTTTAACCTGATGATAAGAGGACAGAATAACAGTTATTTCTTGATGCTGATCCATATGCTCTGTGTTTCTGCACCAGAAAACCCACTCTCCTTTCCTGTGCAAGCATTTCAGCAGGATAAAAGGGCCTGACATCCTCTGACTTGCATGAGAGGATGATCTTGAGAAAAAAAAAAACAACAACAATGCTTGCTCTCTTCCCTCTAGTGAGGGGAAGGTAAAGGTGAATATGAGTGGGTGTGTCCTGTGGCCAAGAAAATATGCTTTGGTTATTTTAATCACTCCCCCTGAGCTCTGCTTTGGTTTTGCCATAGCCATCATCTTCTCTCTCCAGATCAGGCAAGGGCTTGTTTA
The DNA here is from genome assembly GCF_950295315.1 of Erinaceus europaeus. Classification (NCBI taxonomy): domain Eukaryota; kingdom Metazoa; phylum Chordata; class Mammalia; order Eulipotyphla; family Erinaceidae; genus Erinaceus; species Erinaceus europaeus. The sequence goes on along the minus strand of NC_080163.1, from coordinate 111,213,693 downwards.
TGCAGCGCAACTATTGCTGGATGATGTGGGGGAAGAGAGTTAATTGGTTTCCTTGGAAGGTCTGGTACACTGCTGTTTGCTGGAAAGTTTTGGCTTCCTAAAACAAGGGCCCTTACTAGAAAACAATTCAAAATATGTGACTGTTTATCTCTCTCTTTCCCACTCTATTTCTCTATTTCTCTCTCTCTCTCTCTCTATCTCTCTCTCTCTCTCTCTCTCTCTCTCTCTCTCTCTCTTTCTCTCTGTAGTGGGAAGTCTTCCATTTCTTAGCTGCCTATCAGAAAAATGAAGCCTCTTCAAATTTCTCATTTGTTTTCCAGTATGCAGAGTTCTTCCCAAAAACACTCCTGGGGTAGAGACAGAAGTCTTGAATATTCTAAAATATAGCACATCTCAAATTACTTGCTGAGTATGGGGCCCACAATCTTTGGGTTATTCCAAAGAGCCAAACCACCTACTGAGTTAAGCAGGCTGTGATTCCAGCCCCAAGTGGAAGCTTCCTGGAAGAGCATCCAGAGCCTGAGAGCTTTAGGAATGCCCACTCAGTATTCAGGAGCCATCTTTCTGAATCTTCAGAAATTTGTCTGCCACAAAAAAAGTATCTTTGGAGTTCAATGGGGGGTTTCTCTATGTTTTAGCTCCAAAGTGAAGCCACTGGTTATTTTGAAAAAAATCTCTTTATGTTGCCATTCTTTAGGAAATAAGGACTTACTTTTCCTTGCTTTTCAGAGAGTAAAAACCAAGAGAAAGGGAAGATGATTTAGTTTTAAAAATGGCTCTTTGGTTGTTGAGAAAAGGTAAGAAACCCAGGATCCCTTATACCTTGGACTCAAAGATTTGGGAGGCTCTCCGGTATTTAGAGTCCTAAGGTAGTTCAGGGGCTTCATGTCCTTTCCTTCCACCCAGGGTCAGCCAGTCCTTCCTCATCCTTCTGGCCGCATCCCTGTTCTTCTTCAGCCTGAACGCATGCCAACTCTCAAAGCTGGTGTTGATTTCCTCCAGAAAATCAGTCCTGATTTTCACTTCACTGCAGATGGGGCTATTTGTCCATTCACAACCCCTTTGGCCTTTTTATTTGCCTTGAAACAGCTCAGCTGCATGCTTCCACCAAACATATCTTAGCAGCACAGGAACATTCCATGGACCCAGACTCCCACAAGGGCAAGGATGGGCCCTTTCTTCCTTCATTTCCGTCTATGTGCCTAAGGCCTGTCTCTGGGTCCTGAGGTGGAGGGCAGAGGGAAGTGGTGGACTGTGTCACTGAAGAAGTTAGAGAATGCACCCTGTAACTAAGGAGGTCAGCATGGGTCTCTGAGTAAAAACTTTATATCAGGAGCTGACTCTCACCCACATCTCAAAAAGCTCCACACCTGTGGTCCTGTAATCTTTCACTGCAGGCCCCCCACTGACCTCACTATGCAGTGCTGCCCTGTGGCACCTGCTGGTTAGTCACTGAGGGCTTTATTTTATTTTGTTTAAAATTGCAAACTTCCAGATAGAGATAGAGAGAGAGAGAGAAAGAAATGCCCTGAAAACCCTATAAACTAAGAGGTGGTCTAATATTTTGAGGTTGTTGTAAATTGTGCAGAATTGGGGAGGGGATCTTTGGAATGAATATACAACCACATACATATAGTGAACTGATGGATCTCATCCACGTACATACATATACCTATTGTGGGCATGTGTGTATGTACTGTAGACACACACACACACACAGAGAAGAGAGAGAGAGAGAGAGAGAACACACAGAGAGAACACACACACAGATTTTTTTTTTTTTAGGTGTATCTTTTTCTTAAAGGGCTTACGACTATTAGTGAAGGGAGGATTCTGACATTTAGGGCTTGTTCTTGCCAGACTTGAAATAGACCTAATCCAGATAGGTTTTTTTCCTCCTCCTAGGCCTAGAACTACCAAGACTCTAAGCAACAGGGACATGCCTGTCTCCTTGTGGAGGTTAGAACTGGGACTGGTGACTCTTAAAGGCTGCTCATGTTCTCAGTAGGTCTACCATGTAATCTGAACACTCAAAACAGCAGCTTTCAAAACAACTTCCTCCTCTCAAGGGTTCAGATCCCACCAAGTACTTCTGGTCCTTTTACTGGCTAGTCCTTAGAGCAGGTAGAGAGAAGTAGAAGGAAGTTAGGGGTGGGGGCATCTGCTCTGAACCCTTCAGCTACCAGCAACCCTGATGTGGTGGTGGGGACCAGAATCTGATATGAGGAACTGAATCTGACCTGAGTCTTACATACTTTTAAAAATTATCTTTATTTATTGGAAAGAGACAGCCAGAAATTGAGAGGGGAGGGGGCTGATAAAGAGGGAGAGAGACAGAGAGATACCTGCAACACCACTTCAGCACTTGCAAAGCTTTCCCCCAGCAAGTAGGGACTGGGGGCCTGAACCCAGGCTCTTGTGCATTGTAACATGTGCACTCAACTAGGTACGCCACCACCTGGCCCCAAGAGTTGTGCATTTTCCATTTCTATCTGGCCCAACCAAGCTCCTGAGAATCAGGGATTATCTCCATCCTCATGACTAACAGAGACAGTCCAGAACAGTCACTTTGTAGGAGGCAGAAGTAATTTTACAATAGAGACCCTGTCCCCATGGGTCCAGGGTCTGTTGAATAGATAGCAGAAGAAGCAGGAGTGGATATGATGTGGAAGTTCACTCTGGACTTGTAATCCATACTCAGGTTGCTCCTCTGAGGGGTACAGAGGCAACTGGCATTGGGACCCACATTTTAAAAATGTTTCAGAGCTAGGTGGGTGCTACTAAGAAAGCCATCACCCAGTGAAAGACCTGAACCAAGTCGGAGGTAGCTTGCAGGGGCAGAAGGCTGGACTTCAGCCTTTTTCTAAAAATAATGGCAATCTTTTTTTTTTTTTTTTTTTTTTTTTGCTATTTCCTTATATTTATTTAGTTTTCCCTGGCTAGTAGTCACTCTTCTAATTTTAACCAAATTAAGCTGATGACACTGCTGACTCTTTATAGCACAGAACTTTATGAAATTCTCAGGAAATTCAAAGCCTCGAGTGCATAAAATGAGTATTTTTTCCTAAAGGGCTAACCAAATAATATCTGAGCTTTAGCTGTTTCTGAGAAAGTGGTTTGTATGTATCTGTTAGGAATTGAGTTGAGTCATGACACCATTCCCCTGAAGATTCCAACTATTTCCCTCCACTGCACAAATGGTCAGGCATGCACCCATAAAAGAAGAGTTCTAGAATGTAACAATTCCAAGCTGGTGGTGATTGCCTTCAGCCCTCTCTGTCAGTCTCACTGAGATGGGAGTTTGCTGGAGGAGCTACAGTCTCCAAGTATGACTCCTGCTTCTATCTACTGTGGAATTTTCTTCCCTTTCCTTTTCCTCTGTATCACTTCTTCTGTCCTGAGCACTGGCAGAGTGAAAAGAAAGTAACTTCCAAAGCTCAGACCATGTCTTTCTTTATTCTGGTTTGCTGGCATTAAAATCTATTTGCAGTGAACTGTAAATTGAGGATGAAGCCTCTCAGTGGAACCTTCAAAGTAAGAAGGCCAAAGTCTCAATTTAAAGAGATACAAGTGAGCCTGTTTCCAGCCCATTTCTCCAGAGCAGGTCTCTATGGAATCAAGGAAGCCAATCAAGGAAGGTGGAGAAGGGAGAGAGTCTAGGAAGTATCTGTGCGTTATCTCATCCAACCTGTACAGGCACTGCATGTGTGTTACAGGTTCAGCATTCAGCTGATGGCAGATATATGAAATTTATGCTCCCCTTTGGGTGAAAAATAGGCACTATTCTTAATGCAACACAATGTAATTTAACTGAACCACTATTATGTACAAAGCATGGTCCTCGGTCAGAAAAATTTAACAAGGGAGAAAAATGTAGAATTTAAATTTTCAAGCTATAAAGTCTAAGAATGACTTCTTCTGTTATCATAATGGGAGGATGCAAAGATCCCTAGTAGAAAATCAGTACATCTGAGTACTGGCCCCACACTTTGTGACCTAGGGTCAGTGGGTTAGCCTCTCTAGTCAACAATTTCTTTGTTAAATAAATGTTCCATTAAGTTCTAACACACACTGGCCATTCTAGTCTGGAGAGAAGTTCACAGAACTCTGGTGGAAGGGAGACTATGATAAATCCACAAAGGCACAGAGCAAATGCTCTAGGAGTCTTGCAGAGCAAACTTTTTGCTTTAAAAATAAGGGCTGGCCTTTGGAAAAGCAGCCTCAGAACTCAGCTTGGCAGTATCACCCTTCTGCTATGCTACAAGCTGTTCTGGCTACCACAACAGGGCATTCCACTTGGTCTGGACTAAGTTAACACTAATAATAGCGGATCTGAATTTCCCTCTCTTCTACCCTCTCTTGAAGTATTGCTGGGAGAGTCAGTCCTCCATGTCATGGTAGTTTCTAGCTTCACTTTTCCATCCAGCTGCTACCTGCCTGCTGAGGTTTCTGAGGTTGTGGTCAGGATGCTAGAGATCACTGTGGAGATGGGCTTGGAGGTCAGCGACACATGTCCTACCCTGAAGGGACTTGTAGGCACCCTTGGAAGGAATAATTGGAAAGGACTACTCTCCAAAAACCATGGGCAGGCAGGGACTACCAGGCAGCCAAGTCTGTAGTGTGAAGTTGGGAAAAAAGCATAAAGAGAAACCTAAGGGAGAAAGCAAGGATAGCTAGTGTATTCAGGCAGTCTTTTTTTTGTATTGTAAAGGGGCTAGAGGAGACTCCTTGCAAATGGAAGATTTTTCTATTAGATGTTTTCTTCAGCTCTGTTTTCTATGCCCACAAAGTAGGTTTGGATAAGTAACTCAAATTGTTGCAAGTGGTCTAAGATTAATTTACTTTTCTTCAAGCTGCAGAGTGTCAGACACAGGATTTAAAAAAAAAAAAAAAAGCAACTTAAACTCGAGCCCCTAGCCCCTAATTCAAGAAACCAGAAGGAAAAAAGCAGTAATTCAATTTAAATTAGTAAGCCACAGAGATTGCTGCATCAGACCCCACCCCCATCCCCAAACTCCTTAGCTTCGAGTTCAGAAAAAAAGGACCCTGCAGTGAACTCTCAGGCCTCTATTTTTTGATGATATGGGCTTGCACAGCTAGAGGGGCTTTGGGATTGAGGTTCACACTAGCTCATTCCCTTTCTTCTACCACAGACCTGGAGAACAGGAAGATGACTGGGAATACAGCCCCCCCCCCCCATTTAGAACTTAATGTAACAAAACAGCTCCCCACTCCAATTTGGAAGGTAGATCCCACCTGGTAGAAATAAAGGAAGGAGTATTTAAAAGTTGGCAAGTATCACATAAATATAAAGATGTCTTTTAGTTTTAATGTCCACATGGCAGTCTTTGACTGTCACCTCTCCTTTTCTGGCCTGTCAGAGGCACAAATAATTCTTGGTGCTCTGAATGGTCAACAACTTCCACTATTCTCAGCAGGACTGTGAGGATGTAGTAATGTGGATTCTAAACCAACGTTCATGGTTCTTGGCTCCATGGAAAGAGGTGGAAATCCATCTTCCCTCAATAACCTAGACTAGTGTTATTTGTGGCAAACAGTGCCTACAGATGTAATTCCTTCATAATCCTTCTCTCTCTCTCTCTCTCTCTTGCATAATGCATTGCAATCAAGGAATAGGGTTAGAAGACATGTTTTCATGTAAAATATTTTTATTCACATTTTTTCTTAAGGAGCGCTGGGCTTCCAGTATTTGAGTCTCCTGGTTTTGTTTGTTTGTTTGTTTTACTACTGTGACTACTACTACTACTCTACTACTTGTCGTCTTCTTCTTCTTCTTCTTCTTCTTCTTCTTCTTCTTCTTCTTCTCCTCCTTCTCCTTCTCCTTCTCCTTCTTCTCCTCTTCCTCCTCCTTCTCCTTCTCCTTCTCCTTCTCCTTCTCCTTCTCCTTCTCCTTCTCCTTCTCCTTCTCCTTCTCCTTCTCCTCCTTTTTAATGGAATTGTGTCTTTTCTGTTATCCAGAAAGGCACAGGTTCTTTCTTCTCTGTCTGGCAGTTGAGTTGAAATGGAAAGATGGAAATGGATATGGAGTGAGATCCTTTTTGATTCAGTTACTCTAGGGTCCTGGATAAAGATGGGAGACTTGTCAGTTTCCTCCACAAGGGAGGTGTCAAGAAAAATTTAACTTCTAGAAATCTCATGGTGCCTTTTTTTAGTGGTGCTGCTCTCTTGTGTAACTTCGATCTCAAGATGGCCACTTTGCAGCAAACAGTGATGCCAGTTCTTTTCTCTGGTGTGATGTGCTGGTGCAGTATAGATCTTCATGTATATGTAGAAAAGAATAGATAGAGATCTCACTGGAGCTCTGTAATTACATCTTGAGGTCCTGGTGCAGTTTGGTGGGAGTGGTTATTCCTGTGCAGAAAATGATACTGCTCACTGGGGAACCAACTGTTTGGTGGAGTTCTGACACTGGGAAAAGGCACTGGCCAGTAAGATGGGCTACTCCTATGACTTGTTTTCTTTTTTCTCTCTTGTGAAAGTTACCGTCTCCAGAACCTGGAATGTTTGCTGATGGAGCAGAGAAGCTTCTTTTTGAACTTCCTTTGGTGCTGATATTTGACCATTTTCTTCCTTTGTTTTATTTCCTCATCAGTGGCCAACTGATTCTCCAAAATCATAATTCACCATGCAAAGGGATGACCTGGGGATAAGAGGCTAGAAGAAGTTGGGCCTCCCTAACTTCTTGAAAGATTCCAGACGGTGTCTTTTGAGATGTGCTGAAGTCACCCAGGCTAGTTTCCCCATGTAAAGTGAATAGCAGAGTATGTCCTGACCTCACCAGGAAGGGTCACATAAAAGAACTCAATGGTGAATCATTCTTAATTTGGAGACTGCAACTTGATGTGTTTTTAAGGTCGTGTCTGTATATTGTTAAGATGTTCATCTTGGGGCTTGATTTCATTCCCCTTTTGCTCCTCTATTGACACCATGTTGTAGGTTCATCCTCTGGCAATACCTTTGAAAAGTACATAACTGATGAAGATTCATCTAAGGGGTTGGGTAGTGCTAATTCCTACAAAGGGGAAAACATCACTAATACTGTATAAGGTGCTAGAATCAAACCTCATTTTATAAACCTTGGTTCTTAGAGAAAAACAAAACATGCAGAATTCTTTCTGTGACGCCTTATTATAGATTGTGATAGCCAATTGTTTATCCAAAAAGAGAGAATAGAAAATAAAGATGAGATGCAATGATTCTGTATAAAATATAACAAGAGCTTTTTCCTATATTAATGTAAACTACTATATATATATACATATATATGTGTGTATATATATATATATATATATATATATATATGCTTGAGGCTGATAGAAAGGATGGGAAAATGTATGTTCATCTTTATTTTAATTTATAATTGGTTCACAACTTTTAAGTATGTGAGCAAGATTGTTGGATGTGGTAAGACAGGATTTCCTGTATGGGCTAGGAAATTATTCATAGCTCCATTTTGTTCTACATGAGATTAGAAGGATCTGGCTGAATTAAAAGGGGAAATAGTTGAAGACAGAGATGTGCTTTCTAAATCTTCTCAGCATTGTTATGCTTTGGTGGTGCTCCTCCTTATTCCCAATATTGCTGTAGCGTCAGCTGCCTACGGTATTAACAAATTATGTTTACCTAATTATGTTTTTTTTAAAAAAGGAGGTAGTTGTTCTTTCCCAGCTATGAAAAAAATTGTGAACCCTAATCAAAATGTGAGGCATTTCCACAGTTATTCAATAAGAAAATGGAGTCATTTCTGGTGCTTTTCTGTGATGCCCTCATTCTCCTCCTCTCACCCTTTTTGTGCTAAAGAATCCAACAGATGAGTGTTGACAAGAAATGAGGTGAGAGTTTAGCAAACATGTACTGGTGAATACAAATTATGCCTGGACAGATGGGTATGGTTCTTTATCAAGTATGACTGTATAATTCCAGTGTTTCGTGCTTGCATGTATGTGTGTGTGTGTACTGTATCTATGCTCTGTGTATGAAATGTTTGGTGGACAGAGAAAAATACTGCAAACAGAAATGAACAGAAACAAACAAACAAAAATCCAATGGTATTTTATCGGACAACACACTTGTTCACCTTGGTGAGAAGCCAGTTTCCCAACTATGCAATTTTCCTGTTTCTCCCCTAACCCATTCACCTCAGACCTCCATCTCCCTCACAATTATTCCTTTGTATAAGAACCACCATATACCATTTCTGATTCAAGGTGAGCATGCTCCAGTGATTCTTTTCCTAAATTTAAGAGCTCCTGGGAAAGAAAAGGTTTTCCTTTTAATTTTCAATAAATCAATATAACCCTGGTTTGGTTCTGGAAGTGAACTGCTGTGTAGTTTTCTGTGTTGGTGTGACTACAACTTCTTTTCACCATTTCTTCATTTGAAATACTTACTTATCTCTAGAAAGTCTACTTTTGTAGCATGTGTTTGGGGGGAAATGTGTGAACTTACGGCAAGAAAAAAAATTGGCTTCAGTAGAACAGTGAGCTTGTGACTTCTGGAGCTGGGCAGGAATTCAATGTGCTGGGCTTGCCCATAAACTGGCACCCACAATGAGGTCCTGAATAAAGACCCTTGGCAGAGAGCTGGCATGCTCTGGGAAGCTTTGACCCAGATGCTTTTATTTCCTTATTTGTTATCAATATGGAGTAACCTTTTCCCAAAGGGTGAATTGATAGCTTCTACTTTTGCTTTATACCAACCACATCCTTCCCATCTATCTTCCATGCTCCACCTAGTGCCAAACCACATGCCTTCTCCTTTGCCCCATGCCTGCAAATGCCCTCTCCCCTACCAGATACTGATGAATCTGCTTTCATGTTAAAATTCCCATAAAAAGGTGACCTTCCCAGAGAAAGTGCTCAAGCAGCCAGCCTTTGCATTGCATGTCCTTTGGAGGAATTTCAAATACACTTTTAGCTATAGTTGGTTCTAGTGCATTTACAAACCATCCTGTAGCCCATTTAGCCCAATGTTCCTGCAGGAAGTTTTGCAAAATCATGTTTGCAAAGGGGAGAAGAGTGATCCCAGGGTTAGACAAAGCACAAATGAAGCAGGGGAAGCCCTGCACACAGAAGACAGCTCTTCACCTTCTGCAGTTGTCTGTGCAAATCTTTGCACAAGGTTTTGCAGTTTACACACGGTTTTGCTTATGGTTTACAAATCTTGCACAAGGTGGCCGAGCCATCCGAGAAAGTTTTTAAGAGATAAACTCAGACACTGCCTAACTGTTCCAGCACAACACTCTCCTATTCCTTGACCGGTAGGAGCTTCAGTGGAATTCCTCTCAAAGCAAACAAGAAGTCAGTCTTGGATAAGCATGCATTTTCCCTAGAGGCCTCATCCTCTCCTTCCCATCTTACCATACTCTTAGCTACTCAGGGGATTTTCAGAAGTGCTGTTGGTTTTCTTTTTGTCTCATTCCATAGTAGGTCACATCTCTCAGACCCATCCCAGGAGCTGACCACTCATTCTTTCTCCTTCTGGAAAGGGAGTACTCTTAGTACTGGAGATGACTGTCTTAGGGACTATTGGTCCTTCCATGGGGATTTGATTCTATATACACAGATCTCAGAAGGCTTTCTCGAAAGCTGGTTTGTACAGTTCAGAAAGTCCCCCAAGGTGTCAGTTTTAGGGTGCTGTGAACTTTCTCAACTCCAGTGTGGAAAGCCTAGGTTGTCTATTTCCTCCATCTTCTATGGCTGCCCACTGGTGCTCAAACCCTCAGATGGCCTGGGCTGGTGGGGGGAGGGGTGTAATCTGTGGATTGCTAGAGATCTACCTGCCCTTCTGGAAAGTACATCTCTACCTAAGGTTATACTATTTTTTTTTTTTTAGTTTCTGCCACATTCTAAACCCTGGAACCTGACTATGCTGAACTTTTGCTGAGAAGTGCTTTTGCCATAAGAGTACATGAGTCCCATTATAGGATTTAGACTGATCCCTTTCTATGTGGGCTTCTGTCACAGAATAGCACCTAACATCCTGTGTCCCAGAGTGGTCCAGTTTTGATGCCAGGGCTGAAGAATGTAGCACCACTCTGAGACGTTCTGAAAAAGCATTCCATCAGAGTTGCTGAGTTTTCTCCTGGGCTGGGAGTAAGGGTAAAGATAGCTCCTTAAGAAGAAAGGGATATTTGAGATTATTGGAGTTTCAAGACCATAGTAGTTGACAGAATAAGCCCAAACACATCTTCCAGGTGACATAAATCATGATAGAGCCCTTTGGGAGAGCAAGAGAACCAAGATTCAGTTAACATTGGTTGAATACCAGTGACATGCAAAGATCTGTCCTTGCTGCCTTCCTACAATGACCTCATCTAAATCCCTGCAAGTATCCTAAACTGAGATACCTGTCATATATTACATACATGAAAATGGAGGCTCAGGAAGCCTCTTTGACAATGCAGGGTTCTATGGTCATTCAGGGAATGCCACTGAAGGCTAGACCTAGATATGCAGTTCCTACTCCATCTCCACTAGTCCCACTCTTCTTCAGTTCAAAATCCAGGCTACAACTCTTGCCTGTTCCCAGTGACTCATGAGGTCACATAACTCTGGGCCCGATTGGGGCTGCTGGAAGAAAGACCAGGCGGTCTTGGCATTTGCCTTCCTTGCAGATGGCATAGAGGCTAAGGGAAGAAAGTAAGGCTCTAGGCAAGTTGCAGAATGATTGACAATTTCCAAATTAAGGTTTTCCATAGCTAAACATACCTGTGTCACCTGTTAACTGCCACTCAGTTGTCCTTGAGCATGCTTCTTCAGTGTGTGTTCTTGGGGAGATTTGTAGAACCCAAGTCCTCTGAGATGGATTTGGATTTGTGACAGGTGAGGGAACAGAGGATTATTTCTTTCTAAGAATTTACTAGGCTTTGTGAGTGGTGAAGCAGGGCTGCAGGTGTTTCTCTGTCTCTCTCCCTTCCTATCACCCCTTCCCTTTCAATTTCTGGCTGTCTCTATCCAATAAATAAAGATTAAAAAATTATTAGAAGAGACAAATGGTTGGGTTGAGGACAGATCAAGAAATAGAAAATTCGGGAGTAGGGCGGTAGCTCAGTGAGTTAAGTACATGTGGCGCAAAGCACAAGGACCTGCATAAGGATCCTGGTTCGAGCCCCCGGCTCCCCACCTACATGGGGGGGGGTCACTTCACAGGTGGTGAAGCAGGTCTGCAGGTGTCTGTCTTTCTCTCCCCTTCTCTGTCTTCCCCTCCTCTCTCCATTTCTCTCTGTCCTATCCAACAACAATGACTTCAATAACAATAATAAAAAAGCAACAAGGGCAACAAAAAGGAGTAAATAAATAAATATAAAGAAGGAAATAGAAAATTCACAGGATATGCTGTGAGTAGGTTCTGAAAGACAGGGATACTGAAGAGCAGAGAGAAGGAGCCATTCTGGGTCAGTTACTCCTTGTGCTGAATTGGAGGTGCAGCTCCTGGGATCCTCCCAACCCTCCCAAGAGGCTCAGTTTCTCCACCCCTAAAATATGCAGATGAGACAGGCAAACCCTGTGATTGATCTACAGCAGAAAGGCAATCAAGCAATGAGTCACAAAGACACATTTGACAAGCTGATACTTTCAGATATGAAATGATAAACTCTTGGGAGCCACTGCAAGGCCCTAAGGCAAGGAATGAAATGACCAGCTTCATGACATCAGATTTCCAAAAATTACTTTCACTGCCATGCTAACTGATGAAGGAACAAGGTGACTGAGAGAGGAAGACACATGGGAGAGGAAGTGGGCAAATAAGACAGAGTGTGTGTGTTTGAGGCTTTATCATCTCCTCAGTCAGCCTCATGCTTTTGATGGTGGTTTACAATAACCCACAGGCTAACTGCCTACTGGCAAGTGCAAACCTGTACACACACATACACATATACACACGCACATGCACATGCACACGCACACACACACACACACACACCAACTTTCCAAGGGGAAAATCCCATCAGTCTTTGAACAGAGCTGAAGCTTCTTCAGAGCACAATGGAACAATGGAATCTCAGGGTCTGAAGGATACTCAGGCACCATCTAGATTTTAGTCATGCACACAAAACAATTTCAAGTTACTTCTCCAAGGCCTCCCAGGAGAAAAAAATTTCCCACCTTCACTCCCTGTTGAATTCTTCACAGTGAGGGTGCCTTCTTGATCACTACCAAAACCCCACCTGAAACAGTTGGACTGTTTGGCTGTTGCTTGGGTCTCCCAGGTGATGGAAACTGAGTCTGTGGATTAGTGAGTTCGAAGACACCCAAATGCCCCAGAAATTCCCCAGGATCACCTAAGAGTGATAGTGATTTTGCCTTGTTTCTGCCTGCTGGAACAGAATGCTCAAGGCAGATGACATCTCCACCCCAAGCCTTGCAAAGCAGCCAGTCTGGAAGTAGCTGCTGCCTCCCTCTCTCTCTCTCATGTCTCACATTTAATGCAAATATAGGTAGGCAGTGGTCCTGGGTCTGACCTGGAAGGAAAGTAGAGGGTCTTCAAACCTTTAGAATACTTGAACACCTTCTCTTTTTTGCCCCAAGCCAATTTTCCTTTTTTTGCATTTTTTAAAAATGCCATTTGGCCTCTATGATGCTCCCCATGTGACAGGCACTGAAAAGACAGGAAAACCAGTTTTTAGGGTATCCACCATTGTGCATCAGGGGAGATAAGAAAATAGGACATGAGACTGTCACACTTCAAATTCTGGATGTACAGGATATGGCTCATCCACTAAAAGTAGTTTCAAGCTCCCCCCACTCTGCATTCTGCTCTTGGACCTGTCTTAACTTCCTTCCCCATCCTGTGCTAGCTCCAAGTTACCGATCACTCCATCAGGACACCTCAGGCTTCCCTCTTGCCCCAGGCTGACTTGCTCTGCAGCTCTTTTCAGCTCCTTCACAAAAGATTAAACTCCCTTCCAAAGCTAGATCATGTCTGGAGTGAAAACAGCTATTGAACCACCATCCAGGGAACTCAGTTCTTCCATCACTATCTCTGAACCTCCTTTCATTTGCTCCAGGGTCTCTAAGGTCTTCCATTGATTGGCAACAAACCAAGTTGGTCCTTGGCATTATAGTCCATCTCTGCTGGCATCTGCACCAGCATGAGCTAGCACCCACAGTCTATTCTCATCCAGCTGAGTGTCTCCTTCCTGTTCGCCACATTCTCCTTAAGGTCAAGACATCCGTAAATGCAAGGATGTATTTGTATTTAAAGTTGAGGCTAAAGACAGCCTTTTTGGTGGTCTTGCTCTTCATTGGAAAGAGTGTCTGTGGAAACAGATGGAAGTGATTGTAAGGTCTCAAACCAGCAAGATGCTCCCAGGTCACCCATATTAGAGCAGTTGGATTCTAAAGGAAGTTGTGCAGGAGACTTCACAGCCAAACTGATATCCTCATATGCTTGCAGGGTCTTTGAAGACTGCAGAGGTGAAGGTCCCCTTAGGGAGATCAGCCAGGAGCTCCCCCCTAGCCCATCTCATACAACAGCTCTTTGGGACAGGTTACTCCTAATTTGATAAGTGAAAAACTACTTTTTTTCCTGAGTCCTGGGCACAAAAACAAAAGCAACAACAGAAAAAGAACAAAATAAACCCCAACACTTTATTTCACCCAGTTTTGCGATTGTAGCACATCGGATTGCCTGACTTAGTATTTTTTTTTCTTCTTGAAGGAGGTTTTTCTTTTTTTTTCTTTTTTTTTTTTTTTTTTAACTGGGGCTTTCTTTGGGTTGAAGATCACTGAGCTTCTTGCTTAGTGGAGCAATGCTTGCTGCTGTGTTGCAAATGCATCCATTGGTGACCACAGTATTAAGCCAAATTTAAACACTTTTAGTCTCCTCCATCTGTAAGTGTTATGTAGCTACCTCATTATGATTTTTGGTTTTGATTTCCAGTGCTTTCGTGTTGTGTACAATGTCAGAGGTTAAATGTAGATAAAATATATATATATATATAAATATATATTTTTTGCTTTGCAATAAAGTTCAAAGCTATAACAGAGAATATTCCTGAAATGTCATAGCCTTTTCCTGTGACCTAACTTCTTAGTTGTTAATTATCCTGGGGAGTCCTTTTGACTATTCACAAGAGTCAATATTATTACATTTGTCATTTGAGGAATTATTCTCCTTATTTTACCTGTTTTCTTTCAACACATTGATAAGATGCTAAGATTCTTGAACAACTCCCGGTTCCAAAGGTGCTTCATTTCTGTGGACTCAAGTGATCAAATGGAAGAGAAGTGTCTCCACAGACTTGAATCTCCCAGATGAATGTATTGACCTCAATACTATTGGATTTGAAACAAAAGTTTTGTGCATGAGAGGGAAAAGGAAATATTGATTTGGCTTTGTGATGCTTTCAGTATTGATTTGTGTTGAACTTCCTTCTTTTAACACTCAATGTCTTGGCATGGAATATGAGACTTGCTGACTCCCTAGCAGTTCTCATCTTGATTTGACTACTTTCAGTGGTTTGATTTGTCCATTTTCTCTCAGTAGATTTTACGTATATGTTGTGCTATTTGGTGATGAACTACTCTGTGTCCAGCCCCCACCTCTTTTCTAAACATTTTGGAACTCTCTTCTCTAGTATTTATTAAGCAGAACAGTGATTTCAAAAAATTTGTAGTCTACAAGCCAGTGATGTCATAAAGATTCACCTTTTTTTTTTTTCCAGAAGACTCCTGACCAATTCCTGGGCAGGAATCATGAATAGAAGGGACCATAAATAGAAATCACAAGGTGAATTATGCAGTATTGATTCCTTGTTTGTTTGTTTTTCCTGTGCGTTTGAACCAAGGTTGTAAACCTTAGTTTATTTTTATGGTTCTCCAAATCTTACTTCTCTGTGTCCTTTGCCAAAACATGTAAGAATTACATAAATTCATGAAGTATACTTAAAGGGGGTTTAAAAAAGGTCAATAAGTTGGAGTAAAATATCTTTAAAAGTGATTCTTTAACAAAACTTTATGTATTTTACTATGTTCCAGCGTCAGAGAGCTACAGAAAGATAGCAATTGAAGGGAGAGAATCTTTTCTAAAAATGGCTAGTGACTACAGAAAAAGGAAAATGCATAGGATTGAATTTTATAATATGTCCCTTTTTCCTTATGATCATACAGAATTGTTAGTGTGTATTAATAACAGATGTTTTAACTTGTTTTCTTTGTCTTTAATGATGTTGAACCAGTATTTAAACTACTCTAAGTTATACTTTACTTGTTCTCAGCTATCCCTCACTTTTTATGGTATAATGGTCTGTATATGAATTGAAACGCAGATAAAATATGCACTAAAGGTTGAGAACACTGCTGTTGATTTGAAGGGGCCTATCTATATATGTATTTATGAACATGTAAGTGGGTGAGTGGATATCTATGATATATTTACCTGCATACACACACACACATGCACAATGACAATATGCTTCCAAAGTTGGTGTTTATTCTAAGGACTTTGCCAAATCACTGAGCTTTCCCAGATTCCAAGGTTTCTCAAGTAATTAAATGTGTGAGAAATGGCTTGCTTCATTGCTTTTGTACTAGAAAGCACAGTTCTTACTCTTCCCTATTCCTTGATTGACATGACTATTGTAATTTCAGAGGAGCCTATTTGCTGATGAATTTCTGCAGGATCCTTTTTCTCTTTGCACCACTATCTTGAAATATACCCAAGGCCAAGAAAGTTCACTGAAGTTCCTCAGCACACTCCCATATTGTCTGATCTTCATGTTCCTTTTGTTCCCCAACTTTTTTCCAGGAAGCTTGTTCACTAGACACCCCTCTGAAGTTCAACTGTCAGCCTGGCTTGTCTCAACAAAGGGTCCTGAGTCTTTTCCACATTTGAGGTCACCTTTCTTGGATGACCACACCTACCACTGCCCCTAATCACCCACAGGACACATAACTAGATTTCAGTCAGGATGAACAAACTTTTTGCCGCATCTGGAGTAGAGAGCTTTTCACTGTCAGTAGCCATAAGTACTGAATTTAGTTTGTTTCTTATCTAAAAGTGATAGAAGATAGTAGAAGATGTATCACAGCTTTGTACTCCAATCAGTCAATTTTGTCCAGGTAGTGACTTAGTGTTTCACAAGCAAACCGGTCTTAGTTGAGAGAGAATTCTGAATGGACATGGGAATAGAGGAAGGATATAGAGTTTTATTTTCTTGTAGAAAGGTATTATCTCTTTCTTTTCTATCTGGCTTCTTTATCTCTGCTGGGGAGTTGATCTTTGGGCTTCACCATCACTATTGAGTTGTTCCCACGAATGTTCTGCACTGCCATGAGAATGCTGTAGATTTTCTTTCACTGCACAACTCTTCTTGCTTCTTTATTCCCTTTGAAAAGAGAAGGTACTGTCCTAGAATATCACTATTCTAGATCGTTACTTTCAATCCTGTTCATGACTGCTAGTTACCCTTGAATTCAAGGGAAACTTCCAGTTAAAAATTAGAATCTTCTTAATATTATGAAAGCTTTAAAATAAGAGATAAGAAAGTACATGTCAGTGATCTGTGACTCATAATATAGGAATTTCTCCTTTTACTGTGAATTTAAGATATAGCACAGACTTATTTTAAAATTATCTCTGTTATTGGATAGAGACAGAAATTGAGAGAGAAGGAGATGATAGAGAGGGAGAGAGACAGAGAGAGACCTGCAACCTTGCTTCACCACTCACAAAGTTTTTCCCTTGCAGGTGGGGGCTAGGAGCTCAAACCCAGGTCCTTGTACATTGCAACATGCAGCACAGACTTTGGAATAGATTTTTTCCCCCTTCAATCTCTCTAGCCACTGGGTCTGCAATGCATTTATCTTCCTTGCAAGAATAAAGTGACAGATAAGTATTTTATTTTACACACACACACACACACACACACACACACACACACACACACACAACCCAGCAGAGTAATCTTATTTCAAATTTAGTCATTGGATTTTCAAATATTTATTGAATACCTTTCTGTCATGTGCAGGGCTAGAATTATAAGGACTCCAAAGATAAAAGAATTAAGTATCTTAAGAAATGTGCACGAATAACCACAATAAAGTTAAAAGTAAATTCCTTCAAGAAGTGCCAGATGTTATGAGAATCCAGAAAGAGGAGATACCTCCAATTACAGGTATAAGGGAAGACTAAGATTGGCATTTGGATTGGGGTTTGAAGTTTCCATAGATACAGAAAGTTGGAGGGATTGGATTGGACATGACCAGAGTTATGTTTCCCCATTCATTCATTTAAGATATTGATGGATTTCTAGTGAGAAAACAAGGTAATTTCCAGCCACACACACTATAGCCATGTTGTGTTTTTTTTTCACTGTTCACATTTACCGACTTTTTTTTTTTCCTCCAGGATTATTGCTGGGCTCGGTGCCTGCACCATGAATCCACCGCTCCTGGAGGCCATTTTCTCCCCCCTTTTGTTGCCCTTGTTGTTGTAGGACAGAGAGAAATGGAGAGAGGAGGGGAAGACAGAGAGGGGAGAGAAAGATAGACACCTGCAGACCTGCTTCACCACCTGTGAAGTGACGCCCCTGCAGGTGGGAAGCCGGGGTCTCGAATCGGGATCCTTATGCCGGTCCTTGCGCTTTGTGCCACGTGCACTTAACCCGCTGCGCTACCGCCCAATCCCCCGACTTTTTTGAAAGCATAGCCCTTCTTTTTATGAAATGGGACTCAGAGTTTGGCTCTTCTGATAATCATCTTCCTCTTCCAATGTTTCTGAGCCCCCCCCCCCCCAACACACATACACTTCCCACCACCAGTTCCTACTCGGAGCAAAGTTTAGTTCCTGTACCTAAAATCTACTCCCTGGACCCTTCATGCATTGGAAACTGGAACAAACAAGGTCTCTCTTTCTTTTCAGTAGTGGTGTCTCATGCTTGAATTGACCAGTCCAGACCTAGTTTTGGGGGACTGCTGAATTATTGAGGTCAAAGGGGAGAAAGTCTTAAATAATGAATGGAATTTCTTAAAGCCCAAGCTGCCAGAGAAACATGAAAGAATCCAGTGTCTGTCTTTTAATAAAGTTTCAGTTCAGCTTTAGGAAGGCCCACCTTTGAGGAGATTTTAGACCACTATTCATGCATACTATCTCAGTCCTGACTGGTAATGATGGGCATAACAGATGCTACCATGGTTCTAGGTCTTTGGGATCTGGGGTTGAGGGAAAACTCAGTGTAGTAGTTCTGAACCTCTATCAGTTCACTCTGTAGTTGCCAATCTGTAGCTCAGAATCTTTTGAGAATGGGAGGAATGGTGACACCCACCTCCCTGGGAGCACCACATTCACAGTAATTAGCCCAGTGTCCTTTCAAAAAGGCTGATTCACCTTTGCCAAGTAATTCATACCTCCATGCTTCATAAGTATTGTACATTTGGAACATTCTTGTACATCAAACCAGCTGATATGCATGTTCTCCTGGCTCCCATGTAGGTCCTATACAGTTTTATCTACTCAAGAGTGTGTTGCCCAGAGTGTCACTCATTTCTGATTTACCTCATTCACTGAGCACTTGTCTCATTACAATGGTTTTGTTGTTCCATGCATTTTATCATTCTTGACTTATACTTCAAAGTATCTTATTCACTAGGGACATGTGATATAGAGCCTTACTTTACAGGGTTGAAAGATATGCCCAACTTCCCATGATTAATGAAAGACAGAACCATGAAGTGGGCTCAGTGGTCTTGAATGAAAGTTTGCTGCCTTCTCCCTCGTGCCTCTGACTGCATGTCCCCTTCCTTAAATTGGTGAGCTGTCTTGCCTTTCTTTTATTCCTGTTGCCTAGTTGAGCTTGGAGAGTTCATCCCACACAATGGTGTGTGTGTGTGTGTGTGTGTGTGTGTGTGTGTGTGTGTGTGTGTGTGTAAGCCTGTAGCAATCCTTACAGTTCTAAACCTGTGTGTATGCAATTCCTACAAGATTACCTAAAAGCAGGAGCCCTGCAATGTCAATTTGAACTTGGAAATGAAACACTTTTCCTAATATCTAATGATTTTTCCTGAAAAAAAAAAGTGCCTAAAATATACCCCATGAGAACTTACTTCTTAAAGTCAAATTGGTATCTTTTGATTCTTCCCTCAAGGTTCTTTGGTCAGGATCCCTTTATGTTGTACAGTTGAGTGATGCCATTCTTTTCTAAGGACAGATAGCTGACTAAAAGAAACTGAACAGTAAAACTCTGCATCTAACAAGAGTTGCCTCCAAATTTTCCAAGCTAAAGAATCAGGAAAACTGTGGCTTTAACTTTGCTTCAGGATATTTGGGAAGGTTCTGCTTTTCTATACACCAACTACTAAAATAGGTACTCTTTCGCCCAATGTGACAGGAGAAGATGGCCTCATCCCATACACAGCTGTGGAGCTCTTCACTGTCTCAGTCACTTTAGGACTCATCCAATCTTCATGTCTATCCATTAATTCACTCTTCTTGCTTCCTCACTCATCATCTACGTTGTCAGTATTCTAGGAAATTGACCAACTCCTGTCCTCAAGCAATTCATAGTCCTGTGTGGGAGACAAAACCTGTATGATAAAAACTAGAAACGTGTAGTAGCACCATAACCCTCTGAAGTTCAAGTAAAAAAGATAAGAGGACCTTGTGCCATTGGGCTCAAAGGAAGAAGAAATTACTCAGGACATGTGAGCCCCCTGCCTTTTCCATTTCTTTTGAAGAACTGCTGAGTATTTTTTTTCTCTTTCTTTCTTTCTTTCTTTTTTTTTTTTTTTCTGCTGGGACTCAGTGCTGGCACTATGCATCCATTGCTCCTGTGGCCATTTTTTTTTTTTTTTTGGATAGGACAGATAGAAATTGAGAGGTGCAGATAGAGAGGGAGAGAGAAAGACACCTGTAGATCTGCTTCACCACTTGTAAAGTGACCCCCCTGTAGGTGGGGAGCAGGGGGCTTAAATTGGGATCCTTGTGTGGGTTCTTGTACTTCATACTATGTGTGCTTACTCTAGTGCACCACTGCCCCCCTACCCCTCCCATACCCAGCATTCTTCATACAAGGAATGTCCTGAATCTAGGAGCCTAACACAATACACCTATATTCTCCCCTTCTTTTCGTAGAAGTGACTGTCATTATAAAGCCAAACATTGGCTTTCTTGGCAGCCATTTTTGGCCAGTACTTCATGCCAGATCACCAGGAGTCCTATTCAAAAGAAATGTTCTCTCAGGAAAATGACTTGACCCAAAAGAAGAGACAAACAGGGGAAAGTAATGAGAAGACCCTTCTGTCCTTGATCCATTGCTCTAAGAAGAAAGAAGGCCACCTTACCACTTGCTCTGGAGATGTAAAAGTGATACAGATCAAAATTTTAGGAATGATTCTGTCTTAATTATAGTAAAATATAAAATATAGTAAAATTTTATAGTAAAATCCCACAAGACTAAGTGGTTTAAGTAATTGATATTTACCACAGTCCTAGAGGTTAGTAAGTCAAGATTTTGTTGTCACCAAACTCAGCAGTGAGGGCTCTTTTACTAATTGGCTGACACCTGCCTTCTTTCTATATGCTCACATGGCAGAGGCAGCTCTGATCTCTTCTTCTTAAAATGACACTATTCCCATCATGGGTTTTCCCCTCTCATGACTTTAAATATTTACTGATTCTCAAAATTAATCTCAAAGACCTTGCCTTCAAATACTATTACATTGGGGAATGAAATCTTTAATGTATGGATTGGGTTGGGGTGGAAGGGAGAGAAGACCAAGTCTTTCACTGCCTTGCTTCCAGGAACAATGAGGCAGGTGTGAGCAGTGCCCTCATTACTTCACCATTCTATTCAGCATTGTCTCCTCATGTCCACAGAACACTGCCTCCATCTTAAATTTATGGGCTTACAGGGACAGCTCCATGACTGATAGTAAATAGCACATGCTGTGCAGATGTCCCCTCAGGCTAATGCCAGTTCCCTCGAGAGTTGGGACATTCTCAGAGCGCAGTGTTGGTATGCTTCGAAATTCTGCTTCTAAGACCCCTTCTGTTGCATTGCTTGAGGCTGTGGTCTATTTACATAATCATTGTTTTCATTGGTTTAATCCCCACTGGTTCTCACGCTATTTTCCTTCTCCCCACCCCCTATTCTATGTACTTCCTCTTCCTGACACTTCCACCCCAGGAGACATAAAAGACAGGGCTTTCGAATGAAGAAAGATTAGATTAGAAGAGATTAGATTGTTGAACTGCATTCCCACTCGTCAATAAAGATTGAACTGCATTCCCAGCTCAGCCATGAGTCCCTGGTCATCTGTCTCCTGCCTGTGAAGCTAGCCCAGAAACTGGTGCCCCGAACTGGGGCCAGCAAATGGTTCCCAAACAGGGACTGGCAGCACCAACTAGTTCAAGTTACCCAAAGTGAGGCATCACAGTTGGGCATCTTTACCATCTCACATGGCCTGAGAAAGCAACAACACTCAACCAAGACAAATAGGGGAGTTAGTTTATTTTTGTTTTTGCCTTTCATCAACTTTAGTAATCATCTAATTCCCTAAATTCATTCTGTTCTTTTGTTCATCTAAACACATTTGTGAGGCCAGCTTGTGGCACACTGGGTTGAGCACATGTTACAGTGTGCAAGGACCTGGGCTAAAGCAACAAATCTGGAAGGAGTTTGCCTCCACAATGTTAGGTAGAATCAGAGCTAGAACTCAGATGTCAGAATTATACAGAGAGGGGGCTGCATGAGGAGGTTCAAAGACCAATAAAGCTCAAGTGGCTTCCACATACTTCTTGCCTGGTGTCTACACCCAGTTTCTAACCATCTATCCTTCCCTCCTGGACATAGAGAGGATTCCATAAGACTTTCTAGTGTGAATTCCTTCCTGAAATCATGGTTAGCTCTACAAATGCCAAAAGAGGATGACTTTTGGGTTGTCTTGGCTTGTCCTCATGTACCCCATGTGACACGAAGGTGGTTTACCTTGTCATTTCATTTACCCACATGGCTCTCTGGGGGTTCAGTAGGAATAGGGGAAGGATGATAGCTCTTCCCCCCACCCCCAGGTGCAATTCTCATGTCCTTTTCCTTACCAGACCACAAATCTCTGCCTTTGATAAAGGCCATTCTCTTGCCAGATAAAGGTTCCTCATTCTCCCAGCTGTAGTGAGCATCTCCATTGTCTTTTCCTGGAGGTGATTCTTAATGTAGAGGCTCATAGGAAACATGACCTCTACTGTATTTTCCTTGGATGGGTGAGGTGGTGTTGTTTCTATTCTCAGTTGCCTAGGATTCGGGGGCTGAAGCACAGAGCAACATGGGCCAGAGAAGTTCATGCTTAAAGCTCTTTTTTTTTCATGGGAAAGCTCAGTGACATGGGAAACTCCATTCAGATGGCCTACCCTTCAACCTTAGATTTCTTGTTCTTTGCATGTTGGAATTGTAATACCATGACTTGATTATTTTCTGTCTCTCTGTCTCTCTTTCTGTGAGAAAGAGCCTCATGCTTATGAGTTGTGCAAATGACATCCTTCTGGGATGACATCTGAAAGGTCAAGACTATTGTCAACTGTGTTTGTGTTAAGATATCCACTTCTGTACTAGGTTGATTTCTGACTGGTGCATTCTCACTTATCAGGGACCTCTGGTTCTCACAGAACAAAATTAGCTACTTAACTCGCGTTACTGTAAGCTGACACATAACTTACTGTAATTTGAAAAACCTTGCACTGTAATGGTTTAAAAAAGAGCAAATCTTATTGAAACTGATTTTGTATTTTTTATCACATCTGACTTTTCATGTTTTTGTATCTCACCGTGACCACGGTAGTGCTTCCATAACTTGTGTTCAAGGTCTCGTTTCTTTCCAGGTTGAACTCTTAGGGTTGTGTTGACGCCAAATGTTTCAGGGGTAGGACCTGGGCCTGACTAACAGAATCTGTCACAGGGGTTGCCCTCCCTGGGTCAGATCATGGGCTGCAATGGGAAAATTGTCCCAGACTGGAGCATGTCAAAGTCACATTCCATTGTGTGAGTTCCCACAGACAGCTCATATCTCCAGCAGATCTCAGGCCAACCACTCTGGCCAAACTTTTGCCAAGGACTCTCAAAAACGGAGCTGCCCCACATCCCTGCACTACCCGGTTTCCTGGGTAAGGGGGAACATTTTGGAAAACAAAACTTGTGAAATTAATTTGTGATTCCATTTTTTTCCTTCTTCTTGCTGGAAACATGCTGGTCCCCTGATCCAGACAGCATGATGTTACTGCTCTTTCGGCTTTTCCAAACTGATACACCTGTTGTGCTCTTTTGTTTCTTAGTGAAGAAGATTCTAGACACAGACCTAACTATGAACTCTTCCCCTCCTGTATTTCTGGTTAGCAATTCTCCCTATGTACCCCTAACTTGTTGGAGTGTTTTCCTTCTTAGCATTGCTTCTCATATTTTGCTTTATTTTTTACTGAACAACAACAACTAATCCACAAAGGAACAAATAATCTTTTTCTCTCTTTCTCTCTCTCTGATGTGTAATGTTGTGTTGTCCAGATTCTGTATAAAAATATGTATATGATGTACCTGATATTGGCAGCCATGGGCTGTTCCTTTAACCAATATAATTAACAAAGATGCATAATGTTGGTGTTTGATTTTTTTTTTTTTTTACAAAAAGAAAAAAACCAACCTAGTTAAGATGTTTGTGTATTTTTTGCATGGTTAAAATGTACTTAGTGCATTGAGAAATGTTGTGGAGGTACTCAGTGAAAAAGGCCGATTTACTTTTTGATTCTAATGGTGACTGGTTTTTGACCAGATGATTATGATGTTCGTCTTTAATTTAGCATAATTCTATTTATAACTTGTTTTACTACTTGAAATTTAACATAGTGTATCTATCTATTTCTATGGTATTTACTGTTCCTTAAAACCAGGTTGTGGAAGTTCACTTTGTCTGGCACAGATGTCTCCATTGCCATTTCTGCTAATTTGTGTTGCATATACTTTTCTGTACAGTCCAGATCTGAAGTCTCCCAGACCCATGGACAAATGTTTTCCCCTCTCTTTCTGGAGATCTAGTCCTCTGAGCAGTACTGTGGTTTTCCTTGTCCCAGAATATCTTTTATCTCCCTCCCCCAAGCCAAGTTATATAAAGCAGAAGAAAGGACAGGAAATTAAGCAAGAATCTAAGAAGGA
Organism: Erinaceus europaeus; assembly: GCF_950295315.1. Classification (NCBI taxonomy): domain Eukaryota; kingdom Metazoa; phylum Chordata; class Mammalia; order Eulipotyphla; family Erinaceidae; genus Erinaceus; species Erinaceus europaeus. Next base: position 111,189,536 of record NC_080163.1, on the reverse strand, counting down.
TTTATATTTTATACATAAGAGTACATATAATATATTATAGATAGATGGGCAGACAGATTTTAAATGTGAATGGCACAAAGGTGATGGAAGTTATTGTTGGAATTAGACAGAGATCCTGGACTTGTTCCAGGTGTGTCAGTGGAACCACAGGAGAGCTGCAGAAAAATATTATCTCCTTGTGCCTCAGTCTCTTCATGTGTGAGTGCCATGTTTGGGGTCGGGGAAGTAACTACACTTTCTTAGGTCTTTGATGCCCTTGGAGCCAGAGAGGATCTATAACAACCTAAGAGTTGTCTCTGATTTGTGTTTGGAGACCAGGCTCACAAAAATAGGACATCCAGAGATGCTTAGGGGGATGGATGACACACCTTCAAAGGTACATGCTGTTCTAGCTTGAGATACCTCTTGCATCTGATGCCTAACTTGGGAGGAGGAGGGACTGGTAGGCAATATTTTGGGGGTGGGAGTGAGGATTGGATCTCCCTACCCTCTCCATATAGTCTTTAACCCAGTCAGAATCTGCGCTTGTGTTCTCCTGGGGCATACAAGGAATTTACCATTCGATATTGTCCCACCAAAAGTTCTGATAGACTCCTCTCCTCATGGTGAGAAACCAGTGTACACATTGATCACTAGAAGGGCCTGTGTTTCCAGTATTCATGATTTGGACAGCACTGGTCTTTCAAAAGCAGAAAAGCACATGTGTTTCCAAATGAACGCCCATCTCCAACATTCTTTCTCAAATCTGGAGACACAGCAGGTCATTTGAGGTCTTGAGCTCCTTAGCTCTATTACAAAATACTGGTTTTGATCAACTAGGTAGAAATAAGGTGTTTCTACCATTCTCACTCTTTTAAGGGAGGACTTCAGAGTTCAGCTGCTTCAGTTATCTTTTCACAAGTACATATGTCCCACTGGACATATGTGATCTTGAGCAATGAACTTGCCACTGATCCTTGCTAGTGGACAACTCTCAAAAGAGATGGAAACTTTTTTTTTTCCCCTCCAGGGTTATCAGTGGGGCTCAGTGCCAGCACTATGAATCCACTGCTTCTGGTGGCCATTTTTTCCATTTTATTGGATAAGACAGAGAGAAATTTAGAGAAGAGGGAGAGAGAGAGGGAGAGGGAGGGGGGGCTGCAAACTTGCTTCACCTGCAGATGAGCAGCGGGAGGCTTGAATCCAGATCCTTGTTCTTCATATTATGTGCACTTAACCGGGTGTGCCACTGTCTGGCCCCCAGATGGAAATATTCTGTAGATTTGAACAACACTTTTACTGTACTCAGAGTCAAGGCTGACTGCAAAGGGCAGGATTCCACAGAGACTAACAGACACACTCTCTTGCCTGGCTCTTCCAGTATCAGAATTTACCAAGTGGAACAGCAAGAACAGATTGATTTATGGGAGTAATGAACTTCTTCCTCTCCACTCACATTAGTGACATTAGCCAGGATTTCCACCTTTTCAGCCCCCCTCACATATTATTGACAGTAGCCAGGGATTTCAAGGAACCTACTAGAAAAATGTATTCAGCTATCCTGGTTCATGACTTGCTCCCTTTGGATAGAAGACTGGTAGAACCTATGTGATCCTAGAATCAGCCCATACCTCACACTTGTCTCAGACACCACAGAGTATAAATGTCAGAGAGGCTTTCAGTTCACAGTTCAGTCTTCTACTTTTCCAGATGAACAAACTAAAGCCCAGTGAGAAAATGAAGTAATTTACCCAAAGAACATAGCTAGACATAAGCAGCGCCAGAATCAGATTCCTCTCCTGATTTATGGCAGTGGCTCAGACCTCCCCTGCCTTTAGTTGATAAAATATAGATGATATTTCCTCAAGCTGGGAAAAGAACAGAGGCTGTTTTCTCAGTGACTGCAGGCAGTGTGTACACACCCATATATATACAGCACTTTCCAAACCTAGCTGTCAGTCATGCCAAGAAGGTTAAGATTTTTAATAGGAAGTGAACTGGTATCCATATTTCTTGAGGGCTAATGAAGGACAACAAGACTAAAAAAAACCTGCAATGTCTAAGTCAATAATCTGCCATTACAAAACAGATTTTTAAAATGACCACAGGTATGTGTCTTACCTTCCACCCTTCTCAGCTGTCATTCAGTCATTCAGTCCCCTGTATATCCTCCATTCCAGCACAAAGAGCCCTGGGGTCTAGGTCTAACTAAATTTCCTCTGGGACTTTAAGCACTTAGCTATGGGGTCTTAGCTCTAAAATGAGTGTTTAAGTCTGATATACTCCAAGGGACCTTGCGTTGTGAACACTTTCAGAAAGTGTTTTTAAACACACATTACAATAAAGTACAAGCAAGTCCCATAGACCTACAGATCAGCACTCGCCAGGACCAAGTAAGAGGAGACTAAGCTTCTACAGCTTGATAATCATGTGTACTTTATTCTTCATCTGTTCTTATAATTCTTGGATTCTTGGAGAAAATGTTACCCACTTTCTCTTCTCAGAACACAAACAAGATGACTTCTACCAGGGGAAGGTCAGACAGTGCATTGGTCTTAGCTTGGCATGTCGAAAATGTTGCTTTCTCCTACATCTTGTCCATACTAGCAACCCCTAAAGCCAGCCCCCCACTCCCACAGATACCTCTTGTCCTGGGAGATTGTGGCACAGTATCTCCAAGCCATGGAAGCCTCATCTATACTGCAACCTGATGCTACAGGATGGAAGGGTTAGCTGTCTGTGTTCTTTGGCTCACATGGGCTTCTTTGGTTGGAGGAAATACTTGTTTATTCCTTTTCTCTGCAGTTGTCCAAGAGCCTGATCTTCAATTCTAGGGTCTTGGTAGTCAAGTCACCCAGCATCTTTTTAGAATTCTTCTCAGAGGGCCAGGCTGTTGACTAGATTTATACTCTCTAGAGCACCTCATCTCCATCTCTTCCACTGCAGCCTAAGGAACAAAGGAAAGGTTCTCTTAGCTGTGTGTACTTATGTACACTTCACTGTGAGTGGATTCAAGTTTAAGGACCTGCTTTTAGTACCCTCAGGCCCCATCCAGGGACTCAGCAACCTTCCCATGACCTCATATTCCGGTGGCCTTTGTAGTGATCATTCCATCTAATTGAGGGGAACATTCCAGAACCCAAAGGCTAGATCTACTCTCCAGCTGAGTCTCAGGATCACTGCTGGCCAAGGTTGTGAGGATAAGTCAAACTGTCTAGATAGCAAAGACCCTTAGGCTACAGGAACCTGGACAGTGGCTTGGTCTCCATCTATTCCCTTGAGATGCTCTAAGGAGAGAAAGCTTGGAGAATGGGAAGTTACCCCAAGTGGGTCAAGTTGTCCCAAGTCAGGGCTGAGCCTTCTATCCCAGGGAGCCTCCCAAAGGCAAGTCCCCCCCCCCCCCCACCGCCACTGTGTACTGTAAATTCATCCAGAGCTTCTGGAGTAAGGCCTCCTGTGCTCCAGGGACAGGTAGCTGATAAGAAAGGGACTCCCTCTCGCCTTTTGTTTACCTTCAATCTGACTGAATTTAGCTGCCCTTAACTTCTAGTTTGCTAAAGTCCTTATTGCCTTAATAACCATCTAACAAGCAGTCAGAATCAGAAGAGAAAGCCCTTTGATAGGGGCTCACAGTCCAGCTCCCCTCCCCTCCCACCTCCCCAATACTGCTGTGCCTAAAAATAAGAGGCCCAGCCCTGTCTCCCAAGTGCTGACTTAGCCTCTTGCTGAGACAGGAACGTTCCTAGGCTGGGGACCAACCTGGAACTGCGCAGGCAGAGAGAAACCCCTCCCCATGCCACATCCTTCCACCCCTACTCCTTACCTCCTCCTTTCCACCCACCTGCCCGACCATACTTCAGATCTGGACTCCCCATGTGTCCACCTCTCCTTCTGGAGACCCTCCACACCTATCATTCTCAACACCCATCTTGCAGAGCCTCTGGACTTTTTGTTCTCCAAACCTTCCACTCACCTTCAGTGGTAGCATCTTTTTTCAGCCTCTCCACCAAGCTCTTTAACACGCAAGGCAGCGCTGTCTTCCCGTGGACAATAGTGAATGTATCTACTGTACGTGCAGACCATGTCGAGAAGTGGCTGGGTTCATCACAAAGAGGGTTGTGTTTTTCCTTTGGGGGGAGGGGAAGTAAAGCCTGTTTATTTTTTTAAGTCTGTTTGGATCATTTCAATTTGACCACCCTTCACATGGTTTTGGGGAACCCCAACTGTCTCAAGGTCTCATGCCAAAACAAGCCAAAAGTGGTTTTCTTTCCCTTTTCCTCCATGCACCATGATTTGAACAATTGTTTCCATGTCATTTTAAATGTTTTCTTGTGACATATACTGACGATAAAAAGTCATCTTGACAAAAAAAAAGATTTATACATGAATCAGAAAGTATTTATTTCAATTTTGTACCTTTCCATTTTAATACATTATAATGTATTGACTCAACTGAGATAATATAAACAGTTCATTTTAATAATAAGCGTGTGTGTGTGCCTTTTCATTTATTCATGGTGGGTGGTGGTAGATAGGTAATTCGGGTGGCTTGTCAGTGTGGGCAAAGTGTGGCCTTGGATAGGATCAAAGTCTTCTCAGAACAACAGATGATCCCCACCTGCCACCCCCAAAAGACATCACATGGAAAATGAGGTGAGTGAATGGGCACCTGGGTATCATCTACCTCCTCAGGTAACACTACCTCCAAAATGCACGAGAGTGGAGAGAACCTTGAAGAGACTTCTTACTCAGGGAGTCTTAATGCAGGCTGATCATAGAGGGCTGGGATGGGGAGGTACTTATGGGAAACCCAAGCAGGTCAGATGAGAAGTAGCTAGTTTTTAATGTATTGTTAAAATGAGTTAAATACTAGGGTGGAAGCTGTGAGGTGGAGGTAGACAGAAACATTCTGTTTATGTTTTTTTCAGAGAGCGAGGGGTAAAGAAACCATTATACTGAAGGTTCCTTCACTGCAGTAGGGGCTGGCCTCAAACCTCAGTCAAACATGTGACAAAGTAGTGCCCTATCCAAGTGAGTTATTTTACCCACTCCTGAATTGTATGTTTCAGATATAATACCTTCTGAGTCCAATGTCTCATGCTAAGAAATTCTAGGAATGAGTCCCTGGGGCAAATCACCTTCTAACCAAGCCCACTGATATCCAGCAAAAAGACTTTTGATAGCTTGTTTAGGCCTAGAATAAACACCAAATCTAGTAGAATTGTGCTTATTTTGCATGCTACACTGGAGGTGGGCTGGATGGAGACAAGTAGGAGGAGAGAGAAGGACCTGGAGAGGGAGGAGGGGTCAAGGATAGCTCCACCGGGATGAAGAGGTTTTATTAACAAGGTGGTTTCTAAGTATATAAAGCAAATGAGATGCTGATTCTATGAACCTCAAGATTGTTAATCTTCTCTTTTCTGCATATTGGGATGTGTTCCATTGCTAAAGAGTGTCATCTGGGAGGAAGAAAGCACTGCTTGAAAATAATTGTTGGTATAGGCCTTTATCCCCAGCAGAAGCTGGTCTCAATGTCATCCCTCTATGAGAGAGAGACAGAAAGAGATGGGTGAGGGAGGGTATGCACCAGAGGGGGAAAAGTGAGTGAGCTAGAGACACACTGGAGGTGGGAGACAAAGAAGGAAGGAAGGGTGAGTCTAGGACTCTGGGAAAGTGGCAACTTTTTAATATTTAGGTTTTTTAAAAAAAATTATTTTATTTTACTAGAGCACTGCTCAGCTCTAGCTTCTGTTGTGCTAGAGCTTGAACCTGGGACCTCAGAGTCTCAGGCATGGGTAAACACTGAATGATGAGTCAGGGGGCACCCTTCTCTCCCTTAATCCTTCCCCAGCCATCTTCAGTTTCTTCCTCTAAAGACCTTGTGCGCCTGGACCAGGAACTGATGGACAGATCATTTCAAGTCTTCAGCCACTACTTGAGAAATGAACAGGTCACCAGTTTTAGAAAATAAAGGCTCAGATTCAGTTTCACGCAGGGGCAAGTTGGAGACTCACATATCCAGAAAGGAGAAAGTCTCCTGTCGTCTACTCTTTTCCCACTTATATAAGTAAGTAAATAAATAAATGGGGGGTTAGGGGGATAAATAAGTAGGTAATAAACCCTGCCTTACTATGCTCCACACAGGAGCATCAAAAACAGCACCGAAGGGAACTCCATGGATGGCAGAGCTGTGATCTGCTATCTCTTTCGCTCCACACACCCTCCTCTCTAATACACACATGTACACGTATCTGTACACACACACAGACACACAGACACACAGACACACACTAAAACCAGCAGCATGGAGCGAGCTAAACACTGTGCATTACTGGGAAGATAAATTAGCTCAGTCATATCTTTGGTTCAGATTCCTGGCATCTGATCACTTACTACGTAAATCATTTAGTAGTAGCCTAGCTCCAGTCTACAAAGAGCAATCCTCTCCCCATTTCCCCCTCAAGCTAGTCCTCCCACGCTCCCAACCCTGCGCGCTCGCCGGCCCGCCTCCCAAACCCCTGGGCCCCGCCCCGTCAACTGTTGACCCGCCCACGCACCGCACGTGATCAGAATGGTCGCGCCCCTGACGTCACCAGCGCGCCGTCGTCCCCGTGTTCTACGTTGGTCTTTGCCGCTTACCAGAGACGCCCCGTGTCCCCGGCTCTGCACCATGTCTATGCTGGCCGAGCGTGAGTGAGGGGGGAAGGCTCGGGGCTCGGGGGATGGTTCTGGGGTGGCGCGCCCGGCCGGACAGAGGTGTGGGAGTCCCCAGTGCCAGTGGAGAATTAATTGGGTTGGGGCTTATCTGTTTCGGGGTGTCCCAGGACGGCTGCTCCCAGGACTGGCCCTGGGCGCGGGACCCCCGACTCTCCATCCTGGGCCTCGGTGTTTCCTGCTGTAAAAGAGAAAGTGAGCCAGAATGATCTGTTCACCTGTAAACCCAGCCCCTCCCACACCCCCAAGGCCCGAAGGAACCCAGGAAAAGTATTGCAGAGATGTTAGAGACACCCAGAGACATTAGGGAGCAGCATCCCGTGAGTACCCATTCATTGGGGAAACTGACGATCCACATGGATCCCAGTCACTTTCAAAGCCAGCAACAAGCAGCTCAACCTGACGCTGTTGACTGGCTGCGGAAGAAGGGCAAACGCTAGAAGAAGAAGAAGAAGAAGAAGAAAAAGAAGAAGCAGGTTCTGCAAAATCGCCTTTTGTTGGGGGGGTGGGGGTAGGTCCAGAGAAGGGGTCTGACTTCCTCGCTGGAGGTAGAATACAGCGCCACCTCCTGTCTGAGTTCGCCCTGGAGGTCGACTGCACTTCTGTCAAGTTTTCTTGGGGTCCCCTGCACATTCACTCCTGGAGATAGACTTGAACTTTGGGGGATGGTGCTTGTCGCCAGGATCATCATATACCACCAGGCGGCAGTCATGCTTTGATCGTGGAAAACTAACTCGTATTTTATTGGAAATGGTGTTATGTAGTGAAGGATGCACAGAAACAAGTTTATTTTAAAATTTTAATTTGCTGATGCAGTGCTGGGGCATTAACCAGGGTCCTTGTGTAAACCACTCACCACCCCCATCCCCAGCGGCCTCCTCTGCCCAACTTTTTCTTTATTTTCATTTACTAGTGATTGAATAATGCTTAATGAGGTTGCAAGATAACGGGTACAAGTCCATACAGTTCCCACCACCAGAGTTTCATATCCCATCCCCCACCCTTGGAAGTTTCCCTGTTCTTTATCCCTTTGGGATTAAGATCTCTATGGGGATGCAGAAAGTGGAAGGCCTGGCTTCTGTAATTGCTTCTCCGCTGGACATGGGCATTGACAGATCGATCCATATACCCAGCCTGCCTCTCTGTTTCCCTAGTAGGGCAGAGATCTGGTGAGGTGAGATTCCAGGGCACATTGGTGAGGTCGTCTGCCTGGGGAAGTCAGGTTGGCTTCATGGTAGCATCTGCCACTTGATGGCTGAAAAGCATTAATATATAAAGCAGAGCAAATTGTTTAATAATCAGGACCCTAAAGGTAAGACTAAACCAGATGAAACTTAAGGTTTTTCGTGTGGGAAGAAACTAGGAAGTCTATTTTAGGTATTTTTTTTATTATTATTTTAAATTTTTATTTATTTTAATTTTATTTATTTATTTATTCCCTTTTGTTGCCCTTGTTGTTTTATTGTTGTAGTTATTATTGTTGTTGTCGTTGTTGGATAGGACAGAGAGAAATGGAGAGAGGAGGGGAAGACAGAGAGGGGCAAAGAAAGACAGACACCTGCAGACTTGCTTCACCGCCTGTGAAGCGACTCCCCTGCAGGTGGGGAGCCGGGGTTCGAACCAGGATCCTTATGCCGGTCCTTGTGCTTTGCGCCACCTGTGCTTAACCCGCTGTGCTACAGCCCGACTCCCTTAGGTATGTTTTAAGGGGCCCACGACTTTAGTAATTTTTGCTGGAGCATGATAGCTAATGTGCAGGCTGCCCAACTTTTTAAAAAAAGACTTGTTTATGAGAGAGACAAAAAGTGAAAAAGAAAGAGCCTCACTGTGACACATGGGAGGTTCTACTCTGGACCTCATGCTTGAGGGTCCAGGGTTATATTCTATCTACTGCACCACCTCTAGTCTTCCTCTACACCCCATTTTTAATTTTTTTAATTCTATATACTTGAGAAAGAAAGAGACAAGCCACAGCTCCACTGTTATAAATAGAGTTCCCTTGGTTTTGTCTGTGGTGCTTCTGTGTGGAGTCAGATTGAACCCTGGGCTTCATTACTTGCTTGTGATTAGATACTTAAGATGGGTAATATAGAGATGAGAAAATAGCAGCATAAAAGAGTTCCAGCTCCAGAAAACTCAAAGCATACACCTTACCTTGAGTGAGGACCCACTTTTTAAAAAAAATTTTATTAGTGATTTAATGTTGATTTACAAAAAATAATGGAGATAACGGGGTAAAATCCACACCATTCCCACCACCTGAGTTCTGTGTTCTCATTTTTTTTTTTTTTCTATTGGAAACTGCAGAGTCACAGATATAGGTTGACTTGCCCATTTTTTTCTGTGGCCCTACCTTCTTTTCTAAGTCACACTTAACATCTGTTACTATTTCTGAATGTCCCTCCTCTTTTTTTAAATATTTATTTATTTATCCCCTTTTGTTGCCCTTGTTATTTTATTGTTGTAGTTATTATTGTTGTTGTTCTTGATGTCGTTTGTTGTTGGATAGGACAGAGAGAAATGGAGAGGGGGAGAGAAAGACAGACACCTGCAGACCTGCTTCACCACCTGTAAAGTGACTCCCCTTTAGATGGGGAGCCGGGGACTCGAACTGGGAACCTTATGCCTGTCCTTGCGCTTTGCACCACGTGCACTTAACCTGCTGCGCTACTACCCAGCTCCCATGTCCCTCCTCTTTTCCTCTTCTCTCTCTGGGTCCTGATGGAGTGGGAGTTCAAAGCCCTGTGGTCATCACCCCCTATCACTTCTCCCTCTCTAGGAATATGGACCAAAATTATTTATGGGATACAGAAGGTGGGAGTTCTGACTTCTATAATTGCTTCTTCGCTGGACATGGGCATTGGCAGGTCAATCCATATTCCTAGCCTGTTTTGTCTTTCCTCAGTGGGGTAGGGCTCTGGGGAGGTGAGGTCCCAGGGCACATTGGTGAGGTCATCTGCCCAGGGAAATCAGGATAGAATCATAATAACATCTACAACTTGGTGGCTGAAAGGCAATAAGATATAAAGTAGGACAAAATGTTTAATAAATATGAATTATAAAGTAGGAACAGAACAGATGAGAATAGTGATCTTAGGGTAGATAAAAGCTAGGACGTCTATTTTAGATATGTTCCTAGGGGTCCATGACTTCAGTAATTTTAGCTTGAGCTTGGTACCTAACATGCAGGTGGACTAAAAATATTGTTTGGGAAGCTATGGTCAGAGTTGAGAACAGGGCTAGAGAGCTGGATTAGGGCAGAGAGTAGCTGCCACACTTAAAGAGAATATATAAATACAATTAACGTTTACCTCATCGATCTGACCCAGGGCCTGTATATATTCATATTAACACAGGAATCTTTATAACCTCTGAGTCCCTGTCAGTTAGCTCACAGTCCATAGTCACAGCTGGGAACATTCTAGGCTTCACTTATTTCCGGACCAGTTTACCTCAAGTGGCAGAGTAACCCGATCCAGCCTCCCTTCAGAGATTGGGGCAGTCTCCACCATGGCTATTTTAAATTGAGGGCAAAAGGACCCACTTTTGAGCTCCAGGCATAGAAGCACCAAGCATGGTACCAGGTGCTGTGTTGTCTCTCTTTATCTGAAATTAAAGTGTGTGTGTGTGTGTGTGTGTGTGTGTGTGTGTGTGTGTGTGTGTGTGTGTGTGTGTGTGAAATAAATGTTTTCTGGGAGCAATGAAATCACACTTGCATGTGGCTCCAGCCCCAGGTGAGGGGTATGAGAGGGATGGGGAGTTCCAGGCCCAGAATTTCACTATTCAGCAGTTGTTTTCTCTTGTAGTTTTAAAAACGGTAGATAACAGTATCGTGTCTTTCTTTATGGTGCTTAACATTTGGTACCAATTTTAATTTTTTAAGTATACTGTTTCTTTCAGTTTCTTTTATCTCATCAACTCTAGTTTGTTTCCTTTATCTTCACCACAAGCATGTATCCTATATTTTACACAAATTAGTATTTTTAAATTCTTTATGTAATTTGGGATTTTAGACTTTTTGTGAAAAATACTTTTTTCATAATCTCCTTTTAAGGGGTTGACACTTGGAATCACTACATATACAATATTATATGAGAATAAGTTATAACACTAAACAAATGCTTATTGCATTAAGGTTTTATGCTGCAATTTCTTTAGTTTTCAGTATCTTTTAAAAAACTACTTTCTTACTTATTTTAGATAGAGACAAATAAATTGAGAGGGAAGAAGGAGAGAGGAGGAGAGGCACCTGCAGCGCTGCTTGACCAATGCAAGTGGGGACCCAGGGCTTGAACCAGGATACTTGTTCATGGTAATGTGTGCACTTTACCAAATGTGCCACTACCAAGCCCCTCATTTTCTGTATATGTTGAGTAATTTTAAGAAAAATGCACAGTGCATGGGTAATACATTTTGAACTCTATTTAGTTAGTCTTTGGAGAAAAAATTATAAAACCTTTGCTCTTGGGACCTAATACACCTTTGAGAGTCCCCCGAATCCTGGCATAAACTATGGTGCTGTAGAAAATGAGGTCTCCTGCCACTGTCATGGAAGATGTTGACTGGTTTAGCAGAAGTATCCTGATGGGATCATTGACAGATCTTCAGATAGGAGTCTCTGCTACAGAATAGTTGCTAGGTATTAGTAGCGAATATAGAGCCCTGCTGATGGGGGTGGCATGTCATGTATTTCAGTTGTCACATTTAGAGGGAACATTTAAGTTTTTTTCCCTACAAAGTTAGCTCATATGCTGAAAATACATGATTTTAGAGCAAAACCAGGATAAATTATCTGATCTGCTAGCACTCCCTTGGCTGCTGTATTTAATATTTTAATGTAATAACACGTAAGATAGCATTATAGGCAAGTGTGTATATGTATCAGGCATGTGTATATTTGTGTGTTATTTTCCTAGTTGGAAAAATAAGTTGCTGATGGGCTGCTTTATCCGGTACAGGTCGGCGGAAGCAGAAGTGGGCTGTGGATCCAAGGAACACAGCATGGAGTAATGATGAGTCCAAGTTTGGTCAGAGGATGCTAGAGAAGATGGGGTGGTCTAAAGGAAAGGTATTTTGGCAAATACTGAAAAAAAAAAAATCTGAGCTATGCTGAGATTACAAATCTACTTTCCTACCTACCTTCCTTCTCTTCCTCCCTCCCTCCTTTGTTCCTTTCTCCCTCCCTCCCTTCTTTTCATATTGCCACCAGGGTTATCGCTGGGGCTTGGTGACAACACATGGAATCCACCATTCCTGGTGGCCATCCCCCACCCTTTATATTTTTTCCCTTTTCTATTTTTAGATGATAGAACAGAAAGAAATTGAGATGGATGGATAGATAGATAAATACCTGAAGCACTACTTCATCACTGGTAAAGCTTTCCCCCTGTAGATGAGGAGTGGAGGCTCAAACCCAGGTTCTTGCACATGGTAACATGTGTGCTCAACTGGGTCTGCCACCACCCAGCTCCCAAATATTTATTTCTTAGGTGGCTAAAGATTTTACATTTTAGATTATAAGTGAGCTTGGAAAAATAAATAAATGTAATAGCTCTTGTGATAAAGTTGAACATAAATATCTTTTCTACCATTCAAGCTGTCATGATTTGTCACTTTCATAAGCAGTACATTTTATTTTTAATCTTAAAGGCTTGCTATTTTTATGAGAGAGGGAGAGAGACCAAAGCATTGCTCAGCTCTGGTATACTTAGTGCCAGGGTTTGAACCTGGGGCTGTTGCATGCAAGTCTGGTGCACTACTGCTTTACATTCTCCCTAGACATTGCATTTTAGGTTAGGAGTGTTCAGGGTCGTCTGGCCAGAAACACCAGCTAGACACTGCATTATGATTGAGCTCACTTGGACTCAAACTCAGGCATTGTTTTTACAAACCTGGAGTAATAATTTATCCCGTTTCATAGTTGGACTGCACATGTTTGCCCCTTTTATTCATGTTCTATTTATTTCTCCAATGGGGAGTCTGTTGTTATCTTTACTCTTCTTAATGGTCTTTAAGGTTCTCTTTACCAAATCCAGGGTCCCCCTTTTTGTTTTCATGCTGATCCTATAGTGACATATGATGTAATTAAAACCACTCCTCCTGGAAATGTTTTTATCTTAGTTTTAATAGCACTGTCCTTCTGTTACTTTTTCCTACCTCACTAGATGCTCTTAAGTTGGTTCGTGGCTCTTTCCCTAGACTGAGCTTTTGAGCTCCCTGGAATTCAAACTTAGACCCTTTTTCTTTTCCTTTCCCTTTCCTGTTTTAAAATTTTTTATGAATGATTTAATATTATTTACAAATTTATAAGATAATGGGTATGATTCCACACATTTCGCACCACCAGAGTTCTGTGTCCCCGTTCCTTCCACTGGAAAATGGTCAGTTCTCCCAAGATCACAGATATGGGTTGACATATATATTCCCATTTTTTTCTATGGTCCTGCCTTCTCTTCCTTTCTGAGTTATACCTACTACTTCTGAGTGTCTCCCTCCCACCCCCCTTCTCTGGGTCATAGGCTGTTTTTCACCCTTCTTCTCAGGTGAGCTCATTTATTCCTTCCCATGTTTTGTTCTGAGAACTATCTTCTGTATCCAAACCTGTGCTCAGATCTCCAGGTTTCTAAATTCATCTGCCTGCTTGGTATTGTTACCAAGTTAGCTTAATAAGTTTGTTCTTTTTTTTTTTTTCTTTCTTTCATTTCTTTATTGGGGGATTAATGGTTTATAGTCAACAGTAAAATACAATAGTTTGTACTTGTATAATGTTTCCCAGCTTTCCACATAACAGTTCAACCCCCACTAGGTCCTGCTCTGCCATTTGCTATTTCTGTTATAAAACTTTTGATCTTTGCTTTTTTGAGTTCTACCATTTGGGAGCTGTGAGATATCTCACATGAGCCTTACCATATATGAAACCCCAGCCACAAGCCCCTGAACATAATGTGAACATGGATGTGAGGGGAATCTCCTTAGACAGTGGAACAGTGTCATGTCTCTTTCCCTCTCTGCCTTTCTCACTTTCTGAAATAAAAAGAATGAAAAAGTCTTGCTGGGAGTAGTACAATTGCTTGTACATGAGACTGATGCCATTATGCCAAAAATAATTCTCCATATTTACAAATTTTTTAAAAATTTCTTTATTGGGGGATTAATGTTTTATAGTCCATAGTAAATACAGTAGTTTTTACATGTGTAACATTTCCCATTTTTTTAAAAAAGTTTTTAAAAATATTTATTTATTCTCTTTTGTTGCCCTTGTTTTATTGTAGTTATTATTGTTGTTGCTGGATAGGACAGAGTGACATGGAGAGAGGAGGGGAAGACAGAGAAGGGGAGAGAAAGATAGACACCTGCAGACCTGCTTCACCGCCTGTGAAGCGACATCCCTGCAGGTGGGGAGCTGGGGGCTCGAACCAGGATCCTTACACGGGTCCTTGTGCTTTGTGCCACCTGCGCTTAACGGACTGTGCTACCTCCCGGCTCCCACATTGCCCAGTTTTCCACATAACGATTCAACCCCCACTAGGTCCCCTGCCATCATGTTCCAGAACCTGAACCCTCCCCCTCTCACCCACCTCAAAGTCTTTGGTGCAGTACACCAACTCTATTCCAAGTTCTTTTTAGTGTTTTCTCTTCTAAATCTGCAAATTTTACATTGGCTGCACACTGGAGCTGGAAAACTGTGGAGCTGGAAAACTCGGGATTTATGTCTGATTCCTCTTCCACTATTACTCCCCATATCCTCATCCTCATTTCTTCTCTATTCTGAATTCTATCAAAATCACTGCAACAGTCTTTCAAACTCTTCCTGCCAACCCCCCCCCCCCCTTTATGGTAAGAGTATGATCTTTTAAAACCCAGAAATTGAATCATGTCATTCCCTTGCATGTTTTACACTGTCTTTACAAATAAGATCAAAGTTCTACCATAATTTCCAAGGTTCTGTATGATCTGGGTCTTTTTTTGTTATCTTATTTTCTGTTCATTCTTCTCCAGTCGCTCTGGGTTTCTATAGTTTTCCAGTGCGCTAGCTTTCTGGGACACCTTACAAATGAGTGGTAGTTGATGCAGGGTTCTTGGAACAGCTTCCCCCCTGCCCCCATTATCTTATAAAATTATTCTGTGGAGTTTCTGATGAACTTCTGTTAGTTGTGTAGCAGTACTCTGCTACTTAGTGTCAGAGAAAAATATGTTCTCACTAGTATTTACATGGGCTCCAGGTTAAAGAATGCTCAGTCACTCATTCTAGCCCTATCCTTGGCATTTTAGAAATACTTTATAAGAATTCTTTTGACTGTATCCTCTTTGGCAAGGCTAGTTCCTTTAGTTCTTCACTCCTGGATGTTTAGTATTCAAGTCGTTGGTCAAGGAAGGAGATACTCTGCTTATACTTGGCAAAAATGCTAACTTCTTTGTATTAGTGATTTATAAAATTATAAGATATTAGGGGTATAATTCCACATCGTTCCCTCCAGCAGAAACTGTAATAGTTATCTGAAGGTCACAGATATGGTTTGACTATATCTATCTATATGTATTTTTTTGCCCTTTTTTTTTTTCTATGATTCTGCCTTTACTTTCTAAGTCACACCTAAACCTATTGTTGCTTACAAGTGTCCTTCCTTTTTCCTCTTTCCTGTCAGATAAACAAAACAGTTCCTGTCTTCCCTCTGGTGTTTTCTAGATTCTTTTCCCTTATAGTGATGGTATAAAGCAAAGTTTCCTGGTGACAGATGTTTCAGGTCCTGCTGGAATTGGGGTTCACAGCCGTCTAGTTATTTTTCCTTTATTTTCTCCTCTTGGGAGTATGGCTCAAAATTCTTCTTGGGGTGCAGAAGGAATTAATTTTGGCTTCAGTAATTGTTTCTCTGTTGGACATGGATATTGGTAGGTCAATACATACTCCCAGCCTGTTTGTTTCTTTCCCTAGTACGGTGGGGCTCTGGAGAGGTGACCTTCCAGGATGTGTTGGCTAGTTCATCTGGCCAGGAAGGTCAGGATGGAGTCATAGTAGCATCTGGAACTTAGTGGCTGAAAGGCAGTGAGATATTAAGCAGGACAAAATGTTTAATAATAAACAGGATGCAAAGAGTAGGACTAGAGACCAAAGGATAGAAAAGACATAGGGTATCTATTTTAGGTATGTTCCTAGGGGCCCATGATTTTAGTAACTTTTGGTTGAGCTTGATAACATGAAGGTGGATTAGAAGTATTTATTGTCTGGGATTATGGTGCCAGAGTTGAGAATAGAACTTGGAAGCTGGATTAGGGCAGAGTAGCTCCCAAACTTGAAAAAAATGTATATAAATACAGTAATTGTTTGCCACATTGATCTCTCGCAGGGCTCATGTATATTCATATTTAATGCTAACTCTTTCTTTGTATTTAATCTCCACAGGGTTTAGGGGCTCAGGAGCAAGGTGCGACAGAGCATATTAAAGTTCAAGTTAAAAATAACCAGTTGGGACTTGGAGCTTCCATCAATAATGAAGTGAGCATCAGTTCTACTGGGGGATTCGTTGCTTAATGACTTTTGTATATATATATATATATATATATAAACCCTCCACTGTTACTGACTGATCAGTTTTTATTTATGTGTGTCCTTCATGTTTTAGTTCATTAAGGAACCCAGAATGAGGCTGACTAATCTTCCATTCCTTGTTTTACTGTTCCTGTGGGATTTCTTTAATTGCTTAGCCTAAACTTTGCAAAAACTATTCTTTGTAGTGAAGTATTCATTGCAGGGCTAGAGAGAGAATTCATCGGGTAGGATGTGTGCTTTGCCCTGTGCAGCTCTGGTGCTATCGTGTCTCTCTCAATGTGTTTCAGTATCTGAATGAAAAAATTGGCTTTGAAGTGGTAGAGATTTTTTTTTTCCTTTTTCTTTATTCTCACTGGGGTTATCAGTGGGTTTGGTGCCTGCATACCAATCCACTGCTCCCAACAGCCACATTTTTCCCTTTTATTTATTTTTTTTTCTCCTTCCCTCCTTCCCTTCTTCCAGTCCTTCCTCCTTCTTCTTTCTCTCTTTCTTATTTGATAAGACAGAGAGAAATTCAGAGGAAACGGAGAGGGAAAGAGACACGTGCAGCTTTGCCTCACCACTCATGAAATTTCCTGCAGATAGGGGACTTGAACTCTGGTCCTTGCACTTGGTAACATGTGCACTCTACTTTGTATGCCACTGCATGGCCCCTTTCCTTCCTTCCTTCCTTTTCTTTCTTTCAGGGATAGAAACTGAGAGGGAAGGGGGAGGTGGAGAGAGATACCTGCAATACTGCTTCACTGCTTATGAAGCTTCCCTCCTGCAGGTAGGGATGAGAGGTGTGAACAGAGGTCCTTGTGCATGGTAATGTGTGTTATACCCCAACTGTGCCACTATCTGCCCCTGACATTTTCATCTTTACTTGTAATCTAATGTTAGCTTATACTGTTTTAAAGGTGGTGCTATGTAGTGTCAGAAATGTCACAAGAAAGTGGTATTTTTTTTCTTTTTTAATTTTTTATTTAAGAAAGGATTAATGAACAAAAACATAAGGTAGGAGGGGTACAACTCCACACAATTCCCACCACCCAATCTCCATAACCCACCCCCTCCCGGTATTTTTTTTTCATTCCACATTATTTAACTTTTTGAAAAAGATTTATTTTTTTAAGGTTTTTTTTTTTTTTTTAATTTATTTATTGGATAGAGACAGCCAGAAATCGAGAGGATGGGGGAGATAGAGAGGGAGAGAGATAGAGAGACACCTGCAGCCCTGCTTCACCACTTGTGAAGCTTTCCCCCTTGCAGGCCAGGGGCTCGAACTTGGGTCCTTGTGTACTATAACGTGCGCTCAACCAAGTGTGCCACACCTGGCCCCCAAAAGATTTTTTTTATTAATGAGTGAGGCAATAGAAAACCAAATATAACTCTGGCATATGTGATGCTGGGGATTGAACTCAAGACCTCAGGCTTTTGAAAACCCAGAGCTTTATCCACTGTGCCATCTCCTTGACCACCCCACTGTCTGTTTCTGACTGCTGGTATATACAAGTTAAATCTATTCACATTTCCTCTTACACACTGACACTTCAAAAATAGGACAGTGTAATTAAAAAATAATGGCTTGTCAAGCTTTTTATTTTGTTTTTAGAAATATTTACTTTAAATAACATGGAAAGTTGCACATGAGGGGGAAAAAAAGAGACCAGAACGCTACTTTACTTTAGTGCATGTGGCAATAGAAATTGAACTAGGAGCTTCAGATAGGCAAGTTCTGTGCTGTACTATCTGAGCTATCTTCCTCCTGGTCACACCTTCCATTTTCAGTAACATTGCTTAGAAAGTTTGCAAGCCTTGTTCTTAAATTTTTGCCAACAGAATCTGGTATAATATCTGGAGAATATTACATTTTATGTGGTGTTAAGGGAGTGAACTGAATACCTCACATATTCATAAAACTGCTAGGTGGCCTGCCTCATCTAAGTTTTTAATTCTTTATACTTAGAGTGGAGAAAGAAGAGGGAGAGACACTTTAATACTACCTGCAGCACCATTAGTAGAGTTCCCTTTGGCGTTGTCAGTGGTTTTCCATCTGGTGTTCTACACATTGAACTATTTCCTTGCCCTATCTGGAGAACTAGTTTCAGTGAACTGAGTTGCTTTGGTAGGTTCAATAATTCTGAGTAGTGGACAAGAGCAACAAGTTTTCTGGGGGTTTGGTTATTTTTCTGTATAAGTACCGCGCGCTAACCGATTGCACCACTGGAGCTCCGGTGATTTTTCTTTTCTTTTTGTTTGCTTGTTTTGTTTTCTGTTTGTTTCTTGCCACCAAGATTATCACTGCCTATATAACCCCACAACTATTTTCTGGCAGCTACTTACTATCTCTTTTTCTTCTTTCCTCCTTAACCCTCCCCCCCCCCTTTAAATAGAGAGTGAGAGATAGAAAAAGAGAGGCTGCTGAAGCACTGTTCCTTTGCTCATGAAGTTTCCCCTCTGCAGGTGGGGACAGGGGGCATGAGTTCGGGTCCTTGAGCACGATAACGTGTGCTATGCCAGGTGTGCCACTGCTTAGCCTTCATTAGAGAGTTTTTATAAGGTTGATTTTGAAATTAGTGGTTAAGAGACACTCAAGTACACTTGAATTTGGGGGGGGAGGAACACTAACCACTAGACTCTGTTTAATATATGTTAGTATTAAATACTCTTTTTTTAAATTTTCTTTATTAATTAGTAAGATAGGAGAGGGAGAGAGAGAGCCAGACATCACTCTGATATGTGTGTTGCCGGGGACTGAACTCAGGACCTCATGCTTCAGAGTCCAATGCTTTATCCACTGTGCCACATCCTGAACTGCTAGTGTTAAGTACTCTTAAGTGTGTAAGGAAAACCGAAACCCTGCTTCCTGCTTGTTTTAGCTGAACTGAAGATGTTTATTTTATTTTTATTTATCTAATATTGTGTTTCTTTGTTTTGGCTAGAGACAAGTTGAGAGGTAAGGAAGAGATAGAGAGGGAGAAAGACACCTGCCAACACTGTTTCACCACTTGCAAAGCTTCCCTCTATGAGGGGTTGGGGGCTTGAACCCAGGTCCTTATACACTAATGTGTACACTTAACCAAGTGTGCCATCACTTAACCTGTTAATTGTTCATTCTCTTACCCCCCCCCCCTCTTTTTTCCAGAGCACTGTGCAACTCTGGCTTGTGATGGTGTAGGGGATTGAACCTGGGGCCTTAGAGCCTCAGCCAGATAATGTTTATTACATTGTTGTCTCACTGCTGTATAGAAGGTGTTGATGGACCCTGGGAATGTATGGTCCTTCTCCTTTTCTTCAAGTGTTTTTATTTTAATATTTAACATCTGGGTTGCCTCTTGATTGTAAGTTATCTGCATTTGAAATCAGGGCTTAAGCATCTAGTAAGTTCATTTTAAATACTGATATAAACAAATTATATTTCAAATTTGTGTCTTGTATTTAATCTCAATACAAATTTATAGAACACTTTGCTGTAACATTTTAAATTTTGCATAACTACCAGATATTCTTAATTCTACAATACATGCTATTTCAACCATTATAGAAGAACTGCAGTCTTACCTCTAATTGATTTGTGAATATTTTCAGGACAACTGGATAGCTCATCAGGATGACTTTAATCAGCTTCTGGCTGAACTGAGCACTTGCCATGGACAAGAAATAGCAGGTAGAAAACCTTTGCTTTGTTACCCATTCAAATTTATAAGAGATACTATTTTTGGATCTTAACATTTTATTTTTTATTTTTATTTATTTATTTATTTATTTATTTTTCTGAGTGTTCAGTAAATGTTTAATGAATGAATGAAAACAGAAGTACATCAGATCTTATGACCTTTCAACCCATTTTCACATACAATAAAGAAAAGACAAAATTACATTTACTGAATTATTATTGAATATCTGTTACATACCAGGCAAAAGGAACAGAAATATATTGTTCAGAGTTACTTTTAACTCCTTCAGTAATACATGAGTTCTCTCTCATCATAAAAAGGTCCATTCTTCTAATTTAATATCTTTTTAATCTTTGGCTAATCTTTATGTACAGTTTTATGAGCTTTACTTTTAAATGATTCATACTGATTTAGACCATTTATTATTCCAAACAACGTTTGAAAGACTAGAGGAAATGTCATTACTTTTATCTGTGCTTGACAAAGTGACACTCAATAAAGTATAACCCTTCCTCTTGGTGGTAGTGGGACAGTGTGATACTTGACTGCCAGACGACCATTTTTAGAAAAAGCCAAAGCAGCAGGATACAAAACGCCACATACTATGCTAACCAGTGAACTTCTCAGAACACAATTTTCCAAACTTATATTACCTGAATGTAAAGCATTAGTTACAAAGAGCTCGTAAGTCATTATAGTAGACAAAAATTGAAGTGCTGTCAATGATGCATATGTCTTCAAAGATTCGTGCTGAACCTTGAAGCTGCTTCTGAGAATAATATTTGCCAGTATTCCATTGAAGCCGGCGGTTGTTCCTAAGAACACTGAATTATTGAAAGATCTTTCTTCTATAAGACCTTGAAATTTCTTTTCTAAGAATTCAATGACTGTTGGTCTTGTGTTTTGCATCTCCTAAAGAAAGACTGTGCTGGTCATGTGTGAATGTTGCTATCTTGAGATCCTTTCGCGCTTCCTCGGGTGCCACCGGCCCCGCACCCGCACTCAGGTCGGACTCGGCCGCACGTCTCAGTACAGCCATCTTAGCGTCCCACATTTATTTTTTTATTTAAGAAAGACGTTAACAAAACCATAGAATAAGAGGGGTACAATTCCAAACAATTCCCATAACCCAATCTCCATATCCCCTCCCCTCCCCTGATAGCCTTCCCATTCTCTGTCTCTCTGGGAGTATGGATCCAGGGTCATTGTGGGTTGCAGAGGGTGGAAGGTCTGGCTTCTGTAATTGCTTCCCTGCTGAACATGGGCGTTGACTGGTCGATCCATAGTCCCAGTCTGCCTCTCTCTGGATCTTAACATTTTTTACTGATTCTTTTTTACTACATGCACCATACATCTGGAAGTTATTTGAATGAAGCTTATTTCTTTATACTTTTTAATGGTGCTTTCATTGCATGAACCTTTTACCATCAGTACTTTTCTTTCCCCATCAAGAATTTGAAAATGGCATGGTTAGTTTATTCGGATTACAACTTCAAGTAGTAAAGTGATCTTCCCAGGGATTCTTAAGTATGACTTAAAGCATATTTTTAAAGTAAAAAAACCAGAAGTATAAAGTGGGAACATATACCAGCATCCCAAGAAACTTAATAAACAGCCTTTTTATATTCAATCTGCTTAATGAATGTTTTATTTCTTAGTTAATGGAAGAGGTTCAGACTCTCAGGATAGTAACTATTTGTTACAAGAGACTGTACTAGAAATTGTATTCCCAAGTTGAAGAAACTACAAATTAACCACTTAAATATCGGGATTTCCAAATTAAATTATCAGGCAGCTAAAACTGAGGGGTCTGGATGAGTGGCAGAGAGGGCAGGAGTGGTATGCTTCTTAACCTTGTGGGTTGTTGGTATGGTTTTGAGTTTTCTTTGTTTTTGTTAAGCTCAGATCTTGTGCATGTGCTATTTTTACCACTCCGACTTTTTTCATTCAGGTAGACAGAGGGAGAGACCTCAGCACCAGAGCGGTCCCAGGCACTGTCACACTCCTATGCAGTGCTGGAACTCAAACCGGGACTGCATGCATGGCAAGTTAGGGACCTACCCAGTGAGCTATTTCTCTGACCTGTTATTTTAGAGTTTAAAGGATCTTTTTAGTCACAAGGCTATTAGGAAGACAAGAACATAACTTGATTTAATTTTTATGGCTATTCATAAAGAAGTTCAGACTAAGGTTGGTATGGATCAACTTGCCAATGCCCATGTTCAACAAGAGAAGCAGGTATAGAAGCCAGAACTCACACCTTCTGCACCCTAAAATGACTTTTGTCCATACTCCCAGAGGGGGGGAAATGATAGGGGAAAGATGACCAGAGGACCAGAGGGCTCTGAACTCCAATTCTATCAGGACCCTGAGAGAGAGAAGAGGAAAAGTGGAAGGACATTTGGAACTAGTAATAGGTGTAGGTGTGACATAGAATGGAAGAGAAGGCAGGACCATAGAAAAAAGATGGGCAAATATACATAAATATAGATAGTTATAGAAATAACAGCCTGGGAGTCGGGTGGTAACGCAGCCGGTTAAGTACAGGTGGTGCAAAGTACAAGGACCGGCATAAGGATCCCGGTTCGAGCCCCCGGCTCCCCACCTGCAGGGGAGTTGCTTCATAGGCGGTGAAGCAGATATGCAGGTGTCTATCTTTCTCTCCCCCTCTCTTCCCCTCCTCTCTCTATTTCTCTCTGTCCTATCCAACGACAACAATAACAACAACAATAATAACTACAACAATAAAACAAAAAGGGCAACAAAAGGGAAAAGAAAAGAAAAGGGAAAGGGAAAGAAAAGAAATAACAACCCATATCTGCAACCTTGGGAGAACTACTATACTTTCCAATAGAGGGAATGGGGACACAGAACTCTGGTGGTAGAAATGGTGTGGAATTATACACCTGTTCTTTATAATTTTGTAAATCAATATCAAGTCACTAATAAAACTATTAAAAAATAAGTCCAGACTGTTTACTCTTCTGCAAACATTTTTTTAAATTTAAATTTTATTTTACTAC
This sequence comes from Erinaceus europaeus, assembly GCF_950295315.1. Classification (NCBI taxonomy): domain Eukaryota; kingdom Metazoa; phylum Chordata; class Mammalia; order Eulipotyphla; family Erinaceidae; genus Erinaceus; species Erinaceus europaeus. The sequence continues at coordinate 111,166,614 of NC_080163.1, read as the reverse complement.
AGTACTGCTCAGCTCTGGCTTATGGTGTTGTGGGGGATTGAACCTGAGACCTTGGAGCCTCAGGCATGAATGTGACTGTCTCTGTATTACCATTATGCTGCCTCCCCTACCCCTCTGCAAACTTTTAAGTGGTACAGTAGTGTTTAGTATATTTATACTGTTGTGTAACTGAAACACTAGCTCTTCTTTCTCCCTCCTGCTTTCCCCTTGCAACCACAATTTTGTTTATTTATGAATTTCATTACTCTGGATATCTCACATAAGTAGAGTCATGTAGCATTTGTTCTTTTTTTTTTTTTGGTCTGGATTTTTTTTTTTTCTTTTCTGCCTTTAGGGTTATTGCTAGGGCAAATCTGCTATTCCTGGAGGCCGATTTTTCCATTTTGTTCCTGTTGTTGTTGTTGTTGTTCCTGCTGTTATTGGATAGGATAGAGAGACATCGAGGGAAAGACAGAGGGGGAGAGAAAGACACCTGCAGACCTGCTTTACCACATGTGAAACAATTGCCCCTGTAGGTGGGGAGCCGGTCTTTGTACTTTGTACCATGTGCGCTTAACCTGCTATGCTATCGCCCGCTCCCTATCTGGATTATTTCACTTAACATAATATCTTCAGGTTTTATCCATTTTGTGGCATCAACTATTATCTTCCTCAATTCTGATTAATGCTCCATTGTATGAATAGACTGCATTTTGTTTATCCCTTCATTCATTGATGTACAAATATCTCCAAGTTCCTTTTTTCAGTTCTCTCTCTCTCTGTCTGTCTGTCTCTGTCTCTGTGTGTGTTTGTGTGTGTGTGTAGCTGGGACCTTGCACATGCACAACTTCAGTGCTTCCAGACTGCTTTATTCAGATGGTGGGGTGGAGGAGAGATACCAGAGCTCTTCTTGGTGCCCCCTTTGTAAACTTGGTCACCATATATATATATATATATATATATATATATCAAGATATGTCCTCTATAAGATGAACTTGCTCTCAGGCCCCTACTTTTAATTCTTTTGAGTATATAATAAGAAGTGAGATTGCTGGATCATGGTTGTTATGTTTATTTTCAACAGTGCACTGCAAAGCTCTGGTTTATGGTGGTGTTGGGGTTGAACCTGGAACCTCAGAGCTTCAGGCAAGAACTTTTTTGCATAATTACTATGCAGTCTTCCCCTGCCCAGTAATTCTGTAGTTTAATTTATTTTATATTTTGGATATAGACACATTTAGAGAAGAGATTGGGGTGTGGGGAGGGGGGAAAGAATGTGTGAGTGAAAGTGAGTTCACATACACACAAGCTGCAGTTGAAGCCCTACCCTGTAGGTGGGGGACAGGAGGCAAGAACCTGGGTCCTTGAGCACTAAAGTATGTGCTCAACTGCGTGTGCCGCCACCTGACCCCAGTAATCTGCTTTTTAGTTTTTGAGGACTTGCCATAGTATTTTAAAAAGTGCTCCATTTTCTATTTCCATGAACAGTGTACAGGGATTCCAATTTGTCTTCATCCTCCCAGCCCTTTGTTTTTCATAGTAGCCATTCTAATGAGTGTGAGGTGATGCCTCAGTGTTGTTTTGATTGGTATCTCCCCAATGCTTGGAGTAATAATAGACTTAGAAGTTTAAAAGACTAGTAAAGAGTTTCATTCCCCCAGCTATCCCATTGGTGACATCTATAAAGCTGTGGCATAAAATCAAACCCAGCAAGTTGACCTAAGTATATCACTATGACCTAGACTGCAGACCTTATTGAGAGTCCCCTGTTCTTTTAGTTTCGTTTGTGTGTGTGCATAGTGTTTCATAATTTTGACATACATGTAGACTCATGTAACCATAGCCACAATCAAAACAGAGGGTTGTTTCATCACCACAGAACAGCTGCCCCCTACTACTCCCCGATCTTTGCACTGCCTCCTTCCCCATTTTTGTTCCTGTCCTCTGACAACCATTCATTTGTTCACCATTGTGATAGTCTTGCTGTTTTCTGAGTGTTATATAAATGGACTTACATGCCACTAGCTTGAGCTTTTCCACTAAGCATGATGCCCTTAAGATCATCTAGGTTGGTGTGTGTGTCAGTACTTGTCTCTTCACTGCAGGGTAGTGTTCCATTGAGAATGTACCGGAGTTGTTCAGCCACCCACACACAAAGTATCTTTGGTTATTTCCAGTATTCTGTGTAGTAGAAAGCTCCAGGCACTGATACACTGCATAGACTGTATACATTACTAGGGCGGATAAGGCTATTGTTAATGTTCTTGTGTAGGATTTTTATGTCTCTTACTTGGGGATTTACAGATTTCTAGAAAATAGTGCTGCCTGAGCCATAGCACACAGTTTAAGAAAAAGATTTCTAATCCTTAGATTAGAAATTACTAACAGTGATTTGGGCTCCTAAAACTTTCATTTAAATAAGACTATGTTACAAGAAGAGAATAAATAAGAATGAATCCCAGAGAGTTTAATCTAATGTTCTTCATCCTTTACAGACTCACTAGACAGCAAAGAAAAGAAATCTTTCAGCCTTGAAGAGAAGTCCAAAGTCTCAAAAAAACGTGTCCATTATATGAAATTCACAAAAGGTAAAATACAGCAGTTCTTTTTTGTTGAAATTTATCTTTACACTGAACTCATACTGTTTTGATTCTTTGTCAATATGGCTTCTTATAGACAAAATTGAGATGACAGCAGCCTGACTGGGTTATGTAAAGCAGTGCAGAAGTTCAGCACTTATGAATTGCCTTGTTAAGTCAGATTTGGATTTCTTGGATCTGAGTTGGGGACCCAAATTATATACAAATCATATGGCAAAACTGAAAATGGACTTTATGTGACCAAGTCAGAAAATAAAGTTATTAACTTTTATAATTACATTTTCCTGTTTCATAGCATAATGCTAGTGTCAAGCAGCACTTAGAATGTGCCAGTTTAGAGAATTATGTTCTGTATTGAGATACCCAAAAGGACAAATGTCACTCCTGAGTTGACTCCTCATTATTTCCACACCATTTCTTTATTTTGTGGAGAATTGATAGAGACATTGCATGGTCATTGGTTAGGTAGTGTCAGAACTCAGTGTGGTACACCTGTTTATCCCCTTACATATAAGTGCAACTACCCTCTGTAGCCACTAGGCGGTGGTCTTGTATTGGTAAGAAGCAACACATCCTGAGCACCTTAACTCCCCAAGTGCTTCACATAGAATATCTGTTCATTTTACTTTATTTTAATTTTTTATTTGTGATTATAGTGGGTCACAGGATTGTAGGATTACAGGGTATAGTTCCACACCACACCCACCACCCAAATTTTGTGTCCCCTCCCTCCTACCTTCCCAAGGTAACTACCATAGTTTTCATAAATCTTAGAAACAGTTTGCTTATTTCTATTTTTGTTTAGCAAGTTCCCATAGGATTTCTTGAAGTATATGTATTTTTTTTTTTTAGTCACAAAAGCCTATTTATCACCTGATACACTCAAAGTATAAATATTATAATTATGTGGTGGTAGCACCATTTTATGTTTTTCCTCTTGGTGATTGGCTGTACAGTTCTGCTGCCAAATGCCAGGAAATGCACATCTCTCTGCTTTAGTTTTGTTAGCCTGGTTAGTCCCTATTCCTTAGAACTTGCCTGAATGGCAATGGGATCTGGAATTCCCAGTACTCCAAAGTACTGATAATGGTTCTTATTTAGGGCCAGAACCCCCAAAATTAGGACTAGGTTTGGCTTGACAGGGACCCCCATAACAGATCTGCTCCAGACTTGGAAGCTGAGCAGCTCCAGGAATTTGTTCAAGGACAGACTGATGTGCTCCTTGCCCTCTCCTAGCTGATAATGATTTGTAAGACTATTTTTCTTTTAGGCTGCAACCTTCTTTACTGTTTTCCTAATGGCTTCAGATCAGGGATTTTACCTACCCTGACCTGCTGCTGAGCAGAAGCCAGTGCTTTTAGCGTCTCCTTGGCCCTTTTCAGGTAGGGCTAATGATTACTTCAATGCCAGTTCCATAAATACCCTGCCCTCTTACATTAGATCTTATAGAAAAAGCAGAGGCACAACAGAAAAGTGTGGTAACTGAACAAATTAGTGACATCAACTGTGGAATGTGATTTGGATGATATGATACAGCCTTTGAAGATTTTATATTTGCAACTAGAATTTTCTGATGTTTCCTTTACTACTTGACTACATGTATGATTTCCCCAGAAGCTGTTGCTGAGGCTGGGATAAAACTCCTTAATCTACTTTAATCTCAAGGATGCCAGGAGTTATCTATTTTCTATTCTAGTTAAGCTATTTCCTTTCCAGGTGACCCTGTCACCTGCCTGGTGCTGTCTGCCTTCACTTTATCCCTTTTAATTTGAGCTTTGTGTATTTATTCACCTTACTTGGGGTGAAGAGAAGGCATTGGTATATATGGAAGAGAGCTGAAGACCTAGTCTTCAGAAAGATAGAGAAGGAGATTGAGCGGTACAAGGAGATTGAGTGATATAAGGCTATGGGTAGAAGAGGGAGACAGAGAGCCAAGTAGTGAAGAAGGTAATTATTTACCATCCATTTTAACACTTTTTTTTTAATTTTTATTTTTTAATTTTTTAATATATATTTATTTTCCCTTTTGTTGCCCTTGTTTTTTTTTATTGTTGTTATAGTTGTTGTTGTTGTTATTGATGTCATCATTGTTAGGACAGAGAGAAATGAAGAGAGGAGGGGAAGACAGGGGGAGAGAAAGACAGACACCTGCAGACCTGTGAAGCGACTCCTCTGCAGGTGGGGAGCTGGGGGCTTGAACCGGGATCCTTATGCCGGTCCTTGTGCTTTGCGCCATGTGCGCTTAACCCACTGCACTACCACCCGACTCCCCCATCTTAACACTTAATGGTAAAAGTTTATTTTAAACTCTTGTCTTTTAAAGCAGCTGTTTTCACTAGATACAAATAAATGATAATCAGAGGTAGATATTCTTCAGTCACCAGAAACTTGGGCTTCATCTGTCACCTTTTCAGTCAAATCTCTTAGCCGGTTGCCTTATTTAGATTCATCTTTTTTTTTTTTTTTTTTTTGCAAAACAGATTTCTAAGTCACTATTGAGTTCTGTTTTATGCCTTAACCAAAAATGACCCATGGAACTTTTGATTTAACACTATAGATGCCCATGTGTAAATATGCTCATAATGAAAGCTTCTCACTTATTTGATGAGGATGATTCATATTCTGATTCCATCTGTGATTCAGGAAACCAAAATACAGGCTGTGCGAATAGTAAAGATGGAAAACTTTACTTGAGATTACAGTACCAAACCACAGATTTGCTGCTGCCTAAATATTGACAGTATCAATTTAATTGATAGATACTTATCCTACTCCCAGGTTTACTGAGTATGTAATAACTTAGAATTTAAAAAACTAATTTCATCCATATTTGTTTAAAAGGCTAGCTCAACAGTTTTTCTAATTTACAAAATCTCTAGCAAGGTGAAATCTACAGAGAGAAAAAGTCGAGCAAGTATTGACCCCTCTAGAATGAATTTTGAAGTTTTAGATATGTACAGTGAGATGCTGTCAAAGAGAGCATTGCTTCTTACCCCCAGTTGTGCAACACAGAAGTAAAAAAAATTGCATAAACCATAGTTGTGCAATTTTGTCAGGAGAATTTACTCAGGCATTTCATTCCTATAACAGTTGGTATTATTTTGCCTCTTAAACAAGGAAACTGCATAGTACATATCTGGAAACCACATCTTTGGTTTTCGGCTTAGCACCCATTCTGTGCTGACCTTTCTCAAATTATCCTTATTATTAGTGATTTAATAGTGATCTGCAAGATGATAAGCTAAGAGGGGTATAGTTTCATGCCATAGCCATCACCAAAGTTCAGTGCCCTCATCCTTTCCCCCATGATAATCACTATAGTTCTCTCACTAAGTCTTGGGAGACAGACTAGCTACTTTTTCTTTGCGGGTTCACCTGTTTTAGTTCTGTATATCCCACATATGAGTGAAACCATCTGGTTGTTGTCTTATATCTCCTTACTTCACTAAGTACCTCTAGTTTCATCCATTTTGTCCTGAAGGACACAAGATCATCTTTTTAAATTCACAATAGTACTCCATGGAGTATACCGCTTAACAACAACAACCCCTCCTCCTCCTCCTTCTCCTCCTCCTCCTCCTCCTCCTCCTCTTTTGTTTCCTTAGTCATTTTATTGAGAGGTTAATGGCTTACAGTACAGTCATTGATACATGGAGACAGTCTCTCCCTGTGATCAGTGTCTGTTGAACAATCTCACTCCCAGCTTAGATGCTTTTCCACCATCTTGTTTTTAACAAATATTTATTTTCAATCCTGAATCTCCTTATCCTTTCCACCTTTAAGAGCCTCAGAGCCTCATTTGTAGTATAGTATTATACCATAGTTTTCATCTTAGAACCTTTTTTTTTTTTGTCTTTGCTTTTGCCCTTAAGCAAGCAGATCCAGGGTTCTTAGTTCTGGTGTCTATCTTGTATAATTTTATTGGTTCCCCTTGTGGCTTCTTGTTGAGAATGTGTCAGTGACAGTATCCCTTCCAGTCTGCTATTCTAGTTGAATGAAAAAATAGATCATCTTGATTGCTCTAAAAGCAGATAAAATGATTGCTAGTCAAATGCTTTCTTCTGAGCCTATCTGCTCACTCTTTCTCAGAGTTTGTCACACAGTTTGGCTGCTAAAATCTTTTTCTTGGCTCTCAAAATGTTGTGGCTAAATGAAGAGTGATAGAAAGATGAACCAAGTCCAGATAGATAACATTTTCCTATTCTGTTCAGTTTTGTGGAAAAGATTTATTTATTTTATGAGAGTAAAAGAAAGAGGAGAGACTGTATTGCTCTGCTGGTATAGAGTGGTCAGGTTTACAGAACAAATGTTCACCCCATAGAGCCACCTCCCAATCATAATTCTGTTCAATTTTCTTTCTTTTTTTTTTATAAGTATTCCCTTTTGTTGTCCTTGTTTTATTGTTGTAGTTATTATTGTTACTGATGTCATTGTTGTTGGATAGGACAGAGAGAAATCGAGGGAGGTGGGGAAGACGGGGGGGAGAGAAAGATTGACACCTGCAGACCTGTTTCACCACCTGTGAAGTGACTCCCCTGCAGGTGGGGAGCCAGGGGCTCGAACTGGGATTCTTATGCCGGTCCTTGCACTTTGTGCCACCTGCACTTAACCCACTGTTTAATTTTCAGTTGTAATTTTTCTCCCAGAAAAGAAATTTCAGTAGACAAAATGTCATTTTAATCTAGATTTATTAAAAGTATTGTGATTTGACCATAATCTGGAACTGAGATCAATAACCTTCATTTCTCTCATATTTACTATGTATTTCATCCAGAAATGAGCAGAGTTTTATTTTTATTTTTTTCATATTTCCTCCCTTCATAGATTATTTTATTTTATTAGTGATTTAACAGTGACTGACAAGATTGTGGTTTAAGAGGGTTACAATTCCACACAATTCCCACCACCAGAGTTCCATATCCCCTCCCCTCCACTGGAAGTTTCCCTATTCTTTATCCGTCTGGGAGTGTGAACCAAAGGTCTTTATAGAGTGCAGAAAGTGGAAAGTCTGGCTTCTGTAATTGCTTCTCTGCTGGACCTGGGCATTGGCAGGTTGATCCATACTCCCAGCCTGTTTCTATCTTACCCTAGTGGGACAGGACTCTGGGGAGGTGGGGTTCCAGGACACATTCACGAGGTTGTCTTCCAAGGGAAGGCAAGTTGGCATCATGGTAGCATCTGCAACTTGGTGGCTGAAAAGCGTTAAGATATAAAGTGGAACAACTTGTTTAATAATCAGGAACATAAAGGTACATAAAGGTACAGCAGATGAAATTTGGGGTCTTCATGTTAGAAGGAGCTAGGAAGTCTATTTTAGGTATATTCCAAAGGGACCGTGACTTATTTTTGATTGAGGCCAACAGCTAACATGCAGGTGGTCTAGGAGTATTGTCTGGGAAGATGGTGTCAGAGTTGAGGATAGGACTAGAAAGCTGGATCAGGACAGAGAGAAACTCTCAAATATGGGGAAAGTATATAAATACCATTAATTGTAAACCCCATTGATCTGACCTAGGGCCCATGTCTATTCATATTTAGCACAGGAGCCTGTGTAACCTCTGCATCCCTGTAGATCTGAGTTCACATTCCATAGTCATAGCTAGGAAAATTCGAGGCTGCACTCATTTCAGGACCCATCTTCTTGAGTGGCTGAGTATGTTGACCCAGCCTCCCTTCAGAAAGTGGAACAATTTCTACCACTGTTGTTCTACATTTAGGGCAAGGTTCTATAGAGGCCCACAAGAGGTCCACTATGCTGTTCATGATAGAGATTACCAGTGATGGTAGAGGGGTCTGTTAGAGGTCTAGGCCCATCATATCTATATGGGAATCTCAGGATTCCCTGACTAGGGTCCTGGATGATGGGGTAGCCTGGTAGTGACCAAGAGAGCCATCATTAAAGTGTGCCGGTCTCTTGCCCTGATCCAGCAGTAGTAGTCCTTTATGTGACAAGGTTAGCCTTAGAGTGATTGAGGGAAGTGAAATAGGAGGTAGGTGAGGAGGGTACCTAGGTCTAAGTAGAAAATATTTGATTAAGTACATTATGGTGTCTTACTTAGGTCTTTCTACTTGTTTGCTGCACTTACTGAATCACTGTAGACTATTGCTCACTTTTAAAGTATATATTTTTTCCCCAACCTATGGGTACTTGTGCACATGCACTCCATTTCATGGGCCCTGACCACAGTTTTCTAACCAGGACCATTCAGTTTCACTTCTGTCTTCACATTTTAATCTACCTTTATCTTTCTTTCTGCTGGTTTCTGACACTTATTTCTTCTGTGTTTTGTTTTCCAGATCAAATCCAGAGCAAGGCCTCTAACTGTCCTGGCTTCATTTACTAAAGTGACCTTTGCTAAAGCGTAGAACTTTCTCAAATAAGAACCCATCACCAAAACTTTAGAAACACTTGCACCTTCCTTGGTATGGCTCACTGTCTCTGCCAGTGGGGCCTTTTCCCTGGGATGTTGATATTGTCTCAGCTCTGCATGTTTATTCATGCCATGTTGTCTTAGTACTTTGAACTGCATGTGTCCTTCATGGGCCCCTGTCCCTCCTGACCATTAACTTGCTGTAAAAGAGATTTCAGCTTACATTTCATCTAGGGTATCTGTTCCACTCCAGAAGATAAGTGGGGGGAAAAGATGACCAGCACGTATTTTAAATCCAGTACGACTTCCTTTTCTGAAGTAGGATCTGCTGTCCCAAGCCTTATCCTTTTGTGAGAGCTGGATGCTGATGACAAAGCTCAGGATCGGTCTCCGGTCTCCCTGGGGGCTACTCATTTCTCACTGTAACCAACTTCATTCCTAGTTCTCCATCTCATTTTCTGAGTTTCTCTCTGGGATGTGCTTCATTTTGTTCTGGAGTTTCTCTCTGGAGTCTACATGGGTTCTATTTATTATTCAGTTCAAATCACTTCTTGTCTAGCTCAGGAAGCGTGAGCCCCAGAGAGTCCCTGCACATGCATGTCTCCTGGGAGAAACAGGTCTGGCTGCCTGGCCCTCTGAAGTTGGGTTGCTGCCTGTGAAACTGGTTTTGGCACCTGGCTTTGCATCAGTTCTCAAGTTGTTTTGTTTTTAATTTCATGGAGTCACTGAGCAATACTGTATGTGAATGTCCCAGTAATGGTCAGTGAACTAGAACCTTTGGGGTCAGGACTTTGCCAAGTTAGTTTGCTACAGGAAACCAAGAAGACAAGCAAGTCTGTGATAGTAGAGCTTGAGCTCCCGACTCACAGTACAAACTCCTGTGCCTAACTCAGAGCCTCATTCTCCCAGACCTTCAAGACTTTCTTCTGGAATGGCCACCTTTAGATATTCTTTTACCGGATACGGAGTTCTGGTGGTGGGAATTGTGTGGAATTGTACCCTTCTTATTCTGTGGTCTCGTCGGTGTTTCTATTTTACAAATAAAAATTATAATAATTACAAAAATAAAAAGAAACTCTACTACCACGAAGTTGACAAATGGGAAGTGGAAAATCTGAAGGAGCAATTTTCAAATTGATTTACATGTTTGAAATTTAGTTAAAAGTTTAGTGTTTTTCATAAGGATCATGGATCCTTTGGACACTTGTTTTACGAGCAACCATTTACTTATACTTGCTCTTATGTGTCCTTTTCTTTAGGGATGGTATAGAATAGTTAAAAGCATTTTAAAAAGCGAAATCTGAAACTTTTACCCTTGTACAATAATTATTTGTTTTCATTCTTTAAAAAAATCTTGTTCAGTTTAGTGATGTGCATGCATGTGTGTGCACTTGAGATCATGAAACTACACATCTAGTAGTTTTTTTTTTTTTCTTGTATTTTATAACCCTGAGTAAGTAGCTTTTGTCATCTTCCTAAAGAAAACAAAATTAGTTTCCTACTTGGGGAACCCAGAGACCCTGAAACCACACCTGGGATGCTGACCCTTGGTCACACTAGCTTTAGAGTTTAGCCTTTCATCCCACCTGCTCCTACTTGTTTCTGTTATTAAAAAAATGTGAGGGGTTCTGACTAGAAAAAAAAAACCATCAACTTGATTTTAAGTGATTTTTGTTGTTGTTGTTGTTGCCCTTGTTGTTATTCTTATAGCTGTTGTTGTTGGATAGGATAGAGAGAAATCAAGAGAGGAGGGGGAGAGAAAGACATCTGCAGACCTGCTTCACCGCATGCGAAGCCACCCCCCTGCAGGTGGGGAGCTGGGGCCTCGAACCGGGATCCTTATGCGGGTCCTTGCGCTTCGCACCATGTGCGCTTAACCTGCTGCACTACCACCCAGCCCCTGATTTTAAGTGAATTTTAAATTTAGTTTTATTTAGTAATTAAAGAATTGTAATCTGTGAAGGGGAGCCAGAAAGTCGACAGTTGAGGAAACTGTTTCTTTTCTAAAACCACTTTGCTTGTAGGAGTTTCAAGTGTTTATTTGTAGTTCTTGTTTTAAAAAAGAGTGATATAACTGAAAGATGGTACTGTGTTGTATTGCAGGGAAGGATCTGTCATCTCGAAGCAAAACAGACCTGGACTGCATTTTTGGGAAAAGACAGAGTAAGAAGATTTCTGAGGTAATTAGCTACATGTAGTTGCAGTGTTCTGTTTCCAGCACTGTTTGATTTTCAACTATGTATAGAGCGATTTATAACTATTGCTAATAATACTTTCCAGGCAGTGTTACTACTACTGAGTGAATTTGGTTTGTCATATTTATGTTCCATTATTGGTTTCTAACCAAGGCTTACATGACTATGAAACGAAAGAAGACATTGATTTTTGGACATTTCTCTAGAATGGCAGACATTATTCCAGGATGGTAGCTCTTTGTTATTTGATATTATTTTCAACTTGATATTCAAGTTGCCACTTAACTGGAAATTGATTGGTAATTTCCTCCCCGGGCTGGAACTAAATTCCCAGTTTTTCAGTACTTTTCTGTTCTGACCCTTTGGGTGTCCCTGACTTGCTCAGGGTAGTGCTATATATATCTGTCGAGTCATATCACAAGCAGATGGGTTACTAGGGAGGAGATGTTCTGACATTAGATGTTCTGAGATACTGAAGCTTCAGTCACCTACTAAGTTCATCAGCAGTACTACTTCTGCTCACACCTTTGACCATCTGTGGTTATTGTGTGACCTGGATCAGGTTTTCTGCCTTGTTCTCTAAAGATTGCAATCTGGCATGTCTCGGACTTGCTTTAGAAGCTTCTCCTTTGGCAATCCTGAGTAATGTTAGTAAAGATGGACTGTTTTACCTCTTCTTTGTCTCAGCTACCTTTTCTCGTGGTTACACACCTTGCAGAGCCCCTATCTACCCTTCCGAATTGACACATCAGTCCCACACTACTTCCATACAGGATTTTCGAAGTCACTGTGCCCTTGGGTTCCTTGATCCTCCCTTTCTCTCTGCTGCCCGCATCTACCAACATCAGTCCTCACTTTCTTTGGCACCCTGTTTGAAATTTCCCACTTGTATAGATCAGAGTAGGGAAATACTATTTATGGAAGTTTAGGTAGGACTGCTAATTTACATAACAAGTTTTCATTAGTGGAGTTTAGCAGTTTCTCATCCTCTGCTGACATCTGTTTGAGAACTTGTGGTGTCAGATGCTGTGAAGTTTTTCTATGATGCTTGGTGTTTCTTGACTCAGTAATGTTGTCATTCATGCTCATATTAAAGTGAGCAAATCACTTGTATTTGAGGAGCGTGTGAAACAGTTCCCTAGCCCAGTTAAGTTCTTTGTCAGTGCATGGGCATTGGCAGGTCGATCCATACTCCCAGCCTGTTTCTGTCTTTCCCTAGTGGGGCAGAGCTCTGGAGAGATGGAGGTTCTAGGGTACATTGGTGGAGTTGTCTGCCTGGAGAAGTCAGGTTGTAGTCATGGTAGCATCTGCAACTTGGTTTCTGAAAAAGCAGAACAAATTGTTTAATAATCTGGAGCCTAAAGGCAAGAATATAACAGATGAGATTTTGGGGTTTCCATTTTAGAAAAAGTTAGTAGGTTTATTTTAGGTGTATTCCAAGGGAAATCTCTTGGTCTGTACCAGTGATTCACAGTCACACTTGGACTCAGTTTCTCAAGGAGCTTTTAAAAACACTATTGCTAGGATCAAACCCCAGACTGAATCAGTTCAAAATTTGTGTTAGGCTCCTGGCACTGGTGGTAAAGGGGAAAAAAGCATTTTAATTAATAATTTTATACAAATCATCCCAGAGAATTCAGGTGATGAGTTTAATGTGTAATAAGAAGTAAAGATTGAAAACTACCAATAGAAGCCCTGATACTTACCTATAGTGTGAGTGTGTTTGATTTTAGTGCATGCATATTGCCTTGCCTGGGCTGCACAGATCCTCTGGGAATGTTGTTAAAATGCAGGTTCTGGTTGGGTGAGCGGGGCACTCAAGACACTGTATTCTCAGGTACTCTCTTGCAGTTGGTCACTATGCTGCATGATAGAATGTACTAAAACCTAATCTTACTTTAAGGCATGCAATAAAATGTCCAGTAAAATAAACCCACATCTAAATATATACAGTATTTTACATAAGACTTTTCATATACTGAGTTTGCTTTCATTGAGGCACAACTCTTGTCTTCTATGGGCACATTGTTGCTATGAAACCGTATAGTATTGTTTACAACAGCTCTTAGAGCCAAGGGCAAGAGGCCTTTCTTTGATCAAATATGTTTGAAAAGACAACCTCTTTTGGCTCCTATTCACAGATGGAAGGAAATTCCTTTGTTTTCACTCCTGTGACCCCATGGCAACACTAACTTGGCTTTATATTTGATATTGCCAAGATGAAGCTGCTGCTGTTGGGCAGATCCCCAAAGATTCTCAGAAGCCAGGACTGTGTAGATCTTAATTAGGATCACCTCTCTTCATGCTCTGGAGAAATTGTGATACTGCTCTTATCTGTACATCTCAACTCAGAAAACCTTGACATTCCACTGGACAAGAAGTGTTGAATCTTGTACGTGAAGCCAAACCCACTGATTTATGCAACCCTGTTAGAATGCTAGGCACTGGTTGTATGATCTCACTTAACTTTATACAAATTCTGCAAGGTAGCATCATCATCTTTTTTGCCACAGGTTCAGTGCCTCTGAAACTCCATAGTTGACAGCAGCCATTTTTTCCTCCTCTCTCCCTCCCCCTCCCTTTGACAGAGGATGATAGAGAGGAAGAGAGAGAAAAGAGATACCTGCAGCACTGTTTTACCCCCCAGCACCTGGGGACCAGGGGCTTGAACTAAGGCTCTCATGTACAGTAATTTGTACACTCTGCTTGGTATTCCACCCATAATTGCTTTCTTTTCCTCTTTCCTCCTTCCCCACACTTACCTCCCTCCATCCCTTTCTTTCGCTCTTTCTTTTTGCAACAAGGAAGCTGAAACTTTTGTGTGAAATCAGAGTGGCATAAATAAGGTTTAAATCAAGGTTCCTCTAATCTCAAAGTCAATGTGTTTTCCTACCCTAGCTAACATACTTGCCAACATAAATGAGCCTTTTTGTAGTAAATAAATAAATAAATAAATAAATAGATTTAATTATGCTTTAGAAGTTTTTTGTTTGAGATTTTGTCAAAGACAGGTAGTTAATATCTAAAAAAAAAAATAACCTGGTGGTCATTCTATTTTTTTGCTGAAAATAATGCTTTAGATTTCAAAACTTTACTTATCTTGCCTTCACAGAGATGAACTATGATAGATCTAAAGCATGTTAACAAATGTCTGGAACAGCCTGGGAATGAGTGTGTATTGTCATTGGAGCTTTAGAGTGAATTAAGAGAGAGCTAGTTTGAATTTTGGGGACATCAGTATCACATTATTTGGGTTTTTTGTTTGTCTCTGAAGTGAATTGGGTGTGTGTATTTATTTATTTATTTTATTGCCACCAGTGTTATTGCTGGGGCTCGGGTACTGGTACTACAAATCCACTGCTCCCAGTGACCATTTTTTTCCTCCTCCTTCTCCTCCTCCTCCCCTCCCTTTCCCCTCCTTCTTTTCCTTCTCATTTTAATTGGATAGGATAGAGAGGAATTGAGAAGGGAGGGGAAGACAGATGGGGAGAGAAAAAGAGAAGCACCTACAGACCTGTTTCATTGCTTGTTAAGCGTACCCCCTCCAGGTGGGGAGTGGAGTGGGGTTTGAATCTTGGTCCTTGCACATGGTAATGTGTGTGCTCAGCCACACTCTGCCTGTCACCTCCCCCCCCCCACACACAGATGATCTTAATATACTTCTGTTCAAATAACAGCAGTTGGGTTAATAAGTCATTAGGATTTTATTTAATTTTGAAATTTTATAGATCGAAAGGGAGTTGCAAAGGTAGAACAAAAGGGTTCCTCCTACCCTTTGTATACTTTACCCAGCAGTCACATCTTACATATGTGTAAAAGGTAGAAACCAGTCATCAGCATTGGTACTGTCTGTGTAAGTTATGTGCTATTTTGTCACTTTTGTGGATCTTCTGTTAAGGTCAGAACTACCATCTCACCATAGAGACCACCCTCACACCACCCCAAATACACAGCAAGACTTCACTTAGTAACCTACTTTTTTATTGACCACAGAGTTGTGACCAGGGCACTGATGGGTCAGTACTGTGGTGAGACAGCAGTCTTTGAAACAGCAAGAGTCTCAGCTTCAAGCATCTCATTTATCCTAACCTCTCTGTTTGTCTGCAGTTGGTCAGTGTATACCCTTTACCACCATTCTTAACCCCAACACCCAGTGCTGCCCACAGGGCTGTCTAATTTCAAAAAGGATATTTTATACATAGGCCCCTTTATCTCTGAGTGTAAGGTCAGATATACTGATGTTGGAGATGACTAGTCCCCAGGTTTTAAGAGCTGATTTTAGTGTCTATGACCTATCATCCATGATAGATTTTATGTCCTCTATCTCATGGGTCTTTGGAGATCTCCAGGTAGAAGAAATCAGATTGTTTGATGTCTTAGTGCAAACCCATCTGAAGACATGACTCACTAGATTGACCACAGGACTCACATGCCTGAGACTCCCCACCACATGTGCTGGAGTGGTGCTATGGTTTCTCCTTTTCATACAAAATAGGTAATTTTTTTTAAAGATTACTTTTGAATGTAGATAAGGCAGTGAAGTGTTGTGAGTGTTGTTATTATGGGACAGGTTTGTCATCTGTAATATGTCCCAAATAGGGGAGATCTTCCTGGGCAGTTATACTCACTATGGTGAGAATGAGCAAACTGCTTTCAATTACATGAAAAATTTGAACAATTGCTACGGTTATTATTACATATTCACCTGATTCCATCATATTTTTATTATATTATTACTATATATTTTAAAAATTATTTTTAATTTTTGTAAATCAGATTTTTAAAGGAGTCCTTGGTCCAAAAAGAAGCTTTAAAATCAAGCACAAGGACCAGCATAAGGATCCTGGTTTGAGCCCCCAGCTCCTTACCTGCAGGGGAGTCGTTTGCAAGTGGTGAAGCGGGTCTGCAGGTGTCTATCTTTCTATCCCCCTTTCTGTCTTCTTCATCTCTCACCGTCCTATCCAACAACAATGACATCAATAACAACAACAGTAATAACTACAATAATAAAACAACAAGGGCAACAAAAGGGAATAAATATTAAAAAAAAAAAAAGCTTTAAAATCCAGGACTGAATAAAGATAGCTTTTTTGCCATGTAGTCCTATCACAAGAAAAAAATTAACTTAAAATGAGATTATCTTTGTGAAGCCTGTAAGGAATGAGCTTTGTAGAACAAATGACCAAGCCAAGAATCTGGTTCCTTAATTATTCTGAGTGTGCCATATAGAAGAATGGCAAAACAAAGCATTCCACATTAAACCCAGAATATCTAGGACACATTAATGAACTTTGAATTTTACCTTCTATCTTGCGTGACACATTTATGAGGAAGTGACTCCACTGTAATTTACATGAGGACTTTGTTTTTTATATAAAGTTTAGAATTTTTATTGTTTGATTAGTTTTCTTTTTAAATTTTCTTTATTAGGGAATTAATGTTCAACATTTGACAGTAAATACAATAGGTTGTACATGCATAACATTTCCCAGTTTTTCATATAATAATACAACCCCCACAAGGATCTCTGTCATCCTTTTTGGACCTGTATTCTCTCACCCACCCTCCCACCCACCCCAGAGTCTTTAATTTTGGTCCAATACGCCAATTACAATTCAGGCTCTACTTGCGTTTTCTCTTCTGATCTTGTTTTTCAACTTCTGCCTAAGAGTGAGATCATTCCATATTCATCCTTTTGTTTCTGACTTATTTCACTTAACAGGAATTTTTCAATCTCCATCCAAGATCAGCTGAAATCGGTGGAGTCGCCTTTTTAATAGCTGAGTAGTATTCCATTGTGTATATAGACCACAACTTGCTCGGCCACTCATCTGTTGTTGGATGCCTGGGTTGCTTCCAGGTTTTGACTATTACAAATTGTGTTGCTAAGAACATAGGTGTACACAGTTTTTTTTGGATGGGTGTGTTGGGTTCCTTAGGATATATCCCTAGGAGAGGAATTGCAGAATCATAGGGTAGGTCCATTTCTAGCCTGCTGAGAGTTCTCCAGACTGTTCTCCATAGAGGTTGGACCAATTTACATTCCTACCAGCAGTGCAGGAGGGTTCCTTTGACCCCACAACCTCTCCAGCATTTGCTGCTGGTACCTTTTCTGATGTATAACATTCTCACAGGAGTGAAGTAGTATCTCACTGTTGTCTTTATTTGCATTTCTCTGTCAATCAAATACTTGGGGCAGTTTTTCATGTGTTTCACGGCTTTTTGGATCTCTTCTGTGGTGAACATTCTGTCCATGTCTTCCCCCCATTTTTGGATGGGGTTATTTGTTTTTTTGTTGTTGAGTCTGGCAAGCTCTTTATATATGTTGGTTATTAAACTCTTGTCTGATGTATGGCATGTAAAGATCTTCTCCCATTCTGTGCGGGGTCTCTTGGTTTAGGTATTGGTTTCTTTTGCTGTGTAGAAGCTTTTTAATTTGATGTAGTCCCATAGGTTTATGCTTGCCTTAGTTTTCTTTGTAATTGGATTGGTTTCAATGAAGTTGTCTTTAAAATTTATGTGGAAAAGAGTTCTGCCAATATTCTCCTCTAAGTATCTGATAGTTTCTGGTCTAACATCCAAGTCCTTGATCCACTTGGAATTTACTTTTGTATTTGGTGAAATATAGTGGTTCAGTTTCATTCTTCTGCATGTTTCAACCCATTTTTTCCAACACTGTTTTTTGAAGAGACTCTGCTTTCCCTATTTAATAGTCTGGACACCTTTGTCAAAGATTAGTGTCTGTAGGTGCAGGGGCTTACTTCTGGGCTCTCAATTCTATTCCACTGGTCAGTGTGTGTATTTATGTTCCAGTACCAAGCATTTTTGATGACCATAATGTGAAATCTGGGAGTGTGATGCCTCCAGTTCTGTTCTTTCTTCTCAAGATTGTTTTGGCAATTCCAGGTCTTTTCTGGTTCCAGATAAACAGTTGTAGCATTTGTTCTGTTCTAAAAAATGTGGTTGGGATCTTGATGGAGACAGCATTAAATTTGTAGATGGCTCTGGGTAGTATATTCATTTTGATGATGTTAATTCTTCCAACCCATGAACATGGAATATCTTTCCACTTCTTTGTGTCTTTTTCAGTTTCCTTGAGTAGTGACTCATAATTTTTTGTATACAAGTCTTTTACTTCTTTGGTTGTTTATTCCCAGATATTTTATTGTTTTTGTTGCTATACTAAAAGGAATTGGTTTCTGGATTTCAATTTCTTCTAACTTAGTGTTTGCATAGAGGAATGCTACTGACTTTTGAATGTTAATTTTGTAGCCTGACACCTTATTATATTGCCTGATGATTTCCAAAAGCTTCTTGCTGGATTCCGTAGGTTTTTCTGTGTATACTATCATGTCATCTGCAAATAGGGAGAGTTTGACTTCTTCTCTTCCAATCTGTATGCCTTTAATTCCTTGCTCTTGCCTGATTCCTATGGCAAGAACTTCCAACACTATGTTGAATAGTAATGGTGATAGTGGGCAGCCCTGTCTAGTACCTCCAGTTTTTCACCATTGAGCATGATGTTGGCTGTAGGTTTGCTACATATAGACTTCGCTGTCTTCAGGAATTTTCCATCTATTCCCATTTTTTGTGGTGTTTTGATCATAAAGGGATGTTGTATTTTGTCAAAGGCTTTCTATGCATCTATTCATATGACCATGTGGTTTTTGGTCTTGCTTTTGTTGATGTGGTGGATCATGTTGATTGATTTACATATATTAAAACAACCTTGCATGCCTGGGATAAACCCCACTAGGTCATGATGAACAATCTTTTTAATATACTGCTATATCCGGTTGGTTAGAATTTTGTTCAATATTTTAGTATCTCTGTTCATCAGAGATATTGGTCTGTAGTTTTCTTTTTTGGTTGTGTCCCTGTCTGCTTTTGGTATCAAAGTGATTTTGGCTTCATAGAAGTTGGAAGGGAGTATTCCATTGTCTTCAATCTTCTGGAAGACTTTTAAAAGTGGAGGTATTAGTTCTTCTTTGAGGGTTTTGTAGAATTCATTTGTAAAACCATCTGGTCCAGGACTTTTATTCTTTGGAAGCTTTTTAGTAACTTTCAATTTCATTAGCTGTGATGGGCCTGTTCATGTTATCTAGTTCCTCTTTACTTAATTTTGGAAGTTGGTAGGTATCTAGGAAATTGTCCATTTCTTCCAGGTTCTCTAGCTTGGTGGCATATAGTTGTTCATAGAAGTCTCATGATATGCTGAATTTCTGTGGTGTCTGTTGTGATATCACCTCTTTCATTTACAATCTGATTTATTTGGGTCTCCTCCCTTCTTTGTTTTGTGAGTCTGGCTAAAGGTTTGTCGATTTTTTTCACTCTTTCAAAGAACCAACATTTACTTCATTGATATTTTGTATGGTTTTCTTATTTTCAGTGTTATTTATTTTTGCCTTAACTTTAGTGATTTTTGCCCGTCTGGTTGCTTTAGGGTTCCTTTGTTCTTCTTCTAGGTCTTTAAGATGTGCAATCAGGCTGTTTATTTGTGCTTTTTCTTTTTTCCTAATGTGTGCTTGAATGGCTATGAACTTCCCTCTCAGTATTGCCTTGCTATGTCCCAAATATTTTGATAGCTTGTGTCTTCATTTTCATTGAACTCTCGAAACATTTTGATGTCTTCCTTTATTTCCTCTTTGACCCAGTAGTGGTTAAGTAGTATACTGTTGAGCTTCCACCTTTTGGGACTATTACTAACCTTTTGCTGATTGTTAAGTGTTAGTTTGATTCCACTGTGATCTGAGAGGATGCTTGGGATGATTTCAATCTTCTTGAATTTGCTGATGCTGTCTTTGTGGCCTAACAGATGGTCAGTCCTTGAGAATGACCCCTGTGGACTTGAGTAGAATGTGTTTTCCAGTTTCTTGGGATGAATAACTCTGAAAATATCCAATAGTTCTAGTTTATCTATCTCCCTATTTAGCTCCCTCATGTCTTTATTGATTTGCTGCCTGGATCATCTGTCAAATTGAGAGAATGGGGTGCTGAAGTTCCCTACTATAACTGTGTTACTGTTAATATCTTGCTGTAGGGAGTCGGGCAGTAGCACAGCAGGTTAAACACATGTGGCACAAAGCATAAGGATCCAGGTTCGAGTCCCCAGCTCCCCACCTGCAGGGGAGTCGCTTTGCAAGCAGTGCAGCATATCTGTAGGTGTCTGCCTTCCTCTCCCCCTTTCTGTCTTCCCCTCCCCTCTCCATTTCTCTTTGTCCTAGCCAACAACGATGATGTCACCAACAATAACTACAACAACAACAACAAGAAAAAAACAAGGGCAACAAAAAGGGAAAATAAAGAAAGAAATAAAATAAATATCTTGCTATAGCTCTTTTAGTAGATGTTTGATGTATTTAGAGGGCTTCTCATTGGGTGCATAGATGTTAATTGTTAAGTCCTCTTGATTGACTGATCTACTGAGCATTAAGTAATGTCCATCCCTATCTTTTTAAATTTTATTTGTTTTAAAGTTATTGTGGTATATATGAGAATAGCTGTTCCTGCCCTTTTTTGTGGGCCATTGGCTTGTATGATTGCTCTCCATCCTTTCATTTTGAGTCTGTGTTTTTCTTGTTGAGTTAGGTGGGTTTCCTGTAGGCAGCATATTGTTGGGTTGTGTTTTCGGGTCCATCTTCCTACTCTGTGCCTTTTAGTAGTTGAATTCAGGCCATTGGCATTTATTGATATCAAAGATTGAAGATATTTTAATACTATTCTTGTAGAGTTTTAGAGTGTTCTGATAGATGGTCTATTTATGGTGGTCTGACTGTAGGAGACCTTTCAGAACTTCTTTCAAGGCAGGCTTGGTGATAGTTGATTCTTTCAAACTGTTGCTTGTCTGAGAAGGTTTTTATGCCTCCATCTAGTCTGAATGACAGTCTAGCAGGATACAGTAGTCTTTGTTGAAAGCTTTTCTCATAGAGCATTCAATAGATACCTTGCCATTCTCTCTGGCCTTTAGTGTTTGTGTGGAAAAGTCTGCTGCTACTCTTATAGGTTTTCTTCTGTAGGTGACTCTGTTTTTCTTTGCAGCCTTCAGGATCCTTTCTTTATCCTTATTCCTTTCCATTCTCAATATGATGTGTCATGGTGTTTTTATATCTGGGTTAATTCTGTTTGGGACCCTCTGGGCTTCTTGAACCTTTTATCTTGAATAGACTAGAGAAGTTCTCAGCTAGTATGTCCTGAAGAATGCTTTCTTCCCCTCCCTCTCTTTCTTATGCTGGTAAGCCAATAATACATATATTAGTTCTTCTGAAGTCATCCCATAGGTCTCTGTTGTTGTTTTCAGTATCTCCTAATCTCTTTTTAAGATCTCTTCTTTTTGGGTTGTGTCTAATTCATCCTTGATCTTGCTAATTCTGTCTTTAGCCTCATTGATTCTATTCTCTCTCCCCTGTACTGTTTTCTGGAGTTCATCTATTTTGTTACCCTGTTCTGAGGCTGTTTTGGCTTGTTCAGCTAGTTGTGTTCTTAGCTCAGCTATTTCAGCTTTCAGCTCTCTAATAACCTTGACATAATTAGTGTTTTCTTCCAGAGTCTCATTTGTTGTTTCTGCATTTCTGATGACAGTTCTTTCAAAGTCTTTACTCACACCTGTGACTATTTCCTTAACTAGTGTTTGGATGTTGACATTATTTTTTGCTTCAACCTTTGGGGGGCTTTTAGCTGAACTCTTGTCCTGGTTCATTTCTCCAATATTTCTTCTTGTTGGTTTAACCATATAGTATGTTATGAGGTCCCTCTCTAAGTACTTTTCAAAGTACTGATCACTCTTGCCTGGATTTACTTGCATCTAAGTAGGTAATTAAAGGGTTCACAGTTGTGGAAATTGACAGTTGTTTGAATATTATTTTAATCCCTGAGTTGGAGCACAGTGGTTTAAAAGCCTCTTTTGTTCTTTTTCTTCCCTGTAGGCTATGGGAGTCTGAGGGCTTTTAAACTACAAATAGGCTTCTTAGCTTAGTCTCTCACTCCTGACCAAGGTGTAAAGTAGGGTGGGGCAGAGATAATCTAGTGGTTATGCAAAGGGACTCTCACAGATCCACTGCTAGGCCATGGGGAGGTATAGATCTTCTCCTGAGTTTCCTGTTTAGTTCTCTGTTCCCTGGTGTCAGCAGAGGGCTTCCCCCCTACTGCTTCAGCTTCTGAGGGCAGTAACAATGGAGACTCACAGTTGCATTTGGTGAGTCTTAGGGGAGTCCTGTCCTCTGTTCAGTGGTCTTTTTGTTGGTGAAACAAACTAGAGGTGGTGTCTCCAGTGGTATACTGCCAGACTGTTACCAGCCACTTAATCTCTCCCTATGCTCCTTTCTGTCTATGAGCCACCTGTATTTGCTCTCACCAGTGATTTGGTGGGTTCCTAAAGTCATTCTAGTCCTATCTTGTTGTGGTCCAGATGATCTCCTTTTTGACTTTTTTGTTTTTTAATCATGACAAACAGAACAATGAACTGCTTCGAGAGACTTTGGATTATACTCCTATGTTCTCAGTTCATTGTTTAGCAGAGGTAGATATCTAAATACAATTATATTCCTCTTTTTAAAAAGTGAATGTAATCATTATTCACCTTAAAAACTGTAGTTTCTGTAGCTTTATGATTAATATTTGAAATACCTCCTGTTAATAATTATTTCTTTTCTGAGAGTAGGATCTTTGATTAGTTACCAATTCTATACCAGTTATGGTGCACTGATATACATAGTAGAATTTTCAAGAAAAGATTATGCAGTGAATGGTTGTTTATGCTACTTTTTTTTATCCTATTTTGAAAGAAAAAATGGCGTTTGACCACTGCACTCCTCTTATTTTTATTTCTATTTCATTTCTATATATGTTAAAGCCTTCCTATCTCTTCAGGGACTGTGCTCAGGCATGGTTGGTGTTTTCTCGATTCAGAAGCTGTGTGGAGGCACTGTCTGTACCTCAACCTAGCTTTTGAGAATGCCATGCTTTAACGAGAGAATGTCACATCCTACCAGTTACTCAGAAAACTTAAAAAAAAAATCTGTGTGGGATGGATGGTTATATATTACTAATTTTTAGGTCCTTTCTTTTCCCACCGCTTTTGCACTGTATTAATTGGAAGACAATAACTCTGGGTGGCAGGGCAGCTAAATTGGATCTGTATGCACTTTCTGCAGAGACAAAGAAATGATCGAATATATTGAAACTGAAGTTAAGAGGGCCCCATGAGACCCACAGCAGGCATTTGAGTTGGCCAGAGTCTGCTAGGAGTCCTAAATTAGAGAGAGCGTGTTGCCTATCTATCTTTTCCTACTGGATTTGCAAGTTGGAGTTGGAGACAGTGAAAAACAAATTCCATTAGTTCCTATCTGGTTGCACTTCCTGATACTCCTTTTTTTTTTTCCCTCTCCTACTCTTTTCCTCCCCCCACATTCCCCATTTCCTTCCTCTATCCAGTTTGTTTCCTGCTTCAACCTTATCACTAGAGAAAATACTCCTAAACCATATTGAGGATTGAAACTTTTAGCAGCAGTCCCATCGTTTCTCTAAACAGCCTGCCTTTGGCATGGGCTCCTGGTAGAATAACTCAGCTCCTTCACAGCTTCAACCTGATTGAATTGGAGGCCTTGAATATTTCTTAAACTCTCCCAGGATACCCAACTATTGTTTGCTTTCCTAGAGTTCTTCGGACAGATCTTGCTTTTTGAACGAAAAGGTGACTTTGCAGTACATACCCCTTCCATACCAAATCTGAAAATGAACATCCAAGCAGATGTCTTCTTATTAGTTCTGTAAATCTCCAGAAATATCTCATAATGAAAGGAAGGTTACTAGCAAATCAAAAGCTTTTCCTTTTAAATTTTTACTTGAAATGTTATTGAATGGAGGACTGGTTTCTCATGAGTTATGTTGTTTTTTTTTTTTAATAATAACATATGCTTGTGAGATAGGTTGAATTTTCTGATTGGTTTACAGGATGTGGAGTCGTCCTAAGTTTAAATGCTTACCCCTTTCTTACAACCTTTGTCATTGTGTCTCCAAGTTCTTTCCCCAGATCTAGCCATCTGGTTCAGAAATTTAGTGGTTTTCCCAGGCTAGTATTAGCTCAGGTAATCAAATGAAGAACCTTTTCGTCAAGAGAGATGCTTAGACTAAACCTAGAAACAGACCAAACAGTACACTTAGAGACTAAAGTTTGTTTTTTGCCAGAACAATATCTTCAGTGATTCTGCCATTAATTTGGCCATTTGTAACAGAATAAAGATTATTTAAAATAATCTAAACTAAAACATTTGATCAAAATAAAATCTTCTGAAGATATGTGAAGTCTCATTTAATCCTGCAGAGATCTAATTTGTTGGTAGTTAATGACAATCAATTTCCAGGCTAGACTATAACTGAACACTGTTTAACCTCAGGTACTATATACAGTGTGGCCACTATCCTAAATTTGATCAGGGCTGCATGGGTGGAGCTATACCTAATGCATGAAAGCAACAGACTTTATGCTGATTTTCTCCTC
Organism: Erinaceus europaeus; assembly: GCF_950295315.1. Lineage (NCBI taxonomy): Eukaryota > Metazoa > Chordata > Mammalia > Eulipotyphla > Erinaceidae > Erinaceus > Erinaceus europaeus. Next base: position 111,141,974 of record NC_080163.1, on the reverse strand, counting down.
TGCTGACATTATTTGAACTGTTATGTTCAGGTCTGAATGCTATCTCTTCAAAGAGTGAATTTTGGAGATATGAAGGTGATACATCAAGTAGAGCTCATACTTTCTACATGCATTGAACTGCAACTTTTGAGCCCCTGGCAACCACGTGGGAGCATTTACAGGGGAAATCTTCATGAGTGGTGAAGTGGTGTCATGGTATTTCTCTTCTCTCTGTCTCTTTCTGTATCTCAAATCCTGTCTCAAAAAAAAAGCAAAAACACCTGAGATCTCTGTAGCTAAAATACTTGATTTTGAAGCCTTTGGCTTCAAGCAAGTGGCCCTGTTTCCCTGAGTCCTCAGATTGTTAAAAATAAAAACAGCAACAACTCACAGCCTGAATCCGTTTACAGCAAGAGACTGTGACATTAGATAATTGTGTAGGTTCTTCAAGACTACGTGAAGAAGAGGTGTGTCTGATCAGCCTCATGCCGTATCAACTCTGGTCATTTCTGACAGCAGCCATTTCAAAGAGACCTTCTGCCAGAACCACACAGCTGAGATCTTCCTTGATTTGCTAACTCACAGGAATAAATGTATGATAATGAAATTATTGTTGTGGAAACAAAGACAAAATAGTGTTTCCCAAAAAATGAGCCTTTAGTCCCAGTTCAGTGTTTATTTCTTTTTAATAGTTGTGAAGCCAGGTACATAGCATACCTGCCTACGTACTGTGTACATTTTTCTTCTTCTTACACAGTAAATAGCATGTTGGTACTTAGTTAATGATAGAAAGGCAGAGAAGATATAAAAGGCTATAAAATTTCAATCATTCTACAGTAATTATTAGATATCTGGAGTGTGCCAGTTGTTGCTTTAATTACTGAAATATGAAGACAGACATAACCTCTTCATGAAATTTGTACTGTACTTTACTATCTGATGATATTGTTGATGGTTGTGGTCTCATTTAACACAGAATACTGCTTTGTCATCTTTGCTGTATTTAGAGGCAAGAGATCCTGATACTTTGACTTGCTAGTATGCATTAGTGTATAGCAAAGACTTGTTGTCTAGAACCATCTTGGAAACCATCTTGCCAAGTAGTATACTAAACATGTTTAAGATGTGCCTCTGGCATATGTGAATATTCACATCTGCTTATCTGCTATAGGAACTTAGTATTCCTCTGCAATTTGATTTCCAGTGTCTCTGTGCTTTGATGTCTTTCTGAAGCTGTGGCTCAGAAAGTAGAGAGTGCTGGGAGCTTGGTGGGCATTTGCCTACTAGAGAGAGATAGGTATGCATACAGTACTTGAGATATAGTTCCTCACTGGCTTTGTCTGATTCCCAGTGCAAGTGAAATCATTCTCAGTGAGTAAGAAGCATTACAAAGCTAGATTTTTTTTATCGAGCACAGCTCTTGATAAAAGAGGAGCTAGATATTGACTTTCTGGTGCCTGTTCTATCAGTGGTCTGTTAATCAACGGAGGATAAATTATTGCTTTTTAGAAGCAAGAAGAGATCCCTTTGGCTTGAAGGCATTTGTAACTCTCTCTCTTTTTTTTTTCTTCTCTCTATTGGTAAAGGGTCCTCCCTCTAGCCATTTGTTCCTTGGGGTTTTGTTAAGGACTGAAGAGAAACTGAAGGGAACTCTTTTGATTTATCTTCTATCCTTTCCTTCTGGTCACTCCACAGGGCTAAAATAGCCGAGTTGGCTTTAATATGTCGCCATTAGAGACCAAACATTAGCTGGAATAAACCATCATGCCTCACAATGAAAAATGTCCCCTGATTGGCTAATTAATCAGTCAAAGGGGAATGACATGGCTCTCGGCTTGAGGGACTCTGCTGGAGAGAAACAGGCTGTTGATAAATGGTTTTCCGACAAATTCATATATCAAGGAAACTTAGTCATTTTTTAACTATAGTTTGTGTGACTGCAATTTTTCCAACTTTTTCTTTTCTGCTGCCCTTGCTGTTTAGGCTGCATTTTTTTGTTGTTGATAGAAAAAGAAAGGATTTTAAAAAAAAGAAGAAAGAAGGAAAGGGTTTCAGGTAGGGAAAAAAGTAAATGTTTTTTCCTTTCTCATGTCTGTTAAGTGGATTGGTTTTCATGGTCTGTTTTTATCAATAGTTGAAAATAAGGTTGATTTTTTTTCCAAAGTAATTTTTGGAATTAAAACTTCTGGGACCTAAAAAACAAAACAAACAAAAAAGGCAAATATAGACAAATAGTTGTAGAAATGATAGTTAACCCATAACTACAACCTTAGGAGAACTGCTGTAGTTTACAATGAAGGGATTGAAGAGTCAGAACTCAGGTAATAGGAATGGTGTGGAGTTAGTTGTACCTCTGTTATCTTGTAATTTTGTAAATCAGTATTAAATCACTAATAAGGAAAAAAAAAAAAAGGAATTAAAAGTTCCTGACTTCCTTCAAAATGATAATCTTCAGGTTTTTGTGAACATTTGTTCAAGTTTGATTCCTTTAGTCCTTTGAGTGTTGTGTGACAAATACTGGACAGATTTGTAGCCCCTCTCTGCCTTCATTTCCTCATTTCTAAAATGGACATGATAGCATGACCTAGTGGGATTGCTGGAAGATGAAATGAGGTAATCTGTAAAGAATTTGGAAAGGGACCTGGCACATAGTCACGGCTCATTAAATATTTATTGTTAGAGTTTTTGTTGTTGTTGTTTAAGATTTCTCTATTTCGATGAGACAGAGAGATTTACTTGAGAAAGGAAGACAGAGGAGCCAGAGTAATACTCTAGTAGGTGCAGTATTAAGGTTCAGACCAGGTAGTCTCAGGCATATAAACCCCATCCTCTACCAGCTGAGCTATTCCCTAGTTGCGTATTGTTAGTTTGTAACCAAAGCCATTGATAGATACTACCTTAGCTTGCCTCTGTCATGATCCTTTCAGTGGTCTATCTCTTATATCTGACAGAGGCAACAACTTTGTGTTCCTCCTTAAGTCTTAGCTCAGTGGTATTGATAGGTGCTAGCGAGGTTGAACAGAGTTAGTTGTTAGACTTAAATAGATTGAACTTTTTTTATTCTCATGGAAAGCAGGTGAATTGTTTAATTGTACTTGCATTTCCTTCTTAACTGATAACTGTGCAAGATTTGTTTCTGCCTATTACTGAAACCATATACATTATCCACTTTAGAATTTTTAAAAAGGTACTGCTATAGTCAGTAGAAAAAAGTATTTTCTCGTATAGAGACCTTGTTATCATAATAGCATGGTTTTAGTTATGCTGAAAGTAGGGTAGTCAGACCACATCTGTACCCAGTATGTGTAACATGAACCTGTGAAGCATTTGTGCTAAAAAAAATCTCAAGTTAAGTTAAATCAAGTCTCTAAAAGTAGTTTTCACTCACAGGAAATACAAAATATAAAGAAATAAATTCAATAACTTCATAAGGAAACAAAAATTTGAAATGCTGGACATTGTTTAAGGCAAATAACCAATTTTTATGATAAAATAGTGGCATGATTTAAAAAAAAAAAAAGGTTCTTGGTAACCGGGGTAGGGAAACTGTAGCTAGAGAGCTCTTTCCCACAGTCCCTTTTGTTACTTAGAAAAGATGTAAATAAACATGGGACTTGTTTGGGACCTGATTTGAGCCAGAAAAAGATACATATGAAATGCTAGAGAAGCTCTGATTATGGGATAGGTATTGATGATATAAAGAAATTATTGCCAGTTTTGTTAGGCATGCTAGTGGCATTATGATTAGAGATCTGTGATTTACATTCAGATAAATTTAGAGGACAAAAGAATGATGTGATCATGTTACCAAACCTTCTTAATTCTTGATAGGGATATTGGGAGGTCACTTAGTTTGTATGTTTGAGAACTTTTATATACAAAGTTTGCTAAAGAATCTACCAATTAAAATGTTCTTTAACATTAATTTAGCTCTGTTCAAAGAATGGTTTAATTGTTTTGAATGGTAGGTTCAGAATGTCATGGTCAGCCATCAAGTGCAAAGTTGTCAGTGCTCAAGTTATTTTTGTCCTAATATGACTTAGTTTATGCCTTTCAATAAGTCTTTTTTTGTCACCTATATTAATAGAAATCAGGAATGATAGCCCACAGAGAGAGAACAGAGGAAGATAATTGCCACACAAGACTAACTGTTTGATTCCTTCACAGAGCTGGGGGGATAACATAATGGCTATGCAAAAGACTTTCATGCCTGAGGCTCCAGGATCCCTGGTTGTTTTTTTTGTTTTTTTAAGATCCTGGGTTTAATCACCACCACTACCACCATGATAAACAAGTATTTAGCACTGATCTGGTTTAAAAAAAAAAAAAAAGGAATTCAGAATATAATTTACCTGTTTTTTTGAGCACCTCATCCCTTCTATTCCTGTACATCTACCACTTTCTCTCCTTATCATTCTTCATCCTGGCAAGGGACAGAGATGAAGTGTATAAGCACCAGAGTACTTGATTCCTGCTGAGCCTACCTACTCTCAGCTTCTTAGGCATGACTTAGGAAAATGTTGGTCTTGGAGTAGAAAGCAAGAAAAATATTTAGGGACGTAAAGCACCTAAGAGATTTTTGTTACCATCTGAGTTTTAACAGACTATATTGCTAGAGTGGAAGCAAGTTCAAAGTGTGGTTGTTAATAGAGGAGTAAAGAAGTAGATATAGGGGGAGTCGAGCAGTAGCGCAGCGGGTTAAATGCAGATGGCGCAAAGCATAAGTACCAGAGTAAGGATCCCGGTTCGAGCCCCCGGCTCCCCACCTGCAGGGGGTTGCTTCACAGGCCGTGAAGCAGGTCTGCAGGTGTCTATCTTTCTCTCCCCCTCTGTCTTCCCCTCCTCTCTCCATTTCTGTCCTAACAACAACTACAACAACAATAAAACAATAAGAGCAACAAAAGGGAAAATAAATAAATATAAAAAAAATAAAAAAGAAGTGGATATAGTGGGTCTGGCGGTAGCGACCGGATTAAGCGCAAGGATCCCAGTTCAAGTACAGTACAAAGTGTAAGGATCCCAGTTCTAGTCCCTGGCTCCCCACCTGCAGGGGCTTCACTTCGCAAGCAGTGAAGCAGATCTTCAGGTGTCTTGTCTTTTCCTCCCCCTTTCTATCTACCCTTTCCTCTCAATTTCTCTCTGTCCTGTCCAATAAAAAAAATGGGAAAAATGGCCACCAGGAGCAGTGGATTTGTAGTACAGGCACCAAGCCCCAATGATTACCCTGTAGGCAAAAAAAAAAAAAAAAGTAGATGTATAGCTGTCCCAGATGTTGAATATCTGGATTTCATTTTTGTCCAGGATTGGAAGGTAATGTCTTTGAGGTAAACTTTACCCTTGTCAGTCGAGCGGGGGAATCTTTAGTGCATAGATTACTCACTGTGTGTAAGTCACAGGCATTTGTTTCACCATTCTGAGTGTTTAGAGATGTATGATACAGGATATAGAATTTTATGTAAAGGGTATCTCCATTATTCAGAATCCTGCTCTTCTGTTCCTCTACCCTCCAGCCTGCCTTTTTATTTGTTTATTTATTGGCAATTTTGGTCCTTTTCTTCCTCTTCAATGTACATATCTCAGTGATACAGAAATGACTCTTAATGGCATGCACTGTGACTTCCCCTTTCATGTTTCAGGAGCAGTACTGTTAGATTAACCATATGTCTGTGGCTCTTATGCAGAAATAGTATTTTCTTTCAACCTTCTCTCTGTTACCAGATCATTGCTCTAATGATCACCATGGTCAGTGGGAGAAATGCCTTTATCTTTATGCAAACTAATTTCTGAGTACTTCAGATTTTTGAGACAGTTATCACAAACCCCAAACATCCAGGAGTAAGATGGAAAGGATACCAGAAGTTTTAGTTTGTTACAAGTGGTTTGTTTGGCATAGGTCATGGAGTTTTGATCACTGGGCAAGCCATAGAATTTCAAAGATGGGGAGTCGGGCAGTAGCGCAGCGGGTTAAGTGCAGGTGGCACAAAGGACAAGGACCGGTGTAAGGATCCCGGTTCAAGCCCCCGGCTCCCCACCTGCAGCCGGGTCATTTCACAAGCAGTGAAGCAGGTCTGCAGGTGTCTCTCTCTCCCTCTCTCTGTCTTCCCCTCCTCTTTCCATTTCTCTCTGTCCTATCCAATAATGACGACATCAATAACAACAGCAATGATGACTACAACAAAAAAATTTCAAAGATGGTAGACTGGGCAGTAGTGTACCTGGTTGAGTGAACAATGTAGCAGGTATCTCTTCCCCCTACCCCTCCCTTATCAATTCCTATAATAAAAAAAAAGAAGAAGAAGAAAGATGAAAAAATTTTTTTGGCTGCCAAGAGCAGTGGATTCATTGTGTAGGCAGTGACAATTAAAAAAAAAAAAATTCAGAGATAATGATTCTTCTCTGTTCAAGAAGAACATGATGTCTAAGAGGAGAGTGAGGCTAGGGTTTTCACTTCCAGATGCCCCATCATTCCACTTCTCTAGCCGCTGGCTAGTCTGTGCTTCTGCTTCCTCTGGGAAATAGGGATGAAATATGTGAGCAAAAGCGCTTCGATAATCACTAAGTTATAAAGCAAACAGTGTCATTATCTTTGAAATGATAAGTAAGCATAAGCAAATAACTGGTGTATTAATTTGCTCCCACTTGAGTAGGCCCACTGTGGGCTTGAAGGGGACTATTGACATTGTGATATTAAGAGCAACATTTCAGGCAGAGAAATATCCAGTATTTCAGTTGGATACCACTTCTTGACTTCTTTTACAGTTCACTTGATGGAACAGACAAGCTTCTTACTGAGAGAGCAGTTGATGGCATACAGGTGAAAATGGACAGGCCTCAGAAGTAGGCCCTAGTCACCTAGCTGAGGACCAGGAAAAGGTTTTTTTCCATAGAACCCTTTCTCTGACCACTGCTGAGGGCTTTGGGGGAAGGTCAAATAACAAATCATTGCTTCTTACACACTATTTGGAGAAAGTGAGTATTATCTGAAAAGTTACACTAGGAGGAGCTACTGAGTAGTAGTTAAAATTCATGTTGCAGGGAAGCAAAGTGTATGAGTTCAGTGGTAGAGATGCTTCACATGAATGAACCCCTGTGTTCCCATCTCCAAAAATAAAATGAAATGCATATTATAGAGTCTGGTTTAAGAAGTAGGCAAGTCTGTTTGCTTGTTTTAATGTCTGCCAGTAGTAGAAATAATACAATTTCAAAAAAGCCCACAACTGACCAGATCATGAAAACTCAGAATTCATTTTTTCTGAGGTTAGAAAGGGTAACTTTCCCCTTTTGAGAACGGAAAAGCAATCGGTGAGGAAGAATATTGAAAGATTTTAGTTTAACCATTTTTTTCTAAAAGACTTTTTCTGAAATACCCACCAGTACAACATTTGGCTATCATTAATCAAGATGCCTACCTAGGTACACACTGGAGTGATAATAAATGAATATTTTTCTCTTTCATAGTTGCCCCCTCCCCATGTTTATCTGTACATTAGTGAAAGCATGTCTTCACAGTCTTCCTTCTTTAGTCATGAACTAATTAAAAGCCAGTAAAAGTAGTATGCAACCACAGTTAGATTGTGTAGTGATAGTACCTGATCCTGAGTTGTTCCCAGTTAAGTTTAAGAAGAATGAACTTGGGAGTGGAAGTCAACTTTAAATGATAGTTCCTTGAGGCTGAAATAGTGCTTCCCTTAGCATTACACACTCATGTGTACTCGCTTATGTGGCACACATACCTCAGTGATGGTTAACAAGCCTTACCTGGGGCAGTTGCAGTCTAGAAGTTCCCCAAAGTTTGGCTATGCGTTTATTCAAAGAAAGCCTTCTCTTGGGTACAGTCATCTCTGAAGCATATTATTTTATTTATTTCCCTTTTGTTGCCCTTTTTTATTGTTGTTGTAGTTATTATTGTTGTTGTTATTGATGTCATCATTGTTAGATAGGACAGAGAGAAATGGAGAGAGGAGGAGAAGACAGAGGGGGAAAGAAAGATAGACACCTGCAGGCGGGGAGCCGAGGCTCGAACTGGGATCCTTATGCCGGTCCATGCGCTTTGTGCCCTGTGCGCTTAACCCGCTGCGCCTGACCGCTTAACCGCCTGACTCCCGCTTTAAATATATTAATGGGATGACTGAGATTTTTCTGACATTGATGGACTCATGCAGATTTATTTTGTTCATAGAAATGAGAAGGATATTAGTTGCAGTTGTACCATTTCCTTTACCAAGTATTAAAATAAAATCGTTGTATCTTTCTGTGACTGAAAGTATACTATATAGTGTTTTCCTTTTTGCCAAATTATCAGAAATTACCAAAAGATGTGCAGGGACGGGGGTGGGGGGTGGGATACTTTTGTCCTGATGATGAAGCTGTAGAAATAACAGTGAATCACAGCTGTCCTTAATTGTAGGCGTGCCTGCTTAGATTTCTTCTACCTCTCTGATTTTAGGGAAAAAGCTTTGATTTATTAATTCTCTCCAAAGTCAAGTTAAGTGATGTGACAGAAACTTTTGTCGTGTGTGTGTGTGTGTGTGTGTGTGTGTGTTAAGGGGCTGGAAGGTGGTACACATGTTATAGTGTGCAAGGAGCCAGGTACAGGCCCCCAGTCCCCACCTGCAGGGGGAAAGCTTCACAAGTGATAAAGCAGTGTTGCAGGTGTCTATATGTCTCTCTGTCTCTCCCTATCTTATCCTTCCTCTCAATTTCTGGCTGTCTCTATCCAATAAATAAATAAAGATTTAAAAAAATTAAATATAAACTGAAAAAAAAAAAACCAATGATACTGGCTCTCCTAACCACATACACTTTCATTTTTAAAATTTTATTAGTGACTTAATATTGATTTACAAAATTATAAGATAGCAGGGGTATAATTGACTTTATATTGATTTACAAAATTATAATATAGCAGGGGTATAATTTTGTACTATTCCCACCACCAGAGTTCTATGTCCCCCTTCCTTCCATTGGAAGCTACATTAGTTCTCCCAGAGTTGCAGATATGGGGTAACTATTATTTCTACAACTATCTGTTTATACTTACATATATTTGAACTTTTTAATTTTATGGTCCTGCCCTCTCTTTCCTTCTGAGTCACACCGGCACCTATTACTACATTCGTCCTTCCTCTTTTCTTCTTCTCTCTCTGGGTCCTGATGGAGATGGAGTTCAGTCCTCTGCTCATCTTCCCCTATTATTTCTCCCCCTTTGGGAGTATGGATCAAAATTCTTTTGGGGGCATAGAAGATGGAAGGTCTGGCTTCTGTAAATGCTTCTCCACTGGACATGGATGTTGGCAGGTCAATATATATCCCCAGCCTGTTTCTATCTTTCCCTAGTGGGGTAGGACCCCAGAGAGGTTAGGTTCCAGGACACATTGGTGAAGTCATCTGTTTAGGGAAGTCAGGATGGAATAGCATCTGTATCTTGGTGGCTTAAAGTTGGTAAGATACAAAGCAGGACAAAATGATTAATGAACAGGAACCAAAAAGTAGGAATACAGCAGATCTGTAGGGATCTTAGGGTGGAAAGAAGCTAGGAAGTCTATATTTTAGATCTGTTTCTAGGGACTTTTGTACTTTTTGCTTGAGCTTGATACCTTACATGAAATTGGACAAAAATATTGTCTGGGAAGATGGTGCTAGACTTAAGAATAGTTAGGGCTAGAAAGTTGGAATAGAGCAAAGAGTTGATCCTAAACTTGAGGAAAATCTATGAATAAAATTAACTGTTTACCCCATCAACTTGACCTAGGGCCCATGTATATTCATATTTAGCACAAGGAGCCTGTGTAAACTCTGAATCCTTGTCAGTCTGAGCTCACAGTTCATGATCACAGTTGGGAACATTCTAGGCTACACTTATTTCAGAGCCAGTGTTCCTTGAGTTTCTGGCCCAGCTTCCCTTCAGAGAGTGGGGCAAAAGCTACCATTGCTACTTTATAGGGAGGACAGGTTCCTGGAGTGGCCCACAAGAGGACTTAACAATGAAATTCCTGATGGAAGTGACCAGTGATGGTGGAGAGAGGGACCTATTAGAGATCTAGGTCCATCATATCTATGTAGGAATTCAAGGATTCCCTGACTAGGGCCCCAGATGATGGGGTGGTGTGATTTTGACCAACAAGACCATTATTAAGTGAGCCAGTCTCTTGCCCTTATCCAGCTTTTATAGTCCTTTATCTGACCAACTTAGACTTTCTCTCAGTACTTCATATATCTCAGAGCTAGCAGGGTGATCTCTCTGGGTTCAGTGTATGTATGGCAATTCCAGTACTACTGGCTCCCTTTTTTTTTTTTGCTTTCCTAAGAGATGGAGAAGAAGAAAGCACTGCTTCGCTGCTTAGAAAGCTTCCCACCTGCGGCTGGGGATTGGAGTTTAAACCCATGTGCATCCTACCAGGTGTGCCACTGCCTGGGCTCTGGGTGTGCTTTTCTAAGTGTCATTCCTTGTAGCCCAAGTATCTTCCATCTCTTGCTTATTTAAGCTTACCAGTTCTCCAGATCCCTGAGCTTCCTCACCATATGACCTCCAAAGTCATCATCAAATTTAGTCTATAAAATATCAGTAATTTCCTTCTGTAAGAATAATTTTTCTTAATCCAGCTCAGGTGGTTAAAGCAGTCACTCTGTTACTCATCCAGATTATATGTTGAGTTGACAAAGAAGGAAACAGCAGTGTGAAAAAGACATGAATGATACACACAAATAAGGGTCTGTTGTTTTTGGTGAGTGTCATAATATTTAGAATTCCCTAGGGTGGGGCAGATTGTAATTTTAAAATATATATATATGAAAATCCCTCTAATGTTAACTTCGCCCATACTGGTAATATGGTATACTTTGAGAATGTTAGGTTTCTTTACAAGCAGCAAATATAAAGTAAGTTGTTAGGTTACAAAATAAAGACTTTTTTTTTTTCAACTTAGGAGGTGACATTGATTGTTGAACATTTTTGTTGGCACCTTTAGAAGAACCTTTTTTTATGCCTCATTGATTATAGCAGCATGGAAAGACAGCATGGGAGTTAGCCAAGTTCTTGGTCTGTGGCCAGGTCAGAGAAGTTTCTGTACTTACTTAACTCAGGTAGGGGCTTGATAATCATTAGTCATATGTTTCTGGTGGGATTTCTATCTTTGGTATTAACTTTTCACCGAGCCTGACTTACCTTTGTTACCAAGTGAATTAATCTGAAATTTTTACATCTACATAGTTAAGGAACCTGGGTATTATTTTCTCATTAGCTAGATAATGTCTACTTTCTCAATGAGCATAACATCTGTTCTCTTTATATATGTGGGAATGTGTGATATATTAATTTCTAGCCACCACCCCCTTTACAGCAGTTGTCATCTTGAGAAATGGTACGTTTCCCAACCTGACATAGACAAGGAAACTTGTCCTAAATATACACAGTAGTAAATGGTCTTTTCTGTTGCTGGGAAATTTCAGAGCACTATTATATATAATTTATTTTCCCTTTTGTTGCCGTTGTTGTTATTGTTGTTGTTATTAATGTCATCGTTGTTAGATAGGACAGAGAGAAATGGAGAGAGGAGGGGAAGAGGAAGATAGACACCTGCAGACCTGCTTCACCCCTTGTGAAGCGACTCCCCTACAGGTGGGGAGCCGTGGCTCGAACCGGGGTCCTTATGCCAGTCCTTGAGCTTTGCACCATATGCGCTTAATCCTCTGCGCTACCGCCCAACTCCCTTCAGAGCACTTTTATATTTGATATCACTAGAAGTAAAATGCTATCCTAAAAGTATTTATGCTCCCAGATTTTAGTTTTAAGCCCTAAATGGCTAGTTTGAAAGTATAGATTAACCTCATTCATATCAAAGTACTATCAGGCAAAAAGATTTTATCGTTTATACTCTGAAATAGTGTTTCAACCTGTAATTATAGCAAATCTCTCTTTTTTTTGACAAAAACTAAAAAAGAGGTGTTTATAAGATGTGTGTACATTTAATAGTTGTAGTTGCAGGTTTTAATATATGATAAATTATCAATGTGTATGTGCTGATAACTTGTCTAGTTTGAACCCACTCCTAGAAATACCCCCTCATCGACTTTGCACAATATCCTTATTTTTAGAGTGAAAAATCAAGTTATTATTTTGATTACAAATAACTGTTAAGCAGCCAGCAAGTCTGATTTTTGAGCAGTTTATCTTTGTTTAAATTTTTTTTTTTAATATTCTTGTTGGCTATTTTCTGTTTGTTACTTTATGTGGATAGTTTTCTATAATGGTCTTGCCTACTGTATATTTATTTACTGTTTTTCTTTGTTCTATATTTTGTTTTATAGTTACCATGAGTATTTTTTTTCTAACTTACAATATCTACAATATTATTTCAATATTATTTATCTACAATATTATTTCTCTCCTTCACTCCCTTTATGAATCACACCTACATCTATCAACCACTTCTGGGCTATCTTCATTTTTTTTTTCTCCAGGGTTATTGCTGAGCTCGGTGCCTGCACCATGAATCCACCGCTCCTGGAGGCCATCTTTCCCCCCTTTTTGTTGCCCTTGTTGTTGTAGCCTCGTTGTGGTCATTATCATTGCCATTGTTGATGTTGTTCGTTGTTGGATAGGACAGAGAGAAATGGAGAGAGGAGGGGAAGACAGAGAGGGGGAGAGAAAGATAGACACCTGCAGACCTGCTTCACCGCCTGTGAAGCGACTCCCCTGCAGGTGGGGAGCCAGGGGTCTCGAATCGGGATCCTTATGCTGGTCCCTGCGCTTTGCGCCACATGCGCTTAACCCACTGCGCCACCGCCCGACCCCCATCTTTGTTTAAATTTAAAGCTGTTTCTAAATTGCTAACATAGTTTCCCTCCTATAGAAAAACTGCTGGATAGGATAGCTCTTCCACACCCCTATTAAATATGGTTGCCTCTTGTTTGAATCTGTTAATAGATACTCAATGCAATAATATTTGTCTTTAGTTTATCTTTAATTCAATCTCTATTGCAGTAAGGAATACACTAAAATGTTCATAAGTGACTCACATTATTATGCTTTGTTACAACAACATTATCTGCATTCATGTTGGTGCTTTGACAGAGATCCCGGAGGCTAAGTGATTTGAGGTAAAATTCACTCCACTTGTATTTTATGAAGTTTGGGTTCTTTCTTTTGACTGCTGAAAATAGTGGTCTTTCATAATAAAAATTAAAAGATGCGCCTGCACTCCACAGGACAAGTGTATTATTACTTCATTTTTGGCCCATTTGAAGCCTATAGTTGGGAAAATACTTGTTTAGGTCCAAACATCTGAGCAAAACTGAGCTCAGGAATGCAACTCCTGTTAAATAAACTCTCATGTCATGAATAATCATTTGATTTGAGAAGAAAAATTCAGATCAGCTAATAGAAGATTACAGCTAATAGAAGATTACATATAGATACTGTGCTTGTTTAAATAGTTAAGTGAATGCAAACACCTATAGGTTCATATTTAAGGACAGGATCTAACATGCTTTCAGTAGCTTTTCCAGGCCAAGATATGGCACTTAGTAAGGAACCAACAAATGTTAGTGAGGGTTGAAACAGAATATGAGAAATATCTGAGGGAGCATGACTCAACAGATCCATGGGAGTGGGAGGACACTTGGGAGCAGGACTGGGAGCATGGCACAGACAGTATTGCTTCTACTTTGTAGTGAGACGCCCAACTGGAGAAAAGGCTGAGTGCAGTGACCTAGAATATAGAACAGGCTATGAGATGGGAGTCTCAGTAAAATAGTTTGCTTTATATAATCACATATATTACAATTATATAATCACATATTACACATATTACATATATTACATTTATATAATCACATATATTACATTCAATTATATATAATACACTTTATGGGGTGTTATTAGTGCAGGTTTTAGTGATATTATCCATACACAACATAGAATGTCATTTATTACCGGTAAAGAGTCATGTATGCTGTGGGCCATATGTCACAATATTAAGATAATCCTGCTCCTTAGCCCTCTTTTTGTTATAACTTTTACTGGTCAGAATAACTGAGTTAAACCTTCCACAGGTCCTTGTGGCCTGTACATGGTACACCATTTACAGATCTATGAATGCAATCACAGAAATGGTTTCCTTTCATTGTACATCTACTTTGCTTCATTATTAATCCCATGAAATGTTCAGTAGCCTCTGCAGGCTACCTGGGCATACTGTAGCTGGGGGTGGAGAAGGTGGAAGGGGGCAGCAATCATCTTACTGAATTTGGAAAATTATTGTGTTGAAAGCATGCACTGGACCCTTGAGGCCCTAAGAGGACCCTGCCCCTCAAGAGGGCTCCTGTTTTCCCTGGAAAAGCCAGTGCCCTAGCTGGTCTGTAAAAGACAAATGGAAAAGAAGTATAGGAAAAGAGGTGGGGAGAATTTTTGTTGTTGTTTATTTTTGGTTTTTTGCTACAGACATCAAAGAGAACAGAGAAGTGCAAAGTGCTGGAGAGGGCATTGGGGGGGGGGGGAGATGCCAGGCAAGTTGTATGGGGCTTGTGCTTGTCTGACCAGAGATCCATTGTCTCGCTTTCTGAGTACATGGACCTTTATCTGGGGATTCACCTAGGCAGATAACATCATAAATGGGTTTCCATGCTTCCTTGGGTTAGACCTGAGTGCAGTGGGGGAGAGGAGGAAGGGGCTGGGGAGGAAAGGATATCTTGGCAAGAACAAGTGTCTCACCCTTAACTCATGTCACTAGGCAGGCTATAGAGATCATTTGGGGGGAGGGCCGGTGGTGCACTGGGTTAAGTACACAAGGACCCATGCAAGGTTGCTGGTTCGAGCCCCCAGCTCCCCACCTGCAGGGGAGTCACTTCACAAGCAGTGAAGGAGGTCTTCAAGTGTCTATCTTTCTCCCTTTCTATATTCCCCTCCCCTCTCAATTTCTCTGTCCTATCCGAAAAAATTAATTAATTAATTAAAAAATGTCCAGAGTTGCAGTGGATTCGTGCTGCAGGCACTGAGCCCGTGATAACCCTAGAGGCAAAAAAAAAAAAATCTTTTTTTTTGAGATGAGACAGGAGGAAGTTATCCCAGGAGCCATCGCTCCTTTCAAAGCTTGATTTTTTTTTTTTTCTCTTTCTCTTTTTCTGGTCAGGCTGAAAGAAGACTTTTACCTGGGGCCCCCGGCAAGAGCCAGAATACCACAAGCCCATACAGGTCCTCTACCCTGGGTGGTGCTAGAGAGAAGCCTGCCCATCCTCAGCTTCCTTCTAGCTATTACATCAGAGTCTTACTAGAAAGTCAGATGGGCCAGCAGATTCCCTCTGTACAGACTGGGTCTGGCATGCTCCAGGCACAGCTATTCCGGTGGTCCTTTGGGAATATAGCTGTTTCCAGCTTTTCTCCAAAGCCCAGATTCAGCTGGTAGCTGGCTTCTTTCTCTGGCCAAGTTTAGCCACTAATGTATCCTGAATGCAGATTTGTCCAGATGTTGATCTCCCACCTGACCCCATCCCTGGGCCAGTCATCTATAACTCTGCCAAAAAGTAGTTGTTTACATATATTTCTGTCATGTGCTGTGCAGGGGTCATATATATGGGACGTGTGCCACACCACCATGACTTCATCTGTTCCAGGGGCAGTTTAGTGTCCAAAGACAAGAACATCTAGTTATAGATCCATTTGGACTCTGAGATGGGTATTGGAAAATGGCCCTAGTTTCCTCCCAAAGGGGAATTTTCCCAGACTGCCCTATTAAGACATGCTAGCAGCTTAGTCTACAGTCTCTGTGTGCGTTTGGGAGTGACTGAAGGATTGAAGCATAGCAGAGGTATGATTTTTTTTTATACTTTAAAAAGATCCTTTTGGCTGTGGGAGGTAAGAAAAGAATGAGGGTGGATGGGGACCAAAGCTAGACAGTCCTGTTAGAAGCTGTTATTCCAGAAAGGTCTGGGCCAAAGTCTGCAGAGAGCTGGAAAGAAGAGAATAGATTCAAGTGACAGTGGGATAACCTGGACAGTTGGGTGAACAGAGTGTAGTTCAGCAGCTGAAGATTTGTAGGCAAAAGCTATCTGTGCATACTGCTCAGGTCTGATCACGGTATGTTGTCACCCTGGTCCTCCCATGCACACAGACACAGCTTTACTTCCTTTCCACTTGTCCATTTTTAGCATGTGCTTGTAACTGTTAATTTCACATGTCACTTGCTGTTGTGAGAACTTTATTAGTTTTCTTCAGGGGCCACCTGCATCTGCCAAGGCTATCTACCCTCTCCCAACCCCCGTCCCGTTATCTTAAGCCTTCTTCAACTACATCTGGATTCTTTGTCCTATATTCTGTGTGACAGAAGATTTTCACTTGGTCTTTTTGGAGTCTCTGTGGACCTAAACTTGGTGGCAGTGGGGGAATAAGTAGGGAAGAATCTTAAAGGAAGCTCTGGGCCCATCATAAATAGTGAGCTGATAGGGAAAGTTGTAGGGTGGGCTTCTGAGCGACCTCAAAAGATGCTACCTCCGGTGACTGATTCAGAAACAAAGGCCTCTAGCACTGCTCCTTGGGTAGTTATCAGTCTATCTGGGATTTTTTTTTTTTTCTGGCCTCTTTTCCTGGTTCATTTCTCCAATGTTTCTCTTCGGTTTGATGATTGTATTTGGTATGTTATAAAATTTACACAAATTTCCTGGGTGTTGCTGTTTATATATGGTGTGAGGTGGTTTCTGGTCAGTTGGTTCCTAGATCCCCTCAGTTATCATCAGTCTGACTCAAATATGAGCCTGTGGAAAGTGTAGTCTGCCCACAGTGTGTAGGATTTTCTCTGTGTGCTTTCATTTCAAATAATTTTTTTATTATAAAAACAATAAGTATTCCCAGAGGAGAAATTGTTGCCTATATATCCATATCAAGAATAAGAAAAAGTCCAGGATACAAACACCCAGTGAACTATAACTCAGGCTTGAGTATGTGGGGATATATAGTGACTACCCTTCCTACCTGTCTCTAGAAAGCAGGACATAGTATATGAATGAGGTGTGACTTTATAAAATTGCACACATTTTTTATACTGGTAGGAATATGTGTGGTAGACTCTGGGCAAATTAACTGCTTTCTAGAATAGTCCTCTATCCATGAAAGAGGGCTCCTTGGCCCCTATTCTCTTAACCCAGTTCCTTTCAATTTTGCTTGGCCAGTGGAGACAATCAGTTTGTCCCTTCCTCGTTATAGTCACCTTAGGGTCATCTGAAAGTGGCCTGAACCTGGAAGAAAAGCAGAAAGGGAGAGGTGAGCAGGAAGTTGTCCATTGCTTAGTCCCTTTAACAGGCTAAAGTAGCCTAGCTTTTCCCTTCCCCACCTCCACCTTCATCCTGTCTCTCTGCTCTATCCCTCATCCTGCTTTTACCCACCACCTCTGTTCCCTACTATTACATAATATTCCTGTTAGGATCAGTTCCTGTTTTGCCAGCAATAGGAATTGTGACTCTTTCAGGGAAAAACCCTGTTCTAACATTAGCAGCGGCTGCTAATGGCTAGTCCATGATCTCATCTGGGAGGCATACAGCTGGCTTTTCTGCGCTCTCTGAGTCAGCACGCAGATAGGGTCACCTTACTGCCATGATGGGTTCCCCTGCCTTTCCTCTTCTGTGAGAGCCTGCCACAGTTTCTCTCTGAGAGGGGGACTGCTAGCTTCTGGCCAGTTCTGAGTGGTCACTTTCACTGAAGCACAAATGCCTTGGGTTGCTTCCTGAGCTCTCCAGGAAAAGGCTCCTTACACACTAGCAGATGAACATTCATTTTAAAAATCATTTTCACATGGAAGACCTAAAATAAAAGTAGAGTCCCTTGCTATGTGTTCCCAGCAGTGAGCAGCAACAAGAATCAGTTCATTCAGCTCCAACCACTCCCTCTCTCATTCGTGAAGCAGTTCCTAGACATTTAGCATTTAACATTGATTATACACCTCTAAGATCTGGTCTCGGGGCCAGGCGGTGGTGCACCTGGTTAAGCGCACACATCACAGTGCACAAGGATCTGGGTTCAAGCCCCTGGTCCCCACCTGCAGGGGGAAAGCTTCATGAGTGGTCAA
This sequence comes from Erinaceus europaeus, assembly GCF_950295315.1. Lineage (NCBI taxonomy): Eukaryota > Metazoa > Chordata > Mammalia > Eulipotyphla > Erinaceidae > Erinaceus > Erinaceus europaeus. Next base: position 111,123,942 of record NC_080163.1, on the reverse strand, counting down.
GCAAGTCTGCAGTTGTCTCTCTCCCGCTCTATTTCCCCCTTTCCTTACAATTTCTCTCTGTCTATTCAAAATAAATAAAGATTTTAAAAAAAATTTTAAAAAAAGATCTAGTCTCAAAAACACATAATCTCAGTCAGTACTGATAACTAAAACATCCAAATATTTGATCATATTTTAGTTAATATGTGTATTTGAATCAGAAGTCTAACAAGATCTACATATTATAATTAATTGGTAATGTGTTTCCATCCCCTCTATTTTTTCCATGAAATTTATTGTTGAAACCTCTGTTTTCCAGTCTTAGGGGGATTTTCTGTTTTCTGGATTTTGTTGATTGTTTCCTCCCCGAGTTCTTTTAATATATTCATTCACTTTTAAAAGAAACTCCACACTGAATGCTTCTATAACATAAATGACCATCACTGTTGAACACCCATACCTCTTTAGCATTGCAAGGCATTTTAGGTTAATGGAAATGAAACTATGGTAAGGATCAGGAACCAGATACTAATGGAGTGACAGAATCTATAAATTATACCTCCAGTGATGAAGTAGTAGTTGGCTTCATCTTGCTACTCAACCATGTCGCGTCCTCAAATCCTTGGTCTGCCCTGCTAACGATATAAAATGCCTTATTCTCCTAGTGATAGGTCCACCCCAGAATAATTTTAAGGAACTAATCCTAGCATTTTTGATTGCTTGGCAACAAATCTAAATACTTGTATAGCTGACAAGGAAAGAGTGCTTCAAAGTACATTACTTGTGTTCCTTTACAGTCTGACTTACTCCATATGTACATGGGGAGAGAGGTGTGTATCCTCATATTTATGGATAAACATGTATGCACAATGTACATTAAAAGGCACTAATTAAAAATTGATCTTTCAGGAGCCAGAGAGAGAGTTCACCAGTTGGGAAGCAAGCGCCTTACTAGTATTTGGCCTAGGTTCAAACTCCAGCACCACATAGGAGTGCCTCAGCACTGGGGGAAGCTCCTGTGCTGTGATTTCTTGGTGAAATTGTACATTAGTAAAGACCCTAACTGTGCAAAAAATATTTGATCTTTCAACAAGAGTCATTTATTATGTAAGCATGGGAGGTGCTATGGCTATGGAGGCAGCAAATCATGCATGTATTAGGACCTGGTTCCACAAAAATAAAAGAAGGGGAAAAATGGCAGAGTGGGGGGGGGGAAATCAAGGAGATAACTCAACTAGTAGGGCAAGAGACTCACCTGTATCAAACTCGTGGCTTAAACCAGAGTGGTGTTCTGACTACTCATCCCTATGAAACCCTGTCTACTATGAAATAAATTTAAAAAAAAAATTTTTTAAGCTGCCCCAGTGGAATTACTTTGATAAAGATTAATTGTAATCAGTGCAGTTGATATTATATGAAACAGCATTATTAAATTGCTTGAGCCTACCTGAAAGCATTTTTCCTTCCTTCCTTCTTTTTTTTTCTTTTGGGTAATATAAGCAAACACTTCCATTAGGAATTCTTGGTAAGTTCAAACTATTTTGTGATTAAGTCCTTTGGTTAATTTATCACAGATACACTAAACGATAGAGTTTAAGAATCTTGTCATTTGTAGACTTTAGTTCTGTAAGTCAAAAAAAAAAAATGTTAATTTGCTAGACCTATTCTCCCAGAGGAACAATGCAGGAAAAACCTGACCCGAAGTTAGTAAGAATTAGCTAGTATCTCATGTGATTTTACAATACTTAAGAGCTATCTCTTGATGCTTATCAGTCAGTAAGTTGTAAATCTTTTTATAATTCCACTGGAACCACTTTATAACCACCAGAATATTCTGTTTCAAACTCAGTCTGCTTGGTAGGCTTCTGCTCTTTTCTGAAGCTGGCTGGGTCTTGAGGAAGTTGACTTTGTTTCTGGAGCCGCACAGTGGCGTTCTGATTTGCCATCTGCTGTTCTTTAGCAGATTCATCTTCCCTGTCACAGTGAGAGTTGCTTTAAGCAAAGTAGTGAGTGGCAGTAATGATAGCTGGCCATCCAGGGTTCTCTGTGTAATTCTCATTCCTATTTTTCAGGTTCTCAGTTTTACGTGACAGCTTTTAAAGCATGCCATGAGCCTGAACTCCATACAGCTTTTTAGCAAAAAGTGTTTAAGCAGTTCATGTCTTGGTTTAGGTAAATTAGAATTGATGGGCTTTATATTTTTATAAACATAAATAATAACCTGGGGAAGCTGCTTAAGTAAAATAGGACATTTCATAGCAGCACCTTTTCTGAAAAGGAGGTAGTTTTTTTTTCTTGTATTCCTTTGAATGAAAGGGAATTGAGTAGACCTTGGAAATCAGTAAATTTGATTTTCTTTTATTTTTGTGTATCATTGAAATGCTAATAGAGTCTCACCTTTAGAACATTTTTTGTTTTTTAACCAGAGCACTGCTCAGTTCTGGCATATGGTGGTGCGGGGTATTGAACCTGGGACTTTGGAGCCTTAGGCACGAGGCTCATAACCATTATGCTATTTACTCCTGCCCAGAACATTTTTTTAATTGCAAAATCTTTATAGTTTCAGATTGCAGATTATATGCCTGGGTTACTTTGTGATCATAAGGAAGGCTACCTAAAACACTTTTTTAAAATATGTGACATACTTAATAAAGTTAAGTGCTGACACTTAGTGAAATAGCTCATTTAATTTTAGATTGTCTCCTCATGCTCATCCCTTGCCCACCTCCCTGTTGGGGAGAAGAAAGGGTGGCTCTCATATTATTTTTTAATAGGCTTCAATTATTCGGAATTGGAGTGATATCTTGTATCCTGTCTGATCCATTGTCATCATCGATTACAGTTTATCCTGAAATCCTTCTGAGGATCTAGAACTATTAGGCTGATACCTTGCGGGGGGGGGGGGGTGGTTTCTCAAAGTGGGTAGATAAAATTGGTTGTCTGAGTAGAGGTTATAAGTGAGCCAGAGGGAGTCGGGCTGTAGCGCAGCGGGTTAAGCACAGGTGGCGCAAAGCACAAGGACCGGCATAAGGATCCCGGTTCGAACCCCAGCTTCCCACCTGCAGGGGAATTGCTTCACAGGTGGTAAAGCAGGTCTGCAGGTGTCTATCTTTCTCTCCTCCTCTCTGTCTTCCCCTCCTCTCCATTTCTCTCTGTCCTATCCAACAACGATGACAACAACAATAATAACTACAACAGTAAAACAACAAGGGCAACAAAAGGGAATAAATAAATATAAATAAATAAATAAATAAGGGAGCCAGAAGTAGAACCTGCCTACAGTCATCTAAGCTTTAACACTTCAGGGTTAGTTCTGACCAGCACAGTGACAAGGCCAGGGACTCCTTAAAACGATCTCTCATTCGTCTCATCATTTTTCTAAGGAATATTATGTTAATTATTTTCTTCTATCCAGTTCCCTGGACCAGGCTATTCTGATTCCTTTTTCTATTTAAGAGATTTGTTGTCCTAATTCATTAGCATTGTTGCATGACAAGTGAATAAGACACAGTCCCATTCGTAGTCTGTCAGTAGTTGGAAAGTCAGATGTGTACAGCCAACTGGAACAAAGGCCCTGAGGGCTATGCCAGAGGTATGGGACATGGGTGGTGTGGTGTTGAATTCAGCTGGCAGTGACAATCATGTAGTATCTTAAAGGAGCAGCAGTTTTATTGTATTATGCTCTGAAATCTATAAAAATTGCAGTTCAGTGTTCATAAATATCCTAAATTTTGTTTTTTTTCAATTTTTTTGAATTGGAATTTAAAAGGCAGACATAAGTGGTTGATCAGCCTCTTAAGTTTCTTTCAACATGTAATTTCTCTCTCCCATATCTCTTTTCCTCTTTTACTTTTAGAATAAATATATATCTATTATATGATTACCCTGATATAGTAAATAAGTAGTGCTTCCTTTACTTACCAGTTTTCAAATGGAAGAGTTCCTGTAGCTTTCTCTAAAAGTCACCAGTGAGTTTCCATTTTCTTATTACTTGTGGATTGGAATATATTTGTGTGTGTCAGTGTATTGCAGTTATTATCCTTGTTGATAATGAAATTTTCCATCATTATGCTGTGTATAAAACATGACCCTCAGTAGTTGATTATTCCTTCCCATCTGGTATATTGTCCAGGTGTGTCTTTTGTATCTTTGTTCCCTAGGCTTGATATCATCTATTTCTCCCGTTTCCATTTTGCTGGTATGTGATCTTCAGCACTGAGGTTGCTAGTTGCGTTCAGGTTGGTCTTTGTCTTAGATCTTATTACATAGAACTATTACCTATTCCACATTAAGGTTTTCACTGGAGCTCAGTGCCTACTGGCTCTACTATTCCTGGCAGCCTTTTTTTTTTTTGGATAGAAGGTGAGAAGAGAGACAGAGAAATAGAGGAGGAGAGACACCTGTAGCACTGCCCTACTACTCATGGAAGTTTCCATATATAGGCGGGGACTGAAAACATGAACCAAATGAGCCAGTACTCTACTCAACCCCTGTGTCTTGTCTAGGTGTTTTCTTCTTTTTTTAAGTGACAAATCTGTTTATATTCATATTGCTAATTTAAATTAATACCACAAATATTTAGCCTTATCTTTTTTTTTTTTAATCCATGATAAGAATTCAAGGGATCTATCGTTTCCTGAAATAAACACTAAAACACCACACCTGTCATTTTTCTTCTCATTATATTCACAGTAGTCACCGAATAATGCCAGTAATTTGGTTATCTTAGAAAAAGATGATCCAGAGTTTTGTTGATGTTTTGGCCAGATATTTTGGGTATTGTGTATACGCAAATCACAGTGCTCTAAAGTCTTTTGGAATTCCTGTGTAGATTTTTGATCAGTTACTTGATGAATTAAGTTCATTTGCTTTACTTTATTTTTTTATATTTATTTATTTCTCTTTTTTGCCCTTGTTGTTGTAGTTATTGTTGTCCTTGTTAGATAGGACAGAGAGAAATGGAGAGGAGAGGGGGAGAGAAAGAGTGATACCTGCAGACCTGCTTCACCGCCTATGAAGCGACTCCCCTGCAGGTGGGAAGCCGGGGGCTCGGGCCGGGATCCTTACGCTGGTCCTTGCGCTTCGCTTCACTTTATTTTTAGAATTTATTTATTTATTAATTTATTTATTTTTGCCATCAGGGCTATTACTTGGGGCATGCCAGCATGATAAATCCACCACTCCCATCAGCCATTTTCTCTTTATTATTACTCTTTTCTTAATTTGATAGGACAGATAGAAATTTAAAGGGAAGGGGGGACTAGAGAGGGAGAAAGAAAGACCTGCAGAACTGTTTCACCAGTTGTGAGGTATCCTCCCTTGCAAGTAGAAGCCTGGATCCTTTCACATGGCCCCTGAATTACTTTGTTAAAATTTAACTTTGTTATATGTCCATGGATTTATATTGTGTTTCTCACTTTCAGTCTCTTAAATTATAATTATATTCTACAACTTGAACTTTGCACACTTTTTAAAAAAGATTTATTTATTTATGAGAGGTTGGGAGGGGAGAAAAAGAGCACTACTTTGATACATGCAATGCAAGAGATCTAATTTAGGATCTCATGCCAGAGAGTCCAGTGGTCCACTCACTGGGCTACTGCGTAAACTTTTAAGTAAATACCAGTTATGGGATTCTTCACTTCAGTCACCCTACTGGTCAGACTGTGCAGCTCTTCTTGTACAGAAACAACCCCCCCCCAAAAAAAAAAAAACATGAATAGATTATAAACGGTCTTTAAAACTTGGCATGGTTTAGAATATCTTCTCTGCTGCCTTCCATTACAAGATGGTAGGGTGATTAAGCCTGGGGATAGATATTCCCATTTCAATTATTATTTACGTGACAGCTAGGGAAGAATCATGTACAAGGTAGTCATTCACAAAGGAATGCATCCCTAATCCTCTTTTCACTTCTGTACCAACTGCCTGCCATTTAAGTATGGTCTGTTAGAAAATAACTCCTGAAGCACACCCAAGTAAATCAAAGATTTAGCTACAAGATTCAATCAAAAGAACAAAATTCATTTTTTTCCAGACAGTGGCAACATCTCTTTGAATAGCTTATCTCAAAAGAAGTTCAACAGAAAGCCAGTTCTAAGGAATGTCAGTGGGTGGTTGACGTTTTATTGAAGAGGATCCAGAGTCAAATAAATATGAGAGTTTCTGAAACTTAACAGTTGCCAGATCTTTCTCATGATGATGTTACTAAAATCAAGTGTAAATCCATTTTTCCAAACATACTCAACCACAAAATCATCCTATTGGAAAGTGAGATTGCCTCTAGATTTAATTTTACAAGACATCCACAGGGATCCAGCTAGCAAAATTCAAATTCTGAATGAACACTTGAGGAAAAATGGCTTGGTTTCATCAACAATGAATTGCAAAAACCAAAGAGAGGGAGAATGAGAATCTGTAGTCTACAAGAGACAGATCAGCTAGTCACTGTATAGGAATATTAGTTGGAAGTTGATTAAATTTGTTATAATAAAAACAAATTATAAGACAATGTAAGTTTAGAGTAGGTGTTAGTATTAAGAAATCTTATTTTTGGGGAGCCAGGTGGTGGCGTAGCAGGTTAAGGACTGGCAGAAGGATCCCAGTTTGAGCCCCCGGCTCCCCACTTGCAGGGGATTCACTTCACAGGCGGTGAAGCAGGTCTGCAGGTGTCTATCTTTCTCTTGTCCTTTCTGTCTTCCTGTCCTCTCTCAATTTCTCTCTGTCCTATCCAACAACAATGACAGCAATAATGACGACGATAAACAAGGGCAACAAAAGGGAAAAAAAAATCTTACTTTTTATGTGACAGTAATATAATTGTGGGGTTTTGTTTGTTTACCAGAGCACTGCTCAGCTCTGGTTATGGGGGATTAACCTGGGACTTTGAAGCCCCAGGCATGAAAGTTTTGTATAACATTGTGCTGTCTCTCCCACCCCAAATTGTGTTGTTGAACATTTCCGTGATTAGAAAGTGTTTAAAGACAAACCACAAAATGTGTTTTCATTTCGATATGAGGTCATTAGGATAATGGAACCCATAACCAATTTAAAATTTTCCTCTTGGTCTAGATTCTTCAGTGATTTTCTTTGTTCACTACCCCATCTCCCAAAAGACTGGGACTTCTAAAGTGTATAATCTTTTCTTTTATTCACTAGTGTGATTGGTTGCAGAGCAAAACAGATCATCAGTGACAGTGTCTTGTATTTGGAGGATTGATTGCCCCATAGCTTGCTTTTCCTTTGCAATCTGGCAGTGGTATTGGGAGTATGCTGGCCTTAGAGAACGCAGAGGCGCCTGTGCCCACAGAAGGTGAACCCTCTACATTCAGAGCAGCCACAGCAGAATCTGTGCTACGTGCCCAGGAGCCAGTAGCGCAGTTAGGGGCAGGGCTCAAAGCAAGGAAAGTGGTGGTGCATTCCAAACCAAAAAGGAAGTTCTTATAAAAACTTCTCTCCTTGTTACCTCAGTTTGAGCAAAGATGCAAAGCATATGTGTTTGTTTTGCTTCAAAAGCAGTTTTATTTGGGCCAGACCATTTTAAGAGATTCTCAAAACCTCATCCCTTTTCCTCATTCCTCACACTTTCTGCTTCATTCCCTCCAATCCCCAGCCACTCACTTCCCCCCCCATCCCCCTTTAAACTAGTCAAGTTCCTTGCCAGTCATGGTGCCGTCTGCTCTGGGAAGTAGCAGGAAAAGCTGATAAGGCACTGAGGACAGAAATCTCTGCTCTTATCTCTCTGTAGCACACGGTGCCGACAGTGCATCCTCTTCCTGTCCTCGTACAAGAGATATAAACCTACCATCTCTCCTGGCAGGCAGCAGAGACTTCAAACAAGGTTCAGGGACTGCCTCTATTTTCTGTAAGAGCCAGAATGGAGAAAGTGGACCATTGCTTTTTTTGTTGAAAGTTGTTTTAGTACCACTTAAAGTGTATATTGTCTTTCAGATCAACAAACATAACTTCATAGTAAGACACTCATTTAAACAAAGGAAGACAAAGAAGTGGGGTGGGGTGGGGGAGGTGACCCCAGCAGTCCAGGAGTTTTAAGTCACTGGGCTGTTTTTGTTGGGTTCTACTTTTGCCAGGACATAGGTTTGGCCTGGAAGGATTAGATTTGACTTCGTGTTTGTTGACACATCATGCAAGTCATTCTACGAGTTTTTATGATAATAAGAAATTGCCTCACAGATGGCCTGGTGTTGGAGAAGGGTGAAATATTGGCTGGTTTTTTCTTCTGTCTGTGTCCTGTCAGGAAAGCAGAAACAACACTCTCTCCAAGATTTCCATTTTGTGAGCTAATGAAAATAGGATAAAGAGGAATCTCTGTGCCAGAGCATGGCCAGTGTCTGTCTGGGTGAGAAGGCTTTTTGCTCCTCATGTGGAATCCGGGGGCTGTGGTGAGGACACAGTTAAAATAGCTCTCTCTTGTTCTAAGTATATTCCTGAGTGACCTGGGAGTTCTACAGAGATGGAATGGATCCCTGAAAGAGGTAAAGTGTAGTGACTTAGATTCCCTCAATCTCTTCAGTTCCCCTGATGTGTTACATATTGACTCCCTTATTTCATTTGAAGAAAGGTTCACAGCACTTACACTAAGGTTCACTAGAGAAAGTACCCCACTCCCCCCCCCCTTTTTTTTTTTAGATTCAGCTTTGAGGCCCAGAAAGGCCAGTGACTTGCCCAGGATCATATATTCTGCTGGACATGGATCTGCTATTTGAAACATACCCAGGTCATTACACTCCATTAAGAGCTTCTCTACTTCTTATGAAAGCTATTATTTTATAGTTGTGCCACCCAGTTTGGCTTATAGACCATAAGGACAGAGGAACAGGGACAGAAATAGAGAGTAAACACTTAGAACCATTCATGTAGTTTGGTATTGATATGTATCTGTTAGAGCTCATAATTTTTATCTTTTTCAATTCCGTTTTCCTAAGAAGTATGTCTCATTTCTTTTTACATTTTACAAAAAATCCACAATGAATTGGAAATTTTAAAAAGAGAAGGAAAGGATTGCGCCTTTACTCCTGATCATTTAAGAGGCACTCTGATAATGGCATTGAATGTGGTTTGTCCAGGCAGGTGCTAAAACACTCCTTGTTAAAAACTACAGGCAGATCTTGCGTTAAGAGACCATTTTGAATTCTGATCAAGTAGAAAGGCAGTGATGTTCTTTCTCACTTGAACTTTTAGTTTTCAATTCATAAATGTATTATTATAACTAGTGTAAAATTAAAGAGTATGTTTAATATATGTGTGCTTAACAGCAGTGATATGTATTATTGATACCATTTTATTATGTACTCCAAGTTATTTTATTTTGGGGAGTTTGGTTACAAATGAGATTGGGTCTTTTATTTCTATTTCCTCTGACTCTTTTGTATACAGAAATGCCACAGACTTATGTGTATTGATTTTTGTATCCAACTACTTAACTGAATTTATTAATGATCTCCAGTAGTTTTTTCAGTGAAGTCTTTGGGATTCTTTAAGAATATTATCATGTCATCAGCAAATAATGATAGCTTGTTTCTCCCTTTCCAATCTTTCTACCTTTGATACCTCTTTCTTGTATAATTGCAGTAGTGAGGAACCTTGAGGACTATGTTGAATAATAGTGGAGATAGTGAACAGCTCTGTCTGCTTCCTGAGTTTAGGGGGAAAGCTCTCAGCTTTTCAGCTTCCTCTTTGAGAATGTTGTTAGCTATGGGTCTGTTGTAAATGTTTTTTTTTTTTTTACTATTATATTGAATAATTTGTCCTTCTATTCTCAATTTCTGGAGTGTCTTTATCATAAATGGATCTTGGTCAAATGTTATATCAGCATCAACTGACATGACCATGTGATTTGTATCTTTCTTTTTGTTTATGTGGAGGATTTTATTGATTGACTTATCAAAGATGTTGAACTATCCTTGTTTCCCAGGGGTAAATCCCACTTGATCTAGGTGAATTATTCTCTTGATATGTTGTTAGGTTAGATTTGCCAAGATTTTGTTGAAGATCTTTGCATCAAGGATATTGGTCTGTAGTTTTCTTTTCTGTTAGACTCTTCTGCTGCTTTGGGGATCAGAGTGATGTTAGCCTTGTAGAACATGCTTGGGAGTGATTGTCCTCTTCAATTTCCTGGAAGAGCTTGAGGAGATTCAGGTGTTAGGTTTTCTTTGAAAGTCTCATAGAATTTGCTAGTAAAGCTGTCTTGACCTGAGCCTTTATTCTTGGGAAGATTTTTAACTACTGATAATCAATTTCTATACCAGTGACTGGACTGTTCAAGCTATCTACTTCCTCCTGGGTTAAACTTGGCAGGTAGTATGATTCTAGGAATGTAGCTATCTCATCTAGGTTGTTCTCATCTAGGTTGTTTACTTGTTGTATCTAGGTTGTTGTTACTAGGTTGTTTACTTGTTTACTTGTTGTATCTCATCTAGGTTGTTTACTTGCATAGAGGTGCTTATAATATTCACATGATTCTCAGTATCTCATCATCTTCTGTTGTAATTTCATCTATTTCCTGATTGTTTTTATCATTGTACATTCCTTTTTTCTTTTTGTGAGTCTAGCCAGCAGTTTATTTATCCTTTCAAAGAACCAGTTCTTGGTTTCATTCTTTTATTGAATTTGAGGTTTCTTTCTTTCTTTCTTTCTTTCTTTCTTTCTTTCTTTCTTTCTTTCTTTTTTTTTTTTTCCTCCAGGATTATTGCTGGAGCTCAGTGCCTGCACCATGACTCCACTGCTCCTGGAAGCCATTTTTCCCCCTTTTGTTGCCCTTGTGGTTATTATTGTTATTGTTGATGCCGTTCATTTTTGGATAAGAGAGAGTGGGGGAAGACAGAGAGGGAGACCTGCTTCACCACCTGTGAAGCAACTCCCCTGCAAGTGGGGAGCTGGGACTCGAACCAGGATTCTTATGCTGGTCCTTGCATTTGGCGCCACATACGCTTAACCCACTGTGCTACCGCCCAACCCCCCCAGGTTTCTTTTTTTTTTTTTTTTTTTTTTTACCTCCAGGTTATCGCTGGGACTCGGTCCTAGCACTAGGAATCCACTGCTCCTGGAGGCTATTTTTCCCATTTTTTGCCCTTGTTGTTGCCCTTATTATGGTTGTTATTGTTGTTATATCTGTTGTTGTTGCTGGATAGGACAGAGAGAAATTGAGAGAGGAGGGGGAGACAGAGGGGAGAGAAAAAAGGCACCTGCAGACCTGCTTTACTGCTTGCGAAGTAACCCCCCTGCAGGTGGGGAGCTGAGGGCTCTAACCGGGATCCTTTCACTGGTTCTTGCGCTTTGTGCCATGTGTGCTTAACCCTCTGCGCTACCGCCCAGCCCCCTCAGGTTTCTATTTTTAATTTCTGCTGTGATTTTAACTATTTCCTTCCTCCTGATGACTCTTTGTTGCTCCTTTTTTAGTGAGTCCAGTTGTGATGTTAGATAGCTTTCTTGAGATTTTCGCTGTTTATTAATATGGGCCTGTACTGCTATAAACTTCCCTCTTAGGACAGCTTTTGTCACATTCCACCAGTCTAGTAGTTGTTCTGTTCACCGTTTTCTAGGTAATTTTTAAGTTCTCTTTTGATTTTTTTCAGTGACCCAGATGTTATTCAGAAGTGTATGATTTGGGTATACTTCTTTTTTTCTGTTTGTTGATGTCTAACCTCACAGTCTCATTGTCAAAAAGATACTTTTTATGATTTCACTATTGACATATTTATTAAGGCTGTCTTTGTGTCCCAACACATGTTCAGTCCTTGAGAATGTCCTGGTGCACCTGAAAAGAATATATATTCTTTGGGAATGAAAGGTTCTGATTATAGTTATTTAAGTTCATGTCATCTATGGCTTCATTTAAGACCTCTATTTCCTTGTTCACTTTTTCTTTTTCTTGATGATCTGTGAGTGGTGTGTTAAGGTCTCCTCGTATTGTTGTGTTCAGTAAGTCCTTGTTTTATATGTCTGGGCACGCACATATTGAGAGGATAGATAGATAGATAGATAGATAGATAGATAGATAGATAGATAGATCTTCCTGCTGGATTGATCCTCTGAACGATTTCTGTGCCCATCTCTGTTTCTTATCACCTTCTTTGCCTGAAAGTGTCTTATCTGACATCAGAATAGCTACTCCTATCCTTTGTTCAGCATTATTGGCTTGGAATACCTTGTTCCACCCTGTCAGAGTTTCTTTCAGATGTGTGTTTCCTGAAGACATCTACTACATGGATTTTGCTTTTGTAGTCCCTTCAGTCATGCTGAGTCTTTTGGCTCATGAATTTAAACTATTCACATTTAGGGTAGTTATTAATAAATAAGTTTTTTTTATAGCCATTCTGTTTTTTGTTTTGAATTTTTATATTCTTGTTGACTCTTCCTGTTTGCCTCTGCTTGTCACTTTATGTTGATGCTTCCTAAGTGATCTTGCCCACTGTGTATATGGTTCCTATTTGCCTCTGCTATATTTTGTTTTGTGCTTATGAATATTGTGTCTAATTTACAATACTTAACAACAGTCTCTTTTAAGATGGCTTCATAAAAAGCAATATGATCAGTGTTGGCAGCTGCTATCCATGGCCATGCCTCTGCAAGTTTCCTCACACTAGTGTATATTTTATGAGCTTCTTGAAATTCTAACCTCAATTTAATTGGTAGGATCTTGTTAAATGGGTTTTTTTTTAAAAAAAAATATATATATATATATATACACTTTCATATTTATTTATTTATTGAATGGAGATAGTGAAATTGAGAGAGGAAGAGGAGTGAGACATTCAGTCTCCTATAGCACTGCTTCACCACTTTAAAAGTTGATTTCACTTTTTAGGTGGGGACAAGGAGTTTGAACCTGAGTCCTTGAGCATTGTAATATGCGCTCAACTAGGTTGACACCCTATGGGTGTTTGTCTGGTAATTGGTTTTCTTGTTTAGTTTCTTCCTAGTCTACAATTAAATTCTGTAATGTATTTTTTTGTTGTGATTAAAAACACTTAAATGAAATCTACCTTAATTTTATTTTTGTATTATCTGCCTTTATTACATGCCTTAATGAATTAAGAAATGTATTTATTTATCTTTTAATTTTTTAATATTTATTTATTCCCTTTTGTTGCCCTTGTTTTTTTGTTTTTTTTTATTGTTGTAGTCATTGTTGGACACGACAGAGAGAAATGGAGAGAGGAGGGGAAGACAGAAAGGGGAAGAGAAAGACAGACACCTGCAGACCTGCTTCACCACCTGTGAAGCGACTCCTCTGCAGGTGGGTAGCCGGGGGCTTGAACCAGGATCCTCACACCGATCCTTGCACTTTGCGCCACGTGCGCTTAACCCACTGCGCTACCAAAGAAATGTATTTAATCTTATTGACTTAAATATCTTTTAAACATAGAATGGTTTGCCCAGCCAAATTTTTTATTGCTAGTTGATCTTTATTTGCTACCTTATTTCTTATTTTTATTTATTTTGTTTATTCATTTATTAGATAGAGACAGGAAGGGGAGACAGAAAGAGACAGACACCTATAGTACTTGCTTTGCTGTTTATGAAGCATCCCACCTGTAGGCAAAGAGCGGGGACTTTAACCCAGATCTTACTCATGGTAACAAGTGCACTTAACCAGGTGCACCACCACCTGGCCCCCTGCTACTTAATTTCTGAATTTAAAAGAATTTGAAAAGATTGATCTTCCATAGTGAACAGGAACTGAGAGGGAGACTTTTTGTACATGACTTTATTTTTCTAAAATTTACCTTGCTCTGAAATCATTAACTGTTCCAGATACTACTCATATTCTATTCATTTGTTGTTTCAAAATACTCTGAAACATACTCTCCATATGCTACACTTTCTATAGTAAGGAACCTAAATTAAAATAAGGAGCCTAAATATAAGTGCATGATCTGAAGGAATTTTCAGGTCTATTGGGGATTAAAAATGGGAGAAGCAGACCCCTCTATAATCTTTGCTTGAGTTTCAGTTGCTGGCCTTCAATTACTATCGCAGGCTTTTTGTCCTGCCTCTGGAAAGCAGGGAGAGAACCAGCTGGCCTAGAATTAGAAAAATGCAGTCAATTTGGATTATTTTTAGACCTCAAAGAGCTTGGTTGTTTCCTATGTCACATTGATCATTTCTGGTTTTGGAGGAGCCTCGTTTATCTTAGAGTGGCCAGTGTGTTGTGAAATGTTGTCACATGAGTCACTGCTACTTTCCAAACTTTAGGACCTTTCTAGGAGGCAGGAAACCTGTTGCTTTCTTCTCTTTTCTCTCAAAGGCTATCTAACTCCGGTCAGTGACTCTGCTCTGTGTTACTGAAACCATCCTTTTAAAACATGTTTTATGTTTTAAAACTTTCTTAGGAGTAGTCACTTGAGCAGCTCATTAGGCAGGTGGGGATAAAAATGAGCAACTTTGGGAGTCAGGCAGTAGCGCAGCAGGTTAAACGCACGTGGTGCAAAGTGCAAGGATCCCAGTTCAAGTCCCCGGCTCCCCCCCTGCAGGGGAGTCGCTTCACAAGCAGTGAAGCAGGTCTGCAGGTGTCTGTCTTTCTCTCCCCCTGTCTTTTCCTCCTCTCTCTGTTTCTCTCTGTCCTATCCAACAATAACAATAATAACTACAACAACAAGGGCAACAAAAGGGAATAAATAAATATTTAAAAAATATTTTTTAAAATGAGCAACTTTGTTAGCGTTGGTCTTTGTGAGAGGAATTGGGCATCCTCTGCTTTTGTTCAGTGACAAGTCAGATATTCTGTCTGCTTCATCACCTGCTCAGAGTTGGATAGTTTCTCTGTATGAGCTTGTAAATTCCAAGCAAAATTCTCAGGCCTAATTGTTGGGCAGGTATCACAGCATTCAGAGGGTGTTGAAGGCTCTTGATAATGTCAGATCACTCAAGAACCCAGCATTTTCCTTTGCTGATGGAAATCAGGCAGCAGTTCTCACCTTCCCTCCCTTTCACTTTAATCATTCAATAAGGTAGCAAGAGCCTAAGGTGGAGAACATCACCCAAACCAAAGTCCTCTAATTCTGTGTTTATATATTTCAAAGGCATCTAATGTTTCCAGAAAAGCAGATCACATTTTTAAATAAATGCATTCAGTAACTATTTACATAGCATCTATTATGTTTATTTATTATGGTCTTTCTTTTTTCTTCTTCTTTACCAGAGCAGCTCTGGCTTCTGGTGGTGTGGGAGATTGAACCTGGGACTTTAGAGCTTCAGGCATGAGAGTCTCTTTGCATAACCATTATGCTATCTATCCCATCCCTATTATGTTTATTTATATGCTAGAGGGGGAAAAATGGTCTTTTACTGATGAAACTTAAAAGCTTTACACTTGGACATTAGTAACTGAAATTCACATGACTTTCATATATTGTGAAATAATCTTTAGATTTTTTTTCACCAGTCATTTAAAGTGTAAAAACCATTTTTTTTGTTTGCAGGTATGCATAGCCATAGTTAGCATCTGTTCTAGAAAAGACCCTTCTAGAACCCCAGCAGAGTGGGCTTCTATACATATCATCAGTTTCTAGAACCTGTTTGCATGTGCAACACACACAAATAATTTCTTTAGATGTTTTCCAATGGATTGTTGCATTAATCTTGGTTATAATCTTGGTTATAATGCAGCTTTTGTTTTTTAAACACCTCCTTCAATTAACACTTGCCTTTAATGGGTGAATTTTCTATTTTTAACTCTAGTGGTGATTATTGATGCTAAAAGGAATTGTGTCTCCGAAATACATTCACTAAGACTGGTTATTACTGTAACTGTGGATTTTAGTTTATTTGTTGTTATTTTATTAATTGAAACTCCAGGTCTCCAGATGGGAACAATAGACACTTGTGGGTGGGAAGAGTGGGGACAAGCTCTCACATCTGAGCAAGCTTTCTGTAAGTGTAAAAATAGCTTTGTGCCAGCCCAACGTTAGGTATCCTCACCGATCTAGAAGCCATGTAGGTGCCGTAGAAAGAGGCAAAGTTTTGATGAAAGCACCATCCTGCTTTCTGCTTTCCACTGATAATAGTCAGTGCTTTCCACGTATTGGTTATTATTAGGCTTTGTTTTGAGAGGCAAATCCATTTTGATAATGGCCCCGAATCAATGGTTTTTCCAGTATGTTTTCAATTCAAGAAATGGCATAGGCTATACTTCAACAATATGCTACCAGGGGCTTCTGGGAGTATCTTCCACCACTGTTTATCCTTCTCTTACTCATTAGCTTGTTCGTTAGAGGACAAGAACAGTCCATGGAGCAAATAGGACAGTTACCATACAGCACAGCACCGTGCTCTTTCCTAATCTTATTTTCCAGGTGATTTGTGGGAGCACATGAAAAACTAGACTGGAAGGGAAGCGTGTGGATCTCTGCCTAACTGCCTCAGGTCAGGACTAGCAGAAATAACTAACCAATGTGTTTTGCAGTGGTTAGACCCCTTGAAGCAAGGTGGTGTTTGATTAAAAGGAAATGGCTTCATTTGGTAATAATGCCTACCTAAATACACACACACTCACTCACAGACACACACACACCCCTACACCCCTTTCTACCCCTTTGGCCGTCAGCCCTATCTGGTGTGCAAAAGAACCCATACCTTATGCTTGGTGGGCATGTTGGGAGCATGTCCCAGTCTCCATCCAGATGGATTTTTTGGTGTCTTTTTGGACTTTTGTTGGGCGCACATCACAGTTTTCTTGCTTAGAGAAGTGTAGCTGAATACAAGTGAAATAGAAATAGTCTCATTCTTACGGGAATGTAACATTTCCTTGGAAATATGCTTATGATGTAAATTACAGACATACATACAAAAATACAGAAAATAGAAGTGATTGACTATTACTCATAGAGGATAAATCTGAGAGTTAGGTGTGTTGAAATTGTTGCAAATGGCTGAGTAAGGATTCAGGTTCTGGAAGAAGACTGTAAGACAGTAAGTGACTGCCCCCCACCCCCACCCATCTATTGCAAGGTGTTAGCATAGCCACTTTCTGACACTACTTCTGTCTCAGTACTCCCTTTAACTTAAAAATCACTTCATCCCTACATTTCTTTCTCCAGAATATCTGGGTGCAGTTTTTTCCTCCCTGGAATACAGCAAGACTCCATTTGTCTTAGAACTAGCCTGCCGAAGGACTTGGGGAACTCAGTGCTGTTTCAAGCCATCCTTTGCCAAACTTTCCTAATTTTCTCAGACCAGTTTAGCACAAACTGAGGACAGACAGGCTGCAGTGAAAATGAGCTGTACTTCATTCACCACCAGCAATAGCCATTAGAATGGATGACTCCAGTTGCTGAATCCATCATCTGTGAGCATTGGGAGTCTACTACTTTTCTTGAGAAAAGTTTCATTGAAAGTTAACGGTTATACCATGATCCTGTGTATTAGTGTGAAATCAGAAGGCTTCAGTCATCCTGTCATTTGTCAACAGGAATCTGTGAGCAAGAGTGGCAAACTGCAAGACTTTATCTGTGATAGCCCCTTCCTGGGTTGCAGTGCTTGTCACGAGTGTAAAATTTTATATTGACACTGCCTATGCCCCAAGTACCTACTAAATTCTCTATTCAAATTGTTTTGTTTCCCTGTTCCCAAAGATATTAACATGGTGCTTCTGAAAAAAGAGATGCCTCTTTACTTGATTGGGGCATTTTATTGTTACTCTGTCTGAGTGTTCATATTTGAATGGCACTGAGAACTGAACCCTGAAGAGCTTGACCAAACAGCTTTGTGAGTTTCAAAGCCTCTGGCAAGATACCAAAAAAAAAAAAAAAAAAGTTAATTTCCAGGGACTCCTGAAAACTAGCAATATATAGTTTCTGATGTATTTTAGGCACCTGGGGAGGATGTTATCTTTATGATCAGGATCTCTCCCTTGCAAACTTGTTTCCTTTGCACTTTCTGTGGTAATTCAGAAATGTCAGGGGTAGGGTTAAGGCTTGAATTTTCCTGTACACGGTATATAGTCCTGAACATCCTAAGCCTATTGTTGGCTCACGAGCAACCTAAGACCTGGTAAATTAGTGGTGATCGTAACCACCTGCCACGCCAGGCCTCTCTGGCCCTATCAGAAGCATCCAGGTTGAAGTTGTCCAACTTCTGTCCTGGAGGGAGTCTTGCCCCAGGTAGAAGCTTGAACTTAGGTTGTACTGCCTGTTTCTTAAAAATCTGCACAGTTTGCCAAGTGAATTTACATACTAATTTGACACATTATAGAAACTCTTAAGCCTGGCCTTGGGCTTTTTTTTTTTCTTTCATGTATTTGAATTGCAAACAAGATAAGATAGTTGTTTTCTTTTAGAGGATTGAACCTCTTTCTGAAGCTTTGCATCAGACAACTTCTCCCCGCCTCCCCAAGTTGAATGAAGAGCTAAGTTCTAGGTGGTATGATCATTTGATTTATATTTCAGTGTAAGAAAGTCTAAAGAGAGAGAAAGGAGAACAGGACTGTAATGCGGAAGGAGGTCAGTGTGTCCTGGTGGAGACAGGGCTTTAGCCTGACAGCCTAGGGACATCTGTGAGACAGAGAGAATGCCCCTCCCCAGGTTTCTGGGAGAGTCATATGAGATGACTTAGGATAATGAGTTATTGACACTTTGAAGGCATCCAGAAAAGTGACGGCTGTGTGGTACACCCAAGTAGGCTCAGTTTGGGTTGGATCTACTGTGATTAGAGCTAGATAGTTACTAGAGGCTCATCTGGCAGTAAAGGGCTCAGCTTCTGTCAAGTGGGGAACAGGTCATCTTTTTGTATGTGTGAGCAAGAGTGGTATCCTCATTGGGACTTTGCCACTCCAGACCAACTTTTTTTAGATATACAGAGAGAGGGAAGAAGCATCATAGCACCAAGGCTTTCTCCTTACAATAGGAACTTGGCTTGAACCTGGTTTGTGTACATGGCATAGCAGGCCCATTACCCAGGTGAACTAATTTTACCCTTCCCAAATGCTTTTTTTTTTCTTTCTTCCAGTCACTAGGGCTCAGTGTCAGCACTACGAATCCACCACTTCTGGTGACTTTTTTTTTTTTTTTTTTGCATAAGAAAGAGAGAAACTGTGAGAGGAGAGGGAGGGAGGAAGACACCTTGCAAACCTGCTTCACTGTTTGTGAAGCAACCCCCCTGCAGGAGCTCAAACCAGGATCCTAGCGTATGTTCTTGGACTTCGTACTATGTGTGCTTAACACGGTGCACTATAGTCCCACCCCCACCCCCAATGATTTTTAATACCTAAACTCAGAAAGAAATGAAAAGCCTATCAGCGGCTTTTTTTTTTAGATTAAGTCATGAAACAATTTATTAGAACACAATAGTTTAATTATAGGTGTTTTCTTTTTCTTCCCCCCCCCAACAGAGTTATTTCTGGGGCTTGGTGCCAGCACTACAAATCCACTGCTCCTGGCAGCCATTTTTTCCCATTTATTTATTTTAAGTAAATCTTAGACCTTGGAGACTCAAAGGCCAATATGATTCATTTCAAAAACCTACCACAGTTTCAACTCTAGCTGATAATAGACTTCAGTAACAACTGTGCTCTTGTGTCATGAGGAATGGCCTTCTAAATATCTTTTCAAAGATCTTTGCAGGTAAATTTTAGACCTGCAAGGAACCTCAAAAGTAACCTTATTTGATTTGAAACTAACATTCAAAGAGGTTAATGGATTAATCTTCTTGTTAACAGCAAGACTTGGGAATTAGGCTGAGGGGCAATGCTGAACCCATGAGCTTAAATCACATTATTTGGTGAGATTATTTGTTAATCACACTCCCTTTGGTGTCTTTTTATAATAAAAAATTAATGAATAAATAAATTTTATTTATTCATTTATTTATGAATAGAGACAGGGAGAAATTGAGAAGGGAAGAGGAGAGATAGGGAGGGAGAGAGACACCTGCAGCCCTGCTTCACCACTCATAAAGCTTTCCCCCAGCAGGTGGGGACCAGGGACTTGAACCCTGGGACCTTGTACACTTTAATGTGTGCACTTAACCAGGTGTGCCTCCCGCCTGGCCCCATCTCCTTTGGTGTCTTAAGCTAGAAGTGCTCGAGTTGTTTGTAATTTTTTTTACTGTTTCATAGAACGCTGCTAGCAAATTGCGACATCTCCAAAGTCTGCCAAGTATGAAAGTCACATTTGGTGCTGTAGACTTGTCTGAGGTCCTGTCTATGTGTTCAGTGGAAAGGTAGGGTGGGAAGATGCATATTGTTTCTGTTTGAAAATACTAAAAGTAACTGGTACTTTTCTCATATTTCTTCACTTTGAGTAGAGACTAGATAGATAAATTATTTCTTTTCTTGAAAAGAAACTTGGTTTGCTCATATTCATTGCCAAGAACAGAGAAATGATCATAATTGCTGGGGCAGATCTGGGTTTTGTATTTATTATTAATTCACATTTGTAGTGACTTCCTCCTTTGCTGCCTTGGTGTTTTAAAACAGATCCTTTTCTGCAATGTGGGAGGGTGGCTGCCTACCCTGACATTAAACTGATCTCACAGAAGCCATTGTTTGGTCTTTACTTCCTCACAATAAATGGGGTTTGGGTGCTGGCACCTGTTACTTGTCTGCATGCCCTGCTAGGTCTGGTGTGCAGTGGCCCGTGATTCTTTCAATCCTTGTCACCGCAGGAGCTGATTATAAACACAAGCTATTTTCTGGAATCCAAAAGGCCCACTGAATTCAACAGGTGACTCAGAGGTGGTTTTATATTTCCTAAAATTAAAAGTGTGATAAATAGCAGCTATTAGTTCCTGCAATTTAACAGTTAAAAGCAGGAATTTGAAAGGTAAACAGTAGATGAGCCCAGTCAGGAGCTGCAGCACAGAACTAGAGTTTGGGTTCCTAAGATTCATACGCTGTGGGAGAATTGACCCACATAAGACAAATTCCTCTTAATGCTATGAAGTTATAAAGAAGAACCTATTTTACATAAAATGGCCACTTTCACAGATACTGTGAGCTGTGTTTGCAGGGAGTTGGTAGTATGGTATATCTTGCCCATCATAATGGATCTGGTCAACACCAAGAAGGCCTGAAGACAGTTTCACATTCTGCTCCACAGAGTTGTGGCTGCTTTCAAAGTTTTAAGAATAAAAAGGCAAAAGGACTTTTTTCTTCTATGAGGCACCTGTTTTTTAAACTCTCTCAAAATTACCTTATGGTGATGATTGAGTTGAATTCTAGTGGATAATATTTACCTTTTCCCCAAAGCTCAACTTGTATATTCCTTGTGTTCTTCATTTTACATTTGGGAATCTCCAGTTTTAGTGTACGTGCCAAAGTAAGCACCATTTGAAAATCTTAAGACTTTATCAGATAATTCAGTGTCATCAACTCCTGAGTGAAGTTAAATTGTTGATTAGTGGGAGTTGGGCCATACTACAGCGGGCTAAGTGCAGGTGGCGCAAAGCGCAAGGACTGGAGTAAGAATCCTGGTTCGAGCCCCCCGGCTCCCCACCTGCAGGGGAGTAGCTTCATAGGCGGTGAAACAGGTCTGCAGGTGTCTATCTTTCTTTCCCCCTCTGTCTTCCCCTCCTCTCTCCATTTCTCTCTGTCCTATCCAACAACAACAACAGTAACAACTACAGCAATAAAACAAGGGCAACAAAAGGGAATAAACAACTATTTTTTTTTTAAATGTTGATTAGTTGTGCTATTGGTAAAACAGGTGCCTTGTGTAGGTGCTCTGCAGAGCTGTGACCACTCAGGGCCCATTGTCCATAGATACTGCTGGGCTAGCTTCGTGGGTGGGAGAGAGGCGACCAGGGACTCATGACTGAGCTGGGAACGCAGTTCAATCTTTATTGATGAGCGAGAATGCAGTGCAATCTATGTAATCTCCCTTCATTAGAAAATCCTGTCCTTTATATCTCATGAGGCGGAAATGTCAGGTCGGAAGAGGAAATACATAGGATGGGGGGTGGGGAGAAGGAAAAAGCGCACAAACAAGTGGGGATTAAACAGTGGAAAATAGGATGTGAGTAGGAAGAGGGAGCAGAGTGGAAAAAGAGCACGAACCAGTGGGGATTAAACCAGTGTGGGTCTCAAACAAAACAGTGATTATGTAAATAGACCACAGCATTAAGCAATGCAAGCAAACCTGACGTGATGATCAAAACAGAAGGGGTCTTAGAAGCAGAATTAGAAGCAAACCAACAGATACAGTATTGATTCTACTGGAATTCCGATTGGGATCCACTGCTATGTTTGGTTTGTAATCAAGTTAGCTAAATGAACAAAGTTTTGCTGACCAGGTTCATAATACTTTATAGAATGCTAATTTGGAAATGCCTTTATTCAGAAAATGGCTTTTCTGTCTCAACATGGAAATCAGTAAATATGAAGACCCAGGCTTAGCACTGTTGGTGAATGGCTTGATTATTGTAAAAGCCTTTGTGGGAAGGTGTTTTAAGCTTTGACTTTACTCAATGCATAATCCACTGACTCTTTCCTTGAAAGGTATGTTTCTTTTTCCACAAGCATTTCCATTCCCTTGCTGCCAGCCAGCCAAAGCCTGTCTGTGATGCTAACACATCTTGTTGGGAATTTTTTCGCTTCCAACTCTGACAATTTCTATCCTGGAAAGAATGGTGGGGAGCAGGGGGAGAAAGCTGTGTTCTACACATGCTAGGCTGCAGGATAGCATTTGGCTCCTGTCCTTATAGGAAGTATAAATACTATATACAACTATAACTTAAATTTCTTTTTTTTTTTTCTTTATTGGGGAATTAATGTTTTGCATTTGACAGTGAATACAATAGTTTGTACATGCATAACATTTCTCAGTTTACCACATAATAATACAACCCCCGCTAGGTCCTCTGTCATCCTTTTCCAGGACCTGTACTCTTCCCCCCACCCACCCCAGAGACTTTTACTTTGGTGCAATATACCGACTCCAGTTCAGGTTCTACTTGTGTTTTCTGATCTTGTTTTTCAGCTTCTGCCTGTGAGTGAGATCATCAGTTGTCACATTAAGAACACTTGTATGTCTCATAAAGGAGATAATACACTTATGTGTCCTTTATTCCCTTTGTTTTTATTGTTTTTTAAATGGAAAACTCTGGAAACTTATTCACTAGTTATATACCATTCTCCCACCCCCTGCAAGCACAGCTCATAGTATGTGTGAAAGTGGCCATTTTCTGTAAAATAGGTTCTTCATTGTAACTGTTATTCAGGAGCTGTTTACTCAGAATTCCATGCAGATGACTTGCCAGCAAACTTCTGAAGTCAGCTTCTGATGTTCCCCTCACCCCAGTGGGTATTCAGTCTCAGTGCCAGTCACCTTGCTACCAGTTACATTCATCTTCCATTGGGGATGTTGGCTCAGCCGGGGCTCCTGTATATATACTTATACTCCTAAGTATAAGGTTCCAGGTAGAAGCCAAGAGACTGTGACATGTGACAGTACCAGCTGGTGCCTAACCGGTTATAACTCTCTTCCCACACTGTAGGATGACTCCAGCCCTGCCACGCCAGATGAGACAGAAAGCTCCATCGTCACAACCAGTGCCTTCACCATCCAGGAATACTTCGCCAATCGGATGGCAGCACTAAAGAACAAGCCACTGGCAGCAGACATCCATGTGGAAAGGAAAAAAGCAAAGAAAAGAAAGGAAGTCAAAGATAAAAATTCAGAGAACTACTCCCAGCCCCAGGCCAGGAAGAAGAAAGACCTTCAGCAACCTGAAGACCCTTGTGGAGATGAGAATGCTGAAGCTGCTGAGGACAGAGAGGACTGTGTGTCTGAGGACCAGGACTTTCCCCCACAGCCCAAGAAAAAGAGAGAAAAGAAAAAAACCCAAGAGCAAGTGCAGGCAGTGGAGGAGGTGCCACTACAGGAAACAACAACGAAGAAAAAGAAGAAAAAGAAGAAAGGTTCCAAGTGAATTCTCTCTCGAGCCCGGTTCTTCTGATCCGCAGGCTATTGGGAATTGCCTTGGGGACCACCCGTGGCCTAGAGAGTTACTCCTCTGACATGTTGTTGGGTGACTGAATCCAACATCCTCTTACATTGCCTTCCCAGAAGGACTTTCTAGTGCTCCAAATCATGGCTCTCATGAACAAATAAATTTCTTTCTGACCTCACCACAGTTGTTTATTCTCATTTATACCAATCTGTCGGATTATGTGTGTGCACATGTATGCAGAGCATCATCTATGTTTGTTCTTTATTTCCTTCAAAAATAGAGTTGTGCTTCCTTCTGACAGACTTACTCTAATTAAAGGATTAGGGGGCAATCATTTAGATTCAGATAGTTCTTTTTGTTCTGTAGCCAACCTTACATTTTTGCCAAGTAGGTATTATATGATTTCATTCCCAAATCAGTTGTTTGGGTTTGGATTGGTTTGGTTTAGTTTGGTTTGGTTTGCTTTGGGTGGGATGGGGTAATTGTTCTAATACCCTCTGTCCCACTAAATAGTGGCAGCCCTGTCTTCTCCCCCAGACTCCAAAATCTGAAGACAGTTGAGCTTTCTGCTCTAGGAGACCTCTTATGGTTCCTTATAGAATAGAACCACATCAGAAACTTCCACTTGGTGGTGCTTGAAATTCTGTAGAGTGGTCCCAGCCTTCCACATAATACTCAAAGGTCCTCAGAAGCTCATAAAGCTGAAGTCAGGAAATTAATTTCATCTGGAAATCAGTCTCTTGGTTGAGCCTGCCTTTTGAAAATTCTCAAAAGTATAACTATTACATTAATATTTTTAACCTTGCTCAAACCACCAGGTGACACTTCATTGTGTATACCCAGCTTTCTGCCCTGCCCTAGTGTGTCTCCCAGCATGCTGGTGAAACTCTGCCTATGTGGGTTTGCCCAGGTAACTTCACACCCTGTGTGAGACAGACTAAAAAGAAATGCAAAATGGGTGCTTCAGCTTTCCAGGTTCAGCCCTGCTGTTTTCTCAGCCTCTCTTCTCTTCTGCTCCCACTGTTCTCTTTCTTTTATCCATCCTTCTACACTATTCTTTTTTCCTGGTTTCCTTTTCTGGTTCAGTTTTATCCCATTCCGCTCTTGCAGTCTTTCTCCTGGTTGGCCTGCTTCTAGCCCTATGCCAGGTAGCTGCAGGGCCATGTCAGATGAGGCTGCTAGATGTATAGATTCTGCTAGCTAACAGGAACTGGGGCACAAACAAAGGCCCTGACCTTTTGCCCTGGATTTTATCTCTAGTGTCAGGTATGAACATATGAACACAACCATCAAGACTTAAAAACGAGAGAAAATAAATATATATCCAGAATATTCAGTTCTCTTAAGAGGTAATTATAAAGATTAAAATAATTATTTTGCCTCTCTCCAATGTTTAGACTCTTTAAGAATTCTGGAGGCTGGGTAGTGGTCCATCCAGTTGAGCACACATATTACTATGTGCAAGAACCAAGGTGTCAGCCCCTGGTGCCCTCCTGCAGGGGGAAGCTTCACAAGTGGTAAAGCTGCACTGCAGGTATCTCTACCTTTATCCTTCTCTCTCCTTACCTATTTTTTCTGTCCTATCAAATAAAAATTAAAAAAAGAAAAAAATGGCCTCCGAGAGCAGTGGATTTGTCATGCAAACATCAAGCTCCAGCTACAACCCTAATGACAAAAATAATAATAATAATGAATAGTGTTAATTGGCATAAAAAGCACACACCAGAGAAAGTTTAGAGCTTGGGGTCTAGTTACTGAGTTTTTTGTTTTTGTAAAATTTTTAAAAATATTTATTCCCTTTTGTTGCCCTTGTTTTATTGTTGTTGTAATTATTATTGTTGTCGTTGTTAGATAAGACAGAAATGGAGAGAGGAGGGGAAGACAGAGGTGGGAGAGAAAGACACCTGCAGACCTCCTTCACCGCTTGTGAGGTGACTCCCCTGCAGGCGGGGATCCGGGGGCTCGAACCGGGATCCTTATACTGGTCCTTGAGCTTTGTGCCAGCTGCACTTAACCCTCTGTGCTACCACCCGACTCCAGTTTCTGAGTTTTCTCATGACCCCAGACTTCAGTCCCAGGCCAGGGTCCAGTCTGGTGAAGCATCTGTGATTTCAAAGTCAGTTTCTGTCACAGGACATATATCCAAGTTATCTCTACTTGTATATACAACTAGAATCCCAGAAGGAGGTGAGGGAATGTATAGAAAGTAGAAGGAACTCTTTTTAGAAATAGACATATTTTCAATTTTTTTTTCCACCTTCTTCTTAATTTGAACTCCTTTGCAATAAGAATGGCTACAGGAAGATGCTGGACAAGGAAATTAGTTAGATGTAACTGGGTCAGGTGGGTTGATTCAGGCTGGGAAGAGATGAAGGGGAGTCCTCCAAGGAAGTTGGATGTTCTTAGAATAAGGAAATCCAAAATTGTCTTACTGCATCTCTCATAGAGTCATCTTAATGGACTTCATCTAGAACTCCTGTAATAGTTCAGAAAGGACTACTGTAACTAAACAGTGAGTAGCCTAAGGAAAGAAAGGCACAGTCTCTAAAGGACTGACAGTGGGGTCACTTGCTTAGAAGAAAATGGAATCTTTAAAATCTTCATTTGCTTCACAAATCCTCAGCTCTCATGTTCCCCCAAATGTCTCTTTCAGGCCATTTTTCCTTCCTGAATCTAAGTGGAAGTGCTCTTGAGAATTATATTACACAAGTGTGATATTTTTTAAACTGTTCACATATTAGTGCTATTTTTACCTTGAATTGTTCTACTTGAAAGTAGTACTTTAATTTTGTGTATTGTTTTGTGTAGTTCATCAGTTTCCTTGGATTTCTTCAGTTTTTAAAGGGAAAATAGATTCCCAGGAATTGATCTTTCCAGTGAAGAGGGCTCTAATAGGCATTGTCTTGTGGTTATCTTTCCTTTTCTGTGGATCATAATACATATTAACTATAACAGTGGGAGTTAAGTGCCTGGCCTGATTCCAAGCACTTTAGATCAACTCATTTTGTCCTCGACTAATGAATCACCATTATTATCACCTATCAAACTTGTAGAAAAGGACCTCTTGTGGGCCAGGTGGTGGCACGCTTGGTTAAGCACCCACATTACAGTACAAGCCCCTGGTCCCCATTTGCAGGGGGAAAGCTTCACAAGTGGTGAAGCAGGGCTGCAGGTGTCTCTCTGTCTCCCCCTTTCTATCCTATTTTCCCCCTTCTCAGTTTCTATCTCCACTGAATAATAAATCTTTTTTTCGTTAAAAAAAAAAAAAAAGAACCTCTCTGGATTTCAGCAACTACACTGATGCAGCTCTGTGCCTACTGACCCTGCTCAACACCCTGAACCCTGTTCTCAGCCCTTGTGCTTGCCTTATCTGACTGTACCCATCTGACAAGATTTTCTTTTGCTGGAGCTTTGCTTCACATGTCCTGGTTACTTTTAAATGAGCATATATTGAAAAGCAACTGGCAAACTATAAAGAGGTTTGCATTAACAAGTTCCTAAATTCCATGGAAGATACTTGTGCATCCTTTGCACAGTGAAAATTCTCAATAGATTTATTGTTCTGTGTGCTTAGGAGTTTGGTGGGAAATTGAGTTTCTCACCATATTCTTAAAATATTTGCCTGGGGCCCGATGGTATGTACCTCACTGGGTTAAGCACACATGGTGCAAAACACAAGACACGGGTGTTAGGATCCCAGTTTGAGACCCCAGTTCCCCACTTGCGGGGGGTGGGGAGACTTGACAAGCAGTGAAACAGGTCTGCAGGTGTCTATTTTTCTCTCCCCCTCTTTTTTTCCCCTCAATTTCTTTCTGCCCTATCCAGCAACAACAAGGGCAACAAAATGGGAATAATGTTCTCCAGGCACCAAGCCTCAACAACGATGCTGGAGGCAAAAAAGAAAAAAAAAAAAAAAACCTTTTTGCCAGTCTAGAGCCAGTATCTTCTGATGTGTAGAAAGAGCCATGCTTCTGAGAGATGAAACCTAAATGAGCATTTGTTTTCCCACCTATGCTCTGCCTCTCCGCCTTCACCTGTTATCCGACTCTGCAGGAGCAAGCCAGGGCCTGTACGTTTTTTTTAGAAACAGCACCAGAGAAATGCTCACAGCACAATCCATATCAGGGATCTCAGCCCCTGGACCAGCAAGTCATCTCGGTGTTTAGGTTGGAGAAAGAACTTCTCCCCGCTGCCACCACCCTGTTTATCTCAAAGGTTCTGCAGCCACTGCAGTTTGGAGCCTGTTGTGCGGGCGTGTGGAGCTGGAGAGGTCAGGTCGAGTGCTCCAAGAGGGCTTTTATGGTCCTCAGTGATTAGCGAGCAAATTAGTATGTCCCAATAAAGAGGATGACGAAGCTTCATGCACAAAGATGTTCTCTCTAGTGAGGAGTACCGACTGCACTAAACATGCCCAGGACCTGCATGGGAAAAGGAGAGAGACACAGCAGGTAGAGAGGTTGTTGGGACAAGGTTACCCAAAGACTGGTGGGCATTGGTGGACTGAGACAGACATGTATGTTGAACTCTCCTCTCACTGGGCTGAGATTTTTGTGGAACTGAACAGAACCTTTAGGGAAAGATGTAGTGAATTATTGCACTGAGTGAATTTTGTAATTACTTATGTTACTTAAGAGTTTAAGATAATCTTAGATTTTCTCTTTGTATTTCTTACACTGGGTATCCTCCAAAAAGGAACATGGATTCTGGAGTGTAGTGATTTGTTCTAAGAACTTTACTGCGCCTCAACCATACTAAACCCAGGCCTCTTGGCAATGGAGTGACAGAATCCATTGCACGATCTATCCACATTCAGGATCTACTAGCTTATGTGCTTAGTCAGTTGTCATATCCAGGAGTACTCAGTGGACTACCATAGGACCCCCACATTAACAAAGTCCATCCCCCTAGTTTCATGTCAGTGTTAGTCATGTTGGGTAGAAATGGGAGAAATTCTTGGTGAGCTGTTTATTTGACTTGAACCTTTAGTATGGCTTTGTGCTGAAAGTTTTGATGAACATCTCTGACACTGAGAAATACACCACATGATCAGCACCTTCTTCATAGAGTGGATAGAAAGTGTGTTCTGCCTGAGTGTGAGAAATGCGAACTCTTGTTTCTCTCTTTACGCCCATATCCCTATCCCTCTTGTCTTACTACTCGCATGTTGACTGGGGGGGGGGGGGGGGGAGAGAACATGACAGTCAGTGACAGCATTGTTCTCTGTCTCTCTAGCTTTGACATCCAAAGTCATTTGCAATAAAATGCAATTATGTGGAGGTCAGGTGGTAGCATAACGGGTTAAGTACACATGATGCAAACAAAACGCAAAGACCAGAGCAAGGATCAAGGTTCGAGCACCCGGCACCCCACCTGCAGGGGAGTCGCTTCACAAGCGGTGAAGCAGATCTGCAGGTGTCTATTTTTCTCTCCCCTCTTTGTCTTCCCCTCCTCTCTCCATTTCTCTCTGTCCTATCTAATAACAACATCATTAACAACAATAATAGTTATCACAACAATGATAAAACAACAAGGGCAACAAAAGGGAAAAAATAGCCTCCAGGAACAGTGGACTGGTGTAGGCACCAAGCCCCAGCAATAACCCTGGAGGCAAAAAAAAAAAAAAGAATGCAATTATGTGCCTTTTGGTTCCGCTCTGGGGTCACCCCAGCAGTTTCTCTTGCTCCCCTCTTTGTCAGGAGCTCTCCTGTGCCACCTCCTTCTGGCCTCCTCACAGCTGCCTCCAGTGTCATCAGCAGCTGCTCCAGATCTTCCTCTTCCAGCCCCAGATGTGATCGCTCCCTATCCTAAATTCTCAAGGCACTTTCTGTACTCCTCCAAGCTGGCTGGTTTTGGAGCCTAGGAATCAGTTTCCCCACTGTAGCCTAGGGCCTCTGGAGGAAGCCTACACTGCCCTGCACAGAGTGGTTGTGAAATGACTCATAAATGAAGCAAGGGACTACACTCTGAAGGTCCATGGTGTGTCCTAAGATGATGGTCCCCAATCAGGGGCTTCCTGCTGAGGCCTGTCTCTACTTACGGTGCCTTCAAATTCTCTACATTATTACCAGTCCATATGAGACTTCATCTACTTTACCAGCTGGGTTTATGAATTCCTCTCCAACTAGCCCTAGGGCCTTCTTATGACTAACACCTTGCCCCTGATATCCCAGACAACCCGTGTGTGTGTGTGTATGTGTGTGTGTGTGTGTGTGTGTGTGTGTGTGTGTGTGTGTGTGTGTGTGTGTGTGTGTGTAAAATATATCTGTGAGAAAGAGGAAGAGGAGGAGGGAGAACCAGTGTCTGTCATAGACAATGCCAGAAATTGAACTTGAGACCTTATGCTTGAGAATCCAACTCTTTATCCCTTGTGCAACCCTTCCTCCACCCCCTTTTAGGACCTCATTTTCAAACCCACCGAGAAGCACCCAGCAGAATTCATGACAACATCTCTCTATAAGCAATCCTGTTCCCTCCTGTGCCCGGTCATAAGAAGGCAACTGGTGTCCTCTGAGAATAGGAAGGCCACAGTAGTGCCCTGCTCCTGTGCCACCACCTCCCTGTGAAGCACTATATTCCCTCATGAGTTGACAGCCCAGGATGAAACATTGGAGGGTGTGGTCAGGTCATCTTGAAGACATCTGAGTCCCAGGAAGGCTTAGGGCTCCCCACTGGAGGAGGCTGCCATTGCACAGGCCCCTGGGCAGGGTGGAGCTGGTCTCATTGACTCAGAAATCTCAGGTGACAAGCTTCAGGATCCTGTCCTCGCCTGGGACTCTTGGCAGCCCAATCCAGCAAATTGTTGCAATCTAGCCTGGAGGGATTACAAAATCCTGCCGTGATGGGGCAAGGCACTGCTAATCAGAGATGAACACACAATGCTGGCTGTACAGAAACAGGGAGCTGCTGTGTCTAGCTGCTGTGTCTAGCTTCTGTGACACAGAAACTTGAGAGTCTTCTGAATCAGAAGACCCTTCCAAATGTTCTTCCTGAGACAGTGGCATCCATCATTTCTTGTTTTAGAGAAGGAGAAATAAATTAGCAGCTGATGGGTACCAGAACTAAATCACCAACCAGTTCAGTGAAGTGGCAGAGGAACTGAATAGCTGTCACACCTGGCTCCTACTCATTTCTGATCCAGGGAAGGTTAGGGAAACTATGGTATTTTGTTTTTAATAGTGACATTTATTCTACTCAGTGTGTGATTTAGCCCACTTTGGAATACCCATAGCCATACAGTGTCTTCCTAACAGTCACAGTATAGTTAACAAGGGGATAAATGGCCAAAACGATGTGATAGAGCTCCATCAGATGTGTCTAGTTAGTCACTAAGGACCAGTGCTAGGAGTTGGAAATATGACAAAGACCTGGTCCCAGTCCTCAAGAAGACTCCCATACAGTCAATTGCATCACGAAAGTTGGGAAACCTAAAGCCTTGGGCTTCCTTTGGAGAATTGCAGCTTTATGCCTCCTAATTAAGTAGGAAGTTGTCAATTTAGATTATGGAGGACTAGGAGATAGGTCACTCAACTTACCATGTTCTAGAACCCCAGTTTGAGCCTCTGGCACCACATGGAATCACCATACACAGCATCAGGGTAAGTTTTATGAGCAGTAGAGTGGTGCTATGGTGCCTCTCCCTTTTCCCCTCCTCCCTTGCTTCCTCTCTGCCCCACCCCCCTCTCCTTCTCTTTTTCTTCCTTCTCTTCCTCTCCCTCTCTGTCTTTATCTAAAATTAAAGAGGGAGAGGATGGGGAGAATTTCTGTTGGAATTCTATAGGCACAAAGCCATGGCACAAATAAATAAGAGATTTGGGGAGTCAAGGAATGCTTATTTGATATTCATTGCCAGAGAGCTCTTTAATTATGGAAACTTGAATGCACAGGTTCAGGAACTACTGCTAGAGTACTCTTCAGAGGGAAGTCAGGCATGATGACCTTTAGATCTTTTTTGCTGGAATCAAGTATGTATTGAGATTTGCTTCATGAATTCTGGAATTTTACAACTAGAAGAAACCTTAGAAGTTTCACCAGAAACATGCAGTTCCTCTATGTATCCATCATAAGATGATTTCCTCTTATTCCTCTCTCTTTATGTTGAGGTAGGAACAACAGTAGCACAAAGGAATCTATGCCTAGATTACACTGTTGTATTTTTATTTTTAGATAGAGACAGAGTAAGAGAGAAAGAATGAAAGAGACTACAGCACTGAAGCTTCCTTCAATGTAGGGGTAGCTTGGGTTTGAACCTGGGTTGTGCACATAGCAAAGTAGCACACTATCCAAGTGAGATATTTCATTGGTTCATCTGTTTTATTTTTAAAATCAGATTGAGTAAAGTGTAATTTACTAGTGCTTAAATTCACCAATAGTGTATAACTTGGCGAGTTTTGAAAAGTGGTTACAATTGTATAATCACAACTAGTGTGACAGAATATTCCTATCAGCCAACAAGTTTCCTCATATTCCTTTGCAGTTGACCCCTCTCCTCAGGCCTTGGTTTCCTGCCAGTTGCTAATATGTTTTCCTTTGTTTGTTTGTTTTTTTTTTTGTTTTTAGGATTTCACATAAGTGAAGTCATTTTAACTCATCAGAATGCTTTTGAGATTCAACCATTTTATTACATTTTTTTCAACAGTTTACTTTTATTGCTATATAAATTACATGTAGGAATAGACTTCCGTTAATTGATTAATCAGATTTGGGCTTTCTGTAGTTTTACTGTGTTGCAATGGCTAACTGTATCCTAACACCAGTACCAAAGAAAGACACAAGGAAGACTACCAATGTCTTTTTATCAATATAGAAGCAACACCCCACCAATATTAGTAAACTACTGAGTTATCAGGGAAGTCACGATGTATTTCTCTATGTTTTTCTATGCAAAAAAGTATCTCATGGCTTTTCTGACAACTCAATGAAACCAACATCATATTTAAAGAATGATACACCATGACCAAGTGAGATTTGTTCTAAAAATGCAAGGATGGTTCGCCATAGGAAAAAAAAAAATAGCCAGTGTAATACAACAGAATAAAATAGGGAAATACTACATGGTAATCTCAATTGATGCAGAAAAATCATTTGATGAAAGTTAACTCTCTTTCATAGTAAAAACACTAAACATATTTGAAACATATTTGGAGTAGAAGGAGAGAACATTATTGTAAAAACCATATATAAAAGCCTGTACCTGGGAGTCGGGCGATAGCGCAGCAGGTGGCGCAAAGGTCAAGGACTGGCGTAAGGATCTCGGTTCTAGCCTCCGGCTCCTCACCTGCAAGGGCGTCGCTTCACAGGCGGTGAAACAGGTCTGCAGGTGTCTTTCTCTCCCCCTCTCTGCCTCCTTTCTCCATTTCTCTCTGGATTTATTTTTCTTTTTCTTATTTTTGGCAGCAATAAGGGGAAGGGTAGGGAGAAGCAAAGGCAGAGGATGGGGAGGAAAGGAGAACCAGAGCATTATTCTGGTACAGGCAATGCCAGGCATCACATTTGGGACCTCATGCATGAAAATCCAAGACTGTAGTCACAAGACCATTTAGTCTTTCTCTTTTACTTTAAACTAAAAACTTAGATTATGTCAACTTTTTCCTTTTTAAGTATATGGTCGTTGCTATATAACATTTTTCCCAAACGATGTATTTGATAAGCCCCCCTCCAAATCTTAATAAGTTGGAATTCTCTATTTTTTTTGTTTATTTATTTATTTATTACAGAGCACTACTCAGTTCTGGCTTATGGTGGTGTGGGGCTTGAACCTGGGACTTCAGAGCCACAGGCATTAAAGTCTCGTGCAGAATCATTAAGCTGTCTATCTCCACAAAGGTGAGCTACTACAGCATTTATCTTAGTATATATATATGTAATTTGACACCATAGCACTGCTCAGCTCTGGCTTGTGGTGATGCAGGGGACTGAACCTGGGATTCTGGAGCCTCAGGTATGAGTCTTTTAGCATAATCATTATGCTGTCTACCCCAACACTTTTTTTTAATTTTATTTTTATAATGAGTTGCACTTTTATTTTTGTATGGTTCAAAGTATTTTAAAATCGCTCCTGAGATTTCTTCTTTGACCACGTGGTACTTTGTTTTCTGGCATGTGATACTGTTTGGATCCAACCTCAATTCATTCAAGCCCTTTATTATTTTGCAAAGAATTAAGCAATGAATGAATCTTCCTGAGAAAGTCTGGGACTGAGCCATTTTTACCAGTCCTGTCTCTCACTAGCTATCATTTGACTTCCAGGAGTCTTATTAAATAAGCTGGTAAAAACTATGTTTACATAAGTAAACAAGACTATGATTTGTACTGCTCTAAACACTCTCTTGACTATATCCATCCTCACAGATGAGGGAATTTCTGTGGTTAGAAACCAATGAACACAGAGTTTAGAACACATTTTCCCCACTTATACAATTATTGCCCATAATCCCCTCCTTTTATAAAACTACAAATGCTAGTTTCCAATGCAGACCCACAACTCACTAAGGTTTTCCTTTTTTCAGTTTCAACTCTGAAATGTGTGCCCAGT
The DNA here is from genome assembly GCF_950295315.1 of Erinaceus europaeus. Taxonomy (NCBI): domain Eukaryota; kingdom Metazoa; phylum Chordata; class Mammalia; order Eulipotyphla; family Erinaceidae; genus Erinaceus; species Erinaceus europaeus. Next base: position 111,089,525 of record NC_080163.1, on the reverse strand, counting down.
CCTAAATTGGCCCTACACACACCTTGTGTTTAAGCATTCTCTGTCTTAAAAACGGAGTTGCATTTACCTCATCTCTGTTTTTTTAAGGACTTTGAATAATATTTTGGAGAAATAGCATTGAATAAGATTACTTTTCAAAATGTGGGAGAGGAAGACATGAAGGAGAAGGTAGCATATTTCTTTGCCTTATACTGGAAAGGAATGTTGTCAGGAGGTACTTAGCTACATGATCTGTTTTAACCCTCTGGCATTCTCACGACCACCAAAGGCACACAAGTACATATTTCACAGTGCTTTTAAAACATGATCACCATTCTTTAACATCCCCCATGTTGCGAATTGGAAAGCTATGTCCCCATCCCATAACTGTAACCAGACTTGTGACTACTGTGACCAATAAAGTACTTGTCAGAGATGATACCATGTGCCTTCTGAGCTGAATTCATAAAAGCTGTTTTTTTTTTTTTGCCTTATTTGCAGGAACACTCATTTCTGAAATCAATGCATGAGACCATTGGCTTTAGGGCCACCATGCGGAAAGGAAGCCAAAGCTAAATGGAGAGCCATGGTCAGACCCGCCAGACAACAATTGCGGCTTGACCTATCCTTTAAGTTATCCCAACTCTGGCCTAGCATGTGAATGAACAAAGAAACTTCCAGATTGTTCTAGCTCCTGAGCATTCAGGTTACTTCTGGTCACTCATGTCTTTTCAGCCAAGACCCTAGATATCATGAAGCAGACCTCCTCACTATATATTCTCCAAATCCTCAACCTACAAAGTCCCTGGACATAATAGTAACCATGTCTAATGATGAGTCCAGACTAGTTTATCCTACAGCAATGGGTCTCTGGAGCCCACCTCATGTCATGTCATTGCCAGTGTAGCAGAATTGTGTGTGTGTGTGTGTGTGTGTGTGTGTGTGTGTGTGTGTGTGTGTGTGTGCGCGCGCGCGTGCAGTCTACTGGGTGGGAAGGACGGAGGGTAAGTGACTCAAAGACTGATTTTGACAGACTGTCTAAGTGGGTATGTTAATTAAGAAGTAGGTTTTCCTATGAAATCTTGTTCAAAGAACAGTAGAACAGTCCAGGAAATGTAAGGCCCTTGCAGGTGTAAGGCTCTAAGTTAAATCACCAGCACTTCGCTCTCCCTCAAATGAAATGAATCAGTTTTTTTGTGTGTTTGTTTTTAGGACATCTGAAACTGCTAAAGTGTCTCTACTTTCTGAATATGAATGCAGGTGCTCTGTGGACCATGGAGGTAGTGCAGCAATAGTGCACAAGACTGGTGTACATGAAGCCCAGGGTTCAATCCCTGACCCTGCATGTGTAGGCACAGGGCTCTTGACAACCTCTTAATCATGTAAAGTAAATAAATAAACCTTGAATATAAATAAAGAAACCGGGAGCTCTTCTGGAGTCTCCTCACCTGAGCTGCTGTGGGAAGTTCACTTGGGTGCTTGTGGGTGGGGAGTCACTGCCAGCAGCCCTCTGGTTGCCCAATTCCCACCCACTGCCTTCCCTTCTTCCCTTCCTCCTTGCCCACTTTCCTTTCATTTCCCCTCCTTTCACTGATTGCCCCCTACGTGTACACAGCCCATTTTTTTTTAGCCTCAGGAATCTCAAAGGTGGTTGTGTCTCTCAGCCTTGTTGGTCTCTTTCTGAAGCTTTGGCATATGGGTCCCCGCTGGTCCTGGAGGGACTGCTGCTCCCAGAGTTAGCCAATTCCTAGAGGTGATAAACAACCTCCTCTCCAGCTGTCTTTTCATACAAGCCTACCAGGTCAATCCAGAGCCCACACCTCCAGCCACCTCCTCTGCTGGCTCTCACACTCCAGGCCTCCATCCATACCACCCCAGGGCCAGGAACCAGACAGCTAGGGACAGTCCCTGTGCCCCCTGAGCCTCCAGAGATTGCTCACACCAGCCAGTCGTGAGCCTGCCTACTCTGCCTTGCCTGCTTGGCTCCAGGTATCTAGGATACCATCCAGCTCACAGTCCTCTCTCCCAGGGCTCCCCTGTGTATCCCCCCTCCTGGCATGTGAGTAATACTATCTTTTCAAGGGCAGTTATCTTCAGATCCATTGGCCTTACTGTGTTTAACTGCTTCTCTAAATCATATGCCAGCGTATACTCACAGCTGAGGACATAGCTAAGCTATTAGAGCACAGTACTTGCATGCCTGAGGCTCCTGGTTCCATCCCCAGTGTCACATGTACCAGAGTGATGCTCTATCTTCTCTCTCTCCCTTTCTCCCTTCCTGTAATGTGCATTCTTAATCAGGCATGCCACCACCTGGCCCCTCTCCCTTCCTTTTTCCCTCCCCTCCCTCCCTCTCTCCCTTAAATTAAATTAAATAAACGTTGTTATATTTTAAATTATTTTATTTTATTTTATTTTCCTCCAGGGTTATTGCTGGGCTCAGTGCCTGCACCATGAATCCACCACTCCTGGAGGCCATTTTTTTGCCCTTTTTGTTGCTCTTGTTGTTGTAGCCTCGTTGTGGTCATTATTATTGCCATTGTTGATGTTTTTCGTTGTTGGATAGGACAGAGAGAAATGGAGAGAGGAGGGGAAGACAGAGAGGGGGAGAGAAAGACAGACACCTGCAGACCTGCTTCACTGCCTGTGAAGCGACTCCCCTGCAAGTGGGGAGCCGGGAGCTCGAACCGGGTTCCTTACACCGATCCCTGTGCTTTGCGCCACATGCGCTTAACCCACTGCGCCACCGCCCGACCCCCTAAATTATTTTATTTTTAATGGGAGAGATACAGAGAGAGAGATCAGAGCACTGCTCATTTCTAGCTTATGGTGGTGCTAGGAATTGAACCTGGGACTGTAGAGACCCAGGAATGAAAATCTTTTGCATAACCACTATGCTGTCTCCCCAGTCCTAAAATAAATATTTTAAGGGTGAGGAGGTAAAGCAGTCCAGTAGGTGGCATAGTCAAAAGAGTCTTCGACTCACAAGTATGAGGTCCCAAGTTCAACCCCAGGTATCACAAGTGCCAATGTGATGCTCTGATTCTCCTTCTCTCTCCTCATTAATAAATCATGGACCAGTGAAATAGCTCACTTGGATAGTGTGCTTCTTTGCCATGTGAGCCTGGACATCTATGGCATTGAAGTGTGATCTCTTTCATTTTCTCCCTCTGCTTCTATCTCTAAAAACATCTTTAAAAATGAATAACAAGGGAGCTGGGCAGTAGCGCAGCAGGTTAAGCACACGTGGCACAAAGCGCAAGGACTGGCTAAGGATCCCGGATTGAGCCCATGGCTCCCCACCTGCAGGGGAGTCGCTTCACAGGCGGTGAAGCAGGTCTGCAGTTGTCTTTCTCTCCCCCTCTCTGTCTTCCCCTCCTCTCTCCATTTCTCTCTGTCCTATCCAACAACGATGACATCAGTAACAACAATAATAACCACAACAACAATAAAAAAGACAACAAGGGCAACAAAAGGGAAAAAATAATTTTTTTAAAAAAATGAATAACATTAAAAAAAAAGAATAACATTGGGGGTTAGGGGGTGGCACACCAGGTTAAGTATACAGGTTAAGTCCTCAGATCGGGGACTAGATAGGGCTGTCCACTGTCACCATTACTCTTCAACATAGTGTTGGAAGTTATTGCCATAGCAATCAGGCAAGAGAAAGAAATCAAAGGAATACAGATTGGAAGGGAAGAAGTCAAGCTCTCACTATTTGAAGATGATATGATAGTATACATAGAAAAACCTAAAGAATCCAGCAGAAAACTACTGGAAGTTATTAGGCAATATAGCAAGGTGTCAGGCTACAAAATCAATGTACAAAAATCAGTGGCATTTCTTTATGCAAACACTAAATCTGAAGAAGAAGACATCCAGAAATCACTCCCATTTACTGTTTCAGCAAAATCAATCAAATACCTAGGAATAAAGTTAACCAAAGAAGTGAAAGACTTGTATACTGAAAACTATGAGTCGCTACTCGAGGAAATAGAAACTGATACCAAGAAATGGAAAGATATCTCATGCTCATGGATTGGAAGAATAAATATCATCAAAATGAATATTCTCCCCAGAGCCATATACAAATTTAATGCAATACCCATCAAAGTTCTACCAAGCTTCTTTAAGAGAATAGAACAAACACTACAGTCATTTGTCTGGAACCTGAAAACACCTAGAATTGTCAGAACCATCTTGAGGAAAAGAAACAGAAATGGAGGCATCACACTCCCAGACCTTAAACTATATTATAAAGCCATCATAATCAAAACAGCATGGTACTGGAACAAAAATAGGCACACAGACCAGTGGAACAGAATTGAAAGCCCAGAAATAAATCCCCACACCTATGGACATCTAATCTTTGATAAGAGGGCCCAAAGGATTAAATGGAAGAAGGAGGCTCTCTTCAATAAATGGTGCTGGGAAAACTGGGTTGTAACATGCAGAAGAATGGAACTGAACCACTTTATTTCATCAGAAACAAAAACCAACTCCAAATGGATCGAAGACCTGCATGTCAGACCAGAAAAAATCAAATACTTAGAGGAAAACATTGGTAAAACACTTTCCCACCTATACCTCAAGGAAATCTTTGATGAATCAAACCCAATTGCAAGGAAGACTAAAGCAGAAACAAACCAATGGGACTATATCAAATTGAAAAGCTTCTTCACATCCAAAGAAACTATTAAACAAACAAAGAGACCCCTCACAGAATGGGAGAAGATCTTCACATGCCATACATCAGACAACAAACTAATCACCAAAATAAATAAAGAGCTCAGCAAACTTAGCACCAAAAAAGCAAATGACCCCATCCAAAAATGGGAAGAGGATATGAACAAAACATTCACCTCAGAGGAGATCCAAAAGGCTAACAAACATATGAAAAACTGCTCCAGGTCACTGATTGTCAGAGAAATGCAAATTAAGACAACACTAAGATACCACCTCACTCCTGTAAGAATGGCGTACATCAAAAAGGACAGCAGCAACAAATGCTGGAGAGGTTGTGGGGACAGAGGAACCCTTTTGCATTGTTGGTGGGAATGTAAATTGGTCCAGCCTCTGTGGAGAGCAGTCTGGAATACTCTCACAAGGCTAGACATGGACCTTCTATATGACCCAGTAATTCCTCTCCTGGGATTATACCCCAAGAACTCCATAACACCCAACCAAAAAGAGGTGTGTACTCCTATGTTCATAGCAGCACAATTTATAATAGCTAAAACCTGGAAGCAACCCAGGTGCCCAACAACAGATGAGTGGCTGAGGAAGCTGTGTATTCCATACACAATGGAATACTATGCAGCTATCAAGAACAATGAACCAACCTTCTCTGACCCATCTTGGACAGAGCTAGAAGGAATTATATTAAGTGAGCTAAGTCAGAAAGATAAAGATGAGTATGGGATGATCCCACTCATCAACAGAAGTTGAATAAGAAGATCTGAAAGGGAAACTAAAAGCAGGACCTGAACAAATTTTAAGTAGGGCACCAAAGTAAAAACCCTGTGGTGAGGGGTAGACATGCAGCTTCCTGGGCCAGTGGGGGGTGGGAGTGGGTGGGAGGGATGGGTCACAGTCTTTTGGTGGTGGGAATGGTGTTTATGTACACTCCTAGTAAAGTGTAGTCATATAAATCACTTGTTAATTAATATGAGAGGGGGAAAATTAATTGTATGTCTCAAAGTTTTTAAAACACAGACTGAGTCTTTTTAATATATAGGCTGTGTATTTGATATGCGGACTCTCTCAAAAGCCTAGACCAAGTAGATCAGAAACAACCAATAGCAAAGCTATATACAAGTTACTGGGTGCTGTACAGCAAACCCTAACAAAAGGACTTTTCAAAGTTAACCCAATTACCAAATAATGTGAAGATAACATTAACTATCCATTGTCTTTTTGAACCCTAAGACAGCAGGAACCTCACATCTCCACTATAGAGCCTCTACTTCCCCCAGTCCTGGAACCTTTGGATAGGGCCCACTTTCCCATATGCCTCTCCCAATCCATATCAAATAATATTGCATCTGCCAATCGCAACCTAATCAACACAATGATTGCCACCTCAACATGCTTCAGCTCAGACTGTGTCCAGACATCACGTGTGGAATGACAACCCTTCAGCTTCATTACTCAGGTGAGACCTTTCCTTTCATAGTATACTTTAATTCCATCCCAGGTGGTTCACTTTCTAACAAAGTCCCAAAACCTAGATATACACCAGTTTCTGTGAGAGAAAGCATATGTTCACACATATCCATAAACTACTATAAAATATATACCTGAAAGCAGAAGTACACTAGAGTTTGCAGTGAGTACCCCCCCCCCAACACTTCCTCTCCACTATTCCAAGCTTTGGGTCCATGATTGCTCAACAATTTGTTTGGCTTTGTATGTTAACTCTCTTTTCAGTCACCAGGTTCCAGATGCCATCAGGATGCTGGCCAGGCTTCCCTGGACTGAAGACCCCACCAATGTGTCCTGGAGCTCAGCTTCCCCAGACACCCACCCTACTAGGGAAAGAGAGAGGCAGACTGGGAGTATGGAGCGACCTGTCAATGCCCATGTTCAGCAGGGAAGCAATTACAGAAGCCAGACCTTCCACCTTCTGTAACCTACAACGACCCTGGATCCATGCTCCCAGAGGGGTAGAGAATGGGAAAGCTATCAGGGGAGTGGGTGGGATATGGAGATTGGGTGGTGGGAATTGTGTGGAGTTGTACCCCTCCTACCCTATGGTTTTGTTAATTTATCCTTTCTTAAATAAAAAATAATAATAATAAAATGAATAACGTTGGGGGCTAGGGGGTGGCACACCAGGTTAATTATACACACTACAGTGCACAAGGACCTAGGTTCAAGCCCTTAGTCCCCACCTGCAGGGGAAAAGCTTCACGAGTGGTGAAGCAGGGCTGCAGATGTCTCTCTGTCTCTCTATCTATCTCCCTCACCCCTCTCAATTTCTCTCTATCCCTATGCAATAATAAACAAATAAAACATTTAAATAAATAAATAACATTAATAAAGGGGGCAAGGAAATTGTGCAGTAGTGACATACAGGACTTGTATCCAAGAAGTCTCAGGTTCAATCTCCAGTACTAGGAGCCAGAACTAAACAAAGCTCTGGTTTAAAAAGAAAATTAAATAAGATATACTCATCTCTGCCTTCTCTCCACTATTTAGTAGGGAACAAGGATTGATCACTTTGTGAAATTTTGGTGGGCACTCTTCTCTGGCCTGTTGTACCTCCCAAACATTTTAGAAAACAAAGGAGGGAATAGTAGTTTGAAATCCATCCATAAAAAATAATCTCAGGGGAGTCAGGTGGTAATTCTGTGGGTTAAGCACACATGGCGTGAAGCATAAGGACCGGCATAAGGATCCCAGTTCGAGCCCCCTAGCTTCCCACCTTCAGGGGAGTCGCTTCACAAGTGAAGCAGATCTGCAGGTGTCTATCTTTCTCTCCCCCTCTGTCTTCCCCTCCTCTCTCCATTTCTCTCTGTTCTATCTGATAAGGATGACAACAACAACAGCAATAATAACTACAGCAGGGCAGGGGTAAATAGCATAATGGTTATACAAACAGACTGTCCTGCCTGAGGCATTGAAGTCCCAGGTTCAATCCCCTGCACCACCATAAACCAGAGCTGATCAGTGTTCTGGTAAAAAATAAATAAATAAAATAAAAAATAAAACAAATAAAATTAAAAAAATAACTACAGCAATAAAAAACAAGGGCAACAAAAGGGAAAATAAATAATCTCAGAAGTTCAAAAAAGAAGAGGCTTTTTGGGGGCTGGGTTGTAGTGCATACAGTGAAGCACACATAGTGCTATGCGCAAGGATCCACTCAAGGACATAGGTTCGAGCTCCTCGTCTGCAGCTGGCATGCTTCACAAGTGGTGAGGCAGTTCTGTAGGTGTCTTTCTCTATCCCTTTCCCTTACCCTCCCAACTTATCTCTGTTCTATCAAATAAAATAGAAAAAAAAAAAAAAAGGCTGCTGGGACCAATTGATTCATAGTGCTAGAACTAAGCCTCAGTGATAACCCTGGTGGGGAAAAAAAAAGGGTTTTCCTTTTTTTTTTTTTAAAAAAAAAAAGTATTGTATGTTGTATGTATTTATTTATTGGATAGAGACAGCCAGAAAGCAAGAAAGAAGGGTGATAGAGAGGGAAAGAGACAGACTGAAACCTGCAGCACTGCTTCACCGCTTGCAAAGTTTTCCCCCTGCAGGTAGGGTCTGGGGGCTCAAACCTGGGTCCTTGCACACAGTAACATGTACACTCAACCAAGTGTGCTACCACCCAGCCCCAAAAGGTGGTATTTTTTTTTTAATTTCTTTCTTTATTTAAGAAAGGAGACATTAACAAAAACAAAACCATAGGATAGGAGGGGTACAACTCCACACAATTCCCACCACCTGATCTCCATATCTCATCCCCTCCCCTGATAGCTTTCCCATTCTCTATCCCTCAGGGAGTATGGACCCAGGGTCGTTGTAGGTTGAAGAAGGTGGAAGGTCTGGCTTCTGTAATTGCTTCCCCGCTGAACATGGGCATTGACTGGTCAATCCATACTCCCAGTCTGCCTCTCTCTTTCACTAAAAGGTGGGTCTCTTTTAATTTCTTTATTGAGGGAGTAATGGTTTTACAGTTGACGGTAAAATACAATAGTTTGCCTATTATATTTTACTGTTGACTGTAAAACATTCATCTCTCAATAAAGAAATAAAAAATACAATAGTTTGTACATACATAACATTTCCCAGTTTTCCATGTAACAATTCCTCCTCTGCCATCATGATCTAGGACTTGAACCCTCCCCCCAGCCCCCACCCCAGAGTCTTTTACTTTGATGCAACACACTAACTCTAGTCCAAGTTCTGCTTAGTGTTTTCCCTTCTGATCTTGTTTTTCAACATCTGTCTATGAGTGAGATCATCCCATATTCATCAAAAGGAAGTTTTTTTAGGAGAGCTCCCATCCAATGGCAGAGCTCTCATGATGAGACTTTAGTCATGTCTCTTTCACTTCAGCCTCACCCTATCACCCAGAATTAGACAGGTGCCCTGACACCTCCCCTTGTGTGTTATTTGCAGGTGGCTTTGAGTCAGGCATTTGGCAAGAAGACACCATAGGAAAAGAGAAAGAAGCTTACCCACCTGAACCAGCTGTTTACTATCTTGTCATTTGTTGGATTTTCTATCTACTATTGTCGGAAAGTGTAACTTCTGACCAATGGAATAAATATTGTATCTACAAAATAATTCCCAGGCGCTGGGTGGTGGCACATCTGGTTGAGGCCACATATTACAATGCATAAGGACCCAGGCTCCAGCCCCTGGTCCCCACCTGCAGGGGGAAAGCTTTGCAAGTGGTGAAGCAGTGCTGTAGGTGTCTATCTCTATATCTTACCTATCTCTCTCTTTTCTCTCAAATTTTTTTTTATTTCCTTATTGGGAGATTAATGGTTTAAGTTTGGCAGTAAAATACAATAGTTTGTACATGCATAACATTTACCAGTTTTCCACAGAACAATTCAACCCCCACTAGGACCTCCTCTGCCTTCATGTTCCAGGACCTGATCCCCCACACCCCAGAGGGCCTTTTACTTTGGTGTAATACACCAACTCCAGTCCAAATTTTATTTAGTGTTTTCCCTTCTGACCTTGTTATGTATTATATTTAAATATTGGATAGAGACAGCCAGAAATCAAGAGGGAAGGGGGTGATAGAGAGGGAGAAAGACAGAGACACCTGCAGCACTGCTTCACCACTTGCAAAGCTTTCTCTTTACAGGTAGGGATAGTGGGCTTGAACCCAGGTCCTTGCTCATTATAACATGTGCACTCAACTAGGTGCAACATCATCCAGCCCCTCTGATTTTGTTTTTCAACTTCAGTCTATGAGTTAGATCATCCTATATTCATCCTTCTGTTTCTAACTTATCTCACTTAACGTGATTCCTTCAAGCTCCATCCAAGCTGGGCTGAAGAAAGTGAATTCACCATTTTAATAGCTGAGTAGCATTCCATTGTGTATATATACCATAACTTGCTCAGCCACTCATCTTTTGTTAGACACCTGGGTTGCTTCCAGGCTTGGGCTATTACAAATTGTGCTATGAACATAGGTATACGCAAATCTTTTTGGATGGGTATGTTTGGTTCCTTAGGATATATCCCCAGGAGAGGAATTGAAGGGGCATAGGGTAGTTCCACTTCTATCCTGCTGAGAGTTCTCCAGAATGCTCTCCACAGGGGTTGGACCAATTTACATTCCCACCAGAAGTGCAGGTTCCCTCTCAATTTCTAACTATCTCTATCCAGTCAATAAAGATACTTTAAAAAAAAAAAAGTAATTCCCCCCCAAAAAAAAGTAATTCCCCTCAGTTTCCCTTCCAAAAGGAGAATGAGTCATTGATAAGAGTGGATAAGAAAAGAGATAATGGCAAATGTTGTTTCTTGATGTGGAGCACTCCATCCTCCATGCAGAGAGCGACAAACACACCCCAAGATGAGTGTTAGCCCTCTGGGCACTGCCCCAGCAGTGTCCATGACCTCTCTTCTCCCTGAGCACAGGAAGTCACTTCCTCATATGCCACTGCCAGGCTAGTAGATGGGATGGGACTCAAGTCTCTGGCTCCAAGTTGGGCTTCTTTCCACTATGAGGTGTGGGGGTCACATCTAGTTAGAGATAATGGCAGAAGTCTCTGTAGAAAAGGCTTATGTAATAATTCCAAAGTCTAATCTGCAGAACCAAAAAAAAAAAAAAAAAAACCCTCAAATTCCAGTCCCCAATGTTTTGTTACTATAAAAAGTCATCCTTACAAAAAAATTTTGTGTGTGTTTGTGTGGTATAGGAGGGGGAGGTATCTTTACTCCCCTTATTTAACATCAGAATAGTCTGAACATCTTACTCTTGAATGACTTCTGAGATTTCTATGGCTTCAAAAGAGGAACTTCGTTGCAGATGCTTGAAGAGGAATCAGGGTGGCTGGTTACTAGACCAGCAGCCAGGAGTGGGGAGAGGGCAGCCTGCGACAAGTTTCAGCCATCAGCATGCACACAGGGGTTGCCATCTGCTTTTCTCCTTACCTTGAACTTCAAACCCTGTGGTTGAGGAACAGTCCAGTGGGACTTGTGGAGATCAGAATGGACTGGACACTATGGGGGAGATCAGGCAGCTCCACTGCTGCCTGGGGCTGATGAGGGCTGTGAGAGGGAGCTGACCTGAGGAGCCCTCAGAAGCTAGGAAGTAGGGAGGGGCACAAAGGCAATAGAGAACACGGGAACCTGCAGCCTGACCAACCTCCTCTGAGAGACCTTTTACTACTGAAGAGTCTGCTTGCTGGGATGGGTGGTGCAGAGACTATCGAGCTGTGCACAGGGTCCCTGCAGAGAATCTAGTGCAGATCAAGTGAGTTCAATGGCGAAAGGGATTGCACTAAGTATGGTGAGAGGGGTGAAAAATCACCAGAGAGAGCAGCAAGGGAGATCGCAGAAGGGGTGGCAGGCCTGACTTGGTGCAAGGTCTCTGCATAGGCCACGGGAGACATGAAAAATGCTTGCACCTGGTTTCCCCCTTTTCTTCTCCTGGTTACTAAGATGATCCAGTTTTGAGCAGAATAAGAAAAGCTCTTCCAGAGGAGAGTTTTGAATTCCTGACCCTAGTCATTTTATTTCTATGTTCATCTACTTATTCTAATGGCTTGTAATTCCTTTAAAAAATATTTATCTCCTTTTGTTGCCCTTGTTTTTTTATTGTTGTTGTTGTTATTGATGTCATCGTTGTTGGATAGGACAGAGAAATGGAGAGAGGAGCGGGAAGACAGAGAGGGAGAGAGAAAGATAGACACCTGCAGATCTGCTTCACCACCTGTGGAGCGACTCCCCTGCAGGTGGGGAGTCAGGGGCTCGAACCAGGATCCTTAGGGCGCTCCTTGCACTTTGTACCACCTGCGCTTAACCCGCTATGCTACCGTCCGACGCCCGGCTTGTAATTCTTTTTTTTTATTATTTTTTAAATATTTATTCCCTTTTGTTATCCTTGTTTTATTGTTGTAGTTATTATTGATGTCGTCATTGTTGGACAGGACAGAGACAAATGGAGAGAGGAGTGGAAGACAGAGAGGGGAACAGAGAGGGGGAAAGAAAGAAAGACACCTGCAAACCTGCTTCACTACCTGTGAAGCGACTCCCCTGCAGGTGGGGAGCTGGGGGACTCAAACTGGGCGCTCCTTGTGCTTTGCTACTGCCAGACTCCCGCCCAGCTTGTAATTCTTAAATGTGCTCTTGCAAATAACAGTATCAGTGATTCTGTATTTATCCCATTTCACAGGTGAAGAGAGTGAAGCTGACATATGGGAAATGAGTTTATCATTCATTATACATGAGACTTCTGTGTTGTGCTGAACACTAACCATAGTGACATCCAGAGCTGAGGATGGGAGAGAGAGGATGGGAGAGGGAGAGGAAGGGAAAAGAAAAGGTAGGGGAGTAGGGAGAAGGGAGAGTGGAAGGAATGGGAAGGGAAGAACCTGGGAAGAGGGAAAGAGAAAGAAAGTAATAGGGACAGGAAAAGGGATGAGGGAGGGAGGGAGAAAAGGAAACAAAAGGAAGAAGGGGAAAAAAGCATTTCAGAACCCATCTGGAGTGTGTAGTTCATACCTTGCACGCGGGAAGAGACAAGTCCCATTGGGAGCTGTGTACACGCCCTGTATGCTGGAGGAGCCACCGCAGTAATTGGGCAGCAGAACCACGGACTCCACCCGGGGTAGATCCTATCCCCGCAGCACTTGCGACCCAGCCCTTGTCATCGGGCTCTCTGGATCTGTAGCTCCAAGCTTCAACCTGGAAACAGCTAGAATGACAACTGGTCGTTGTGTAGGAGTTGGAGTCGGAGTTGGGGATCCTTTCCGGGCGCCAGCTCTTCCTTTGGGCTCCAGGCTCCCGGAATGCTAAGTGAATGCGGCAGGACTGGATGTGGCCATGACCAGAGAGTTGGGGGGACCCGGACGTGCTAGCACAAAGTTGTAGACTGAATAAATAAAGTGGGTGGTGCAACTTCGTGGAGAGGCTAATGGATGCGGCTAAAGAGCAGACCCCCACTCCCCAGCCTCCCGTGCTCACATGCCTGGTGCCCGCAAGCTGGTGAGGGCTTGGTACTAGCCTGGAAGAAATGCAAAAAATTAAACTATTGCAAAGCACCGTCTCTCTCTGACCCCGCCGCTGACGGCTTCTCCAACTTTGTCCAAGGTCCTCTGTCCCTTCCAAATCTGGTGCCGTGCGCAGCCTCACCATCCATGCAGTCTGTAGGACGTGGAGGCTGATCGCTAGAGCGGGGATTTGGCGGCTGTCCTAGTGGCTTGTGACCTTGAGGAGCTCTGGTCTCTGGAGCAGCAGCGGATTGGAAGATGGGGGAGCCATTATTCCACCGCTCAAGTACCCCTGCAGGATTCCTTCTTTTGCCCCAACTTGCTGCCCTGGCCCAGCTGTACTGGGTGACCCTTTCTCCTGTGACTCTAGAACATTCTACACTGGAACTTTTTCTTGATAAATCTGTGCCAGAAGGGTCCCACATGAGAAAGTATCCAATTTCCTGGGGTAGAGACGTCTACCCTGACAGAGGCCCATTCTCCATGCACATCAGTCCTCTGAGTCCCTACAGCCAGCCCACACCACCACTCCCGTTCTGATTCCAGGCAGAGGGGCACTCTCTTCCCAACCAGTGCTGCACAGCTGGTCAGCCCTGGCTTGCTTAGAAAGTGCACTGGCCTTGGCTGCAGCTACAGGATCCTGCTGGGGAGTCAGAAAAACAGAACAAACAAACAAACAAACAACCCAGCCCATTTTGTGCAAAAGGCCCATTCTCCATGGAAAGTGTGTGTGTGTGTGTGTGTGTGTGTGTGTGTGTGTGTGTGTGTGTGTGTGTTCTAGAAGTAAAATTTGGGGCTTTAAAACAGAGAAGCTGCATTTCTCCACTCATACTCCTGGTCTTAGCCATGGGGTTGTCTGGGAGTGTATCTTGCATCTGAGGCCATTGTGTTGGCACTTAACACTTAGGGGCTTTCTGTCTACAGTTAAATGGACATTAGCCATCATGGACTAAGTTGGAGCTTACACCTATCATCTGCCAGAATCTTCACAGGTACCCTGGGAGATGAGCCTCATTGTTGGACCTCACTTCAGGATTAGGAAAGGTGACCTAGAGAGATAGGGGACTTTCCTAGAGTCACGCATGAAATAGTCCAAAGGGGAAAGACCGGTTGGACTCCAGACCCCAGCATCTTTGCCAGGGTCATCTCCTCAGAGCCTGGTGCACTCTGAAGCACAGGCTTGCCTTGCTTATGTATTTCACTGCCACATTTTTATTCATCATGGTTCAGTATACACGGTGTTTACTTGAATATTTCTTCATTCACTTATTTGCTAGTCCCTAAAGTGTGTGTGGGAACAACCCTACTTGCAAGAAGCAGGATTCTGGATGGGGTTTCTTTTAGGGCCAGCAGAGAAGCTAAGGCTCACACACTTCCCTGAAGCGCAGGCCCAGAATAGGCAACCTTAAAAAAAAAAAAAAGAATAGGCAACCTTGCCTTATGGTGGTGGGGTGTTGGTAAGAAGGGGAATGAAGGCTTCTGAGTCTTGCCAAAGCCTTAGGGGTCCTAGGACCAGGTGGGTGTGGAGGAGACTCTTCTTCAAGGATCAGGAGTCGAAGAAGAAAAGCAAGATACTGCTGGGGAGGGAATTCTGCATGGGGGGGGGAGTATGGAGGGATGGAGACCCTCAGAGAACCAGGATGAATAAAAGGAACTGAGTAGGACAGGCAGACCTCAGGGAGGGGATGCAGGCCCAGCCTTGGCTCTGGGTCCGAGGAGATTAGCATCAGAAGCTGTGTGGAAACTTGGTCCATTTAGAAAAGTAATAGGTGTGGTAAAACGGGTCACAGGTGGAGGGGGGAGCTTTCCGGGACAGTGTCTCCAGCACCTGAGTCTCCCCCAGCAAGCACCCCCACCAGCAAGTCCCCCAGCAAGTCCGCTCTGGGAAGGAACGCGAGGACGGAGGCGGCCGCCGCAGCGGGTTGGGACTGGACGGGGCCTTACGGGCGAGGCGGCGCGGAGCGGCGGCACCTGCGCCTGGAAGGGCGGGTGGCGGGCTGTCGGGGCTGCAGGCGAGGATCGAGGGGCGGGCCCGGGGCGGGCTGGGGCCCGCCGCCCTCCTTCCCCTCTCCCCTCCCTGCAGGTCGCGGCCTGGACACGGAGAGGGGGCCCGCGCCGAGGAGGCCGAGGGAGGGGCAGCGCCGCCTTGGAGAGCCATTGGCGGAGTCGGGCTCCCGGAGCTGATAAATAAGGGGCCGCCCCGGGGCTGCGGGCCAAGTTGGACGCCCGACGGCCCGCGCGAGGGACAGGTCAGCGGCCGCCCGACGCATCCAGGCGACCCCCGAGTGGCCATGGCCTCGCTGCTGGGAGCTTACCCGTGGCCCGAGGGCCTCGAATGCCCGGCCCTGGACACGGAGCTGTCAGACGGGCTGTCGCCGCCGGCCGCACCCCGCCCGCCGGGGGACAAGGGCACCGAGAGTCGCATCCGGCGCCCCATGAATGCCTTCATGGTGTGGGCTAAGGACGAGAGGAAACGTCTGGCGGTGCAGAACCCAGACCTGCACAACGCAGAGCTCAGCAAGATGCTGGGTGAGTGGGTAGGCGGGCGGGCGACCTCTGGGGAGCTGGGGCGCTGGGCCCGGGCGGGGAAAGCACGAGCGCGCGGGATTCGGGGTGACCCACTCGAGGGTGCGCGCGGAATCCGGGGGCGACCCGGGCGGGCGCGTACAGCCCCGAGAGGACCGCAAGTTGGGGTGCGCCTTCCCAGGGCGTCCAGGTGCCGGAGCGCTCGCTGGGGACACGGCGCGGGGGCGGGGGCAGCTGAGCGGCCCTGGAGGTGCGTATGGCGCCTGGGATTCGGAACCTAAGCGAGTATCAAGTCAAATGTGTGGGGCAGCCCGGGAGACCCCATCCCCCATCCCACCCCTACGGAAGGACAGGAGCCGAGGTCTGGGACCCCCGGGACAGGAGCGGCTCGGTGGTGTCCAGAACCCGTCGCCAGGCGGCGGGGTCCCGAGCACACTGACAAGCCAACGGGTGGACTCTGCTTTTGCTAGGAAGCAAGTGGGAAAAGGCATTGTTCCTAGAACCTCATTATTTCCACCGCCACAGGGTGCAGCTATTAGTAATGAACTTCGTGAATAGACAACACACACACACACACACACACACACACACACACACACACACACAGCTCCCTTCTGTGCTTTGCTTCCCAACCACTGAGGCTTAAATCTTGAGTTCAGATGCATAATGTGATGGTGGAAGTCAGTTTTGGGGGCTGTGTGTGTGTGTGTGTGTGTGTGTTTTCTTTTTCTGTCTGGAGCTGAGCACTTTTCCACTGGCCCCTACTCTCCACATCTTTGCCTTTTATTATTTTTTTTAGCCCATGGAAAATTTGTAATTTCTTTGCACACACAGCAGGCATCAGATCTACAGACAAGGAAGGGACAGTAAGTGGGCACTGAGACTGGCCCTGCTCTCTCAAACCCATCAGCAGGGCCTTTCCCCTTTGGGTCTCTGGACTCTGTCTAAGAAAGAACCAGATAGTGAGGGCTGATACCCACCTTTCTGCTCCTTTAGGCCCCTATCTGCATCCTGCTTGTGGATGCATTTTACAGGCAGCTGGTGTTGTGCTGGTTTCTCGGCTCCTCCTGCCTATAGTTTAGCCTCTGACTTGCTGTACCCAGACTCTGAGGGGGTCAGAGTGCTAGGGAGTCCCTTCCTAAAACAAATATCAAAAAAAGAAATTTGTACAGTATTGTAATAAATACAAGTACACTGATATTTATAATACTACCATTTCTGTGATCTAAAAGTTCATCTTTTGCTTCAGATATTATTTTTCTTGTCATCACCAGTTCTTTACTGCTCCATGTGAACTTTTTCAGATAGAAATAGAGAAGTAGAGATAGAGAGATAAAGAGATACACAGAAGGAAAGACAGCTTGGCATTGAAGCTCTTTCCCCCACTGCTTTAGTATACCAGTGTGGTAAGTACTTGGGGACATGAACCTCAGTTACATGCAGAGCAAAATGTGTGCCCCTCCCCCAGGTGAATTATTTTGCCACCACTTTGCTTTAGATTTTAGAAGACATACAACTTTCCTCCTCCTCTTCCATATTCCTCCTATTTTTGTGGATCCCTTAAGGTGTTTTGTGGGCACTAGGCTCTGTGCTGAGTGTCCAGTGTGGCCATTGGGAGCGGAACTGAGCCAGGCTAAAAAATGGGAAAACAGCTGGGGAGACTAGACCTTGGGATTGAGACTGCCTGGGCCCAGGCAAAGGGTGGGCAAAAGGGACTTGGGGGAGGGGGACAACTCTTCTGAGCTAATCTTGATCTCTGATTGTGAATTTCCCACCAAGGCTTTCAGAGCCTATGGCTTTATTTTGCAGGAAAGACTAAGTCCTTCCTGCTTAACCCTCTGGGCCATAGCATTGGGTGAGGGAACCTGTATGCTTTTTTTTTTTTTTTTTAATATCAACTTTATATACCTATATACAGGATGAGTCAGTCATCCATCCACCCCCAGCCTCCATGGTTTTACTAAGCCCTTTCCCTTCTGACCAAGGAGCAGAATGCTCTGGATGTGAGCCCCAACATTTTCTCCTGTTTTTTTTTTCTTTCATATTCAGAACTTCATTATTCTGGTCCTACTTTTTCAGAGAGGGAGGGAAGGAGGGGGGTGGGGGGACACAGTACCTAAGCTTTCCCCAGTACAGTGGAATCTGCTGGAACCTGGTTCTTGTGCATGGTAATGGTATTCCAGGTGACCTAACTTGCCAGCAATAGTCCTGACTATTTTGACAAGTTTTCCAGACCTTGTGGCATTGAAATTTTCACCCAGGAGCACTGTTGTCTTTAGTATTTCATAAATGCAAAATTGCATAAAGACAACCCTACAAAAAGGGCATTTCAAAATTATCTTGTACTTCACTAATGCTGCACACCACAGGGTGGGGTGCTTTGAATCTTGGGCTACTTGCAGCAACTTTGAGAATCTCTGTCCAACTCCAAATGTGGAGTTCCTAACCCTTTTCAAATTGCATTTCTAATAGCAAGTACTTACACAAAGTTAGAAACATCATTCCAGTGATAGAACAACTTCATATTCTCCTCCAGTCACAGAGCCTGTTGTGCAGAGGCAGTCTATGTAGGCACCAAGGACTGCCTCCCATGTTCTAGGGGCCCCTTCTTCAGTTAACAAGAAAAAGTGATGGATCCCTTTCTTTATAGGATTAGTGAAGGCAGGGGGCCAGGAGGGTGGTGGAGGGCTTACCCTTTGGTCGAGTTCATTGAAAACTTTTGGATCTGTTAGTTCATCTTCGAAAAATGTGAATCTTGAGCCCACTGTAAAAGATCGTTGTGCAGTGGGTCCAGAAGACCTTCCTATACAATTCAGTCAAGAGTGTGGGGGCAGAGTTGAGAAATCAAAGGGAGACACTAAAGCTATTTACAAAATAAAGCACATGCCAGCAGTTGACTGGTGATTAGCAAATACAAGCATTTTTGCTCTGGTGGAGGGTGCTTCTTAGAGTGACTTCTGAGTTTGGTATGATCTTGATTTTTTTTTTTTAAATGTTATATTTATTTATTTTCCCTTTTGTTGCCCTTGTTGTTTTTTATTGTTATTGTTGTTGTTGTTGATGTCATTGTTGTTAGATAGGACAGAGAGAAATGGAGAGAGATGGGGAAGACAGAGAAGGGGAGATAAAGATGAACACCTGAAGACCTGCTTCACCACTTGTGAAGTGACTCCCCTGCAGGTGGGGAGCCAGGGGCTTGAACCGGGATCCTTAGCCAATCCTTGCGCTTTGTACCACATGTGCTTATCCCGCTGCGCTACCGTCTGACTCCCAGGATCTTGATTTTTATAATGAGACGAACAGACCCAGGAAAGTAAGGAATTTGCTTCTGCAGGAAGAGTCAATGGCTGAATTGCCAGGGAAATATGGTGTGTGTGTGTGTGTGTGTGTGTGTGTGTGTGTGTCTGCCTTGCAGGTAGATGACAGTATTCTGGCCAAGGTTAGGTCTTCACAAAGTCAGATCTCATTTGCACAGATCTTGGGGTCAGTCACCCTCAATGAGTTCCTTTAATTTGTGGACATAACTAGAGTTGCTTCCCCAGAAGACATGTGAGATTTGAGTCATACATAAATATTAAGATAGCTCACCTGGATAGTGTACCTGCTTTGTCATATGCACGGCCCAGGTTGGAGTCTGGCCCCCACTACACTGGAGGATAGTTCTGGTGTTATGGTCTCTCTCCTTCCCCCCTTTCTTTCTTCTGGAAAAAAATGGGGGTACTCAGAGTGGTGCAGCTGACATTGGAAAATAAAAAAGCGTCACTTTCTGAGAGACTATCATAATATACCAGTAAGAATTTCATTAAAATCACAGAGAACTAGAATTAATTAACCCCTCAAAGGTAAAGGGTGCTACAAATCACACTTGTGGGAGTGACAGGTGTTTGATTATATCAGAGTATTGCTTACATGTCCAGGCATGGGGTGTTGTGACTGTGGGCATGCTGTGCTTTTGTGTGATGTGGACAGGACAAGTTGCAGTGCCATTGTCTGAACTGGAAAGTGAGTACTGGGACTGAGCATCTCAGTTGGGAGGAAGTGAGGAGGGTGCAGTGGGGAGGAGGACAGATGTGGATGAATGGATGTGTATGTGCAAGTGTGCTGTCTCTGTGTTTGCAAGGCTGCAAGAGTGCATGTGTTTGCACAATGGATGTGGTCAGTGTGTGTGTGCTCATGTCCTGGGCCCACACGCTGACTACGGTCTCTCCGTCTTGTGTGCACAGGAAAGTCGTGGAAGGCGCTGACACTGTCTCAAAAGAGGCCATACGTAGATGAGGCCGAGCGGCTGCGGCTGCAGCACATGCAGGACTATCCCAACTACAAGTACAGGCCACGCAGGAAGAAGCAGGCCAAGCGGCTCTGTAAGCGCGTGGAGCCTGGCTTCCTCCTGAGCTCACTGTCCCGGGACCAGAATGTGCTGCCTGACAAGCGCAGCACTGACACCAGAGGGGTACTGGGGGACAAGGAGGACAGGGGTGAGTACTCTCCTGGTGCTGCCCTGCCTGGCCTGCGTGGCTGCTACCATGACAGTGCAGCCGGGGGCAGCGGCACCCCAGGCAGCGTGGACACCTACCCATACGGGCTGCCCACGCCCCCGGAGATGTCGCCTCTGGATGTGCTGGAGCCGGAGTCCACCTTCTTCTCCTCCCCCTGTCAGGAGGAACACGCACACTCCCACCGCCTCCCCCACCTGCCTGGGCCCCCCTACTCCCCTGACTACACCCCCAGTCCACTCCACTGCGGTCACCCGCTGGGCTCACTGGGGCTCGGCCAGTCTCCAGGCATCTCTATGATGCCCTCTGTGCCCAGCTGTCCCCCCTCTCCTGCCTATTACCCACCAGCCACCTACCACCCTCTACACGCCAACCTCCATGCACACCTGGGCCAACTTTCCCCGCCTCCGGAGCACACCGGTTTTGATGCCCTGGATCAGCTGAGCCAAGTGGAACTCCTGGGGGACATGGATCGCAATGAGTTTGACCAATATTTGAACACTCCTGGCCACCCAGACTCTGTGGCAGGTGTGCTCAGCCTCAGTGGGCCTGCTCCTGGCCCCCAGGTGACAACAGCTGCCCCAACAGAGACCAGTCTCATTTCAGTGCTGGCTGATGCCACGGCCACCTACTACAACAGCTACAGCGTGTCATAGAGCCAGGCAGCCAGCCCTGCCCCTCCTGCCAAGACCTCTCGTTCCTGCTCTGGGCAGCAGAGGGGATCTCGGTATTACAGTGCTACCAGCTCTCCGCCACTGCCCCCAGGTTGGGCAGGTTTGAACTGTCACAGCGCCAGAACATAGTGCCCGTGGCCCCACCTGCCCTTTTCCCGGAAGTGTGTACTTCTTCGAATGAGTACTGGCTACAAACACCCTTGGAAGGCAAGGGAGTTGCTGAAAGTTGCTATTTCTTGTTGTAGACATTTCCCTGATTTCCCTTTCCTGTCTTCATCAAAGAAACAAATATGTGAAAAACCCCAAAACACCCACCCCTGTCTAGTTTGGGCCGCAGCCCTGAATGTCTGTAGGAGAGTCCTAATCATCTGGGTTTTCCAGGTGCAGAGAGCAAGGACTCCTTTGTGCCCCAGTGCTGCCTCTAACTGCTGGTAAAATGTAGGACAGATCTGGTATCCGTAGTCCTTTCTGCTCCACATTTTGGATTTCTTTTTTTTTTGTGTGTGTGTGTGTATGTGTTCTTTTTTAAATTTAAATTTATTTTTATTTAATATTCTTTTCAAGGCTAACCAAAAGGAAAAAGGTGGTGTCCCACCCACATCTAAGTTCACCAGTATGTGGCTTGCTGGTAGTTCTCAGGGACAGCTCCCCCACCTCTGATGCCTGCCGAAGCCATCACAGTTCTCCACAAGGATCCTTCCACTTTGACCAAACATGCTGCTCTTGATTTCGGAAAGTAACAGCTAGGGTTATGTGCACCACTAAAATTCAAACTTTTTTTTTTTAATTTTAGATATATTTTTTTAATTGCACATGCCAGTTCAAGAGAACAGACACAGCCTGTGTATATAGTCAGCCTGGGTGATACACATCCCCTTGCATGCATACCCTTCAGTACTCCTCTGTGAAACCTAAATCAGACAAGCTTGTCCATGATGGCAGCTTCTTGACAACTTCCTGTTCTAATAGCCGAGATTGTATGGAATTTCAACAAAGCAACACTACTTCCCATGATGGGTGCCAGTTCTTTGAGCAGAATTTCAGCATGCAGTCAGTCATCTTTGCAATGCAGAAGAAGCTTTCTTCCTGGCTGCCTGCATCTCTCTTTCTCCTTGTCCTGATTTCTTTTTCTTTCTTCTTTGCTTTTCTTCTATCCTTCTGCATTTGCCATGAATACAGAGGTGTTCTGACTTAATAATTCCCCCAGCTGATGCTTCTGGTAAAATCTTTAGCCAGCACTTCAGAACCAGTTCCCTCTCTCACCTTTGTTAAACTTATTTCCCAACCTACAGAAATGCACTGTGATTTAGGAAAGGTTTCTAAACCCTGATGCCCACCCTCAAAACAGATCCCTCCCCTTTCCCCAACCCTTCTTGAAGGAACATGTGACCTAAAAGACAGATTATGTCTTGATTTCAAGGTATTATGCCCATGTGGACTATGTAAATATTTTATATATTCTCTTGTTATTTTCACTTTATATTTTGTATTGTTGAAAGATACTTTTTTTTCTTCCAAGGAGTGTTATTGTAAAATCACTGATTAAATATGATTAATCTTTATGCTCTTCCTGTATTCAACATGTGGTAATAAGTAAATCATTGACGACATGGTTGACCCTTGCAGTACAGAGTGTTTGTTCTAGTCTTATAAAACAGTTTCACAGATGTTAAGCTAAACTGTTCCATTTTTTTGTAAGAATTCTCCATGCTTTGGAATGGTTGTAGATAATAATTTGTCTAAAATATTTAATTTAAATAAATGTTTTTGTACCATGACCCTCTTATCATTATCAAAATCCAGTTTTTGCAAAAAGGAAAACGTTTTCAAGTGAGGCATAGATCTTATGTCCAGTCCTACTTATGAGACTGGTAAAAAAGTGTTTTTTGCATTCAAGTTTTTTTTTCTTTTAAAAAGTATTTATCAGGGCCAGAAGCTACTTTACCATGTGTGAAGCTCTGGGTCTGAACCCTGGCACCACATGCAAGCACTATGGATAGCACCAAGGAAGTTCCATGGGTGTTAGAGTAGAGCTGTAGTGTCTCTCCCCACTCTTTTGTTTGTTAGTTTGTTTGTTTTCTCTAAAGTAAGTAGAATGAAAAAAATGGGGGTGGGGGGAGATGGGAAAGCTGCTGGGTGATATTGTATATACCCGGGGTCCTTGATTCATCCCCCCTAGATGCTTTCTTTTCTCTTCTCTTCTCTTCTCTTCTCTTCTCTTCTCTTCTCTTCTCTTCTCTTCTCTTCTTTTCTTAGGTCTGGTGAAGAGGGAGACCTGATTTGACATATTGGAAACAGGATGGTGTCATTTATAGTGAAAGAAAAGACTAACTCTACTCCTACTTGAAGGACATTTTCCTCAGAGGGATGAATCACTTTGATAAAGTGAAACAAGCTGGTTAGTAAGTTGTCTTGAGAGGAAGTAATTTCTGCCTGATTACTTGCTTATTTAAGCCTATCACATTTCTTATACTTTCTGAAATAATCTTGAAAAATACCCATAGACTATCTATACATGGCATTTATGTGTGTGATGTAGGAAGCCATTAAAGGCTCTCAGGACTCTGAAAGTTGGAGGGAAAGTGGAAGCTTCATGGACCCGTGGTTATTAGATGTAACATCTTGTGAGGTAAAGGATTAAAATGCCAGCCAAAAGTGCCTGGAAAAAGTCAGTGATTACTCAGTCCCCGGCAGGTCACCCCCGTCTGGCTTCTCCTGTGGGGAAGCCGTTGTGACTTGTTGGAATCAAGGTAGTCTGTGTTCTCGAAGGCCCTTTGGGCCAAGGAGTGGATCTTGGGAGGGCCCAAACGGGCATCTGTTCATCCTTCAATTTGATCATAATCTATAGTCATTACTTTAATAGCACTTTATAAGTGGAGGGAGTTTTACAGCAAGTTTTATGGGTAATTTCTCATTCACAGCCCCAGGCGGGAGCCCCATCATCCATGCACCCTCTTGAGTGGCTGGGGACACTGAGACCCAAAGTGGGTGGTAGTATGGGGTGGCTCTCAGCTTTCCTTGAGCCATGGATCTTTGTGTCAGTGTTGTTGGCAGATTGCAGTGAGAGACTGTGCAGTTTTTTAGCACTTTGCCACCCAACGCTCAGACCCATCACTGCCCAGAAAGAACAGCAAGGAGGAAATTATGAGGCCAGAGGAAGATGAAACCTGAAATCATCATCACTCAGGCTCACCACTGGCAGGCTGACCCTGCCACGGGGTCATTAGTTGGTTGGTCGGGAGGTGGGGGAGTGTTGTGTGCTCAATGTACAACTTTCCACACTGCCAAATGGACACATTTAATTCTGGAACACACTGTGGGAGTAGGGCATGTCTCTGTCTCTGGGAGGGCAGCAAACAGGCAGGCTACACTCAGTTTGGAGACAAATGGCCATTCCTAGAAGCCAGGAGAATGTATAAGTTGTAGCTGCCCACCTGGAGGTACACACACACACACACACACACACACACACACACAGCATGTTCTACATGTGCTGGTAAGAAGAGATAGGGGTACATATTACTGTTTCATTATTTCCCTTGGAATCCTGATGTCCAATCTTCTTGTCTCTGATGGCCAATCTTCTTTCCAGGAGTTTTTCTTAGTCTCCCCCAACCTACTGTGTGTACCTACTGCAGGAGAAACATATTCTTCTTCCTACTCATCTGTGTTTGTCACAGTACTAGTTCCTTACTGGGAGACCTATGTTCCATCAGCTTTCTATTGACACAGCAGTCACTGTCTGAGTCCAGCTCAAACATTGCCACCCTGCCTGGCAGAGTGTCAGATTACATTCCTCCCACAGCGCCCACGGGGTTAGAACAGGTCTTGGTTATGGCACTTGGGCCCGGCCATGTTGGAATCCTCTGCCCACATTTATAGCTGGGGACTGGTAGCTTTCCTAGCAGGACAGACACATAGTAGCAGCTCAGCGAGTCATATAGGAGTCCTCTGCAGTGTCTTGTGGACACTTCGATTATTTTTGGTGCTAAGACCAGCAGTCTATTTTACAAAATTCCTCACCCATTTCTCTTCAAACCAAGACCTTGTGTGTGTGTGTGTGTGTGTGTGTGTGTGTGTGTGTGTGTGTGTCCGAGGTTGGGTAACATTTGAAACTGCCTTTCCTATTTTTTTTTTAAAGGCTTATTAAGTTTACTATGAGAGAAGAGGGAGAGAGAAACCAAAGCACTGCTCAGCTTTGGCACAAGATGGTGCTGGGGTTTGAACCTGTGACCTCTGAGACTTTAGGTGCACAAATTGTTATCTAACAGGATAATAGCTAACTCCCTAACCCCCCCTTTTTTTTTTTTTGAGATGGCTCCACCGTTAATTTCAATCCTGAGATAATGAGCAAAAATAAAGGAGAAAAGGAAGAAGCAAGGTAAGTCAGAAGAAATGATAGGAACAAGAGAAATGAGACATTTATCTCTGTCTGTCATTCATGTCATGGATCCATGTTAATGTGTATGCTTAGCAGGTGTGTCACCCACCACCTGCCCCCAACTCAATCTTATCATCATTTTTTTTGATATTTCAATTCTTAAAATAGATACAATATTTGTAGAAAGTTTAGGAAAGTGTCGTTTAAAAAAAAAGTGGCCTAGGGAGTTGGGCAGTAGCACAGTGGGCTAAGTGCACGTGGTACAAAGCACAAGGACCAGTGTAAGGATCCCAATTCAAGTCCCCAGCTCCCCACCTGCAGAGAGTCATTTCACAAGCAGTGAAGCAGGTCTGCTTTGTCTCCCCCTTTCTGTCTTCCCCTCCTCTCTCTATTTCTCTACATCCCATCCAACAACGATGACATCGATATCAATAATAACTATAACAATAAAAAGGGCAACAAAAGGGAATAAATAAATAAATAAATGTGGCCTGAGTAATGGTACAGTGAATAAAATGTTAGATTCTCAAGTATGAGGTCCTCAGTTTGATCCCTTGCATTGCATGTGCCAGAGTGATATTCTGGTTCTCTCTCCTCTTTCTCCCATAAATAAATAAATATTTAAAATTAAGATATCAACTGTTGTTCAGAACTTAGATATATTCATTTTTTTCTATTTTTTATTGGGGGATTAATGTTTTACAGTTGACAATAAATACAATAGTTTGTACATGCATAACATCTCCCAGTTTTCCACATAACAATACTACCCCCACTAGGTCCTCTCCATAGATATATTCATTTTAATTGTCTTTGTACATCCAGGCAGTTCTTGTCCAGTTATACATATGTCTTTTTCAATATACATTGATATTCATTAATATCATATAATATTTTCTAATGCCATTAGATTTGATTTTCTCATAATGTGTTTTATTTCCAGTTGAAAAATCAATATAAAATTTTTTTGAAAAAAGAAAAATGATCCACTTTTGGCCTTGACTTATTATTGTCAACATACTCAATTTTCTATACTAAACTCCCTAGTCTTGCAGTCTTGTGTTCAAAGTTGTAACTGATGTACTCAGAGCTCAGCAGCTATGGATGGTACTGGTGTCTGGCTTCATCCTTTAACCTCCTGTTATAGAAGTTTTGCTACATTGCTATTTGTCCTTACAGTTATTCCTGTAAGATCTCTGAAGGGCATTCCAGTGAGTTAATGTAACTTAATTTACTTGACAGTCCGTAACAAAGCTATGGAAAGATGACCCGCTGAAGCCCATTTCTTTCCTTTTTTATTTTTTTTTTAAATTTTTTCCCTTTTGTTGTTCCTGTTGTTTTTTTATTGTTGTTGTAGTTATTATTGTTGTTGTTGATGATGTCATCATTGTTGGACAGGACATAGAGAAATGGAGAGAGGAGGGGAAGACAGAGAGGGGGAGAGAAAAAGAGTCACCTGCAGGCTGGCTTCTCTTTGTGAAGCTACTCCCCTGCAGGTGGGGAGCCAGAGGCTTGAACTGGGATCCTTACGCCGGTCCTTGACCTTCGCATCATCTGCGCTTAACCCACTGCGCTACCACCCTACCCCCCAAAGCCCATTGCTAAGTGGCCTCTGAGAAAGCTCAGTTGTCTTTACTACTTGTGGTGACTCAGTCTTCCTGAGTATCTAGTAGGCGCATGTCCATGGCTTTTGTTGGCAAGTAGGAAATTTCTCTAAACACCCTGTGGACAATACACTTTTCCTTAGCCACTAGCTTACTATTGGAGGAGACGGTTGTCCCATCAGTGAGCAAGAAAATAGACTGGACCTCTAGAATCACCAGAGAACACTATTCATGCTGTTGCCAGCATTCTTGGGGGGGGGCGTACACAGAGCTCTGGAGACAGTAGAAAAGTTACTAGATGCAGTGGGAAAGGCACGTGACACAGCAGAATAAACCCTGGACACAATGGAAGAAGCTCTAGGCACAGTGGAAGAGGCTCTAGACCCAGAAGAAGAGCCCATGGAAAAGGTAAGGACCAGGTGGGAGTTTGGTTGGGACCTGGGCAAGTAGACCTGCTGTCTCATCTCAGCAAGCACTTAGAGAAGATGTAGACATTTGAAAAACTAAATGTTCATACACATTTATAGGAGTACTATTGTCTATTTTAGATTTCTTAGACAACCTACATTTCCTTTAAGCATGGAGGCATGGTTCTACTTTGAAAAATGAAGAGCCATCTGCTCAGTAATTGTCAAATCAAGATTGATCATGTGTAAGAAATAGGGGTGATTCCTACAAGGTGGTTCCAGGGCATTCTAGATGGCTCTGTCTCTTTCCTCTTTGGAGTTGGAGTTGAAAGAGACCTTGGGATCTTTCTATCTTTGACCTCCTGTCTCTGCTAGAGGCTGTTCCATAGACATGCTTGGCATAAAGGTTTTAATTTGATTTGCGACTTTGACAGAAAAAGGGAGCTTTTGCTTTGTTAGCCAGTTTATCAAATTCCATTTTCATGAAGTTCTCGCTTCCAACTCTTCGAGCTCCTCTAGATTCTATCTGTGTTTGTGTTTGCTCAACCATCTGCAGAAATGGAGAACACTTGTCTCAGATCTGTCTGGGGGTCATGCTCCTTCCCCTTTTGTTCAGGGGACATGTTTGAGATTAGAGTTGGAGGTTTAGTTTCCTTCAGATCTCATCTCAGATCTTTACACCCAGGGATGAGGGATTGTGTTGTGTGAGACAGAAGGAAGAAGGATAGTCCATGCATAAGTCATGGGAGAAAGGCAGGGAATTCTCCAGGGAGGAGACGGGCCACTATGGATACTTTCAGAATGCCACATAGGTAGGTGTGGGGTGTGGCCATTTCTCAGAGATGCACACCCTCTGCCACAGGTGGGGTCCCCTGACTAAGTCCCACTAAGTTCCCTGAGGGGTTGTGGGTGGTACGAACCTGGTGAGGAAAGGTCACTAGATTCTAAAGAAATGTCTACCCAGCCTCCTGGGACCTCAAGGAGGCTGATCGTTGTGTCTCAGGGTGAAGTAACCATAATAAAAGCTGGGGGTTATGACCTCTATGGATGACAAATTTACCAAGGGGAAGAGTGGCAGACAGTACTCACTGTTTACACCTATGTTTCTTTTCATCCTCAGAGAGTTTCAGAGAGCTGCAAAGTTTCCCCATTTATTCCTGACAAATTCCACTTTACTATTTTTCAGTGACCACCTCCACCCCTGAAAATTGCAGTGCTAGGTGTACCAGAAGGTGAAGGTTGGGGACTATTCTGATGGCCCCCATATCCATCAACCAGAAAAGTCCCACTTTAAACTGTGTGAGTGTATTTATTTATTTATTTTAATACAAAAATAAGAGAATGGAGGGGCTCAGAGTAAGTTATCACTGAAGGTCAGAACTAAGGAACCTCAGATTTGATGAAAATGCTAGACTGCCTTGAGAGTGGGTTAGAGAGACCCCTGTGTCTAGGAGTCAGTCATCCCCAGCAGTGCCAGCCAAGACTGAAGGAGAGACCCCCCCCCCACCTGTGCACTGAAGTGAGTCTTAGCAATGGGCAGGGGGTACAGGGATGTGGGGGGGGGGGTGGGACCACACGTGAGAAGGGAGGCTGGAACCTGTGGCATAACTTGCCTGAGTTTAGGAGACTGCCCAAGAAGTTTCTTCTTGAGCCTGAGATGGTCTAGATGGAGGTACCCTGGAGACAGAAACAGGATCTCAAGGAAAGTGAGCTCTGGGGAACCATAGGGAGAAGCAGACCTGGTTCTCAGACACTTCAGGGAGTAGTAGAAGTTCCAAGGTCTGGAGGTGCTCACTCTGGTCCACCTGGACGCTTCTGAAAACCAGTCCTGTTCCTGCTACCCCAGGCGGCCAGTGACCAGTTTGGCACCAGCTGGCAGGGGTGCAGAAAGGCAGCAGGCTGTCCACAAGGGTCTAGGATGACAGGACTGGGGGCTCAGCACCCTTGGGCCCTTGGGTCCTCACCCTCAGATGCCCCAGCAGTGGAGGGAAGACGGAGAGCAGGGTGGAGGAGCAGCCAGGCTGCTGAGTGTTTTCCTGCCCCTGGGAGCTGAGGGGACCAGCAGGAGGATGTGGCTGGAACCCAGTGTTTCCTGCCTGATAAGCCCGCCCTGCCCTGGGAGCCGGCTAGGGCCTCCCTCCTTGCCCAGAGCCCTGCCCAGGGAGGAGCTGACCGAGGAGGAAAATCACTTCTCCAGATTAGCTCACTGGGCCAGAGTCTTCCTCCCCCACCCCCTGTCCTCACAGTGGCCACAGGAAATGAGGAGCTGGGGCCCAGCACGCCTAGAGTCCCTCCACCCTTTCAGAGCACTCAGGCTCCAGGCCCAGGGACTCCCGCCTGTCTCGGCCCCGCAGGCCAAGTCCCTCGAGAACGGAAGGCTTCTGGCTCCAAAGGCAACCACTGCCAAAGAGGGCCTGGCTGCACAGCTTTTATGTATTTGTCAGTTCTGCCCTGGGAGCCAGGCCGGCAAACAGTCACTGTCTTCATGCTAGGCCTACACACCAGCCCCTCCTGCCCTGGTGACTGCTCAAGGATGTGGGGTTGGAGGGCCTTGGGTAGGTGTGTGTGTGTGTGTGTGTGTGTGTGTGTGTGTGTGTGTAGGGAGGTTTCCCTTCTTTTTACCCCACATTTGATCTCTCTGCAAGCTTAGTGAGTATAAGAAGCAGGAATGGCTTTTGCTTATTTGCTTTATGACTGCATGTCATATAATACACACATTGACAATGTGTAACTTAGTGGCTTTTTTTTCCCCTGCCACTAGGCTTATCACTGGGGTTAGGTGCCCTGCATTGTGAATACATTGCTCTTGGTAGCCATTTTTCTCTCTCTCCCTCTGTCTTTTATTTGATAAGACAGAGAGAACTTGACAGGGGAGGGGAAGATATATATATATATGGAGAGAGAGAGAGAGAGAGAGAGAGAGAGAGAGAGAGGGAGAGGGAGCGAGAGCTGTGATCATGCTTCACCACTCATGAAGCTTCCTCCATGCAGGTGACGGCTGGGGGCTTGAACCCAAGTCCTTGCACACAGTAATGTGTCTGCTTAACCAGATGTACCACTACCTGGTCCTGCTTAGTGTCTTTTTACATATTCAAGTAGCGGTGTAACCATCATCACAATTTTAAGCAGTTTTATCACCTCTGAAAAAGTCATTCTCCATATTCCACATCACTAACTCCTCAAGTCTTCAACCTTTCTGAGTCCCCCCCAAAACTCAGGCAGTGAGACACAGGGTAGCCAGTGACTCCCCCCCCCAGCATTCCAGACTAAGGACTCAAAAGCAGAAGGGACAGTAGCCAATTTTAAGGAAGGCAGTGTCCTCATGGGAGTGAAGGGGCTGGAGGGAGAGAGCACCTAGTCATAGGGCTAGCTGGTTCCATACTCTCCAATTCCCTTTCCCTGCCCCCTCCACCCCATCCTGCCCTTAAAGGCTTCCCCCCTGGATATCTGCGCTCAGTATTATGGGGTAGTGGTTGTGCATAGAAGCCAGAGCTGGCTTTCCATCCATGAGAAATAAAGTGAAATCCAGAGAAGGGAGAGGGCTGCAGAGACAAGAGCCACCCAGGACTTGGGGCCACAGCAAGTGTGCTTCTGCGCAGCCTCCCCACTCTAGACCCAAATGGTAATCAAACTCATTCAGACCCCTGGGGGGGGATTGTCACCAAGGAGCACATGGCTATGTGTTCAGGTGTGGGCAAGGGCCTGCTGCTGATACTCATAGAAGCAGCACTCTGCCCTGTGCATGTAGGTGCAGTGCTGTTCACAGGGTACTCCCCTGTAGGTGTGATGCTGTTATTCCACAACCAGTGAAACAGGCCTGCAGAGGACCAAGAGACCAAGGTAGACCTTCCCCTGCAACCCTTCCTCCCAAGCAGAACATTTATGTGTCTATTGGGGGAGATAACCCCACCATGCCCCAGCCCTGTATCTGCTTGGAAAGTAAGCTATGGCTGGGTCTGCCCTGGGGATCTACCTACTAAGCATAGCTGGGACTGAGTGTTGGGGAGCCCAGGAGAAGGCAGTGGTGGAGGGTAGTCTTCTAGATGGAAGATAAGGGTTTACACCTTTTCCTCTTACACTCTGTCGGGCTAAGCCAGCCACTTATTTCTGCTGCGTGACCGTGGGGAAGGCCCTTTCCCTCTCTGGGCCTTAGTAAACCAAGAAACCTGATTTGACCAGTTCCAGATCTTAAATTACAATGTTTCTAGGAGTCAGTCCATGAGCAGGGTTCTCACAAAAGAGGGCAGCTTTCCTTCTCTCTTTTCCATGTCTTTGCGGAGAGTGATCTTTGGGGAAGCAGCACTGGGTGGGGGTGTGTATAAGTCTGACAGGGCTTTGTGACTCCCCAACAGACATAGAGTTGTATACATGTGTTCACCTCACCCCTGAATGTCTCCCACCACATCACTCACTACTGCCTTATTAGCACCCAGGCAACCACCCAGCCTTGTCTCCAAACCATAGTACAAGGTCCCCAACACCTGACCTGGTCCTGCTACAATGTGTCACCAGGGCCCATCTCTTCAGAAGTCCAGCCTGTTTGGTCCACATGGCATGATCACTCTGCTGTCCAGCAGGCTACAGGACAGGAAAGGGCAGGACAAGAAGCCAGCCTTTCCTTTCCAGTGCAGCTAGAAGTCCTATAGGTCTGATGATGCTATTCTTTCTCTTTAAGTTTTGCCAAGAAGGTGACACTCACTTCTCAGAGAGATGCCCAGGTCGCCACTCACTTGGCCAGCCTCCTCCTTTCCTCTGATTCACACTCTGTATTCTGGGATCAGGCAGATTCCAAAGAGGATTCCTTTCCTCATCCCTCTAGCGTTTGTATAGACTCCCACCCCCACCCTGCCCTCCCTTTTTTGTTTGTGATTATAACTGGGTTACAAGATTGAATGTTAAAGAGTATAGTTCCACATAGTAACTGCCACCAAAGCTGTGTGTCCCCTACTCCCCTTTCCCAGAAATAAGTGCCATAGTTCTCACAAAGTCTTAGAAACTGTTTGCTTTGGTCTTTTTCCTTTTTTTATTTTTATTTTTAGGAATTTTAAACTTTATTCAGGACAATAATGAGAACATTTACATGTTTAGCTGAGAGAGAAAGAAAGAGAGGCTCCCCATACTCTCATCTTGTCGGAGGCCCACCTAGGCAAGAGAGCAAGAGCAAGAGTAGAAACCCCTCAGAGCTCTCTTACTCACATGTTCATGGGGTGCTCACCTAGGGTTCTGCTTTGGTCTTTTACTTCCTTCTCATTTCTTTTTCTTTCTTTTGTTCTTTTTCTACAATTTCACATGTATCAGTTCTCTAGATTTCACATATGAATGAAGGCCTCTGGTAGTTTCGACTATTCCCTTTAACTGGAACGTCCTTCTTCACATCTTCCCTCGGAGGATTCTCACTCCCATCTCTGGATCCAGATCACATGGTCCTCCCCAGAGAAGCATTTTCTGCTGCGCCCCCACCCTATCTGCCACTCCCTCACAGCACCTACTCCTCATGGGTTTGGGGTTTGCTTTTTGCACATCCCCACCTCTCACATAGCTTCAGTAGCATGATGCAACCCCTGTTTTCAAGCCTCTCTCCTCCCACTAGTCTGGGAACAAATTTATCTGGAAGATGCATCTTAATTCCATTTATTCCCTGGGGGCTGTTTCATGCCAGGTGCACAGCATGTCCAACACTAACACTCAGGGCCAATGCTGTGGCCCCTACATGGTGGTGGCTTCCTTTCCCTGTGACTCAATTGTTCTTTCTGTAAACCAGCTTTGGTGTGCCAAGACCTTCCAGACCAGGGGCTGTTTGGAGGCCATGGGGATGACTCAGGAGGCAGGCAGCGGTGAGACACCAGTTCCTCAGGCCCCAATATTTGATGCTGATCCCTGGGAAAATGAGTCCACACCAGCGCCCCACCCCATCCTAGCCTGTGCCTCCCCCAGCCCAATCATCAGTCAGGCTGAAAACTATTTGTACAGTTGTCTCCATCAGAAGAAATTATGAAGAAAGTAGTCAACTGACATGGGGATATATAAAACACAATATATATTCCTGTATATACACATAAGCATGGTTTTACATTATATATGCAGTATTATATATACCTATGAATACATATATACATATATATCCAGACACGATAATTCAATACATGTTATTTTTACATGTTATTACCCACAATGTTACACACATACAATGTGTGCACACATGCACATACACTTATACACACAAGTATATAAACATATACACATTATATTCAACATTATATACATTTACACATTGTGTACATATGCACACAGACACAGCTTTATATGCACATACATGAACACACATTACATTATGTGTATGTACCTATATATAAACACATATCCACACATGCATATATGATGTACACAGATAATATGCACACACCCTAATGTGACAGGCTGACACCAATGATTTCTCACAGGAGGGATGTGGCTAATTCTTAATAATAAGGATGCTGAGTTCTCCTTGGAAGTAAAATTAGCCCTTTGATAAGTTATCTTTTCTAGGTCCAAGTGAAAAATAACCTATCTCCATTATTAAATATGTTATGTATGTACACATTACACTTGGAAATAACAGAGATACAACAGAGATAGAAAGGACAGAGTAGAGGTAGGAGGAAAGGAGAGAAAGTATCATCTATCGTCTCATCAAACAAGAATAACTTCCACTAACATTTTATTGTCTGCCTTGTAGATTTCTTAATAAGATTTATTTTTTAATGAGAGAGAATGGAGAGAGAACATTACTGTGGCACATGTGATGACAGGAGTTGAACTTGGAGCCTCATGCTTGAGAGACCAGTGCCACATCCACTGGGCCAACTCCTAGAATACTCTAGACTCTTTTTCTGAACATATGCATGCACTCACACAAATGTTTTAAACTTTATTTTAGAGTATTGGGATTGCACTATTTGGTAAATTTACTTTTTCAGAAAGGGAAATTACAACTTGAACACGGTTCTGCCCTAATCCATTTTTTTTCCCGCCGGAGATTTGCCAGATGTTCACACCTGCTCCATTCCACTGCTCCCATTTGACACTTTTTCCTTTTAATCTCAGATAGAAACAGAGGTAGGTTGAGGAGAGACACCACAGCATCACTGTACTAATCATGAAGTTTTTCTGGTGTCAGGACTTGAGCCCAGATTCTCACGCCTGTTAAGGTATACACTGTACTGAGCTAACTCCCGGCCTCCTCAAAGCCTGCTTATGAAAATAGCTAAAAACTTCTGTTGCAGACTCTGTTGGAAGTGATCTTTCTGCTCCCACATCACTAGGACCCAGGAGTGCCCACTGGGTGCTGCGGACCTAAATGATAGCCTGTCTCTTCCCACATCTCGCCTCCCTGAGCAGGGAGTCCCATGTCCACCATGAGGGTTTTCCAGACCCACTCCCTCCCTCCTGCCTGTTCCTATCCTCCAGGAAGCTAGGGAGTCTCCTTTCCTATATGTGAGGAGAGTAAGTGACCTTATTTTCACTTTCTAAATGTAGCTGACAGCATTGACTTGACTGTTTCTAAACAGGGTACTTCACTATCCATGAGACAGTGAGATTCCTCCCCTTCCTCCTCCAGCTGCCAGTGGGCTCTGGTACAGGTGACACAGCAAGGCCAGTTTCCAGTGCCAGGCTAGTACCCAGATCCCCAGAGGAAGTGCCTGGCCGGCAGAGGGCTGGGTGAGTCAGCAGCTTGGCCCGGCTGCCCAGAGAGTGCTGGGAACTACAGGCTGGCCTCTGATGTGCCCTAGCTTGCTCAGGGCGGAAACCTCTCTTCCTGGGAAGGAGGGGCAAAGGCCCTGGGGTGGCCAGGTCCTGGAGCTGCTCCCTCTACCAGAAACTAAGGCTGGGAGGAGGGTAGGGTGAGGGTGGTTTGCATTTGGGTAGTTTGCCTCCTCTGTTCAACCAGGCTATGACTCTGCAGGACTCTGTGACTCTGAACCTTCCAGCTTAAACCCCTTTCAGTTCAAAATGTAATGGAATTAAGATCTGTGAGTGAGAGTGGGGGAGGGAAAGGAGGAGATTCTCAGCTCTCATTGGGTATCTTTGAGCCTCACTTCCCTTAGTTGGAGGAAAGGGGAGAGTGAGACCCCTCAGCAGGCAGAGGTACATTGAAAGCCATGCTGGCAACAAAAGGGCTCCAAGAAAGATTTGCATGAAGGAGCATTTCTCCTCTGACTTTGCTGGACTAATGTCACCTTGTAAGTATGGTGGTTCCCTTCTGGTAGCAACTGGGCTTTGAAGTCTTAGCCTCAAATGCTGGAGGGCCTTTCTCCCTCCACTGCCACTCCCATCCCCACTGGCTAATTAAAACCAAGGCAGGGGCTGGGGAGAGAGCATAATGGTTATGCAAAAGATTTTCATGCCTGAGGCTCTGAGGGTTTGTGTTCAGTCCTCAGCATTACCACAAGCCAGAGTTGAGCCAGAGTTGAGCAGTGTTCTGGACTCACTCTCTCCCTTTCTTTCTCTCTCTCATTACAATAAATAAAATACTTTAAAAATAAATAAAACCAAAACAGCTGGAAGACAGTATCTAGAGGTACTCCCTTTGAACTTGGAATTCAGTAGTGTGTCATAGCCCTCTTCCACATATAGGCCAAGTCCCAGAGCAGCCCCAGCCAGCCTGGTCACTGAGTCAACACTGACCATTACCATTCATTATTCTTTGAGTCCTTGGCCGCACTGGCAGTCTTTCCATTCAGATAACCTGTTTATCCATGTTTTTTTGGTTTGTTTTGTGTGTGTGTGTGTGTTTCTTTGAAAATCTCCTATTTTATTTATAGAGGTCTCTCCTGCACCGAAAAAGTCTAGTCTCTTCCATGATCAGTCACCCTTGGTCACACACAGCCCCATGGACTGAGTGTGTGGTGTTTTGGCCTATTGTGTAGCTGGAACCTCTTAGAAATCTGGAGTCCCATTGGTTCCACTGGTATAGTGACTGACTAAAAAATGTAGAATCTGGGGGAGGTTATCTAGGTCTGGCTTGGAATTCCAAGAGTTATTTATTATCTGGGAGACAACAGATAATAAGTGAAGCCCACTTCATTTTCCTTATTAGAATAAAGCAATTAAGTGCCTGGCACCTAGTCGCTACTCAGTTAGGTCAGAGATGATTTTACTGTGCTTCTTTGTACTGTTCTGTGTGTTTCACATAGGTCAGAGGTTGCACAAAGACTTAGGGCATAGAGCAGTACCACACTGTCGACGGGGAGTCTCCAGTAGATGTTCACAGCAGACTGGAGCCATTTCCAGGTGACAAAATCTCCAAAAGGGCCCAGGAGGTGGGGTTGGAAGGCAGGTGGAAGGCAGCCCTTCCTGCTCCTCCAGCTAAACTGGTGCTGAAGTGGAAAGGTTCCAGGCTGGGAATTTGAGCCTAGGGTGGGTGTCTGCCCTGCCCATGGCTGTGGCAGTGACCTTGGACAAATCCCTTCCTTTCCATGGGACTCAAGTCTTCTCTCAGGTAGACTAAGAGGTACTTATCTTCTCCTCCCATATTCTATGACTCTGAGATCAAAAGACTTTCTAATTGGCTAGGATGATGGAGACTGGATCACAGACTAAGGTTTAGAGCATTGTGTCCCATTCTTATTCTGCTTCTGTTTTGGAGGCTTAAAATGTTGGAGCAGGAGAGTCGGGCGGTAGCACAGTGGGTTAAGCACATGTGGCGCTAAGCCATGTAAGGATCCCGGTTTGAGCCCCCGGTTCCCCACCTGTAGGGGAGTCCCTTCACAGGTGGTGAAGCAGGTCTGCAGGTGTCTTTCTCTCCCCTTCTCCATCTTCCCCTCCTCTCTCCATTTCTCTGTCCTATCCAACAATGACGACATCCATAACAACAGCAATAATAACTTCAACAATAAAACAAGGGCAACAAAAGGGAATAAATAAATATTTTTTTTAAAAAAAAAAGAATGTTGGAGCAGAAAAGATACAAAGGTTAGCTGATTCTTAATCTCAAAAATGTAGACTCTGAGAATGGCCTTTGTTTTCTCAACTTTTCAAATAAGGTTTATGTTTGGTTTTTTTCTAGATTACTGCTCAGCTCTGGCTTATGGTGGTGTGAATAAACCTGGAATATTGGAGAATGCTCAGGCATGAGAGTATGGTCTTTTTGTATAACCATTATGCTATCTCCCCAGTCCACTTTTTTTTTAAAACATCTGTATTTATATTTTTCTTTTATTGATTTGATAATGATTGACAAAATTGTAGGATAAAAGGGGTACAATTCCATACAGTTCCCACCACCAAAGTTCTGTATTCCATCTCCTCCATTGGAAGGTCCCCTATTCTTTATCGCTCTGAGAATATGGACCCAGGATCATTATGGGGTCTAGAAGGTGGGAGTCTGGCTCCTACAATTGTTTCTCAACTGAACATGGTCAATCCATACTCCCAGCCTGTTTCTATCTTTCCCTAGTGGGGTAGGGCTCTGGAGACATGGGGTTCCAGGACATATTGGTGAGGTTGTCTGCCCAGGTATATCAGGTTGGTGTCATGGTAGCATCTACAATTTGGTGGCTGAAAGTATTAAAAGATAAAGAAGAACAAATTGTTTAATAATCAAGGATCTAAAGGTAATATATAGCAGATGAGATAGAGGGTCTCCATTTTGGAAGAAGCGAGGAAGTTTATTTTAGGTATATTCCAAAGGGATCATGACTTTACTAATTTTTGTCTGAGCCAGACAGCTAACATGCAGGTGGGCTAAAGGTATTGTCCCAGCCCACCTTTTGAGCAAACTGTAAAAGAACATTCTAGAAAATGCTGTAGAGCTCTTTGAGATCTTAGAAGGAAACATTACAAGTAATGCTGTGAGGAGCCCTGTTTATTTTGTGTATGCTCCATCACAGAGCAACTCAGATCCTTTTTTTTTTTTCAAAGAGAGAGGAGAGACATTCATAGCATCACTCCATTATCCATAGAGGACCAGCCCCCACCCTCCATGCCATTAAAGTACTTCCATTTTTTTTTTTTTTTTAAGTGCACTTCTCAACTCTGGCTGATGGTGGTGTAGGGGACTGAACCTGGGACTTTGGAATCTCAGACATGAGAGTCTCTTTGCATAACCATATGCTATCTACCCTCTGCTCTGGTACTTCCCATTTCATACCAAGGTTCAAACTCAGAACTTCATATACAGGAAAGTGTGTAATCTAGCAGGTGAGCTATCTGCTAGCCCCCCCTATGAGCTTTAATAATAAAATCTTAATGGTTGACAATGCACTGTATGAAAAAATCCCTTTGGAACAAGTAGAATTCAATGACTATGTTATGGGCAGACATTTTTTCTGAAGAAGGTGCAATGATAGGCAAACTTTAGTGATGCTCAATGTGTGTGCAAGTTAAAAAGGAGAGTTTATGCCCCTGTGACTTGGATATTTTTTTCTTGCCATAATACCCACTATGGTTTCTCTCAGAGTCCAGAATTGAAAAAGTGGGTCATGTCTAGGACGCATCACACATGTAGGCAGGGAAGGGGTTTTGGTGTCAGGGACTTTGCCTTTTGAGGTATTCATCTAGAAAGCAGAGGTTCTTATGGCTGGCTTCTGGAATGAATGACTTCACTCCCTCTTAGTCAAGTGACCTTGAGCAATCATTTCACCTCTCTGCACCCCAGTTTCCTCATCTGTCATAGGGAAACATACCCTGCTCTGCCTCTCTCACTGACCTCAGTCAGATCCTAGGTGTGTGCAGGTTGACTCAAATAAAGAAAGGGTGGAGTTGCCTCCAGGGTGATCGGATTAGGGGGCAATCTCTCAATCTCTCTTCTCCCCATCATTCCTGTGTTTCTCTCTGCACAATTATCTTTCTTCTCCTAGGCAGTCAACTCAACTGCAGGTTGTCCTGCTCTCCATACAGCATCCATACAATCTCACAACTAAGAGGAGAACCCTGTTAGTAGTCTTAGGTAAAAGCATCCCTGCATCCATCTAGGGCTGAAAGGCATGACAGGTGAAGTATTGCCATGGAACACTGCCATTGGTCCAGCTGGGGTCATGTGTCCATGCCTTGTCCAACCACTGTGGCCAAAGGTAATGGAATGTTCTTGGCTCATTTGGATGAATGACCTCATCCTTTGCCTGTGGCTAGACCCCCAGTAGGACCATGTACTTGTTGTAGGAAGTGGAAAAATGTTAAAACTAAGTGCACATAGAATATAGGGCTACTCTAATTCTGGAGGTGCCAGGTGAGATGCTAGCAATACTTAAATTATTTAATTTAAGCTCTGGGTGGTGGCACACCTGGTTGGGTGCACATGTTATAGTGCATAAGGACCCAGGTTCAAGCCCCTGGTCCTCACCTGTAGAGGGAAAGCTTCACAAGTGGTAAAGCAGGGCTGCAGGTGTCTCTCTGTCTCTCTTCCTTTCTCTCTTCCCTCTCAGTTTCTGACTGTCTCTATCCAATAAATAAAGATAATAAAATTAAAAAATATTTCATTAAAATTATATGTTTACTCATATTATTCGTGCTCTTTCCATTTTATTGACAAATAGCACCGCTATGTTTCAGGTATACAATAATGATTTATTTTGCATGTATTGAAAAATAATGTCCAAATACACATAGTGAACATCCATCACCTTGCCTAGTTGCAATTTATTTTTCTTGGGATTAGAACATTTAAGATGCACTCACTTAGACTATCCTTAGCACACAGTAGGTTCTATCTAAATAAGTGTGTGCTGGATATGTGAAAGGGAGTGTTACTTTCGCAACCTCTTTCTGGCTTTTTGCATTTAGCCTCACACACACACTTGCTTATACACACACACACACACACACACACACACACACACACACTCACCAGGACTTCACTTCTTTGGGCCATCTTTTTCAGGGAGAGAGAGAGAGTGAAAGAGAGTGAGAGAGAGAAAGACACCATAACACTGAAGTGTCCCCAATATGGTGGAGGCTGGGACTGAACCTGGTTCATGCATATGGCAAAACAGAGACTCCTAGATGAGCTGTCTCGCCAGCCCCTACTTTGATATTGTACTCCTCTGTCTAAAACTTAAAAATATTTATTTGTTTAATTAATTAATTAATTAATTAATTTTTAGATTTTATTTGTGTTGCCTGGGCTTGAACTCAGGACCTCATGCTTGAGAGTCAAGCGCTTTATCCACTGCGCCACTTCCCAGACCACAATTTTTTAATTTGTTTTTATTTGTGAGAAATAGAAAGGGAGAGAGCAAAAGAGAGAGAACCAGATCATTATTCTGGAATATATAATGCCAGGGATAGAACCTGGGACTCTGCTTGAGAGCCCAGTGCCTTTCCCACTGAGTCACACCTGCCTAAGACTTATAGAGGTGGCCTGTGTCACAGTAAGTTCACACTGCCTAGTCCTTTTCCTTATGATGGGCCCCACCTTCTGTGGACAGATTGTTAATTGCTGTTGTTTCAGTTCCCATAGCCAGCTATTCCCTTTCTGCTCCAAGTAGAGAATGCTTTTGTTTATTTCAAAGGAGTAAGTAGTGTACCTACTTCTCTGTCCATCTCAACTGGAGTGGTCCCAATTTTCTTTCCTCCTCATTCTTTTAGTGGAATGAGTTTATTTAAAGAATGAATTTAAAATTTACATACATGATGACACACTTTTTTACTCAGTAGCCTCTCTCCTATAATTGTACCATATACCTGATTCTCTCTCCTGGCAGCTTTTCAGTAAAGGTGCAACTATCTGAAACATTTTAATAAGCCTAGAGTATATCAATAAAGATTTATCACACTCATTTTCCTAGTCTTCATGGGGTAATAATGTTTTCTATGACTAGCACTTAGTGGATAGCATTACTAAATACAGTGGCAGTTTAGTATTAATATGATTTGCATAAGCAACATAATGTTTTTCTTACTCTGTCATTTTTATTTAATTTCTCTATTAGGGAATTAATGGTTTACAGTTGATAGTAAAATACAATAGTTTGTATATTCATAACATTTCCCAGTTTTCCACATAACAATTCAACCTCCACTAGGTCCTCCTCTGCTATCATGATCCGGGACCTGAACCCTCCCCAACCCCAGAGCCTTTTTTAAAAAAATTTCTTTATTGGAGGATTACTGTTTTATATTCGACAGTAAATACAATAGTTTGTACATGCATAACATTTCTCAGTTTTCCACATAACAATACAACCCCCACTAGGTCCTCTGTCATCCTTTTTGGACCTGTACTCTCCCCTCCGCCCACCCCAGAGTCTTTTACTTCTGTGCAATACATCAACTCCTGGAGTCCTAATTTTCTTTCAGTGTTCATACCACATTGTCCTTCACTCAGAACTCCTGGATCCTTCTTGTTAGAGCAGACCTCTTTTATTTTTGTGCATCTATTTTTGTGTACATACCTCTTCCTAACTCAGACTGGAAGTTCATTCAGAACATTGTGTATCTTCTTCATATCTTTTTACTAATTGAGAGATAGATAGGTAGATAGATAGATTAGATAGATGATAGACACTGGAGGATCACTCTGTCATCTACAGTGCCATGGTTAGAACTCAGAGCCATGAAAATTAAAAATAAATTTTTTAAAGAAAAGGATAAATGGATGAACATAAATGATGAGAGATGAAAAATTTGAGACATCTGGAGCCTGCCTACTTTGTGTACAGTCACTGAAAAGTACCCCCTAAAAACCAAACAAACAAACCCACACTCAGATATGTAACACCTTCCCTGTGGGTATCAAGTTCAGATGTTGGGGAAGAGGAGGATACACCAGCTCCCACTCCCCACCAAGACCTCCCAAGTCAGGCATCAGTTGTGCCCTGGGCTTCTCTCAGAGGACCCAGCACAGGTGACACGCTCTATCTCATGTCTTCACCTAAGTCCAGCCTTAGCTCCCAGAGCTGTTGACTCTTCCTGGAAACCCTTGGTGCCTTCAGAGCCAGCCCTGGAAGGAAGTTGTCTCATGAAGGAATAGGTGTGATGGGATCAGGGCAGAGCTTGGCCCATGACACATAGCAGAGGCACACAGAGCCGTCATCTGACTGGGTAGGGATACTGAGTGGTACTGTGCCTTCCCTTCCCAGGCTTTATGCAGCTATGACTACTGTAGGGAAGAAGCACTGAGACCAAGCCCTGAACTCTAGGCCAGCTTCTTCCTTGGCCTCCCTAAGTGACTTGGAGTAGCTTTTTTAGCTTTGAGCCTTTGAAGACTAGAAACAGAAAATCTTGCTTCATATCTTTCCTAGGTTGTGAGTGTGGGAAAGAGACCTCAGACACCTACCAGCAATGTTTTACCTCCTGCCCTCTGACAGATGAGAGAGATGTAGTCTAGAAACTGAGGGGACTTGGGCAATATACCCTATGGCCAGTGGCACAGCTGGGTTCAAAGCCAGGTCCACAGTTTAGTGTTCCCCAGAAGAAAAAGTTCTCCCAAGTGCACCCGGCCCAGAGTCTTCTAGAAAATTTGCGTCTTCCTTGTGCAAATTTCAAAAAGTACAGGGATCCCAGGACTGGTTCTCCCCATGTTGGCAACAAAACCTCACTGTGAACTGGGCGTCCTACCAGTC
Organism: Erinaceus europaeus; assembly: GCF_950295315.1. NCBI lineage: Eukaryota > Metazoa > Chordata > Mammalia > Eulipotyphla > Erinaceidae > Erinaceus > Erinaceus europaeus. The sequence continues at coordinate 111,046,747 of NC_080163.1, read as the reverse complement.
TAACATCACCCTGACTTACTTGGTGACAGTTCCTTCTTCACTGGGACTCAAGTTCAGTCAACTAGTGATGTTTATCAGCTCTGAGTTGGCAGGCTCAACATTTCATGCTCAGCAAAGAACAGCTTTCTTCCACCATGCAGGGAATACCCAGGAGGACTGGACTTCCAGGCAGTGGAAGATAGTTTCCAGAAAGAAGACAGTAGTGAAATGGTGTATCTTTTGTTTCTTTTAATAACCAGATATCTCTGCTACATTGAGTACTGAGTTCTCATGTATACCTCCTGCCAGTGGCTCTTCCTTGGAGTCATGGGTCAGTGGGCACCAGGGACCTTCTATTTCTTTGCTTTGCCTTTCTTCCCTTTGCTGGCTTTGGTGGACTTCAGCAGTTCATCCTGTTGTGGTTGACCCATGATTGAGAGTGGGAAGGGAACAGGAGCATTGAGATTTAAAGTCTTTTTCTGAAGTTTCAGGTCCAGAATATCAAAGGTTATCTGTATCTCATACTGAAGCAGCTCCTTCAGGCACTCGATCTGGATGTGAATGGCCTCATTGATGAGGTTCTCTAACTCCTGGAGGAGACGGGATACGTCTGGTAAACAGGGCTGAAGGGAAGGCAAAGGCTGGCTGAAGGTAGAGCCCCTCAACAGGATCCACTCTCTTCTCAACACACCTCCTTATTCTTGTGCTGGGACTTGCTCCCCTCTAGGTCTCCTTTTGATCCCACTCTGTGCCCTGGGGCCTGGACCTACCTGTGCTGCTCCAACTAATCATCACCTCAACCTCAGATCTAGTTCTGCCAATGGGAGACTCTGGTGGTGGAATGAGGCATCCACCTTCTTCAGCCATGGCTCTGATCCGTACCTGCAATTTGTCTCCTGTTCCACAGCCTTCTATAGCCATAGCTCTCTTGGGGGGGGGGGTGTCCCAGTAATTGCTTCCTTCCTTCTCCCTGCATGTCTACTGTAACTCTCACTCTGTTAGAGTATGCCAGTTATTACTATCATCAGTCTGGGCTGATAAGTCAATTCCCTATTCCCTCCTTTCTGGTCAATGCATGCACCATTTGGGCATCACCTTCCTTCTTTCTTTTTCTCCCTCACCTCATTTTCCCTCCTCAAAATTACACAAGCAGGCTTCAGTAAAGGGTATGGGAAACTGCTCAGACAGTGGGCATACCCCTAACTAGCCAATCCAAGGGAAACTGTCAACTTGGTCACCATGTGCCATTCCAAGCAGGAGGCCACTCTGTCATCACAAGAGTCAAGGTTTCATAGAATCCTGGAGACATTGACCATGAAACTGTGTTTCTCCCAGTTTCCTGCCAAGCAACCATACCTGAGGGGAGCCTGTGCTTGTCCTGCAGATGAATGTCAAGCAACATGCCTAGGGTATCTGGTTTCCTATATGTTTCTTTGAGAACTCCCATTTTAGATTACAATCTCACGCAAAACTCTTTTACTCTAGAATATCTCTTGGGTTGTTTAAATAACAATGTGCTTTCCAAAAGGCTTTGAGAAGTATCATGCTCCAGGAAGATGCACCAGGTTTACCCCTAGGAACTTAGGCACTTCCCAGGGACAAATGGTGAAAGCCTAAAATCCAGCAAAGAGATGGATGTCCACAGGGGAGCTGGGACATCAGCTTCTAAGATGTTTGAGGAGTAGGAGAATGGAGCTCCTTCCATGGGTAGCCTTGCCCACATCTGTTACTTGGGTCTTGCTAGGTTCCTCTTGTGCAATATATGAGCTAAGTTATATGGAACACCATATATTTGGGAGACTTAACCTTAGAAGAGTATCATTGGGGCTGGGCAGTGATGCAATTGTTTGAGTGCATATGATACCTTGTGCAAAGACCTAGGTTCAAGCTTCCAGCAACCACCTGCAATCAGGAAGCTTCAGGAGTAGTGAAGCAGTGGTTTGTCTCTGACTCTCTTCCTTTCTATCTCCCATTCCCTCTCAATGTATCTTTGTCTGATCAGATGAAAAAGAAAGAAAAATGAAAAATGAAAAAAATGGGGAAAAAGTGGCCACCAGGAGCAGTGGCACAGCAATGGATTCTTTGTGCAGGCACTGAGTTCCAGTGATAACCCTGCTGGCAATAAAAGAGTATCATTCATTCTGATGCCAATTAGTTTTGAGCAATTTTCATATAGATATAAATACAGAAAATTTCTTGGGGCCATTAACTGGTCAGCTGGCGATTCAGAAGCCTACACCCTTTTGCAACACATGAGCCTTGCATCTCTCCACCCTCATGCCAGCCCTGAGTCTGTAGCACATGCACACTTATGTGCATACATGTGCCTACTTGCCTCTGCTTGTAGATGAGGCAACCATGATGAACTCAGTGATCAAGTACAACTGAAAAAAAAGAAGAACTTAAACTATACTGGACCTTCAAGAAGTTTGATGCCCTGGACCTGTTATCTGCAATCAGCTAGTCACCAGTGACTGAAGAGCTGGTTGTCAGAGGATCTTGGAATCCAATGGTCCCTAAGATCATGAAACAATCTCTTTTCTTATAACTGCATGCCAGACTCTCCTAGTTTCTCCCTGGATCATGAGCCTCATCCTGGGGGCTCAAAGGGTATCAGCTCTGTGGCAGACTGTGGCTCAGAATCTGGAGGTGTTTCCCTGGCCCCTTTTGGTGAAATCTATTACAATCCATGATGTAGTGGAAAGAACTTGGACTTGCAGTCGGCCTGGCTCAGTCCAAATGTGTAGGGTATTGCCCCCCAGCTCACTATTCGAGGGTGAGTTGATTAAATCTCTGAGCCTCCTTGTCTTATGATTAGGTGGGGATATGAAATCTACCTGCCAGGGATATTTCTTGAAACATACATATAGAGCCTGCTGTAGTTCCTCCAGCCTGCCTGTCTCCTCCTGGCCCTAGGTCCTCTTTGTGTGTCATTTCTGTGCTCTCTCTTTCCTTCTATCTCTCTCTTTCTTTCTCTCTCTCTCTCTCTCTGAATTGAGGTTTGCATGAGGCAGATAAGTACACCCCCCCATGCCCAGGGCCCCCACCTCTTTCCTCAGACCCTCATGCTGCTGCTGCTGCAGTACCCCTGAGAACATCTTCTGCAGCCTGTGCTCTCTCTCCAGCTTCAGTGCCTCCTTCAGGAGCAGTACGTTGGTGCGCTTCTGCACCTGTGCTGCATCCAGCTCAGCCACCTGCTGCTCATGTTTCCAGACTTCCTGGTCCACGCCCTGAGACAGCGGGAGGGGCTGGGGCGGGGTGCACACATCCAGGTAGGCGATGCTCAGGTTGACGTCCTGATCCTGGCCCAGGACATACTGGTAGAGTTTGTAGTGGCGGAGGAAGGTATTGTGGAAGTAGTCACAGAGGGCCAGCAGATGGATCATGTTGAATTGCTCCTGGTAGTCCCTGAGCTTGTTCGCTAGGACGATTATAGCCTCAGTGATGGAGCAACCTGTGGGCACAGAGGGGTTGGGCATCACATGCGAATACAGTAAAAGCTACTCACTGTTCTCCATCAACCATTTATTAGCTCTTGGAAGCTGTGAGGTGCATCCCATTCTCATTTTTTACCTTGGCTTTTAGGGAGCTCAGAGTTAATTTTTATGTAGTAATGTAACACTGTATACGACTCTCCCACATTTACTTATATTTTTGTCTTCTAACTTTTGCTTGAAGGACTTACTGAATTCACGCTTTTTACTACTGGCATTTCAAATCTTTTGGTGGTGAGGTTATAGAAAAAGGGTTCCCTGAAGAGTGGAATATGAGATGATTAGAGAGAGAGCTGCCCAGGTAACCACTATATCTGCAATTTGTGTCAGGCAAATCTTGTTCATACCACATAGAAGACCAGTCTGAGGGTAAGTTCCCACCCTCTCCTGCTAACTCCTTGACAACCCAGAAGCTGTGATAGAGGTATGGGCAGGGGCAGATTACTCTCCAGCCAATGAGTAGGGCTGAACACAGGGTGTGGTCCAAGCAAGGGTCATGGCTGAATCACTTGTCTGTCTCACTGAACAGACATCAGGCAGAGAGGAGACGACACAGGGGAGGGATGAGGAAGATCATGTCAGGGTGAGGAGATTGGTCTTCACACTGACATTGGCCCTGAATCATTCTGTGAGGTTGGCCAGTTCTCTGCTCTCTGGCTCAGTGCTCACCTATTCAGAATGGGAGCTTGGGACAGGTGACTATTGGGTCGCACATTTTGGGAGCCTACTTGGTTTTGCCTGCTCCAGATGGAGTCCATGAACTGGCTACATGGAGCCTGGCTTTCCTCCTAGGGTGGAACCTCCATCTCCCTCACTCCTCAAGTGACTATTTCCCTGATTCTTCCCAGATCCGGCTGGACCACTGACAGGATATGAGGCAGGCATGACATTGAACTCTGGCTAGACCTCTGTCTTTTGGCAGACTCTAGTCTGGGGAAGAAGAAACAGTGGAACAAATAGCATCTGTCTTTTTGTCTCCAGACCTCCACAACAGAACTCTGCACATAGCCAGGACCTGAAAAGTATTTTGGAACAAACAAATACATTCTGATATATTCACTGTAGTGAGAAAGCTGCTCATTTATCCATTCAACAAATTCAGGAGACTTCCGTATGCCAGGAACTCTTCCAGTTTCAGGGAGGCAATGGAGGGGGGAACACACAAATGGTATAGCTTTTGCTCTGGAAGCTTGTGCTCTGGAGGCAGGGGGATGAAATAAGTGACTTAATCTGGGAAGTAGGCAGTAACTTCCCAGGAAGGGATAAAGGAGCTGGGATGGGCAGAAGAAGGTAAGGAAATGGCATATGCAAAGGCCCGGTGGCTGGAGAAGGCATAGTCCATCGAGGAACTGAACAGGCAGGAGTGTGGGGCTATCATGTTTAAAGAGTAGCTATTCCAGCCAGGCTTCCCTGGACTGAAGATCCCACCAATGTGTCCTGGAGCTCTGCTTCCCCAGAGCCCTACCCTACTAGGGAAAGAGAGAGGCAGACTGGGAGTATGGACCGACCAGTCAACGTCCATGTTCAGCGGGGAAGCAATTACAGAAGCCAGACCTTCCACCCTCTGCAACCCACGACCCTGGGTCTATGCTCCCAGAGGGATAGAGAATGGGAAAGCTATCAGGGGAGGGGATGGGATATGGAGATTGGGTGGTGGGAATTGTGTGGAGTTGTACCCCTTCTACCCCATGGTTTTGTTAATTTATCCTTTCTTAAATAAAAAATAAATAAAAAAAAAGTAAAGAAACAAAGTGGAAAAAAAAAAGAGTAGCTATTGAGGAGCCTCTGGTTCAAGAGGAAGCTGGAAGGTGAGAATGGGTTACAGGTACAGGGCCTCTTAAACTTGATGAGAAAGAATTTGGTCTTTGGTCAAAGAGTGATATTGCTGAAACAATGGGCTTTCAACATATGGCCTCCCATGTAAGCCATGATCCCTCCCCCTACCCGCTTCCCTCACCTGGGAAGCCAGTCACATAAGGTCTTTTCTTTCCTTCTGACTCTTTCTCCTTTCTTACTTCCCCTCTCTCTGGACATACTGGTCTCCCACTAGCTTACCATACCCCAAGAGCCCCTGGTCTTTTTTATTTTTCCACCTCTCCCAGATTATCCCAGAGCATTACCCCCCACACCCTGACCATCCTACCCACACTCCCTATGAACTCACTATTCTGCCAGTTCAAACAAAAGTTGACAATTACTTCATTGAGAAGTATTTCTAAGAAATGTTGCTAATTCGTTGCTAGGCAAATGTCAGTTTTAATTATTTTGAACACTCCATTGCACTGCTATTTTTACTTTGTATTGTGATCAATTGCTTCTTTGCAAAAGTAAGGACAATTATCACTTATGTAGGTAAATAAATTACATTAAAAGCTACTCAGAAAGTGCAGTTGTCAGGTTACATTAGATGTCAATAGCTTTACAATTTTTGATTTAATGTAATCATTTATTTTTGTCATCTATGTTGGGTAGAAAGAATAAGCTTTGTACACATGTATAAAGTTGATATCTGTACAGCATACACGGGATATCTCTGGTGCTAAAAGTCGATAGGGTAGGGTCCTGCACTGAGTGCAGCATCTAGGTCCTCCCATCTGTCTTCCACCCACCTCCCCCTTCCAAGCTTGCCATTTCTTGCTTCTATCTGTAAATAGTTCACTTGTAAATAGCTCGCTTGGCTAGTGCACAGCTTTGCCACTTGCAAGTCCAGGCTTGAGCCTGGCTCTATGGCATTGGTGCTGTGCTCGTGTTCTCCCTCCTCACACCCCCCACCCCACAGACATATGCACCTTCTGCCTCTCTTGTCTCTGTCTCTCCATCTGGGTTGGGTTTTGAAGCCCCAGTGATAACAAAAAAGTTGATAGGGGTGGGTGATTAGTGAAAAAATGTCTTTAAAGCCTTCTCAAGTGGGCTGGATGGTGGCACAACTGGTTGGGTATATATCCCTAGGAGAGCAATTACCGGGTCATATGTTACAATGCGTAAGGACCCCGGTTCAAGCCCCTAGTTCCCACCTGCAGGGGGAAAGCTTCACAGGTAGTGAAGTAGTGCTGCAAGTGTCTGTCATTCTCCTTCTCTATATCCCTCTTCTTCTCAATTTCTGGCTGTCTTTATTCAATAAATAAATGTAATAAAAAAAATTAAGAAGAAAAAGCCTTCTCAATATGATCCAGCAATCCTATTTCTGACTATTCATCCAACGGGAATGAGATCAGGATTTGTCTTCTCATGTTCACTGCAACACTATTCACAATAGCCAAGATATGAAAACAGCCTAAGTGCCTGTTGATGGATGAATGGATAAAGAAGATGTGGCATACACAGTCATGTTTTGCTTAGCAACACTAGGATCAACAATGGACCACAATTTCTGATGGTGGACCCAATATATAGCCTATCATGTAGTAGGCTCTGTCATCTAGGTTTGTGTAATCATACTGTATGATGCCGACATGACAATGAAGTCATCTAATGATGCATTTCTCAGAGTGTGTCCCCATCACTAAACAAAACATAACTGTATATATGAGATCTATTCTATCCTGAAAAGGAAGGTGATCCTGTCAATTGTGACAACATGGATGGACCTGGGTGGGGCACCTAAAGATCTATGAAATAAACAAGATCCATAAAGACAAAATAAAATATAGTCTCCTTTCTTGGTTCTCACTCCCATATAGAATGTAAGAAAGTGAAACTCCTAGAGTAAAAAGCAGAATGATGCTTACCAGCAACTGGGGCTCAGAGGGCTGGGAGGCTCCAAGTCTCAGTTATAGTAGATGAATGATTTCTGAAAGCTTTCTAGATGGCATCATGCCTACTGCTAACAAAACTCTTTGGTGTACTTGAGATTGGCTAAGAGTATATCTTACATGTTCTTACTATAAGAATATGGTACATCTCTGGGGTGATGAATATGTTAATTAGATCAAGTGTATAACAGCTCACAGTGTGTCCCTATATCAAAACATTACACTGTTTATCTTTATTACAAATAGTTTCTGTTAGTTATAGCACAATGAAGCCAAGGAAAAAGAGTCCTCAGGCTGGGCGCCAAATCACCCAGAACTTTCTGAAAATACAGACCCTGTCTCTGAACACACACACACTCCCCCCGCCCTTACCCATCTCTCACTCTTCCTCTCTCCCTCCATTCAGTGCTGGTTCAAGGGTGGCTGCTGACTTGGGAGTTGTCACATCCTCACTCTGATTAGTGGTCAGACAGAATTAAATGTTGACATGAGACCTGAGAGGACCTAAGAGGATATAGTCACCCTCCCCCCGCCAAATGCCTTGCTCTATCAAGAGCCTGGACATGAGGAGCTTGCCATCTGAACCCTGAACCCCGGTCCTCTATGACCTAGACATGGGGCCCTTCCTATCTAGGTGTGAGTTTTATGCTGCTCAGATTAGCTAGTTGGTCATTGAGTTCAATTCCTTTATAATCTGGGGGGGGGGGTGGCTACAGATGACACAGAATAAATACAGTTACTGCTTTTTTGAGATGATGCTCATATATGGTACAGCTTTGCATCACAAAGAGTTGTTATGTACTCTGTGGTAACATGTCCATAGGTTCTGGGCATCAGGGAATCTGACCAACCAAGTTCAGAGAGGAAGAACTTCAGCTTGGATGCTGGGACCCAAGAACTAGGAGCAGTTTTCTTTTCTTTTCTTTTCTTTTCTTTTCTTTTCTTTTCTTTTCTTTTCTTTTCTTAAATTTCTTTATTGGGGAATTACTGTTTTACATTTGACAGTAAATATAATAGTTTGTACATGCATAACATTTCACAGTATTCCATACAATACAGCACAACCCCACTAGGTCCTCTGTCATCCTTCTTGGATCTGTATTCTCCCTACCCACCAACCCCAGAGTCATTTACTTTGGTGCAATACACTAATTCCAGTTCAGGTTCTACTTGTGTTTTCTTTTCTGATCTTGTTTTTCAGCTTCTGCCTGAGAGTGAGATCATGCCATATTCATCCTTGTGTTTCTGACTTATTTCACTTAACATGAATTTTTCAAGGTCCATCCAAGATTGGCTGAAAATGGTGAAGTCACCATTTTTTATAGCTGAGTAGTATTCCATTGTGTATATATACCACAACTTGCTCAGCCATTCATCTGTTGTTGGACATCTGGGTTGCTTCCAGGTTTTGGCTATTACCACATCAATAAAAGGAACAGTTTCTTACAGAGAAGATGTTGGAGCCCAGGGTGGGAGGATGGGAAGACTCAGCTGGCAGATGGTGGTGAGGGACACTTCATGTGGCAGTAGATCACCAGTGTTTAAGGCTAGAAGTCTGTGAGTCTAGACTGCATGTGCACAAGAGCCCAAATGACTCAGACCTCCTGGAGGTAAAGCTGGAGTCTGGAGGCTGAGGTAGGGGATTCTAGGGCCAGAGATCTTTCTTTCTTTCTTTCTTTCTTTCTTTCTTTCTTTCTTTCTTTCTTTCTTTCTTCCTTCCTTCCTTCCTTCCTTCCTTCCTTTCTTTCTTCCTTTCTTTCTCTCTCTCTATATATCTCTCTCTCTCTTCCTTCCTTTTCTTCTTTCTTTTTTTGCCTCCAGGGTTATTGTTGGGGTTGTTTGCCAGCACTACAAATACACTGCTCCTGGAGGTTATTTTTCATTTTTATTAGATAGTACAGAGAGAAATTGAGAGGAGAGGGGAGCTAGAGAGGGAGACAGACACCTGCAGACCTGCTTCACTGCTTGTGAAGTGGCCCTCCTGCAGGTGGGGATCTGGGGGATTGAACTAAGATGGTTGCTTGGGTCCTTGTGCTTTGTACTATGTTCTTTTAACCCAGTGAGCCACCTCCCAGCCCTGAGACTTTAGTTTGCAAAGAACTAAGCATGTGCGTGTCACATGAATAAGCTAGACTGCATCCCAGAAGCTGGGCTCTTGATCTGAGGAACCTGAAGATATCTAAACCCGGGCTTTAGGACCCTTAGGGTCCTCTAGAATTGTATTCACAGCTGTGGATATTTTCCTCCTCTGGAAAATGTATGTGTAGGGGATATTATTTGACACCAGAATGCTAAGAACGGTGACTGAAAACTGCAGTGTAAGGTCCATAGGGAGGAAACCAGATGATGGAGATGGTGGTGGCAGGGTCACCAGGATGCCTAAGACTGGAAAGTGAGATCATCAGTTTCTGATCAGCCAGACTAGACTCCAGGCCTGGGTAGAGGAGGTGGCTGTATATGAACTGTGTGGTGCCAATTGCCTTGTGCCTCAGGATTCAGCAGAATTGAACTTGCCAGAAGGTACCCCACTAGCCTTTAAGTACATGGGCTGGGATCACCTGCACCTCCAGATATGGCAACCAAGGCTGCCTGTCTCCTCTGCCAACTCTTTCCTGCAACTATTACAGAGTTGAGGTTTGAATCAAGAAGTTGGGAGTCTGGGGTTTCAAGCACTCCTACCTACCTAAACCCTCCATGAGTGTTAATAGCTGGCTATTACTTTGAGGTCACCTACAGATCTGCTCTCAGCATGGAGGTCACAAAACACAAGCTTGACCTTGTCATCTGAATAAAAAGGACTGCAGAATTGAATTATAGTTTTCAATCCCAAGATGTTCTTCTACCCAGGCTCAAGAGGCTCACTTTCTTGGTCCCCAGATCATTCTCTGTTTGTGGAAGGTGGAGGAGTCCCTGATGACTCAGAAAACCCAGGCTTAACTCTCTGGGAGAAGCCTCTGGCTGCAGCAGACAAATCTGTACCTGCTCATTGCTCTTCAGTACCTGGGAGTGGCTCTCATTTGCATTGGCTGCTGGGAACTTCCTGAAGAAGGTCCCATGTCCCTGGAGGCCAGCACCTGGCAAGGACTCTGGAGGTGGGAGCTGAGGAAGAACCCAAGAGGAGGAGGGAAAGCCTGTGTGTGTGGGGGGGGATGCCAGTGCCAGGCGTTCTAGAATCAGTGCAGCCAGGTAGATGTCTGGAATTGGGGTGCGGGCATTTCCACTCCCCCCTCCTTTCTAGTACATAGAACTTAGGTCCTGACACATTGCTTCATGGAGATGAACCACCATGTCTTATGCAGGCTAGGAATGGTGACAAGGGCCTGCTCCTACTGGGTGGGTGTGAGGAGGAGGATTCAGGTGCTATGGGTGCCCCCTGATAAACCAGTTTGGTGGCTCCCGCCTTGGCTTCTGGGGAGGAACCAGGTCAGGCTTCATGGAGGCCAGGAATGACATCAGTGCAGGTGACAGTGACAGACAGCTCAGAAGACAAGTGTGATTTCCTCTGGGCAGTGAAGGACTCTCATTTGGGAAGTTCTTTCTGTGCCCCACACTTTCTGGGTCATAGCAAGCTTTGCCCAGTCACTGCCGGTGGTGAGGCAGGTGGAGGCAGTGTCTCAACACTACTCCTGAGAGACTGAGTTTCAGTGAGGTCAAGAGTCTTCTGAAGGACAGCCTTCAAAGTCTGGCTTGAAAAGAGAAGACCTTTTCCAGCTGTTGGTCCTAGCAGCATTGGCTCTCTAGTTGGGGCTTCAACCCTCCGTGTGTTTCCAAAGGATGTTCTACAATTGGTGTCACATGGAAACAAGTGTTCCCAGGTCACAGACCTTAGCACAAGTGTCAGATCTGGGGAAATTAAGCAGGATCATTCATATGCTAATAAACTCAGCAAATATGCTAAAAGTCTTATCACAAGGCCCCAAAGTGATAGATATCTTAGATTTACTTGTAGCAGAAATAGTTTTTCAGGAGCTTATTTGGGGGACCAATTGAACTAATGTGACCCTTCCCTTGCTAGACATAGGAAATGGGCCCAGGAAAGGGACTGACTGAGGCTCACTATGGCAATATCCAAGGTGCTGGGACCCAACAGTGGGGTTAACCCCTGTGAGCTCACAGAGTATGGGGTAGGTCCCATCTCTTTCTCATTACTGCAGCTGGCCCTAGAGTTGCTGGGTAGGTCAGAAATGCCCCAGGAACTGCCTGCCCCAGGAATGTTGAGCCAGGTGACCCAGTTCTGGTTCTGCCCTTGAAGTTGGCTCTGTGGCTGCCAGTGACTTGGGTATGAGGCTGGGTAGGCATCTGGGGTGAGAGATTCCACTGAGACCCCTCTTGTGGCTCCTGTGTGGCCCCAGGTATTCATGATACTGGCTCCCTTCCTTCCAGGGCAGACAAGCAGTCCTTACTGGAACACCCTTTCCCTGGGGCATCTGGTGAATGGGAGAGTGCTTCAGGGAGAGAAAAGGGAGCAAAAATAGCCCCACTAATCTCACCTGGCCACCTGGGATGAGCTGGAGGATTAACATTCTAGGTCTCCTCTCTGTTTACTTCCTGGAACTCAGCACAAACACAGGAACTTCTGGCCCAGTTGTCTTTGCCCACAGTGGACTCCCCGCCTGTCTGCTCAGTGAATGTTCCCTTGCTGTCCCTTTCTTGAGAACTTGGCATGCAAACAGCTTGGAAACTAGCTCAGTGGGTAGAATGCAGTACTTGTAGACCTGAGACTCTTAGTTCATCTCCTGCACCACAAGTACCAGGGTCATGATCTGGCTCCCCCCCCCCAACTTACCTTATTTCTTTTTAAGTTAGTGCTCTTAATGAGAGAGCTTTGTCAGGAAGACAGATCCTGGGACCAGGTCTCAAGGTGGATGCTAGTTCTGCTCTTTACTGTGTGCAAGTCAATACCCTCTCTGAACTTCAGCTGCATTGTTGAAATGGAGACAGTAGTACCTGCCCACCCAAGATTGCAGTGAACACTAAATGAAATGATCTATGCAGAGAAATGTCAAAGCTTCTGGATGAACTACTCTCTCACCTCTCTCCCCTAGCACAGAACTCTGGCCACACTTGCTGGGTGGAGAATGTCTGAGAGAGTTGATGCAAGGGAGATTCAGAGGGTAGAACAGAAGTTACCTGGTGGGGACTGGGCGGTAGCACAGCGGGTTAGGCATACATGGTGCACAATGCAAGCACTGGCGTAAGGATCCCAGTTCCAGTGACCGGCTCCCCACCTGTAGGGGTTTCGCTTTAAGAGTGGTGAAGCAGGTCTGCAGATGTCTGTTTGTCTCTCCTCTTCTCTGTCTTCCTCTCCTCTCTTGATTTCTCTCTGTCCTAGCCGACAACAATCATAATAACAACAACATATAAACAACAAGGGCAACAAAAGGGGAAAAAATAGCCTCCAGGAGCAGTGGGTTCATGGTGCAGGTACTAAGCCCCAGCAATAACTATGGAGGCAAAAAAAAAAAGTTACTTGGTAGAAGCATCAAAGAGACAAATTTTAGTGCAACAGCAGGAAGAACTCTCTAGAAGCAAGAACTCCATGACTGGAATGGGACTTAACTTGAGGTGTGAGGAGGCATTTGCTACAGAGAGGATTCCTTAGTAATTAGTATATGGTGGTGCTGATGGTGGTGGGGATTGGACAGGTGGTGAACTCTTGGCTACTTTTCTTTTTTTTTTAAATAAATTTTTATTTATTTATTGGATAAAACCAGAGAAATTTAGACAGGAGAGAGAGAGAGGCAGAGAGATAGACACCTGCAGACCTGCTTCACTGTTTGTGAAGCTTCCACCCAGCAGGTGGGGAGTCAGGGGCTTGAACCTGAGTCCTTGTGCACTGTAATGTGTGCACTTAACCAGGTATGCCACCACACAGCCCTTCTTGGCTTCATTTCTACTCCGAGACATTCTGAAGTTTTCCACAGAGTATAGAATCCCTGTAATCAGATCTGGGCCACAGTGGGTGCCTTCTGGCACCTTGGTGCTTTATATGTATCATCATTTTCACCTTTGTCGTCCCTGACATGAAAGCCTCCAAGCCAACCCAGCACCTCAGGACTGGAGTTCTGCATTGAGGCCACAAGCCCTTAACCTCCTTGTCATGTTGGAGTGAGCACAGTATGGCCTGCTAACCCAGGAAGGACAAAGATGTTAGAAGCAAGGTATGGGGTACCTAAAAAGCCAAGGGGCTGGCTTTCAGGTGTTACCTGCCCATACACAGGTGGCACACAACCCAGGACATGCTGGCCAATAGGCACATCTGAGCTCATGCCACCACCTACCTTATGTGGCAGTCATCCTGCCAGGCCAGGATCTTAGGCTCATGCTGTGAGTAACTCTGATGACCCAATTATAAAGCCAACCCCTAGGTGTTCCATCCACCTGGCCTGTCCAGGCTCTAGGTTTATCCTGTATGCTTATCACCCCTAGGCATGCCCTCTGGTCCAGATGAAAGGTGGTGAGGCAGATAGGGTGTGAGTTCAAATCCTGAGTGCTTTTGCTCAGGTTGCAACCTGGGCAACTTGCTTAACCTCTCTGGGCTCGGCTCTTCATCTTGAGAGTGGGCCAGTGATGCAAGAATGTGGGCATTGCAGAGGTCACATGAGATGGTGCCTGGCTCCCATCAGCCCCTCTGTTCCTCCCTGGTAGCACATGCCCTCAGGAAGGTTGGGAAGCTTTCTGTCTTGCTTTCTGGAAGACTAAAGCCCACCTTCCCTGGTGACCTGTGACCCCACAGAATTTTGGGCTGCATTAACACTATGTTTCCCCAATATTGCATTCAACCCCCAGGACCTCAGAATGTGACTATACTCAGACCAAGGGTCTCTAAAGTTATTGATCATGCTTAGCGAAGTAAGTAGAAAGACAACTACCAGATGTTTTCACTCATATGTGGAATCTAAAAATCTGATTTACATGAAAGTGACAAAAAATAAAGATTCAAACAAAACAAGCAAGAAAACTGTAAGACTTGTGAGAACTATGGTAGTCATCTTTGGGAAGTGAGTGGGGATACAGAACTTTGGTGGTGGGTGTAGTGTGGAATTATACATTGTAATCTTAAAGTCTTGTAACAAACTATTAATGAAAATTTTTTAAAAAGTTAAAAAGGAGTGATTCAAAGTGAAACACGGACTGGACATGATGTATTGCACTAAAGCAAAGGACTCTGAGGAAGGAGAGGAAGAGAGGATAGGAAGAAAACTTTGGGAGACTATTGCATAATGAAATTGTATGCATATGCCAATAATTGCACTGCAAAGTATTAACTCTCTCAATAAAAAATAAAATTAGAAAAGGGGTGATTGAAGGCTGTCGAAACAGCTCACTTGGATAGTGTGTTTCTTTGCCATGTACGTGACTCAGGTTTGAGCCCACTCTCCACTGGATTGAAGGGAATTTGGGTACTGTGGTCTGTTTTACTCTTTGCCTCTGCCTTTCTGTCTCTATGTGAATAAAAGAGAGAAAGCAAGTGATTAAAGCAGCATGAGGTTGTGTGGGCAGCCCTAGCTTGATACCACTGGCTCTTTATAAGAAGTTGCACAGAGGCAAGGGCCAGTGGAGAGACAATGGGCCCACAGGGAGAAGACAACATCTAACAGCTGAAGAGAGAGGCCTTAGGAGACACCAGTTCTCCCGCACATTGGACTTGGACTTCCAGCCTCCAAATCTGTAAGAAAGATGTGTTTGTGTAGAAGCTTTTTGGGGTAGTGTTTGCTGCAGGGGCCTGAGCCATTTTATCCATTTATCAGGGTAGCTCTCACTTGCTCTCCGAGACATGCTCTCCAGAGAACTCCATTCAATGGCATCTGGAAACCTCCAGTGTCCTTCAACAAATAATTCATTTGCTCCTCTTGTGGGTCTGTTCTGTGACAAGGGGTGTCAGGATGTTACATGCTTTCTCTGGATGGTTTGGTCCTGAGGTGTGAGTGCCCTCTCCACACACAGGGAGGGGTACTTACTGTGAGTGTGCAGGAGGAAGAGCTCCTGCAAGACAGCTCAGGAGGAGAGTTCCTGCTGCCAGCCCCAGGAGGCCAAGGCAAGGTGGCAGCTGTCCATCCTCTGCCTGCCTGGCTGCCGTTTCCTGGAGAAGCATGAGTGGCCATGGGTGGGAACACAGATGCCAGTGTTGTGACACATTTTGCTGGGGTCGCCTTGGGCCTCCAGCAGCTGTTTTTCAGGGCCCATTTCCTCCCACCAGCCTCATGATTTGAGAGCTAGGCTAGCAGGAAAAAGGGGTTCTTCCTACCCAGGTGTCTAGGTGGAGCCAGGGACAGAGGCAGGTGCTGCCAGACAATGGTGACATGAGGCAGGAGATGTCAGGGGCTGAAGCAGTTGTCAGTGCAGGAAGCTTTGCAGATGGGCTGGGCAAAAACCTGTCCTAGTTGGCACCCCTCCTTCCACCCTAAGCACCCCACTAGGCAAAGCCTGAGGCAGGGTTTGGGGTCAGAGATAGGAAGTGCAGGACTCCTGGACTCCCCAAATCTCTACAGCTCCCCAAAGCAGAGGAGATTCAGCTCCCCAGATGCCTCAACATCACTCTACTCTAGTCTCTGGGAGCCTAGGTGGGTTGTGGAAAATCTGCTCATTTCCTGTGTGGTTTCCTTTCACCAGGATAGAGCTGGCAGAGCCCTCCATACCTCTGTGCCACACCCACCTGGTGACTTCACCCTTCATTCCCCAGGGACAGCAGGACTTCCTAGCAGGGCTGCCCAGGGCTTCCTGGAGCCTGGCAGTGAAGGTGACAGCCAAGGGACTGCTTCTCTAGGTCTCCTGTGGTTGAAATCACAATGTCCTAGCAACTCAGATCCCAGGAACAAATCAACTTGTGCTTTGGAATAAAGAGCTACACGTCACCCTTTCCCTCCCAGGACAGAGGCTGATGGGGCTGGTGCCCATCCTGGCAGAGTTCTGAATCCCATTTGCGCAGACGTGACCCTCAAACATTGCCTGCCAACTCTGCTATCTAGCCTTGATTTTCTCAACTTCAAGTGAACCAAAAGAGGAAGAGCCACTGAAACAGAAGTTGGAGTGTGAACTGTTTAGACCGCGGGACATACCACCATCTGCTGGGAGGGACAATTGTCCAGGGGAGAGCAAGACAGGAACAAGTGGACATGTGTGCTCAAGGGTAGGTCATGGTCACTTGCACTTGGACAGAGCACCCTGTTGAAGGTTGTCTGGCCCTCTGTGCTGTTGGCCCCTGATTGGAACCTGCCTTATAAGGGGAGGGGAGGCAGGTTGGAGAGGAACAATGAAACGCTAGAGGGGGAACTTCTTGTAGCAGGTAATCTGCATCTACTGTCTCCCTCCCCCTTTTGAGTGTGGGGACCCCTGTACTCGTCACTGCTATAGTCTGTGTTGCTTTCTATCACTTCCAGTTCTCCCAACCATCCTATTATTACTGGACCCATCCTATCCTCATTTTATAGACAGAGAAGCGAGGGGCATGGAGAAAGAAGGCCAGACTGTCAAGGGTGCCCAGCATTAGGTGAAGGAGCTGGAATTTAAATGCAGAGTTTGGATTATCATCTGGGTCACTTAGAGCAAAGGGAACATCCCATGGGTGTCATGGTGGGTGGGGAGCAGGGCCAAGGTTCAAAGGCCCAGGTTGAGGGGCCTGGTTGCAGCGTGGCCCCCGCCTCGCCACACCTGGCTGTTTGCTCCTCCCACATCCAAAGCACCCCAACATTGCTCTCAGGAGTTGTTTCTCACAGCAAGTGAAGACCCGGGTGTGAGCTTGGACAACCTTGCCTGCCCTTGGTCTTACACCTGTACCCCCAGTTCCGTGATAACTCTGTACCCTCACACTCCCAGGATGAGACTGCATCACTACTACTGGGATACACCCCTATCTTTAAGTAGCACCTGCATCCCACTTTGGGGGAAAGTCTACATCCTACTTCTAGGACAAACCTGTACTCTGTTTTGGAGATACTTGCACTTTGTTTTCTGCCCTGGATTCCAGCCTGCTGTGATGCCCACCCTGTTATTAGGCAGTGCTGGCATCTTAGAAAAAACACTTTGGCACAATGACCAGCACCTTCAAGAAGGAGCACTGTGATTCCCAGAGACCTGAGGCTGATTGAAAGTAGCTGCTGCCTGAGAGTTTGGTTCTGCCTTCTCAAAGTCACACCAACTGTGTGACTCTCACTCCTCTGACTGTTCCTGTGACTCTCCCCCCCAAATAAAAACTAGCATTTGCTGAACAGCTCCCAGGCACCAAGCAGAAAGTGCTGGGCTTCTGTAAATAACTATGCTTAATCCTTAAAACATTTTACTTCAGGGGCTGAGCCTATTCTTTTTCAGTGTTTCCCCCTATCATGCTTCACAAATTTTGACATGATTTAAAAGTAAGCAGAAGAACTTGTGAGCTGGAGAGTCCACAATCAAGATTTGAAAGAAGCCCACAGGAAGGAAAACAAGTCAACCCCGGTAGAACGGAACCAGCTGGAATTGTTGTCATGTCCTGGAGTGCATTCGAAGTCATCATTACATAAAGGCAGGATGGGAAAAATGATCATTACTCACAGTGATGAATCAACGTGACCTAGATGCCAATCAATATCATCAATATGCCCATTGAGTATATAACAGGAGCACCACCGACAGAACAAGGGAGGTGATAAAAACCCTTCTTCATCTTCTTTCCTTTTTTTTTTTGGTCTCCAGGGTTATTGCTAGGGCTCAGTGCCTGCACTATAAATCCACTTCTCCCAGTGTCCATTTATTTTTTTATTGGACAGGACAGAGAGGAGGGGAAGATAGAAAGAGGGAGAGAAAGATAGAGACCTGCATCCCATTTGTGAAGTATCCCTGCTGCAGGTGGGGAATCAGGGCCTCAAACCCGGATCCTTGCACATAATAAGTACTATGTGTGCTTAACCAAGTGCACCACTGATAAAATCCCTTCTTACTTCCCTGATTAAATAATAATTAAGGTTATATTCTGTTTGGATATGGATGGAATTTTTTTTAGAAATAATATCAGCAGGGAGTCAAATGGCAGTGCAGCAGGTTAAGCACAGGTGGCGCAAAGCACAAGGACTGGCATAAGAATCCCGGTTCGAACCCCCAGCTTCCCACCTGTCTTCTCCTCCTCTCTCCATTTCTCTCTGTCCCATCCAACAATGACGACATCAACAACAATAATAACTATAACAATAAAAAACAAGGGCAACAAAAGGGAAGAAAGAAAGAAAGAAAAAAAGAAAAAAAGGAAGAAAAAAGAATATCAGCAAACACAACTATGCCCAGATAAGGGCAGCAAGAAAGGGAAGTGATGGGAAGGAATGTGAAGGGGACTATGGAGATGGCACTGTCCTTATTAAGAATGATATAGGGCATTGGGGATGTCTAGTCTTGAGTGTGAAGACATGAGATCAAGAACACTACACGTCTGCTTCTAGAGGATGGACTTCCACCGGTGAGTGTGGAAGATGCAGAAGGCAGGTGTAATGATGTGACAATGAGCTCCTCACACAGAGTGGCTGGCTGTACATGGAAATGTGCTATGGGGGTGGGAGGAAGCTCCCCATTACTGGGGGTGGTGGTGCCTACAGAAGCTGGCTGGTTGAGGAGCCTCCTTGCCGTGGAGGGAGTGAAGCTTTCTGATCACTAAGGTTCCTTCCAACCCTAAGGCTTCAGAAACCTACAAAACACTGAGAGGGTGCATTGTTGGCGAGAATCCATCCCCTTGCCAGAACTGCCCAAAGCTCGGGTGCTACTTAATCTCCTGGGATTGAAGTTGAGTTTGCATCATCTTTGACTGTTTTTCAAGGGTTGGGCAGGTGTGAGGGGGGGGCTCTAATGGAAACTTGAAAGAGCCCGAGTTCCCACCTGCTTGGGGCTGACATTCTTCTTCCAGCTTGTCAATGTTTGTTCTGGCTGCCGGCCACCGCACAGCTCAGACAACAGTAGTGTTGAACCCTGTAAGCAGGGGGAACAGGACCAAGAGGAGTGTCAGAGAGGGATGGGAATGGTGCTAAGGTGTGGAGAGGGGAGACATCTATCAGGGATCTCTGAAGCCAGCCATTGAACAATGCTGTGTCTTGTTCCAGACTTCAGGCTAGGACCAGGCATAGGTTCTGGCCTGGTAGGACAGGGGTAAGGGTTTGTGGCAGCTTGTGAAACTGAGAGGCTGATTTGAGTGCACACCAGGTATGATATGGGGACACTGAGCAGCACACCACAAGGAATCAATGGGGTTTCACGTTTCCAAAGGAAAAAAAAAAGTTTCTGTACACTGGGTTTAGGCAGTGATATACATTGTAGAGTGCACATGGTATTGTGCACTAGGACCTGGGTTCATGCCTCTGGTCCCCACCTGCAGAGGGGAAGTTTCAAGAGTAATGCTACAGGTGTCTTTTTCCCTGTGTCTCTCTCCCTCTGTCTTTCACCCTCTATCAAAAAGAAAAAGGGGAAATTAGGTGCAGCATGGTGAGTAGGCATAAAAGTATGGGTTTTGTGGTCCAGGAGGTGGCGAAGTGAATAAGGCTTTGGACTTTCAAGCATGAGGTCTGGAGTTCAATGCCCAGTAGCACATGTATCAGAGTCATGTCTGGTTTCTCTCTCTCTCTCTCTCTCTCATTTCTCATGAATAAACAAAACAAAATCTTTAAAAAAAAGAAATGTGGGCTTTGAAGTTCTATTCGTTTTATTTTATTTGATAGGACAGATCTCTCTGAGAGGAGTTAAAGAGTGAAAGAGAATGAGAGATACCCACAATACTGCTTTACCAATCATGAATCTTCCCTTTTTTTTTTCAGTGATAATAGCTTTTATTTATTTATTTATTTATTTTTCTCTGTTGGGGGGATTAATGGCTTACAGTTGACAGTAAAATACAGTATTTGGTACATGTGTAACATTTCTCAGTTTTCCACATAACACTCTCGTCTCCCACCTAGGTCTTCCTCTGCCATCATGTTTTAGGACCTGAACACTGCCCCCCCCCAAACCTCTGATCCAGAATCTTTTACTTTGGTGCAATACACAAAATCTAAGTTTTGCTTTGTATTTTCCCCTCTGTTCTTGTTTTTCTTTTTCTTTTTTTTTAAATTTCTTTATTGGGGAATTAATGTTTTACATTTGACAGTAAATACAATAGTTTGTACATGCATAATATTTTCAGTTTTCCATATAACAATACAACCTCCACTAGGTCCTCTGTCATCCTTTTTGGATCTGTATTCTCTCCCCTACCAACCCCAGAGTCTTTTACTTTCATGCAATGTGCCAGTTCCAGTTCAGGTTCTACTTGTGTTTTCTCTTCTGATCTTGTTTTTCAACTTCTGCCTGAGAGTGAGATCATCCCATATTCATTTTTCTGTTTCTGACTTATTTCACTTAACATGAATTTTTCAAGGTCCATCCAAGATCGCCTAAAAACAGTGAAGTCACTATTTTATATAACTGAGTAGTATTCCATTGTGTATATATACCACAACTTGCTCAGCCACTCATCTGTTGTTGGACACCTGGGTTGCTTACAGGTTTTGGCTATTACAAATTATGCTGCTAAGAACATATGTGCATCTGTTCTTGTTTTTCAACTTCTGTCTATGAATGGGATTATCCCATATTTGCCCTTCTCTTTCTGACTCATCTCACTTAACACGATTCCTTCAAGTTCCATCCAAGGTGAGATAAAGAAGATAAATTCATCATTTTCAAGAGCTTAGGAATATACTATTGTGTATATATACTACAACTTTCTCAGCCACTCATCTGTTGTTGGACACGTGGGCTGCTTCCAGGTTTTGGTTATTACAAATTGTATGGCTACAAACACATAGGTGTACACACATCTTTCTGGATGGGTGTGTTTGGCTCAACTAATAGCTTACAAAGTCTTACTGGTGACTCTATCCTCTGGAAACTCTCCTCTAGATTCTATACTTCATCCTCTCCTACCTTCTCTTTAGGATGATAGGGCCCAAAGCTCTTAGCAAGAAACTGAAGAGGGCTTTAGTAAAGTGTGCATGAATTACTAGTGCACTGATTTCCTTTTCCTTTGAAATTATTTGCATTTTCATAAAAAAGGTTCATTTATTTATTTATTTTTACAAAAAACAGAGAGAATTTGAGGGGGGTGGAGGACAGCCCAGACCCACAGCACAACTTCACTGCTCATGAAGCTTCCCTCCTGCAGGTGGAGACCAGAGACTTGAACCTTTGTCCTTGAGCATGGTAACATGTGAGCTGTATGGGTATGTTACTGCCTGGATTTTTTAATTTTTATTTATTTATTTCAAATTTCTTTGTTGGGGAATTAATGTTTTACATTTGACAGTAAATACAATAGTTTGTATATGCATAACATTTCCCAGTTTTCCATATAACACTACAACCCCCACTAGGTCCTATGTCATCCTTCTTGGATCTGTATTCTCCCCCCCCACCAACCCCAGAGTCTTATACTTTGGTGCAATACTCCAATTACAGTTCAGATTCTATGTGTGTTTTCTTTTCTGATCTTGTTTTTCAACTTCTGCCTGAGAGTGAGATCCTCCCATATTCATCCTTCTGTTTCTGACTTATTTCACTTACCATGAATTTTTCAAGGTCCATCCAAGATAGGCTAAAAACACTGAAGTCACCATTTTTTATAGCTGAGTAGTATTCCATTATATATATATATATGTATATATATGTATATATATATGTATATATATATAACACAAGTTGCTCAGCTTCTCATCTGTTGTTGGGCACCTGGGTTGCTTCCAGGTTTGGGCTATTACAAATTGTGCTGCCAAGAACATATGTGTACACAGATCTTTTTGGATGGGTGTGTTGGGTTCCTTAGGGTATATCCCCAGGAGAGGAATTTCAGGATCATAGGGTCCATTTCTAGCCTTCTGAGAGTTCTCCAGACTGCTCTCCACAGAGGCTGGACCAATTTACATTCCCACCAGCAGTGTAGGAGGGTTCCTTTGACCCCACAACCTCTACAGCATTTGCTGCTGTTACCTTTTCTGATGGATGACATTCTCAAAGGAGTGAAGTGGTACCCCATTATTATCTTTATTTGCATTTCTCTGACAAAGACTTGGAGCATTTGTTTATGTGTTTCTAGGCCTTTTGGATCTCTTCTGTAGTGAATATTCTGTCCATGTCCTCCCCCCACTTTTGGATGGGTTATTTGTTGTCTTGTTGTTGAGATTTGCAAGTTCTTTATATATTCTGGTTATTAGCCTCTTGTCTGATGTATGGCATGTAAAGATCTTCTCCCTTTCTGTGAGGGGTCTCTTCATTTGGGTAGTAGTTTCTTTAGCTGTGCAGAAACTTTTTAATTTGATGTAGTCCCATAGGTTTATGCTTGCCTTAGTCTTCTTTGTAATTAGATTGGTTTCATTGAAGATGTCTTTAAACTTTATGCGGAAAAGAGTTCTGCCAATATTCTCCTCTAAGTATCTGATAGTTTCTGGTCTGACATCCAAGTCCTTGATCCACTTGGAATTTACTTTTGTATTTGGTGAAATACAGTGATTCAGTTTCATTCTTCTGCATGTTTCAACCCATTTTTTCCAACACCATTTGTTGAAGAGACTCTGCTTTCTCCATTTAATAGTCTGGGTACCTTTGTCAAAGATTAGATGTCCATAGGTGTGGGGGATTACTTCTGTGCTCTCAATTCTATTCCACTGGTCAGTGTGTCTATTCATGTTCCAGTACCAAGCCGTCGTGATGACCATGGCCCTATAATACAATTTGAGATCTGGGAGTGTGATGCCTCCAGTTCTGTTCTTTCTTCTCAAGATTATTTTGGCAATTCTAGGTCTTTTCTGGTTCCAGATAAACATTTGTAGCATTTGTTCTATTCTCCTAAAAAATGTGGTTGGGATCTTGATGGAGACAGCATTAAATTTGTAGATGGCTCTGGGTAGTATATTCATTTTGATGATGTGAATTCTTCTAACCCATGAACATGGAATATCTTTCCACTTCTTTGTGTCTTTTTCAATTTCCTTGAGTAGTGACTCATAATTTTTCAGTATATAAGTCTTTCACTTCTTTGTTTAGGTTTACTCCTAGATATTTTTTGCTGTTGTTGCTATAGTAAAAGGAATTGATTTCTGGATTTCAACTTCTTCTAACTTAGTGTTTGCATAGAGGAATGCTACTGACTTTTGAATGTTAATTTTGTAGCCTGACACCTTACTGTATTGCCTGATGATTTCCAAAAGCTTTTTGCTGGGTTCCTTAGGTTTCTCTATGTATAGTATCATGTCATCTGCAAATAGGGAGAGTTTGACTTTTTCTTTTCCAATCTGTATGCCTTTAATTCCTTGCTCCTGCCAAATCTTCCCTTCTGTGGGCAGGAACTGGGGACTTGTACCCAGCTCCTTGCACATGGTATCATATGCTTGAATTGGGTTTACCACCACCTGTCGCTCCCACAAGAAGTGTGAGATTTGAAAGTTGTGTGCTTGTCAAAAGGTGGAGGTAAAAAGGGTTGTGAGAAAGATGGTAGAAAGAGTGATAGGATCCAGACAAGATGTTAAGGCTGCTGGTAGGGTGGGTGGGTGAGCCCTGGGTGCATTGGGGTGGACTTCTTGAATTGGGGACAGGGCATGGTGCATTGGAGCCTCAGACATGAGAGTCTCTTTGCAAAACCGTTATGCTATTTACCCCTGCCCAACCTAATTCTCCATCAATGGATGAATGGATAAAGAAAACCAATAAAGCAAAATGTGTGGGGGTCGGTGGGATTGGAAAAAAAGAAGATAAATGCCTAATAAAATCATATTCATTTATTAAATAGAAGGAAATCTTACTATTTTCGACAACTGAATGAACCTTGAAGGCATGAAGCTAAGTATAATGTCAGATAGAAGAAGACAAATACCATATAATCTCACTTGCTTGTGGATTAATAATAGTAAAGCAACCTGACTGAACTCATGGTATGAAAAAACAGACTGTCAGAGATGTGGGGAGTAGATGAGGGTAAAATGGATAAAAGCGATCAAAAGATACACTCCATGCTCCCAGAGGGATAGAGAATGGGAAAGCTATCAGGGGAGGGGGTGGGATATGGAGATTGGGTGGTGGGAATTGTGTGGAGTTGTACCCCTCATACCCTATGGTTTTGTTAATCCTTTCTTAAATAAAAAAAAAAAAAAGAAAGAAAAAGAAAAAAAAAAAAGATACACTCTTAGTTAGATAAATAAATCCTTGGAGTTAATGTTCAGTTTGGTAAATGTAGTTAATAACATTGTTTTTTAAATGTTTCTAAGACAGTAGATCTTGAAAATTTCTTTTTTTTTTTTAAATTATCATTACCAGGTTATCACTGGGACCTGGTGAGAGGGGAGGGGGAGGTAGAATTAGGTAGGGAGCAAGAAGGAGAGATAACCTGCAGTACTTCACCACTCATGAAGCTTCCCCCCTGCATGTGGGGACTAGGTAGGGGCTTGAACCCAGGTCTTTGTATATGGCAATGTGTGTGTTCCTGCCAGGTGTACCACCACCCAGCACCTTGAAACTTTCTTTTTTAAAAATTTACCTTTGTTAATTTATTGGATGAAAGTGGTCAGAAATTGAGAGGAAAGAGGGGAGAAAGAGAGGGAGAGAGACAGAGAAACACCTGAAGCCTTGCTTCACCATTCATGAAGCTTTACCTCTACAGGTGGGACCAGGGGCTTGAACTCAGTTCCTTGTGCATTGTAACATGTACACTCAACCAGGTGTGCCATCACCTGGGCCCATGCCTTGAAATTTTCTATCATAAGGAAAAAGGAATTGTAACTAGGTGAGGATATGGATGTTACAAACATTATTGTCGTAATTACTTTATAATAGAGGCACATATTAAATAATTCTGTGCCAGCATTTAATGTTACATGTTAATTATATCATAATGTAATCAGAAAAAGCAGAACAAAGGACATTTTCCTGATCTACTGAAGAATAATAGGTCCCAGTGCTGCCCATCATTTCAGAAATTCTTGGGGGCCAGGTGGTGATGCACCTGGTTCAATATACATAGTACTATGAGCAAGGACCTGTGCAAGGACGCAGGTTCAAGCCCCCTCTCCCCACCTGTAGCTGAGATGATTCTCGAGCAGTGAAGCAGGTCTGAGGTTGTCTATCTTTCTCCTTCTCTACCTTCCTCTACTCTCTCAATTTCCCTGTCATATCGAATAAAACAGAAAAAAAAGCCACCAGAAGTAGTGGATTCATAGTGTCAGCAGCAAACCCCAGCGATAATCCTCATGGCCAAAAAAAAAAAAATTCTCTTGTGTTTTCTAACATGAAGACATCCACAGCCACACTCACTGGAATGGGAAGAAGAGTTCTCCCATGACACATGACTGCTGTCTAGCCCTCAGATATCCTGGGAGTTCCTCCAACTATCCCACAATGTCCTTGACAGCAAAATAATCCAAACAAGGGTCACACAACACCTTTACTGTCAGCATGTTAGCATGTCTCCATGTCTCTTGTTGGGAGCTGTTCTTGACTTCCCTTGGCTCTCAGCACCTCAAGGTTTTGGAAGTTTCCAAGACAAGGACTTGGGTTATGTTGCTAATCTGACATGTTCAGAAAGTTGTATCAGGTTCTGAGTCTTTGCTAGAATCACAACAGAAGGATGCTGAGTTCTTCATTTGGCCCTACCCAGGGGTAGTGTTCTCAGTGGGTCCTCTTACCAATGACATCTGCTGACATAGTATGACTGAGGAGGTTGTGCCCAGCCCCTACTCTGCAAAGCTTACTTTCCCTCTTTGCAGGCAATAAGGAAGGGCAATAATGAGAAGGACCTAGGAAAGTATGGAAATGGACAATCCATCCCATGTTAGCAGCTACAGATGACTTTCAGCTGAGTTAAGTATCACTGAGATGGGGGGCGGGGGGTCATGTGGAGGCTGCTCTTGGGCTTGCATCTCATAGTTTGAGGCAAATGGATAGGACCATATGTCTGTGTGCCTCTAAGTCACATGGGAGACTCTCATCCTTTGACCATGAAAGCCCAACATGAGACAAGGTCAAAGAGACACTCGCCCTAGAAAATTCTTAGACTGCCATCCCCACACCCCTCCCAGGTAAGCTGATACTGATAAAGGATTCAACATGACTTTCAGCAAGCAAAACTGGAGAATGGAAATATCTGGCAGTTTTCAGGAATGCCATTAGAAGTCAATGACAAAAGATTTAAAGAGAGAAGTGATAAATTGGTCTTATGTTGAGTAAAGCTAACACCAAGCAAAGCAAAAGTTCTGAATGGCAATCTCTGCTCTCTCATCCTGAAAGCAACATTTGACCTCTTGCTGAGATGCCTCTTAACCACCCCCCCACACACTGTTGACTATAGAATGAAATTCATACTCAAGTGTGAATGACTGATTGAGAAGCAAAACACTCTGATTGCCTTGTGAATAGCTTGGGACATTGCATGACCTTCAGCCAGGGAAACCTATTAGAAAGGCTCAATGAGGATACTGCTTCACTTTGCAGAAAGAACTGGTCCATTTATGAGCATGTGAATGCCAGGGAAATATGAAAGGGGCTTCTGGAAGATAAAAGGCTCAGGGAGACCTGGTACCCCTTTTTCCCCTTGCAAATCTGACTGACTCCTCCTGCCTGGATGCCCCATACCTTTGGTTTCCTGGAGCAGCTCTTCAGTGAACCTGACCACCAATGCAACCTTTGTCCATGGGAAGCCTTTGCCCACAGCAAAGATGAGGCTGTCATAGAGGGTGTCCAGCAGGATGCTGGTGCGGGAGTCTCTGACCTCGTCAAATTCTCCCCAGTTGAGCAGTTTCCGCAAGTACTCCCGCCCTTCTGGCTTCTGCAAGGGTGCAAGATGAGATTGAGGAATTAGGATGCCACCCATCCTCATAGGGGAAACACCACTGGGGGTCGCACAGGGCTCCCCAGCACCTCAGTATGGAAGCACAGCTAGGCGGTATTATGCTTCATCTCTAGGCAGCTTTCCTTCCTCTTTCTGGCACTGAGCTCCCCTCCTTCTGAGGCCTTGCTGCTTCCGGCAGGTATGTAGCCTAGAAAGGATTGTATGTCCTTCTTCCTTTGTCTGAAAAAAAACTGTGACTTCCCTCAGACCCTCCTAACTCACTGCCCCCAGTCATGTGATTTGGGCATTACTGTCTGAGAAGAGGCCCTGGAGTAAAAGGAATGTGTCTTGTATGAAGCTCTAGCAGTCAGTGCCTAAAGATAGATCCAGGGCTCTTATTTCTTATCCTATCTAGAGATATGAGCTGATTTTATCTGGGAGTTCAGGGGACACTTCCAGAATGATCTGGGGTTAGGGGAGGTGCTAACAGTTATGGGTGAAGCAAGTGTCACTTAAAAGAAGGTTAAGAAAAGATGTGGCATAAAGGATGCTTCCTTAGTATAGAAGCGCCACTCCCTTGAGGGGCATTCTGATCGGGGGTACCCTGACAGGGGGGACTGGTAGCATGCTTGGAGTCCCTAGAACCTCCCCCTCCCTTACAAATAGCCCATCCTAGCAGCCTCCACAGATTCCCAGGTTAGTGTCCTTTGAAACAGCTATTCTAGAATAATGGTGACAGCCATGTTGCAGGGTAGGGGAAAGAGGCCTAGCCATTGACTCAGTTGCAGAGATACTTCCACTCCCTTTGCTCCCACAGACTAAACGCAATCACACACTCTCCCCCACACGTACTGGCTTACAATTCTTCATGCCCACAAAACCTGTGAGACGAGGAAGTCACCATCTCCAACCCAGGCCTCCCTGGGCTTCCTGAGAGGGGAGCAGGCGCAGGCCTTCAGGCCTGGTGCCTTGTTTTTTCAGAGCTAGTTCCTTTAGGCTTGGAAGTCAGCCTACAGGCTCCAAAGCTCATCTGAGCATTAGAGGGGCACTATGGCCTGAGAACCCTAGCTGTGGGGCTCGGGTGGTATTTGGGAAAGAGAGTGGCATCCAAGGTGTCCAGCTGATAAGGCAGGTGTGTGTGTGTGTGTTGGGGTGGGGGGCTCCTGCCTCACGCGCAAGTCCCTGTGAGACCCATAAAAGCAAACTTCCTTCAGAGAAACCCATTTTTTTTCTCACCTGGAACTGGAAGACTTTCTTCACTCCCTGGGGTGTTAAGAGTGCCATGATGCCCACATGCAGGTGCCAGGAAACCCAGCCAGAACTGACCACAAGTTTCCGGAATCCTAGGGCTGAGAAAGCCAGCTTTGTGACGTCATGGGACTTTCCTCCAGGATGCCTTGTCTATGCTCCTTCCTCCACCTATTCAGGGACCTTCTGCTTCTGTCCATTCCTCTCCAGCAACCTGAGCATTCCTCACCCTGAGCAGAGTGTTCTGCTGCACACGTATCCCCCATTCTATATATCTTCTTGGTCCCTGACCTCATCTCTCCTTGCTTTCATGGTCAAAGACGTGTGTCTGTGGAAAGATGGGCATTTTATCAGCTTCAGTCAGTAGCCACATTTAAAAATAATTTTTAAATTTATTTTTAATTTCTTTGTTGGAGAATTATTATTTTACATTCTACAGTAAATACAATAGTTTGTACATGCATAATATTTTCAGTTTTCCATATAACAATACAACCCCCACTAGGTCCTCTGTCATCCTTCTTGGACCTGTATTCCGCCCCGCCAGCCAACCCCAGAGTCTTTTACTTTCATGCAATGCCAGTTCCAGTTCAGGTTCTACTTGTGTTTTCTCTTCTGATCTTGTTTTTTAACTTCTGCCTGAGAGTGAGATCATCCCATATTCATCCTTCTGTTTCTGACTTATTTCACTTAACATGAATTTTTCAAGGTCCGTCCAAGATCAGCTAAAAACATTGAAGTCACCATTTTTTATAGCTGAGTAGCATTCCATTATATATATGTATGTATATTTGTATGTATAAAACAACTTGCTTAGCCTCTCATCTGTTGTTGGACACCTGGGTTGCTTCCAGGTTTGGGCTATTACAAATTGTGCTGCCAAGAACATATGTGTACACAGATCTTTTTGGATGGGTGTGTTGGGTTCCTTAGGGTATATCCCCAGGAGAGGAATTTCAGGATCATAGGGTCCATTTCTAGCCTTCTGAGAGTTCTCCAGACTGCTCTCCACAGAGGTTGGACCAATTTACATTCCCACCAGCAGTGTAGGAGGGTTCCTTTGACCCCACAACCTCTACAGCATTTGCTGCTGTTACCTTTCCTGATGGATGACATTCTCACAGGAGTGAAGTGGTACCCCATTATTATCTTTATTTGCATTTCTCTGACAAAGACTTGGAGCATTTTTTTGTTTCTAGGCCTTTTGGATCTCTTCTGTGGTGAATATTCTGTCCATGTCCTCTCCTCATTTTTGGTTGGGATTATTTGTTGTCTTGTTGTTGAGATTTGCAAGTTCTTTATATATTCTGGTTATTAGCCTCTTGTCTGATGTATGGCATGTAAAGATCTTCTCCCATTCTGTGTGGGGTCTCTTGGTTTGGGTAGTAGTTTCTTTTGCTGTGCAGAAGCTTTTTAATTTGATGTAGTCCCATAGGTTTATGCTTGCCTTAGTTTTCTTTGTAATTGGATTGGTTTTATTGAAGATGTCTTTAAAATTTATGCAGAAAAGAGTTCTGCCAATATTCTCCTCTATGTATCTGATAGTTTCTGGTCTGACATCCAAGTCCTTGATCCACTTGGAATTTACTTTTGTATTTGGTGAAATATAGTGCTTCAGTTTCACTCTTCTGCATATTTCAACCCATTCTTTCCAACACCATTTGTTAAAGAGACTCTGCTTTCCCCATTTAATAGTCTGGGTACCTTTGTCAAAGATTAGATGTCCATAGGTGTGGGGGCTTACTTCTGCGCTCTCAATTCTATTCCACTGGTCAGTGTGTCTATTCAAGTTTCAGTACCAAGCAGTTTTGATGACCATGGCCCTATAATACAATTTGAGATCTTGGAGTGTGATGTCCCCAGTTCTGTTCTTTCTTCTCAAGATTGTTTTGGCAATTTTAGGTCTTTTCTGGTTCCAGATAAACATTTGTAGCATTTGTTCTATTCTCCTAAAAAATGTGGTTGGGATCTTGATGGAGACAGCATTAAATTTGTAGATGGCTCTGGGTAGTATATTCATTTTGATGATGTGAATTCTTCTAACCCATGAACATGGAATATCTTTCCACTTCTTTGTGTCTTTTTCAATTTCCTTGAGTAGTGACTCATAATTTTCAGTATATAAGTCCTTCACTTCTTTCTTTAGGTTTACTTATAGATATTTTTTGTTGTTGTCGCTATAGTAAAAGGAATTGATTTTTGGATTTCAACTTCTTCTAACTTAGTGTTTGCATAGAGGAATGTCACTGACTTTTGAATGTTAATTTTGTAGCCTGACATCTTACAGTATTGCCTGATGATTTCTCAAAGCTTCTTGCTGGATTCCTTAGGTTTCTCTATGTATATTATCATGTCATCTGCAAATAGGGAGAGTTTTACTTCTTCTCTTCTAGTCTATATGCCTTTAATTTCTTGCTCCTGCCTGATTGCTATGGCAAGATCTTCCAACACTATGTTGAATAGTAATGGTGATAGTGGGTGTTGGGCTGTGCCATGGAGGAGAGAGAAGAGATCTGGAGCAGAGAGAGAACACAAATCTTCATTCACATGGGCACCTCAGAGTTGGGTTAATGTACAGCAGTTTGGGCCAAGAGGAGCTAGCAAAATGGCCGCCTCCCGCTACGTGCAACAGCTTTCCCCCATTCAGTCACTGATGTGAATAGCAGAGGTGGAGACAGGAGAGTTTTATAGGGCAAAAACCCGGAAGTGAGGAGTCGTGACAGGATTGGTTGGGAAAGGCACTCCGGGAATATGGTTTCAACTCTCATGGGAATTTACAATGCCTTGAGGGGATAACATGGTGGAACAAGGCACTCTGGGAATATGGTTTCAACTCTCATGGGAATTTACAATGCCTTGAGGGGACAACATGGTGGAACAAGGCACTCTGGGAATATTGTTTCAACTCTCACGGGAATTTACAATGCCTTGAGGGGACAACATAGTGGATGTGACCCAGCAAGTGGGCAGCCCTGTCTAGTACCTGATCTGATGGGAAATGCTTCCAGTTTTTCACCATTGAGTATGATGTTGGCTGTAGGTTTGCTAAATATAAACTGCACTATCTTCAAGAATTTTCCACTTATTCTCATTTTTTGTAGTGTTTTGATCATAAAGGGTGTTGTATTTTGTCAAAGGCTTACTCTGCATCTATTGATATGACCATGTGGTGTTTGGTCTTGCTTTTGTTGATGTGGTGGATCATGTTGATTGATTTACATAGATTAAATCAACCTTGCATGCCTGGGATAAACCCCACTTGGTCCTGATGAACCATCTTTTTCATATACTACTGTATCCAGTTGGCTAGAATTTTTGTTCACTATTTTAGCATCTCTGTTCATCAGAGATATTGGTCTGTAGTTCTCTTTTTTGGTTGTGTCCCTGTATGCTTTTGGTATCAAAATGATGCTGGCTTCATAGAAGCTGGAACGGAGTTTTCCAGTATCTTCAATCTTCTGGAAGACTTTTAAAAGTAGAGGTCTTAGTCCTTCTTTGAACTTTTTGTAGAATTCATTTGTAAAACCATTTGTTCCAGGACTTTTATTCTTGGGAATGTTTTTGATAACTGTTTCAGTTTCCTTGGCTGTGATGGGCCTGTTTACATTATCTAATTCCTCTTTACTTAATTTTGGAAGTTCATAGGTATCTAGGAAATCATCCATTTCTTCCAGGTTCTCTAGCCTGGTAGCATAGAGCTGTGCATAGAAGTCTCGCATAATATGTTGAATTTCTGCGGTGTCTGTTGTGATATCTCCTCTTTCATTTACTATCTGATTTATTTGGGTCTTCT
This sequence comes from Erinaceus europaeus, assembly GCF_950295315.1. Taxonomy (NCBI): domain Eukaryota; kingdom Metazoa; phylum Chordata; class Mammalia; order Eulipotyphla; family Erinaceidae; genus Erinaceus; species Erinaceus europaeus. The sequence continues at coordinate 111,014,683 of NC_080163.1, read as the reverse complement.
CCCTTTTTTGTTTTGTGAGTCTGGCTAAAGGTTTGTTGATTTTGTTCACTCTTTCGAAGAATCAACATTTACTTTTGTTGATCTTTTGTATGGTTTTCTTATTTTCAATGTTATTGATTTCTGCCCTAACTTTAGTGATTTCTGTCCTTCCGGTTGCTTTAGGGTTCCTTTGTTCTTCTTCTTCTAGGTCTTTAAGATTTGCAATCAGGCTGTTTATGTGTGCTTTTTTTCTTGTTTCCTAATGTGTGCTTGTATGGCTATGAACTTCCCTCTCAGTACTACCTTAGCTGTGTCCCAAATATTTTGACAGCTTTTGTCTTCATTTTCATTGAACTCTCGAAACATTTTGATTTCTTCCTTTATTTCCTCTTTGAGCTAGTAATTTGTAAGTAATATACTGTTGAGATTCCATATTTTGGGACTATTACTAACCTTTTGTTGATTGTTAAGTGTTAGTTTCATTCCACTGTGGTCTGAGAAGATGCTTCCTATGATTTCCATACACTTGAATTTGCTGATGCTGTCTTTGTGGCCTAACAGATGGTCTATCCTTGAGAATGACCCATCTGGACTTGAGTAAAATGTATATTCCAGTTTCTTGGGATGAATGACTCTGAAAATGTCCAGTAGTTCTAGTTTATCTATCTCCTCATCTCTTTAATGGTTTTCTGCCTAGATGATCTGTCAAGTTGAGAGAGTGGGGTGTTGAAGTCCCCAAGTATTGCTGTTAATATATTGCTGTAGCTCTTTCAGTAGATGCTTGATGTATTTAGATGGCTTCTTATTAGGTGCATAGATGTTAATAATTGTTAAGTCTTCTTGATTGACTGATCCTCTGAGCGTTAAGTAGTGTCTGTCCCTATCTTTTTAAATCATATTTATTTTAAAGTCTATTGTTTCAGATATGAGAATAGCTATTCCTGCCCTTTTTTTGTGGGCCATTGGCTTGTCTGATAGTTTTCCATCCTTTCACTTTGAGTCTGTGTTTGTCTTCTTCAGTTAGGTGGGTTTCCTGTAGACGGCATATTGTTGGGTTGTATTTTCTGATCCATCTTCCTACTCTGTGCCTTTTAATAGGTGAATTCAGACCATTGACATTTATTGATATCAAAGTTTGAAGATATTTTAATGCCGTTCTTGTAGAGTTTTAGAGTGTTTTGATAGATGGTCTATTTATGGTGGTCTGACTGTTTATAGGAGACCTTTCAGAACTTCGTTCAGGGAAGGCTTAGTGATAGTTGATTCCTTCAACTGTTGCTTGTCTGAGAAGGTTGTTATGCCTCTGTCTAGTCTGAATGACAGTCTAGCAGGATACAGTAGTCTTGGTTGAAAGCCTTTCTCATTGAGCACTCGATAGGTATCTTGCCATTCTTTCCTGGCTTTTAGTGTTTGTGTGGAAAAGTCTGCTGCTAATATTATGGGTTTTCCTCTGTAGGTGACTCTTTGTTTTTCTCTTGCAGCCTTCAGGATCCTTTCTTTATCCTTATTCCTTTCCATTCTTAATATGATGTGTCTTGGTGTATTTAAGTATTGGTTAATTCTGTTTGGGACCTTCTGAGCTTCTTGAACCTTTATGTCTTTTATCTTGAATAGGCTAGAGAAGTTCTCAGCTATTATGTCCTGAAAGATGCTTTCTTCCTCTCCCTCTCTTTCTTCCTCTGGAAAGCCAATAATGTGTATATTATTTCCTTTGAAGTCATCCCATAGGTCTCTGTTGTTACTTTCAGTATCTCTTAATCTCTTTTGAGATCTCTTACTTCTTTTTTAGTGGTCTCTAATTTGTTCTCTATCTTGCTAATTCTGTCTTCAGTCTCATTGATTCTATTCTCTCTCCCCGCTACTCTTTTCTGGAGTTCATCTATTTTGTTACCCTGTTCTGATACTGTTTTAGCTTGTCCAACTAGTTGTGTTCATTTAAAATAAATTTTAATTTTCCCTTTTGTTGCCCTTGCTGTTTATTGTTATTGTTGTTATTGTTGTTATTGCTGTCATTGTTGTTGGATAGGACAGAGAGAAATGGAGAGAGGAGGGGAAGACAGAGAGGGGGAGAGAAAGGGAGACACCTGAAGACCTGCTTCACTGCCTGTCAAGCAACTCCCATGCAGGTGGGGAGCCGGGGGTTCAAACTGGGATCCTTACACAAGTTCTTGTGCTTTACACCACATGCAGTTAATCCACTGTGCTATGCCCAACTCCCAGCTAGTTGTGTTCTTAACTCAGCTATTTCAGCTTTCAGCTGTCTAATAACCTTGAGATAATTAGTGTTTTTCCCAGGGTCTCATTTGTGGTTTCTGCATTTCTTTCAAATTCTTTACTCACTCCTGTGATTATTTCCTTAACTAGTGTTTGGATGTTGTCCACATTATTTTGTGCTTCACCCTTTGGGGGCTTTTAGCTGACTCTTGTCCTGGTTCATTTCTCCAATATTTCTTCTTATTGGTTTAACAATCCTACATAGTATGTTATGAGGTCCCTCCCTCAATACTTTTCATATTACTGATCACTCTTGCCTGGATTAACTTGTTTCTAAGTAAGGTAATTAAAGGGTTCAATTAAAGGTTGTGTAAATTGACAGTTGTTTCAATAGTATTTTAATCCCTGAGTTGGAGCTAGTGGCTTAAAAGCCTCTTTTGTTTTTTCTTCCATGTAGACTATGGGAGCCTGAGGGCTTTTAAACTATAAATAGGCTTCTTAGCTTAATCACTGACTCCTGACCAAGAGATAAAGCAGGGTGGGGCAGAGATAATCCAGTGGTTATGCAAAGAGACTTTCACAGCCTCACTGCTAGGCCACCTAGGTATAGATCTTCTCCTAGTTTCCTGGTTAGTTGTCTGTCCCCTGGTGCCAACACAGCGCCTCCCTGCCGCTTCTCCAGATTCTGAATGCAGTAGCAATGGAGACTCAAAGTTGCATTTGGTGAGTCTCAGGGGAGTCCTCTCCTCCTTTCAGCCATCCCCTTGTTGGTGAAACAGAAAGGAGGTGGTGTCTCAACTGGTAAACTGCCAGACTGTTACCATCCATTTAATCTCTCCCTAGGCTGCTCTCTGTCTAGGAGCCACACGTGTTTGCACTCACTGCTGGTTTGGTGGGTTACTGAAGTCATTCTAGTTCTGTATTGTTGCTGACCCAGGTGGTCTCCTTTGGTATTCCTAGTTGACCCCCCACACACATTTTTTTAAACAAGGTACTAGTTGATATTTATTGAGTTATTATCATGTTCTTTAAAAAATTTATTAATGATTTAATAATGGTTAACAAGATTGTAAGATGATGGGGTATAATTCTGTATAGTTCCCACCACCAGAGTTTCGTGTCCCATCTCCTCTATTGGAAGCATCCCTATTCTTTATCTCTCTGGGTGTATGGACCAATATTATTTATGGGGTCCAGAAGATGAGAGTTCTGGATTCTGTTCTGTATGTTGGCAGGTCAATCCCTACCCCCTTTTCTATCTTTCCCTAGTGGGTTAAGGCTCTGGGAAGGTGAGGTTCCAGGACACATTGGTGAGGTTGTTTGCCCAGGGAAGTCAGGATGGCTTTATAGTAGTGTCTGTAATTTGGTGGATGAAAGGCATTGAGATATAAAGCAGGACAAATTGTTTAATAAACAGGAACCTAAAGGTAAGAATAGAGCATATGAAACTAAGTGTCTTCATGTGGGAAGAGCTAGGAAGTCCATTTTAGGTATATTCCTTAAGCATTAAGGGATTACACAGAAGCCAACAGAAAAAGGCAAGCAGCTTTAACCTTGCTTTAGATTCATATAGGATCTTTGATTCCATGTGGGTCACTCAGACATATAATGGACTGGAAGCAACTACAGTCAAAGTTAGTTAAATCTTGAGAAAATCTAATCATCATTGTAAGTCCAACTTTGCCTACCACATCCCAGGGCAATTAAATCCTCAAAACTATTCCTGATCCTCCAAGCCCAAAGGAGCAGGAGGGGGGCTTTGCTATTTTAGAAAGACTGTAATCTTTTCATTTTTTCATTTATTTTTATTTGATAAGATAAAGAGAAATTGAGGGGGAAAAGGAGACAGGGAGAGAGGAAGAGATATCTTCAGCACTACTTCACTGCTTATAAAGCTTCCTCTTACAGGTAGGGGCAGGAGACTTGAACCTGGGTCCTTACATTCATTTCTTTTTTTTGCCTCCAGGGTTATTGCTGGGGGCTCAGTGCCTGCACTATGAATCCACTGCTTCTGGAGGCCATTTTTTACCCTTTGTTGCCCTTGTCATTATTATTATTGTTGCTGCTGTTGTTGTTGGATAGGACAGAATCAAATCGAGAGAGGATGGGAGGACAGAGGGGGAGAGAAAGATAGACACCCGCAGACCTGCTTCACTGCTTGTGAAGCAACCCCTTGCTGGTGGGAAGCCAGGTGCTTGAACTGGGACCCCTACGCCAGTCCTTCCACTTTGCAACATGTGTACCTGCTGCGCCACTCCCCCATGTTTGTTTCTCTCTCTCTCTCTCTCTCTCTCTGTGTGTGTGTGTGTGTGTGTGTGTGTGTGTGTGTGTGTGTGTGTGTGTGTGTGTGAAAGAGAGAGAGAGAGAGAAAGACCAGAGCATCAATTAGCTTTGGTGTTTTCAGTTCCAATCTAGGTATCCAATCCAGAACTTGAAGCATGGAAGTCCTTCACTCTACCTGCTGAGATACCTCCTCTACTTGAGAAGTGAACTTCAAAAGCTGTGGGCTTCTTCTTGGGTCATGCTCTCAAACACCTCCCAGAGCTCAGGGATAAAGAGTGGAAAAGAACCTTCTAGAAGGGAAAGCAGTGAGCAAAATGCACATGGGAGCTCCTCCCTGAAGGTGAAGCAAAAGATCTGTCTGGCTATCTCAGGAGTCTAGTCCATAGTCAGGACTGAGTGCTCAACTTGGTTCTGGAAAATAGCTCTCAATTCTGTGACTTCACGGCTGCTGGGGCTCCCTTTGTTCTCTGTTCTTGGTGGCGATCTTTTTTATTGTATTTTATTGTATTTTTTTTATTTATAAGCAGAAAAAATTGAAAAAACCATAAGATAAGAGGGGTACAACTCCACACAGTTACCACCACCAGATCTCCATATCTCATCTCCTCCTCTGATAACTTTCCTATTCTTTATCCCTCTGGGATTATGGACCCAAGGTCATGGGATGCAGAAGGTAGAAGGTCTGGCTTATGTAATTTCTTCCCTGCTGAACATGAGCGTTGACTGGTCAATCCATACTCCCAGCCTGCCTATCTCTTTCCCTAGTAGAGTGGGGCTCTGGGGAAGCAGAGCTCCAGGACACATTGGTGGGGTTGTCTGTCCAGGGAAGTCTGGTCTTCATCATGCTAGCATCTGGAACCTGGTGGCTGAAAAGAGAGTTAACATACAAACTGTTGACTAATCATGAACTTAAAGGCTGGAATAGTGCAGATGAAGAGTTAGGGGGTCCTCCATTTTGTAGATAGCTAGTAGGCATATTTTAGTTCTATTCCAAAGGGCTGTATTACTTTTTTTTCCCCCTGAGCCTGAAATATGAAATGCAGGTGTCTGGGGAGACAATGTCATGGCTGGAAAAGGAACAGAAAGCTGGGTCAAGGAAGAGAGTAGCTCCCTAATATGAGAAAGGGGTATACATATTGTTGACTGTAAACCCCATCAATTTGATGTGATCTGGGGACCATATTCAGCTTAGGAGCCTATGTGACCTCTGCATCCCTGTAGATCTGAGCTCACATTCTGTGGTCATGGGTAGGAACATTTCAAGCTGCCCCAATATCAACCCATTTTCCTCAGGTGTAGCATAGAGTATGTTGTCCATCCTCCCTTTGGAGGATGGAACATTCTCTACCATTGTTGATCCAAGTTGAGGGCAAGGTACTATGGGGGCCCGGTGGGGATCTTTATAACAATTATCCGTCTTTTGGTCATTGCATGTGAGGGGTTCTGGAACAGACACCTGGCCTAAGTGTTTAGAGTTTAGAGTGACAATGCATCCATCCAAACATGATGGAGAAGGGTCATCATCTGTTATGCACTTGATTGTGGATGTAAATGTGATTATTCATGAATGGTGGAGAGCTCAACAGGCTAAATCATGGTAGAGACTGTTTGTGACTTGAGAAACATTACTTCTCCCTTTGTCTTGCTGAGAGGACCCCAATGCTCCTGAAATCTAAACAGTGGACAGAACTTAAAAACATTTCCGTCTCCCTTGCAGAAAGGAGTGGTTGGGTAACAGTTCCTGAGTAGTTTTTCTGCATTTGTGGATGCCCATTTGACCTTTACTCCCTTCTTTCTTCCAATCAGGGATGCAGCGGTGATGGCTGGAGCACAGGCACATCATTCACTGCCACATGTGTCCCCTGTCCTGGGATTCTGGTGATGATCAAGGATAGCTGCTCCAACCACAGGCTCTTGAGCACCCTCTCATTGCTAAAGCTACCATTCTTTGGTTTTAGAATGACATGTAGCTCTACTCAACCTGTAAGAACTGCAGAGGTGACTTTATAAGGCTTCATTTGGGTCAGGTCAGGTCATGAGATGGCCCATGAGATGAAGGGATTCTATTTACAGAAGCAAAGTGCTTTACCAGAACCAGGAAGTGGGGGCATCCAGGTTTCAGGATATCTCCCCCAGTCACTAATGTGAGCTGCATGTCCAGCTTCCTGTCCAGGCCCTGAGAATGGGACAGTCAGTCAGCCTCTTGGGAGACTTTCCAGGGCTGGGGACAGGTCTTTTTGCTCCCCAGTGGGAAAGACACCCACAGAGCACAAACCACCACAATGAAGCAAGAAGCTGCAAATGCTTCTAAGATAGTAAGCCCAAGCTTTGAGAGCAAGTAACCTGCTGGACAGGTGGCAACCCCTGATTTCCTCAGGGAAGGACCTCTGGTGGTGGGGGGAGGAGGGAGGAAACAGGCATGGTAGTCAGGGCCCAGTAAACTTCAGCATGCTTTCAAGCAATCGCTTGGTCTGTTGAAAGCCCCACAAATTAGACCCCTTTGTGGTCCCCCATAGGACCTTGCCCTCAACTTGGATCAACAATGGTAGAGAATATTCCGTCCTCCAAAAGGAGGATGGACAACATACTCTATGCTACACCTGAGGAAGATGAGTTGATACTGGGGCAGCATGGGATGTTCCTACTCATGACCACAGAATGTGAGCTCAGATCTAGAAGGATGTAGAGGTCACACAGGCTCCTAAGCTAATTATGGGCCCCAGATCACATCATATTGGTGGGGTCTACAGTAACATTTACACCCCATTCCCATATTAGGGAGCTACTCTCTTCCCTGATCCAGCTTTCTGGTCCTTTTCCCAGCCATGACATCATCTCCCCAGACAATAATTAGGATCCACCTGCATTTCAGATTTCAGGATCAAGCAAAAAACAAAACAAAACAAACGCTAGTATAGCTACAGGCCCTTTGAAATATAACTGAAATATGCCTACTAGCTATCTTCAAAATGGAGGACCCCCCCAACACTTCATCTGCACTATTCCAGCCTTGAAGTCCATGATTGTTCAACAATTTGTTTGGCTTTGTATGTTAACTCTCTTTTCAGCCACCAGGTTCCAGATGCTAGCAGAATGTTACTAGACTTCCCTGGAGAGACAACCCCACCAATGTGCCTTGGAGCTCCGCTTCCCCAGAGCCTTTCCCCTCTAGGCAAAGAGAGAGACAGGCTGGGAGTATAGATCAATCAATCAGTCAATGCCCACGTTCAGCGGGGAAGAAATTACAGAAGCCAGACCTTCCATCTTCTGCATCCCATAATGACCTTGGGTCCATATTCCCAGAGGGTTAAAGAATAGGAAAGCTATCAGGGGAGCGGTTATAATACGGAAGTCTGGTGGAGGGCATTCTGCAAAGCTGTACCCCTCTTATCCTATGGTTTTGTCAATGTTTCCTTTTTATAAATAAAAATAATTAAATAAATGGGACTGAGGATCACCCCTACCTCCCTCTTGAACAAGTCCTCTCGTTCAGTTTCCAGGGCACCCTGTCCCTGTAGAAGGCCTGTTTGCACTGGCATCAGCCCCCTGGGAAGGAAGGGTAAATGTGCTCATTTTGCTGAAGTTGGGATACCCATCTTCCCTTGGACCTGGAATGCCAGTGTTCCTGCTTGTGCTTATTCTCCCTCACCCTCCGGCAACCATGGACCTTAACACAAGACTGTGCAAGAGAGCCATTTGCTGCCCTCAGAGACAATTGAACTATTAATTCTAGGTTCTGAGAATTCTCCAGAGGTATTGCCAACAAAAAGCCAAAAGGTTGGACTTAGTCTAAGCTGAGTAGGGAGAGAGCATCCTCAGGGAAATAAAATGACATTGGCAAATAAAATGACAGAGGGGTGGAAGGGTGCTGTGCTCACTTTTTTTCAGATCTCCAGCTCATGCAATGACATCTGTTTTTTTTCCTCTGCCCTGTGGAGATGGTGACTAGTCAGCCACCTTTGTTCCTGGTATCTCCCATTCAGGCTGCACGTTTCTTGCAGGACTCCCCCAATAGGCCACCCCTCAAAAAACACTTTCCTAGCTCAGCCAGCCAGAATTCAGAAAGGCTAGGAGCCTCCTGCAAGGCCTCTGGACCCTGTTGATCAGTCTTGGAGGGTACACTCTTGGGCAGAGGCCTGAAGCAATCTGTGTACCCCACTCAGCTAATTACTCTCTCTGCAGATGGCAGCCCCTGCTAATCCTCTTTGGATTTGTCATAATCCTGGCCTGTTCCGGGACAGCCTCAGGTGGCTGGCCCTAGTGCAAATGGGCTGTCTGCTGGGATAGAGAAGGCAGGGTGCCCTGGAGAGTGGCTGAGAGGATCATTCAGAGGAGGATCTCCAGTCTTGGAGGCCTGGAACATCCCACCAGCTAAAGCCAAAGGGGTGCCATCTACTGAGGTCTGGCAGTTCTATGCTGGTGTGGCCTTGGGGCTGGAAGTGTTCAGGAAGCCAGCCATGTCCTGATGTTCCCAGGAGGACGGTGAGTCATGCCCTCAGTGTCCATGGGGTCAGTCCCCTTCTTCCCCTACCAAGTCTAGGAGAGTCATAGCACAGGGGAGGTGGTTCAGTCTGAGACTGAGTGGATGTACCTGGCGGTGATTGTGGGTCTCTCCACAAGCCTGCCAGGTTGCTGGGTAGTAGGTCAAGTTTAAACATGGCTCAGCTGGGTTCAGGTCCCTGCTCGTTGATTTATGGGATGTGGATTTTAGAACCTGCCTGGTTCTCCCACCTGATCTTGTGGGAACAAGACAGAGGCTATAGCCAGGGAGGGATGGGAACAATCCTTTCACTGCTGAGTGGGGAGGGGGATCAGAGGAAGATTTGCTTCTCAGAGAATCAGGACTCCAAGAAAAGGCCACAAGAGTCTAAGAGGGTGGGGTGAGGACAGAGAGTGAGTTTCTTCAGAACAGTCTCAGGACTGGATCTTTGCTGTGAGACAAGGTTAGAGAAAGACCACAGGGTCAGCCTGACCCATATCCAACCTCTGCCCTCCTGTTGCTCTTCCTATCATCTTCTCTGTGCAAGGCAAGTGTTATCTTCTTGTCTCAGGTGACAGTGACTTAGGGGGTGTCAGGTGATTTGCAGTGGGCACCGAAAGAGTCTGGCATGAGTGTCATGAGCTGTCCCTCAAGAGGATTCCATGCCTCCCTCACTGAAGACTTCAAGAAGGAGCATGTCCACTTCCCAGGGATCAGAGTGACTGTGGACAGGGCTCTGGGAGGGCATCTGCTATCTTGGTTCTCAAAGAGTTATAGACCTCAAGTGTACACAGGCAGGGAGGACACTCCCTGCTCCAGGAGAACTTCAGAAGCATAAAACCCACAGCATTCCCCATTTACCCTCTTAGAGACATGCACAGTGCCCAGAAATCCTCTATTAACTCTTGGTGAAAGGGAGGTGCTGGCTGCCATCTTCAGCCTGGGGAGCTCAGACATGTGTTTTTGTATTTGTGCATGTGTGAGGGGTATCTGTGTGTTGGTGGGGGATGTCTGGTACTGTGAGACCCTAGGATCTGCTGTCAAAAGCCCACTGGCAGGCCATGGGTACCCCTGTCTCTGGCCCTCTGCTTCCCCAGATGCAGAACAGGTAGGGTGGACTAAATGAAGCTTACCTACTCAAGAGAGTGTAGGCAGCCTTTTAAGCTCCAAATCAACCAGGGCCCCTTAACCTTTCCCTGTAAAGCCCATTTTCCAATGCTTTAATCTTCTTGATTCTTTTTCTCTGAACTGCCTCCAAACTACCTATGTCACTGGATAAGAATGCTGTATAAATTAGTCAGTAAATCAGTCTGTCAACGATCTTTCTTGAGCAACCAGCTTGTGGCTTACGGGAGGTGCTAGGCTGATATGACCCAACACACAGGGGCAAAACGAGTTTTTCACTCTGGCTCAGGCCCTGGACTCACATCCTACAGGGACTGTGGACATAGGGGGGTAACAGTAGGACACCAATCTTTTTAATGTCACCATCCTTCGAAGATCAGGGGATCCCCCAAGGTCAAGATTGGAAGGTGTTTGAAGTGAACATTAATTGGGCACCTGTCCTATTCAGAGCCCTGCACTAAGCAACTGGAATGTGACGTGGTGACTGACCACCTGGATAGAGGAAGGGATTTGAAGGAGTGTGTGTGTGGAGGGGAGTGTCGGGAAACAGAGAGGGCTCAATGGGTTCTAAGTATTGTTATGTGTTATGGACTGTTTTGAAAGTTTTTTTGTCCAGATATAGTATGGTCAATACTAAAGTGAAAGAGACAAAGGAATTCAGAACTGGGAGAAAATCAGACCTGTATTTGAACAGTGATATCACCACTCACTAGTTGGTGAGCCCTGAGAGTGTTATTTAAGCTTTCTGAGCAGCAGGTTCTTTAGAGATATCATGATGGGATTATAGTGGCCAGGAAGGAGTGTTTATAGGTGACATCATCTTGGAAGGTGTCTGATGCATGGCAGGTGACACATACACAAACCATTTCTTCTCACAGGTGGAGTGCTTGTTGGTGTCACAGATCCTCTCTTCTTCAGCAGTCCCCTAGTTAGGGGATTATGTTCTGTATTGATCTAGTCTGTGATGTGTACAACACTATTGTGTCTGGTTTTTTTTTTCCCCCCACTCTGAGGAATGAACCCTAGGGCCTCATGCATGTACAATACTTCTGAGTAGTTTTATAGGCTCAAATTTTCATTCATTGTTTTTCTAAGAAAGAGGGGGTAGAGGGAGGGAGGGAGGGAGAGAGAGAGAGAGAGAGAGAGAGATCAGAACACTGATGTTTTGCTCTGGCATTTCTTTCTTAAGGTAAAAGACATTCTTTTTTTTTGCCTCCAGGGTTATCTCTGCGGCTCAGTGCTGGCACCATAAACCCACCACTCCTGATTTTGTTCCTATTTTATTTGATGAGACAGAGACAAATTGAGAGGAGAGGGGAGGTAAAGAAGGAGAGAAAGAGATAGACACCTGAAGACCTGCTTCACTGCTTGTGATGCCTCCCCGCGGCAGATGGAGGAGTAGAGGCTTGAACCCAGGTCCTTGCACAGGTCCTTATGGGGTGCAGAAGGTGGAAGGTCTGGCTTCTGTAATTGCTAAAAGACAATCTTCTAAGAGAGAGGAGAGACACCACAGAACTGTCCCACAATCCATGGCACCAGTTGTGGAGCCCTCATGTGGTACTATGGCCTCACACACTGCAAGATGTGTACTCTACACTGGGTCAACTGTCACCTGTCCCCTTATCTCGGCTTTTTGATCAAAATATTTTTCCAGGTAAAAGACAATCTCTTATTTATAGTACAATAAGTACCGCCTATGCTTAATGATCTCATAGTCATAGGCCAACAGCTGTAACCTTAGCTTCTATTTTAGTGGTTGGGGGTCCTTGGGTATTATTCTTAGTTTAGGCCAGTTTCTGTAAAGAAAGAGAACTTGGTCCTTGACCAACCCTGATGGCTAGCCTGGCTGAATAACTTTGGGTAAGCTATCAAAAAGACAGCTGTGGTACCCAGAGGGATTTCCCCAATGTGCTGTGTAGGTTTTGGTGAGACACAGCTTGCTGACCCCATGCCAGACCTTCTGATTCAGGGAGTCTGAGTGGAGGCAGATAATTGGTCTCTCTAAGAAGTTCCCCAGAGGTGCTTAGACTGTGTGTCTAAGATGTGCCTCCGCTGAGAACCTCCCACAGACAAAGAGTCCTCCTGGAGTTTAAGAAGAAGTGGACCAAAGGAGTTGACCCTTCTGAGTTCATCATCTCACTTATAACCTTCTACCTTACAGGCTAGTTTCAAAGGTTATAATTAAACACATCAGGATGCGCCAAGCACTCTGTAGACTGTAAAATGTAGTATTGCTATTAGCAACTTAATGTTCCCCATTGGCTTTATCTTACTCACCTATAAAAGGGATAATCATAGTAATTTTGATAAATACTGAGTGAGATGATCTATATAAAAGCACTCATGAAATAGAAACAACTATGGAGACTTGTTTTCTTTTAAATAATTTTATTTTTTATTTTTACTTATTTATTTGATAGGACAGAGAAAAATTGAGGGGAAGGGGAGATAGAGAGGGAGAGAGAAAGAGAGATACTTGTAGATCTGCTTCATCATTAGTAAAGCCTCCCCACTGCAGGTGTTGACTGGCGGACCCAGGTCCTTGTACATTGTAATGTGTGCTCTCAACCAGATGCACCACTACCTTGCTGGCCCGCAGAAGTCTTTTCTTTACCCAGGTCTCAACATTATTATCTCTATAGTAATAGGAAGGTCAAAGCATTCACCCCATGTACCAGCCCTGATCAGGGGCAACTCACTACTTTAGATATGTGTGATGCAAATTTGCATCTGATGTCTTGGCTGATGCTGCCCTGTGTTTTCTTGCCCCTCCAGTCAGAGCTGTATGTTGGATCACTGTTATCAGTTAGAAGGCATTGACTATAAGAAACAGAATTGCTAGCTCAAAGTTGCTTAAAGATAAAGTCCAGATGCGGTGAACTTCAATGGCTTGACCAAATTCAGACTCGGTTCTCATAAATACCAGTCATACTGATGATTGCAGCAGCACTAACCATCAAATCCTCATATAACAACACTACAAACAGAAAGAAATTAATCTCAGATTTGTATCCTTTTTACTGGGGAAAAAGAAAACCTTTAATCTTAGAAGCCTCTAATTGGCCAGGTTGGCTTTTATATACCTTATGACAAGGTAAATGGAATTACATGATTGGTTGAGATTAGTCAGAACTGTAGTTGGGAAGAGGGTTATGAATTGTGGTCCCCTATTCAAGCTTCTGTCAGCATTTGGGACAGTAGAGCAGGAGTGGCCCAAAGGGGAGACATATTGCCAAATTCCAGTGTGTGTTTCCAATACAAGTCACGTCTGACGGGTTTTCCTTGCATGTCTACACACACACAGGGAGGGCTTCCTGAGCTAGGGACACAGTTAGAAAAGGCACCCAGTGGAGTCTCAAAAGGCTGTTTCAACAAGTATCAGTGAGAGAGACAAATAGGTATTAAGAGAAAGGCAAATACTAGATGATTTCACCAGCATGTGCAACACGAGGGAACAAAGCAGAGGACTAGACAAAACAAAAGAAAAACAAATTGGTGGGCACTGGCCACAGACTAAGGACTGCCAGAGGGGAAAATGGAAACAGGGTAAGAGTGCAGAGCCTGTAAGGAAAAGTGGTGGGTGCTTTTAACATTTCAAAATAAAAACCACAAACTTAAAAAAAGTAGCTATGGGTGGTCCAGGAGATGGCACAGTGGATAAAGAGCTGGCCTCTCAAAAATGAGGTCCTGAGTTCAATCCCTGGCAGCACATGTACCAGAGTGATGTCTCCAATCTTTCTCATTAATAAATAAAATATTTGAAAAGGAAGTAGATATGGGTGAGCACACAGGAACAATGAACTCCCTGGGAGTGGGGTTGACTGTCCAGTCCCTTGCCTGGTGGGCTGGGTCATAGCCCTTTCACCAGACACAGTGCTTGAACTTGAGCATCCACAAGGCTGCAGTGTTGCTTTCAGATGGCATCTCCTTCTGAACCCAGAGGAGTGGGCAACAAGAGCAGGCGCTGGCACACATCTGAAAGAGCTGCTGATGGCTAAAGTCGTGAGTGGAGATGTGGGGAGTGATGTAGGCTTTCCTAGTGGTCAGGTTTGGCTGACGTTCTAAAGAAAAGTGGTATCTGAGGAGTGCTTGAGTTTTCTTTTTCTCTGCTCTGGAAGAGCTTTATGAACCCACTTTCTGGGTTAAAACTCCAGCTGCTGCCTGCCTTGAGGGAGTTGAAATCTAGAGCGTCCAGCTCCACCACCATATTGTGTTAGCTGTGGCGGGACAACAGTGGTATGTAGGCATGGAAGGACTCACCTTCCATTCCTTATTCCCTTTCTTTCTCTCTTCCTTCTCTCCCATCCTTCCTTCCTTCCTTTGTTCCTCCCTCCTTTCCTTCTTCCCTTCCTTCCTTCTTTCCTCCCTCATTCCTTTGCCCTTCCCTTACTTTCCTCCTTTCCTTCTTTCTTTTCTTCCTTTGCCCCTTCTTTCCTTCCTTCCTACCTACCTACCTTCCTTCCTTTTTTCCTTCCATCCTTTTTTTGTGCGCCAAAGCATGTTTGATTCCTCTATTTTCAATGGGGTTATTTTTCCTTTATATTTCGGTAAACATAGATAGATAGATAGATAGATAGATAGATAGATAGATAGATAGATAGGAGACAATAAAGCTCTACTTCACCATTCATGGAACTTCCCTTGGTGCTATGTATGGTGAAATGTGGACTCTACCAAGTGAGCTATCTCCTGACCCAGGAATCAGGGCTTTCTGAGTACATAGTTGCAACAATGGCCAGCAGGAGGGAGGGGAAAGTCACATCAGCAAGGGCCTCCTGTGTGCACAGCAGAAACTCTGAGTTCTCGGGTGACCAATGCACAAGCTGTCTTCCTCCTGGGCAGGAAGTGACATATGGTGATAGGAGGATGCCCTCCCTTAAATGGCAGAAAAGATCCCGTGGGTCATGTCTCCAAGCCTTGCGAGAACCCGGCATCTATAACTGTCCCATTTCACAGCTGGGACCATGGAGGCCCAGTGAATAACATTTAGAGTTCAAAAGTCACATGATCATTCCTTCTGGGGGCCTTTCCTGGCTGGATGCACCAGCCTGGTTATACTTCAAATCTGCCTGGATTTCCCCCTCTATAGAGTGCTATTAGGCTATTGGGGACTTGAAGAGCAGGACCAACAGCTTGAAAGCTGTCAGGAGCTGCTTGTTGCTGGCTTTGAAAGTGACTGGAATCCATGTGGATTCACTCGGCTAGGAAGGATCGTCAGTTTCCCCAATGAATGGGTACTCACGGGATGCACCACAGGAAGGTCGATCCAATGCAACCCAACAGCTTTCAAGCTGTTGGTCCTGCTCTTCAAGTCCTCCAACTTAATGTTGAGGGGCTGTCCTTTGCCAAACGCGTTCTTATTGGTCAACTGGTGATACAGCATCAGGCAGATGTTATCTGCCTACAAGAAACACATATAGCAGTCGATGAAGCTGCTCGATTCACCATCAGTGGATTCGATTTAATATGCTATAATCTCCATCCTAAACACAGCCGAGCCATCTACGCCAAATCGTATCTTGCGGACGTTTACCACACGGCCTCTTCGACCTTCTACGACTCCATTACTATTGGAACTATTCAGCTCGTCAACGTATATAAGCCTCCCAGTGCCTCATGGGATAATGAGGTCCTGCCTATCCCGAATCACCCAGCCGTTTACGTTGGAGACTTTAATAGTCATCACCAAGACTGGGGATATTCCTCCACTCGTGCTGACGGCTCTATCTTAGCCGACTGGGCTTCAGCGAATGACCTCTCCCTATTATACGATCCCAAACAGCCAGGCTCTTTTCACAGTGCTAGATGGAATAAAGACTCGTCACCCGACCTGTGCTGGATTAGCACAGTCAACGGCCAAGCCTTTCCCGCTACGAGACAAGTTCTCAAGATCTTCCCGCACAGTCATCACCGCCCAGCTATCATCCACATTGGTCTCCAGCTCCCACTGATTCTGTGCTCGAAGAAACTAAAATGGAACTTTCGGAAAGCAAACTGGCGTCTGTTCAGTGATCTTACCAACAAATCTATTCCTGCAATTCCAATTAACTCTATCCCCTCTGAAGATTCCTACAGGCGCTTCCGCCAAGCCATCTTCAAAGCAGCTTCCCAAGCCATTCCTCGTGGGAGACGTGCTAACTATACGCCTTGTCTTGATGCTGACTGCGAGCAACTACTAAAGCAGTATGACGAGTCGGGCGACCCAGATGTGGCTGACCATCTCATTGCCTCCCTGGATGCAGCACGCCAAGCCTGCTGGCAACAACTCACGGAAAGTCTGAACTTCACCCACTCAAGTAGGAAGGCCTGGAAGCTTCTTCACAGACTGGGTGCTGGTAGCCAACCCCCTCCCGTCTCCCATCCTCCCGTATCTCCAAACTCAGTGGCCAGTCACCTAACTCAAGTTGGACGTGCTAAGATCGACCCAGTCTGGAAAAGAGAAATTTCCTATGAGTGGTCATCCCACTTCTGGTTATCTTGTCCATCTCCAAAACTCTCTCCCTTTACACTGTCTGAACTGGAAGACGCTTTGAAGAGGGTTAAACCAGGAATAGCTGCTGGCTATGATAACATCACCCCAGAACTCATTCTTAACCTGGGTCCCGCAGCAAAGAAGTGGCTCGCTTCATTCCTGAATCTGAGTCTATGCCCAAAGTTTGGCGTCGTGCGAAGATTATAGCGGTTTTGAAACCAAAGAAAGACCCAACACTGGCCGCCAGCTATAGACCAATTTCTCTCCTCTCTGTGTGTTACAGACTCCTTGAGAGGCTGCTTCTGTCACGTATTTCTCATCTTACAGAGAAATTCCTATCACCCACCCAAGCTGGTTTCCGCCCAGGAAGATCTACCTGCGAACAAGCCCTGGCCCTCTCAACTTACATTGAAAATGGATTCCAGAAGAATTTAAAGACGGGTGCTGTCTTTGTTGATCTCACAGCAGCCTATGACATGGTCTGGCACCGTGGTCTCCTAGTCAAGATCTCAAGATGCCTGCCTCCATGGGTGGCCAACACTATATCGTTTCTTCTCCAAAACAGAAGATTCCAGGTGCATCTGGGTGACAAGTCTAGCAGATGGAGACCTGTCTCAAGTGGCCTCCCCCAGGGCTCTGTTCTGGCTCCTACGCTATTTAATATTTACATCAATGACCTCCCAGAAACTTCTTCAAGGAAGTTCATCTACGCCGATGACATCTGCTGTGCAACTCAGGCATCCAAGTTCGACATCCTCGAGGAAACACTCACGAAAGACATGACTCTGATATCTGATTACTGTAAAAAATGGCGACCAATCCCTAGCACTGCAAAAACGGTATCATCTGTTTTCCATCTACACCATGCCTTGGCCTCACGTGAGCTTAATGTGCAACTTGGCGGTACGAGAATCCGGCATGAAGCCCAGCCAGTCTATCTTGGCGTTACTCTCGATCGCACTCTGTCATTTCACAAACATCTCATAAAAACTGCAGCAAAGGTGGGCGTGAGGAATAACATCATTGCAAGACTGGCCAGCTCCTCATGGGGCGCAAGCGCTTCCACACTACGATCATCATCTCTGGCATTATGCTATTCCACTGCAGAATACTGTGCCCCAGTATGGTTCCGTAGGCCCCATGTCCACTTGGTCGACTCCAAATTATATTCCTCCATGAGGATAATTTCTGGAACCATCCGTTCCACCCCAGTTCCATGGCTGCCAGTTCTTAGCAACACCGCCCCACCAGATATTCGTCGGGATGCGGCATCATCTAAGTTCATTTCCCACATCTATGCTCGACCGGACCTGCCAATATACGCGGATATCTTCACCCACCCTGTCCAACGCTTGACGTCCCGTCATCCAATCTGGTCCCCTACGCCTACACTGAACTTCTCTGTTCCAGTCTCTTGGAAACAGAGTTGGCAGTCAGCTGAGGTAAAGAACAAACACCTCATCACAGACCCCTGCAAGCATCAACCCGACTTTGACCTAGCACGTTATGATTGGGCCCTCCTCAATCGCTATCGAACAGGCCATGGCCGATGCGCCGCTATGTTCCATCGCTGGGGAGCCAGAGACGACCCGAATTGCCCCTGTGGCTACAGACAGACTATGACCCACATAGTCAACGACTGCCACCTCTCCAGATTCAAAGGAGGTCTCGAAACTTTACATCAGGCTCAACCTGATGCTGTTGACTGGCTACGGAAGAAGGGCAAACGCTAGAAGAAGAAGAAGGCTATTGGGGGGGAAAAATCTGCACTTTAATCCAAATTTCTGATGGTCTGGGTAGACTTGGTGCTGAAAGTGATGTCTGGGAATTACAGGCTTGGAAGAGGTTTTTTTTTTAATTGCCACCAGGTTATTGTTGGGGCTTGGTGCCTGCCCAGTGATTTCATCCCTCCCAGTGGTCATTTTTTCTTTTTCTTTTTGATTTTTTTCCTTGGTAGATGTAGAGAGAAATTGAGAGGGAAAGAGGAGGGAGGAAGGGAGAGAGAAAAAGAGACAACCAGTAGCACTGCCTCACTTCTCATGAAGCCTTCCTTCTGTAGCTGGTGATCAGGAGCTTAAACCAAGGTCCTTGCACATCATAATATATGCACTCTACAGATGCACCACTACCCAGCCCCCTGCAGGAGATTCTTATCAAAATAGATTTAAGTTTTTATTGTTCCTATATGTTCCTTTCCTCATACCCACAAGAATTTGAAACTTTGCAGACACATGAGGGCACCAAATGGAGTCCATCCAGGTTCTGTCAAACAATGTTAGAATGATTGTCTTTAGTACAAAAATGAGTTGTCAGTCTTAGGAGCTCAGTTAGGAGCTCAGTGTCCAAGTCTTTCTCCTTTGTAGGTGGTCACAGCTTTTAGACCTACACAGACTTGGAGCTAAGGTGTTCTCCTCCTAGGCTTTCTGTGAGACTCCCAGAGGGAAGATGAGCAAAGTGCCAGGTCTGTGCAGGTGTCTGGGGGTGGGTTTGAGATTCTGTATAAGGCCAGGCTTGTGAGCTCCTGCCCTGGTATTCATAGGGGTCCCCTAGTCACCAGTTTCCAGTGTGAATGTGTGTGTGTAGTAGTAGTAGTAGAAGTAGTAGTAGTGATGGTGGTAGTGGTAGTGGTAGTGGTAGTGGTAGTGGTAGTAGTGGTGGTAGGCACACTTTGTCAGTGAAAAACAGTAAAAAAGCTGAGCCACAGAGTGGTGAAGGGACCATTACTCATTCATGCATGCCATGACTTTACCTTGATCTGGTCAGCTTCCAGGAGATACACAGTTCTCCTTACTATAGTCAAGACAGAGGTGTATCAGACTTGAGAGGCATCTGGGGGACTGTCAGATGTCAGGTGGGGAAGGCAGGAAGGATTGCCATGGACTGCCCTATCCTGGACACTGCAATAAGGACAGCCAGGAGCTTGCAGAATTGCAGACTTTTAGAACAGGCTGCTTCTTTAGGATCATGACATCAAGCCCCCTCACTTTGGGGAAACGAAACTAGAAGTCTGGGGATATGATGTAACCTCCCCCCCTGAACATCTAGGTCCCTTGGTCCCACCCCAGGCACTCCCCAATATTCCTTGTCAAAGTTCTAGAAAGGAGCCTGGGGGGAACCGGTCTGTAGTGCAGTGGGTTAAGCACACATGGCGTGCAAAGCCCAAGGACCTGGAGAAGGATCCTGGCTCCCCACCTGCAGGGGAGTCGCTTCACAGGTGGTGAAGCAGGTCTCCAGGTGTCTGTCTTTCTCTCCTCCTCTCTGTCTTCTCCTCCTTTCTCCATTTCTCTGTGTTCTATCCAACAACAACATCAACAACAATAATAACTACAACAACAATAAAAACAGCAAGGGCAACAAAAAGGAAATAAATAAATATTTAAAAGAAAGAAAGAAAGAAAGGAAGGAAGGAAGAAAGGAAGAAAGAAAGAAAGAAAGAAAGAAAGAAAGAAAGAAAGAAAGAAAGAAAGAAGGATAGAAAGAAAGAAAGGAGCCTGGGGCCTCCTGGAGAAGAGATAAAGTTAAATGCAGGTTTCCCCAGAGGACAGACTGAGCTTGGATTCTCCAAGAATCCCCCTGCCCCCCCCCCCACAAGTCCTTGGCAACACTTGCCTTGCTGGCAGATGCTGAAGCTTCTGCTGCCTTTCCTGACCATCCCCCTCATCCCTCCCCCCCATCCCTACCCTTCAACCCTCCCTGGCCATGTACAGTCTGGGACGAGCTTTATTGCTCTTGTCTTGGAAAGCAGTTGCTTCCATCCTCTGAATTTCCATGGATTATCAACATGTTCCTGGAACTGGATCTTTTGCCACCGCCACCACCTGCCCAGGTGAGAGGTAGCTGGCTAGCCCCCAGGCAAGGAAGGAGTGTTTTTCCAGCGCCCACATTAGGCTATTGGCTGAATCAGGATCTTCTCTTTCCTGGTGCAGGGGTTGGCTTTCCTCTCCCAGGCAGGAAAGACCACATTCCAGATTTTTTTTTTTTTCTTTCAGATTCTTTTTTACCTGACAAAAGTGAAGACAGTGCTGTGTGCTGTGGGTTCTTTCTTTCTTTCTTTCTTCCTTCCTTCCTTCCTTCCTTCCTTCCTTCCTTCCTTCCTTCCTTCCTTCCTTCTTTCCTTCCTTCCTTTTATTCCTTCCTTTCTTCCTTTCCTTCCTTTCTTCCTTCTCTTTCTCTCTTTCTTTCTTTCTTTCTTTCTTTCTTTCTTTCTTTCTTTCTTTCTTTCTTTCTTTCCTTATTTTCTTTTCTCTTCCAGGATGAGTGAGGATGCTTTACCCTTCTTTTTGAGAAGCTGAAAATGTGTCTCTCCTTCTTGGCCCCCAGAGATGATGGCTCATCCTAAGAAACAAGTCAGATTAAGAGCCATGAGAAGAAATGGAGGGGGTGTGGGGAGATGGCTCAGTGGTAAAACACAGGACTTGCATGCCCCAGGGCTGTATTCCAGAACTACATATGCCAGAACTGAGTGGTGCTCTACTCTCCCTTGTGCAAATAAAAAAAAAATTTTTTTCAGGAAAAAGAAAAGGGAAAAATAACATTGACTACCTACTGTGTGCCAGGCATTTTCAGATATATGTTTTTGTGTAGCTATTGGAGAGTAATTGTTTTCCAGGTAAGAAAACTGAGATTGGGGGGGGACTCGTTCATTTACCCCAAATTACAAGTCTTGTAAGTAGGGAAAAAGCAAAGTCTGACCAGATTTTGCATTGTAAGCTTCACTGCTTCTTGTTAAAATCTTTGCTAAGAAAAAAAAAAGAAAGAAAGAAAAGAAACTTCTTGATCTTAGTCTTAAAAATGTCTTTGCATTTTCAAAAAAAATTGGCCTTATTTTCCCAGACCACATGTTGTCTTGCATGTGCCTGCTGAAACCATCCTCCTTTTATTATTAACCTCCACTTGTCTTATTAAGTGTTCAACCCAGGAAAGCTTGGGTCTGACGAATGTGTAACCCACATACACCTGGTGCCTGGTGGTGCTTCTCAGCACTCTGCCAGAAGCAAAGAAACACTGTTAATAATAGATTTTTAAAAAAATTTCCCTAAAACTCAAATCTTTACAAAGGTTTTCAGGATCCCCAGGAAGTAATCTCATCTCAAAAACATTCAAGATATCTTCTTTATTTTCCCCCTTTCAGGGGAAATCTTTTGCTTTCCTGAATGTTTCTTTAAAATGTTGCACCCCAAATCTCAAAACTCTCAATGACTGAGTTTATCCCAAGTGTCTCTCTCCTTACTTGAGTTGGCTTCTTAGAGTCTGCTGTTCTGAATTCATTGACATAGTTGTTTCAGTGAACTCTGCTGTTCCAACTCAAAGCTTCCACATTCATTGCCTCAGCACAGCAATGACACTTGTCCTGTCTATCCACAGAGTCATTGGCAAGTGCAGGTTACCTGTTCATGTAAGTGTAAGGGACAAAGTGTTTTCCTGTTCTGGGCACAACCCAGGATCTGCTGAGACTCTGCCATGGGGTCTATGAAAAAGTGTTTTATTGTGTGGCTAATATGGTAGGACATTTTCTTTCCTACTTCTTACAAAGTCCTACAAAATATTTAGAATACAGAGAGAGGGCCAGGTGGTGGTGCACCTGGTTAAGCGCACACATATGCACAGGGACCTATTCAAGGATCTGGGTTTGAGTCCCCATTCTCCCAGCCACAGCAGGGACCTTCACAAGTGGTGAATCAGGTCTATAGACGAGTATCATTTTCTTTCCTGCTCTATCTCCCTTTCCCTCTCAATTTCTCTCTGTCCTATCATATAAAATGACGATCTGGGATATGGAGCCATGAGTGGTGGATTTGTAGAATAGAATAGAATAGAATAGAATAGAATAGAATAGAATAGAATAGAGTAGAGTAGAGTAGAGTAGAGTAGAGTAGAGTAGAGTAGAGTAGAATAGAATAGAATAGAATAGAATAGAATAGAATAGAATAGAATAGAATAGAATAGAATAGAATAGAATAGAATAGAATACGTTACACAGAGAAAAAAAGCTTGGTTTTCTGTGTAGCCAACTTGTGCCACCTGGAACTCAGACTTCTGTAAAATGGCTTGATCTCTAGCTCTGTGAGGCCCAGAGGCCTTGCTGGCAGCATTGCATGTTTTCTGAGATGAAAGGGACAGGGGAGGGGTTGAGTCATGGCACACATGTTGAGCACACACATTACAGTATGCAAGGACCCAGGTTCTAGCCCTAGGTCCCCACCTTCAGGGAGGAAGCTTCATGAGCAGTGAAACAGTTCTGCAGGTCTCTCTCTCTCTCTCTCTCTCCCCCTTGCCCTCCCAACTTCTGTTTCTAATATATTCATTCTAAGTTCTTCTCATTTCCAAACTGTCCTTCTGACAATGGTGTCATTTCCAAGTAGTTTCTATTTTGTTCTTAAATGAAAAAAAAATTAAATACTTTTAAATTTTTTTAATTTTTTAATTTTTTATTTAAGAAAGGATTAATTAACAAAACCATAGGGTAGGAGGGGTACAACTCCACACAATTCCCACCACCCAATCTGCATATCCCACCCCCTCCCCTGCTAGCTTTCCCATTCTCTATCCCTCTGGGAGCATGGACCCAGGGTCATTGTGGGTTGCAGAAGGTAGAAGGTCTGGCTTCTGTAATTGCTTCCCCGCTGAACATGGACGTTGACTGGTCGGTCCATACTCCCAGTCTGCCTCTCTCTTTCCCTAGTAGGGTGGGTCTCTGGGGAAGCAGAGCTCCAGGACATATTGGTGGGGTCTTCAATCCAGGGAAGCCTGGCCAGCATCCTGGTGGCATCTGGATCCTGGTGACTGAAAAGAGAGTTAACATACAAAGCCAAACAAATTGTTGAGCAATCATGGACCCAAAGCTTGGAACAGTGGAGAGGAAGTGTTAGGGAGGTACTCACTGCAAACTCTAGTGTACTTCTGCTTTCAGGTATATATTTTGCAGTAGTTTATAGATACGTGTGAAGATATGCTCTCTCTCACAGAAACTGGTGTATATCTAGGTTTTGGGACTTTGTTAGAAAGTGAACCATCTGGGATGAAATTAGAGTATACTATGAAAGGAAAGGTCTCACCCGAGTAATGAAGCTGAAGTGTTGTCATTCCACATGTGAAGTCTCTGGACACAGTCTGAAATGAAGCATGTTGAGGTGGCAATCGTTGCGTTGGTTAGGTTGTGATCGGTGGATGCAATATTATTTAATATGGATTGGGAGAGGCATACGGGAAAGTGGGCCCTATCCAGGGTTCCAGGACTGGGGGAAGTAGGGGCTCTATAGTGGAAATGTGAGGTTCCTGCTGTCTTAGGGTTCAAAAAGACAATGGATAGTTAATGTTATCATCACATTGTTTGGTAATTGGGTTAACTTTGAAAAGTCCTTTTGTTATGGTTTGCTGTACAGTACCCAGTATCTTGTATATAGCTGTGCTATTGGATGCTTCTGATCTACTTGGTCTAGGCTTTTGAGAGAGTCCGCATATCAAATACACAGCCTATATATTAAAAAGATTCAGTTTGTGTTTTGAGAAACTTTGAGACATACTATTATTTTCCCCCTCTCATATTAATTAACTAGTGATTTATATGTCTACATTTTGCTAGGAGTGTACATAAACACCATTCCCACCACCAAAAGACTGTGACCCATCCCTCCCACCCACTCCCACCCCCACTGTCCCAGGAAGCTGTATGTCTACCCCTCACCACAGGGTTTTTACTTTGGTGCCCTACTTACAAATTGGGCAGGTCCTGCTTTTAGTTTCCCTTTCAGATCTTCTTAGTTAACTTCTGTTGATGAGTGGGATCATCCCATACTCATCTTTATCTTTCTGACTTAGCTCACTTAATATAATTCCTTCTAGCTCTGTCCAAGATGGGTCAGAGAAGGTGGGTTCATTGTTCTTGATAGTTGCATAGTACTTTTAAATTTTTAAATGCTACTCACATGACATTGAGTGCACATGTTACCATGTGCAAAGACCTGGGTTCAAGCTCCTAGTCTCCCCCTGTAGGAAGGAAGCTTCACAAGTGGTGAAGCTAGTGCTGCACATGTCACTCTTTCTCCTTCTCTATCTCCGCTTCCTCTCTCAATTTCTCTCTGTCCTACCAAATACAATAAATAAACTTCAAAAATCATTCAAGTGCTACTGTGCTAAAAAAATCATATATAGATTTTTGGGTGTGCATCACTGAAAAATCAGCAGTTGACTGTCCTTTGTTCTGATTTAAGTCCTTCAGCTCACTCCCAGTTGCCTCTCCCCTGCCTGATTTCCTCTTCTGGGAACCTTTCATTTCATTTAGCTTATGATATTGCTTAGCACTTATTTTACTTAGCTTTAGAACCCCCCAGGCTTGTTTGGTTTTTTAACTAAAGTTGAACCCAAAGGCAAATAAACAATAACTTCCCCACACCAACCAAAGCCCTGTAACAGATACAGTGTCTAGCGGGCATTCTGCAGATACTATGCCCTCAAAGGAGCAAACTTCACCAAGCTATTGCCTGCTCAGTTCTTCCTACTCAGAATGCTTTTTCCTATTATTTTCTCCAAGTTAAATTCCATTCAGCTCCCTGATTTGTTGGGTAGGGTTCCCTAGATGCATTGGTCATCTAAGCATGTTTTGGTCAAGTTTTTCTAGGGGTTGGGAAGCCAAGGAGCTTGACAGAAAATGCTCAAATAATACAGTTTGTTAAATAGATTGACAACAACAAGAAGCAAAGGGAGTGATGTGGGAGTTAGCACACTCAGGAGAGCATTGCTTTAGCTAAACCTTCCTTATACAAAGCCTGCACAACCTTTCTTTCTTTCCCACAAGTGCTGACACTATAAGGACCAGAACTGTGGGCAAGTGGAAGCCCTCAGCAGGTCTTGCAAGCTTGCTCTGCTGGAAAGAATGGCAAGAACATCTGGCCCAGCTGCCCAGATGTAGTTCCTCTTCAGTCTGTTGAGCAACTAATGAATCTCATTCAGATCTTTCTACCTGAGCAGCCTCTCTCTCTCTCTCTCTCTCTCTCTCTCTCTCTCTCTCTCCATCCTTGTCATCACCAGCTACTTCTCCTAGCTAACTTTTTCAGATAGAAATATTGAGATAAAGTCAGAGACAGAGGGAAAAGGAAAAGATGCCACAGCACTGAAGCTTTCGCCAGTGCATTGGGGGTCAGACTTGAATCCAGATTTGGCACATGACAAATCTGGTGGGTGACCTTTCTTAATTGTCATCAGCTCTGGATCTAATTACCCCAATCTATGAACAAATTGAGTCAAATCCTTTATCTCATCTGTTTCAAGTCTTTAATTTTATTTTCCTTGCTTGAGAATACCTAAGTTGTTGGCTTCCAAGGGACTTTCCCATGTCACCTTCCCATTTGTGCTTTTACCACCCAGGCTAACCAAACTGCTTTATTCTTTGTGAAGTCCTGTGAAAGTCCAGGCACTTTCAGTCACAGGCACTGAAAGTGCCTGTGGATACATGGAAATGTGTTTGAAGGTGTGTGTAGTTTACAAGGGCCAGCTTAGCTCATATGTTTGTGGTCACATGTATACTTAACAGAGGGCAATGCCTAAAAAACTAACAAAATATATAAGGTAGGTCTTTTCCTTACTGTTCTTTTCTGTCCTGGATTTGGAAGAGTTCCTGGGTCTGCATCAATCTCTTCTAAACTGACCTCTGGGGTCACCATGACTAGGAGTATGGCACTACCTTTCCCTGCTGCAAACGGGATACATCCCAGGGAGGGGCTGGTCTAAGAACCAGTTCCTTATCAGAAGGATACAGAGTCCTGAAAGCAATCCCCTGTAACCAACCAAGTTTGTTTTTCCTTTGCATTTCTGCATCTTTTGATCTTGAAATGAATCCATTTTTTCCTCTCTCTGTCTTCCTATTTCCCCTTCTTTCCTTCCTCTCCTGTCTAAGCCCTTGTAGGGAAATGAGTGCCTCTGTAGGGGAGACATGTTATCACAGATAGCAGTGACATTAACGCCTTTGCAGGAAGGCTTAGCATCTCCTGGACATCCGTGGGGAGCTCTTTGGAGTATGCTCTCGATTGATAGGCTCATTCTTCCAAAAGGGCCTGGTGGAACCTTCTATAATATCACACATTGTAAGTGCTCATTAAGTTTATCACCTAATTGTCCTGATTATAGCACTTGAGACAAAAATAAGGGAGATCAGGGCCCAGGCATTGATGCATCCAGTCAATCACATATATTATTATGCACAAGGACTTGGGTTCAAACCCCCAGTCCCCATCTGCAGGGGGAGATTCATGAGTAATCAAACAGGTCTACAGATGTCTTTCTTTCTCTCTCACTCTCTATTACCCCTCCCCTCTCATTTTCTCTCTGTCTTACCTAATAAAAAACAAGTTTATATTTTAAAAAGAAGATCATGGGGAGCTATGGGTTTGTAGTGCAAGTACCAAGTTCCAGTGATAACTCTGGTGACAATTTAAAGAAGGGGAGGGGGAGATTATACATTCCCCTGAGACCAACAGTGACCTGTCACTCAGCCATAAGTCAGGAAGGTTGAGGGCTCTGCTACCTGGATTCCAGGTCTAGGAAGGTAACCGGGAAGGCTCTGCACTCTCTAGGTCTGCCCTGTTGGCCAATTGGTCTTTTCTCCTCTTTGGCCTCAGTTCTTTGGCTCTGAACTCTTCCTCTGGAGGCTGTGTGTGGGTCCCCTGGGAGAGTGTGAAAGTGATTGCATGATGCAGAGAGCTTTGCCAAATGGACCTAGTAATGACCTCTGTCCTAAGGTTTAGGAGCTGTCTCAGAAGCTGTGGACAGGCCTGTACCCACTGCACTCCAGGGATGTCTGCGCCCAGGTGTCCTGGGGTTGGGGAGGGAGTTGGCTTTGACATGCTGTGGGCATCCGGCCCCTCTCAGAATCCCCTACTCCCTGCTAAGAGTATTTCTGATTGCTTGACCCCTGACTTCATGCAGCTGGGTTATCCGATGTGGCTTTGGGGAATAGTCTTGTTTATAAGGCTGGAGACAAAGGCAGGAAGCACAGAGCAGTTACAACAACAGTCTTTCCTGTTCCCCAGTACCTTTCATCCAGGCAGTTGGAGGCAATGAAGCTGGCTCCTGGAGGGACAGGGCTGTGGGAGGGAGGTGCAGGAAGGAGCAGGTGATGAATGGCAGGGATGTCCCCATTCACACAGGAGCAGCAACCAGGCTCAGACAGGCTCCTCCAAGTACCTGAGCTCAAGGTTTTAATATAGATATATATTTAAAGATTTATTTCACATGGGAGGTGCAAGAATGAATTTCATATGTGAGAGAGAGGAGAAACTAGAGCAATACTTATGTACATGCAGCACTGGAGTTTGGAGATGTAGCCTTGAGGCTGCAAGCTCTATGCTCTACCAGCTGAGCTATTTCCATACCCCCAAGTTCAGGGCTTTACAGCTTCAAGGGAGGGGGCAGGTGGGAGACAGGTTCAAGGGCATCTGGCTGATTCCCACACCTTTCTCTTCCTTCTGCCACATTGCCATCTTCACACCAGACCTACTGTACCCTTGCGGATGCCCCAACCTCCTTTCCAAGCTCTAAATGTGGGGAATTCTGGAGCTGCTATTACAGACTTCTAGGAAGTTTAGGCATTGGGAAGGTCCAGGGTATTGTTGAGTTTGAGTCACTCATGTGACAGATGGGGACACTGAGGCCTGGAGAGGTAAGGGTGCTCATCTATTCCCACACACAGCACTCAGACTTCTACCTAGCACAGAAGGCTCTTGCATAGGAAACTGTCAAATAAATGATGGCTTGGGAGGCAGAGAGAGGACAGAGACCAATAACCAGTGGGAATGGATAACCTGGTCTGGGGGAACTCCACATGCCCAATGGTCACCAGTAGATCCTGAATGCCCCCGCCTGTGCCCTCCCCTTGTCTGCTAGCACCCCTTTGCCCTCACCAATTGCTTCTCCCTCCAACAACTCTAATCCAAGAGGGTAAAGGCAAAGAGGAAGGAGGAGTTGTGTGCTCTCAGTGGTGTTCAAATGTAAGGCTTTTCCTCTTTCAATCTCAGAGTGGTCCAGCAGGTAGAACATTAGCAAAGATTCCCTCTGCAAGGGACATACACGATCAAGGCCTCTGCAGACTACCTGAGCTCCTGTTTGCTAGAAATCAGGGTGCACCTAGAATGCCTTTATCCAGGCCCCGAGGTCTGGTGGGGTCATCTCGGTTTCTCCCCTGACCATGTGTTGTGGCTTGTGATCATAGCGTCAGTGAAGAGAGATTTCTGGCATCACCTGAGTCATAGTCAGGGCTGGGGGTGGGATTGGAGCCCCCCTCTTGGTTCTTTAAGTTGACTCCAGCCTTCAGAAATTGTTCACATGCCCCCCCAAAGACAACATTTTGCTCTTCCCATGTGATGGTGGGCTTCTCTGAGTTGACCCCCACCTCCTTCATTCTTGAATCACTCCAGGGCCCCTGGAGAGAGATCTCTGGGTTGAAATATACTCAGGGTCACAAAGTCTTCCAGGAAACCCACTCAGTGTATCCTGGGGCTGGAAGCTGATCTCATGATGAGCACTGGCTTTGTTAAACTTGCATAGCTCCTCCAAATCTCAGCCTAGTCCTGGACCTAGGAGTTTGACCTTCAGGAAGTACCCCACAGATTTCCCTATCATCTAGCCTGGGGTTGCATGAGGCACCGACAGGGACAACTGCAGAAGGGGTGAGAGGAGAGAGGGGTGGGAGAAGGGTCTGTTTCCCACCTTGCTGGGCTGGAACTTTGGCAGTGAGTCTGCTGGGTGGTTGCTCTGTGACTTCAGCTCTTATTGGTCCAGCAGTGGTGCTTCCTCTCTCTTCTCAGGCACAGGGGTGCGATGGACACCCCCATTTCCTGGGCATAGCTCTGCTCCTTGTTGGACTCTATCTATGTTTTCCCTGATTCCTTTCAGTTGCCCTTGGAGGAAGCCCTGTGTTCTCTCCAACACACATGGGTATGAGCACTGAGCCTCACTCTTCCAGGCTTCATGGACTCCAGTCCCGGAGTTTCTGGGCATCACTGCCCAGCACAATAGACACGTGAAGGCTAGGATCCAGCCCACCATACATCTCAGCCTCAGGATTGAGGACAGGCAGGCTCCTGAATGGATGTGAAGAGCTGTCTCAAAGAGTAGATCATTCTCAGTTCCAAATAGCATGGGAGGCCTCCCCACCAAGCACCCCACATGCTGCTACATACTTAGATGATCTCATCAACTGTACATCCAACTGAGAATCACATGAGGCTTCTGTTCTGGGAAGTTGGTCCCTTTACTCATTCACTTGTCATCAGGCATTCCCTGAGAACCTGCCATATGGCACACACTGAGGACCCTCAAGAGAGGGCCTGGCCCTTCCTCTTGACCATCTCAGGTGGAGTGGGGAGAGTAGGCCAGGCATGCACATTATATAAGCAATATGCCAGCCAGAGAATGGTGGTAAGGAGAGGGAGCACTTCAGGGGAGAAGGAGGATTGGGGAGGGTACCCCTTTCCTGAGTTTTAGGTGATGATAACCACACAAATAAAAGTAGTGGACTTTAGAGAATTTGATTCCTTTTTTTGAAGATATTTTATATATTTTCATAGGGGCACTTATAAAAAGGGTGCTGCTCAGCTCTTGCTTATGGTAGTGTGGGGGTTTGAACCTGGGATTTTTGATCCTCAGGAACGAGAATCTCTTTGTATAACCATCATGTTATCTACCCTACCCTCATTTATTTATTTTTAATGAGAGAGAGAGAGAGAGAGAGAGAGAGAGAGGGAGGGAGGCACTGCTTCACTCTGGTTTATGGTGGTGCTGCAGATTGAACCTGGGATCTCAGGTAGAGAAGTCTTTTGCACAACCATCATACTATCTCCCCAAACTCAGAATATGATCTTTATACTCTCCCTCTAGGTGCCAGGGCCTCAACTATCAACTCAAGCTTCCTAGTACACAAGATTACTCATTCTGTTTCTGGGAGAACCTCAATAAGTGCACAGGAACAGCCCCCCCCTGCATCCCCCTCCCCACACTCTGCTTTCACCAATAAACCTCTCAGGCTAGCCTGTGCCCCCCCCCCACCTCCACTCTCTTTCCTGCCTTAATAGGACCTGTCTGATGGACAGTTCCCCCACGCACAGGCCCCTTCCCCCATCACCGTGCAAAGCAAGATGACAAAATGGCAAAAACATTCTCAAGGAAATGAGCACCTCCGTGAGTGTCGGAGAAAGCAGGATTTGGAGTTATTCATTCCACTTCCATGGACTGATTCCAAATTGGCTCTAAGCTGGCCTCCCCTTTCCTGTTTCTGAAGCCAAATGCTGATGGGGGTGGAGGTGCCATCCCCACAGTTCACAGTCTTTCAGGACTGGAGGCCCTAGAACCTTGGCTCATGGGAAGGACTGCTTATCCTTGGCCTCTACATAGCCCCATGGACCCCAGGCAACACCAGGGAAGAGAAAAGCCAGGTTCAAGGTCTGAAGGCTGCTCAGGCCTGACCTCTGTCATCCAAGACCCACATCCCAGGCACAGACTAACCTTGGCATTTTTCCCGCTCTTGCATTTCTCCTTTGTTCAGTGGGATTTCCCAGTCTCTTTGCCTTGGAGGTTATTGTAGGGGCAGTGAGATGACAATTACGTCTATTTTACAGTCCATAAATATTATTCTATCAAATATTATAATGATGTAAGTGGAGTAAATGTTAATTCAAATGTGTACATTTACTTAAACCTAAAAGTTTTGTATTTGATGACATAAAGTGCTCCTTTTAAAAACTTGGTGTGTGTATGTTGTGTGTATGTGTGTATGATGTGTGTGTGTATGGTGTTTGTGGCACCTAGACCTCCTGCACATATGATGCCCCTGCTGAGCAACCATCATGGATCAGCTTTTTTATTCTTTTACATTGTCTGTGTTTGGGGGCATGGGAAGAAACCCCATCATCCTTGGAGTTGTTCTGCTGTTGTCCATGGTGTTCCCATGTGGTGCCGTAACTTGACCCCAGGACTTCGTGCATGAAAGTCGCAGGCTTTGTGGGGTGAGCTGTTTTCAGACTCCAGCATGGTGGTGATGATGAAGAAGTGGACGACCGTGGTAATTCCTTCTCCTCCTCTCCCTCCTTCTCCTTAAGTTTGTATTTCCAATGATGTTTATTTAAATGTTGTAAAAATGACCACAGTGGGAAATGTCTCACCATAAGGTGTGTTGTAATATATTTTGGTCAATCTAGCCAATGGAATACTGTAGTGCCTTTGAAAAGAATTAAACACCATTTGTGTTGAAATACAGAGAACCTACAAAAAGTACAGGACTCAGGAGTGCAGGGCTGGGTGTTAGCACCATATAAATAAAACTGGAGAAGCTCACGGAGCAGCAGGCTTCCAAAGTCACCCTCTTGCCTTTCCTTTTGCCCAGCCCCAGTGAACTCAGAAACCTGTCCTGCCTGCTGGTGGTAGGGGTGCAGCGACCTGTTTTCAACTGTATCAGTCCTGTCTGGGTTTGTTCATACATGTGAAGGTTCTGTAGACTTCATGAACTCTTGTTAAGCTGGGGTTGTAGAGTCAGGATATATTTTAGAAGCATGACTTTTCCTTTTGTGTATATGTGGGTGGGGGAGGCTAGTTTTGTTGCTGTGAATACATGGTCTTCCAATTCTTAGCAATGTCTGCTTTCTTGACATTGTGCTCCTCATCCCAAGTTTGCCAAAACTCCTGATACCCTTATAGTCCTGTCCTCCCCAAACCAGGCAACATCATCACTCCTGAGAGTCAGATGTGGGCTCCACCTGCCAAAGCCTCACTCTCAAAGTTGCTGCAGGGCCTCTTCCTGCTGGGTTACTGATGCACATCTCTCCGCTTCCCCACATGGAATTCTTGTCCAAATCCCCCAGCTATGATGACTTCTCTCCTTCCTATTGCTAGAGTGCTGATGGGAGGCAAAGAAAGAGCACAAAGTGGGAAGCAAGCAAGCCAGGGCTGTGATTCTGTGCTCCAATCCGAGCTTAGGGTCATGTGGGGATCCAGACCACATCCCAGAAAAGAGGCAGAGATAGAAGACTTGACAGCTGTACCGAAACCTTGAAGGGAGGGTGCAGACAGGGACACCCCAGCACATCATGGGGAACGTTGGTGGTAGGGGATACTTCTAGATCAGCCAGCTGACATTCCAAAGACAGAGGACCTTTGTTTAGACAGGCCCCATGACTAAACCTCAAAGGGAAACTTCCTTTTGGACTCCTTAGTCCGTCCCCACCTGGGTGGAGCCTCATCAAAGAATATTTCAGGAGAGTTGGGCAGTAATCCAGTGGGTTAAATGCACATGGCGCAAAGTGCAAGAACCAACGGAAGGATCCCCGTTTGAGCCCCCATCTCCCCACCTGTAGGGGGGTCGCTTCACAAGTGGTGAAGCAGATCTGCAGGTGTCTATTTTTCTCTCCCCCTCTCTGTCTTCCCCTCCTCTCTCCATTTCTCTCTGTCCTATCCAACAACAACAACTACAATGATAAAACAACAAGGGCAACAAAAGGGAATAAATAAATAAATATTTTTTAAGAAAAGAATATTTCAAAAAGTAGATCTTTCTTTCAAAGGGTAGAATGTTCTGGTACCATAGCAAATAGACAGGACCATGACAGGAGCCTAGGGACAATGAAGCTATGCTATGGTCACTACTTTTGGTGAATGCATAAAATGAAGAGTTGATCAATTGGTGCCAGGCTGAGTATATTCCAGCTGGCAGGAACCACAGCAGTCATCTTATGACTATGTGGAAACATGAACAGACAAGTCAGCAGCAACAATAACACAGTAG
Source organism: Erinaceus europaeus (assembly GCF_950295315.1). Taxonomy (NCBI): domain Eukaryota; kingdom Metazoa; phylum Chordata; class Mammalia; order Eulipotyphla; family Erinaceidae; genus Erinaceus; species Erinaceus europaeus. The sequence goes on along the minus strand of NC_080163.1, from coordinate 110,981,365 downwards.
AAATATGGAGGATACAAGGAACACAGGTGGCATCATGGAGCCTTGGTAGCAACTCAGAAGCATGTGTTCTTAGACTTTTTATATATAATTAAGAAAAAAAAGCTTCTACCTGAGCTAAGTCATTTGGGGAGGAAGGCATCTGTTATTTGCAACCAAATTAATTTTTCTGATGGATCAGACATCTTGGGAGCTCTTTAGTTGCTTTCTAATATCAATGTCCTAGGGAAACCTTGACCATTTAAAACTCCTAGTTCTGTTCTTTAGGGTCAACCCCAAAGAATCCAGTTCCTTCCTTTCCTCCAGTATTTTTTCCTACTTCCTTTCTATTGACTCATGGTCTTCATTCCAACTCTCTCACTTGTGACTGCATTTGTTGGGGCATAGGCCTCTTTCACAACTTTCTCAACTGCTCATGGCCAGGGCTATATGTATGTATGTCCTGCCTGTTTGCTCCTCAGAGAACTTACCATCTACCTCCAACTTTCAGCAGCTGTGGATTTGCCTACCCCCCCCCCACCCCTTTGGGCTTGTCTATGTTCCCTCCATACCCCACCCATGGTTTGATAAGTGAGATTTCTGACCATATTCTATCTTCTTTGCTGGTTGAGCCTTTCACTTTGTTCTTGCCATAGTGTGGTTCTCATGCATCACTCATTCTGCACATCTTTGTCCAGCACCTAGAGGACACCCTGCTTTGCATTTAAGCCCCTTCAATCCAGGTCATTGCATTATCCTACTTTCCTTGCTGATAAGCTGTCTGAAGATTATAGCAAGTGTGTATGGGGGGGTGGGGGGGAGGGAAGGATGCAGGGGAAATAATTTAAAGCTAGTTTTTTTTTTAAAACTCATTTTATTTATTATTAATACTGGGTTACAAGATTGTAAGATTACAGTGTACAGTTCCACACCATACCTACCATGGAGGTTCTGTGTTCCTACCCTCTCACCTCCCCAAAGATAATAGATTATCATCATAGTTCTTACAAAATCTTAAAGACAGTTTTTTTTACAAGCTTATGTGTGTCATTTCTATAGATTCCACATATGAGTGAAAGCATCAGATAGTTGTCTTTCATCTCTACTTATTTCACTAAGCATAATCACCTCTAGTTACATCCAGTTTGTCCCAAAGGACACAATGTCATCTTTTTTATTGAAAAGTAGTATTCCACCAAGTATATATCCTATAACTTCTCTCTCCTTAACCAGTCATCTGTCAATGGGTATTTAGGCTGCTTCTAGTCTTTGGCTATTGTGAATAATACAGCTATGAACATAGGAATGCATATACCCCTTCGAATTAGTGATTGCATGTCTTTTGGATAAATGCCTAAGAGTGGTATAGAGGGCTATAATGTAATTCCACTTTTATTTGTTAAAGGACTCTCCTCACAGTCTTCCAAAGGGGCTGCACCAGTTTGCATTCCCACCAGCAGTGTAGTAAAGTTCCTTTTCCTCCACAACCTCTCTAACACCTGTCATTTCCCATTTTGTTGATGTAGGCCACTCTCACAAATGTGAGACAGTATCTCAGCATAGTTTTAATTTGCATTTCTCTAATGATAAGTGAAGTGGAGCATTTATTCATTTGTTTGTGGACCAAGTATATATCTTCTTTAGAAAACTGTCTATTGAATTACCGGATGGTTTCACTCATGTGGAATCTAGAGATCTGACACATAAACTTGGAAAAAAAAAATAGAAGCAAGCAGTTTCTAAAACTTGTGAGAAATGCAAAGAAACAATTACAGAATCTAGAACTCCCACTTTCTGTACCCCATAAAGAAGTTTGGTCCATACTCCCAGAGGGATAAAGAATAGGGAGACTTCCAATGGAGGGGATGGGGGATGGAACTCTGGTAGAGGGAACTGTATGGAAATGTACCCCTGTTATCTTACAATTTATTTAATCATTATTAAATCACTAATAAAAATAAAATATGTGTGAGAACTATGGTAGTTATCCTTGGGTGGTGGGAGAGTAGGAATACAGAGCTTTGCTGGTGGGTGTGATGTGGAACTATACACTGATCTTATAACTTGTTAATCACAAAAATACAGTCTCTAATTCAGAAAAAGAACTATTTTGTTCTTTGGCCCATTTTTAAAAAAAATGTTTATTTATAAAAAGAAACACTGACAAAAAACATAGGATAAGAGTGGTACAACTCCACACAATTCCCACCACCAGAACTCCTTATCCCATCCTCTCCCCTGATAGCTTTCCTATTCTTTATCCCTCTGGGAGTATGGACCCAGGGTCATTATGGGGTACAGAAGGTGGAAGGTCTGGCTTCTGTAATTGCTTCCCTGCTGAACATGGGTGTTGGCAGGCCGATCCATACTCCAAGGCTGTCTCTCACTTGCTCTAGGGGGGGCTGGGTTCTAGGGAGTCAAGGCTCCAGGACACACAGGTGGGATTATCTGTCCAGGGAAGTTCAGTTGGCATCATGTCAGCATCTGGAACCTGGTGGCTGAAAAAAGAGTTAACATACAGAGCTAACAAATTGTTGCGTAATCATGAACCTAAAGGCTAGAATAATTCATATGAAGAGTTGGGGGGGGTCTCTGTTTTGTAGATAGTTAGTAGTCCTATTTTAGTTATATTCCAAAGAGTCCGTCACTATACTAGTTTTTTTGTTTGTGTGCTTTTTCCTGAGCCTGACATCTGATATGCAGGTGGATCCAAGTTATTGTCTGGGGAGATGATATCATGGCTAGAAAAAGGACCAGAAAGCTGGATTAGGGAAGAGAGTAGTTCCCAAATATGGGAAAGGTGTATAAATATTGTTGACTATAAACTCCACTGATTTGATGTGATCTGTGGCCCATCCATATTCAGCTTAGGAGCCTATGTGACCTCTGCATCCCTGTAGATCTGAGCTCACATTCTGTGGTCATGAGTAGGAACATTCCAAGCTGCCCCAATTTCAGGACTCATCTTCCTCAGGTGGAACAGAAAGTATTTTGTCCATCTTCCCTTTGGAGGATGGAACATTCTCTACCATTGTTGCTCCACATTGAGGGCAAGGTCCTATGGGGGCCCACAAAGGGGTGTATTGTGTTGTTCCTGATAGAGATGACAATGTGTTGTTCCTGATAGAGATGACAATGGAGAGAGGGCTCTATTCAAGCAAAACTGTTTGCTTTCGTGATTTAATAATAGTCTATAAGATCATAAGATTACAGGGGTATAGTCACCATTCCCCACCCCCCAGGATAACTATCACAGCTTTTTTTTTCTTTACAAGTTCATATGTATCAATTCTTTATATGTACATATGAGCAAAGTCCTGTAGCTGTCTTTCAGAGAAATGCAGCCCATATGGTATCATATATAAGCTACAGTAGTAAGAATCTTTGAACACAAAAAAAAATCTGAAGAGTAAAACTCTTTTGGCTTTACCTCTGCCTCCCTTCCCCCACATTTCTTTTTTTATTATTATTATTATTACTATTATCATTTTACCAGAGCACTACTCTGCTCTGGTTTTTTATATTTTTTTATTTTTTTTTTATTTCTTTATTGGGGAATTAATGTTTTACATTCAACAGTAAATACAATAGTTTGTACATGCATAACATTTCCCAGATTCCCATTTAACAATACAACCCCCACTATGTCATTCATCATCTTTCATGGACCTGTATTTTCCCCACCCACCCCCCACCCCAGAGTCTTTTACTTTGGTGTAATACTCCAATTCCATTTCAGGTTCGACTTGTGTTTTCTTTTCTAATCTTGTTTTTCAACTTCGGCCTGAGAGTGAGATCATCCCATATTCATCCTTCTGTTTCTGACTTATTTCACTCAACATGATTTTTTCAAGGTCCATCCAAGATCGGCTGAAAATGGCGAAGTCACCATTTTTTACAGCTGAGTAGTATTCCATTGTGTATATAGACCACGACTTGCTCAGCCACTCATCTGTTATTGGACACCTGGGTTGCTTCCAGGTTTTGGCTATTACAAATTGTGCTGCCAAGAACATATGTGTACACAGATCTTTTTGGATGGATGTGTTGGGTTCCTTAGGATATATCCCCAGGAGGGGAATTGCAGGGTCATAGGGTAGGTCCATTTCTAGCCTTCTGAGAGTTCTCCAGACTGTTCTCCACAGAGGTTGGACCAATTGACATTCCCACCAGCAGTGCAGGAGGGTTCTGAGGGTTCTGCTTTACCCCATTACTGAGAAGAAAGAGAATCCAGAGAAGACCCGAAGAAGACAGGTGCTGTTTCCTTTAAGGGAGAAAGGAAAAAGGAAAAAGGAAGAACAGCTGGAAGTTGTAATAGATGCAGGATGCAGGTGTGGTTTAGAAAAGAAGTGAATCCCACCTACACCTCAAGGACATCTTTGATGAATCAAACCCAATTGCAAGGAAGACTAAAGCAGAAACAAATCAATGGGACTACATCAAATTGAAAAGCTTCTGCACATCCAAAGAAAGTATTAAACAAACAGAGAGACCCCTCACAGAATGGGAGAAGATCTTCACATGCCATACATCAGACAAGAAACTAATCACCAAAATATATAAAGAGCTCAGCAAACTTAGCACCAAAAAAGCAAATGACCCCATCCAAAAATGGGCAGAGGATATGAACAAAACATTCACCACAGAGGAGATCCAAAAGGCTAACAAACATATGAAAATTATGAGTCACTACTTAAAGAAATTGAAAAAGACACAAAGAAATGGAAAGATATTCCATGTTCATGGGCTGGAAGAATTAACATCATCAAAATGAATATATTACCCAGAGCCATCTATAAATTTAATGCTATCCCCATCAAGATCCCAAGCACATTTTTTAGGAGAATAGAAAAAATGCTACAAATGTTTAGCTGGAACCAGAAAAGACCTAGAATTGCCAAAACAATCTTGAGAAAAAAGAACAGAACCGGAGGCATCACACTCCCAGATCTCAAACTGTATTATAGGGCCATTGTCATCAAAACTGCTTGGTACTGGAACATGAACAGACACACTGACCAGTGGAATAGAATTGAGAGCCCAGAAATGAGGCCCCACACGTATGGACATCTAATCTTTGACAAAGGGCCCCACATTTCTTTTACAAATTCGGAACCAGAGGGTGGGAGGTAGGATAGTGGTTATGCAAAAGAATCATGCCTGAGGCTCTAGGGTTTTAGGTTCAGTCTGCGGCAGAGCATAGCCTTGAAGCCACATCTGAACAATGTTACAATGAAAAGAAAAGGGGGGAAAAGAAAAAAGAAAGAAAAAGAAAAAGCTGTGGATGAACTCAACAAATATTTATCCTCACCCTTAATTTTTTTTTTAGTAAAACACAAATAACATAAAATTTGCCATTTTAACCATTAAGTGTCCAGTTTAATGGCATTAACAGAGTCATAGTTTCATACAACCATCTCCACCATCCTTCTCCAGAACTTTTCATCTCCCTCAATAAGGTTCTATTCTCATGAAACACTCTCCCCAGCCCCTCCTCCTCTAGTCCCTGGCAATCCCCATTCTATGTTCTGTCTCTGTTAATCTCATGATTCTAGGAATGTAGAGTAAGTGGAATCCTACAGTTTTTGTTCTCTTGTGTCTGTTTTCTTTCAGTCAGCATTAGGCCCTCAAAGTTCATCTGTGTTGTAACAAGTGATAGAATCTCCTTCCCTTTGTGCTTGGAAGATATTTATTTGGATGTTTGATAGGCACATGGGTTGCTCCCACCTCTTGACAGTCTTAATGCTGCTGCCAGCATGAGTATACCTATTTCTATTTAAGTTTCTGCTTTAATTTTGTGTTATGTGAGGGATCTATGACCACAGTAGAACTGCTGAGATACATGGTGATTCTAAATCTAATTTTTGGAGGACCCACCATCCTATTTTCTCCAATAGCCATGGCACTTTAAATCCCCACCAGCAATGTTCTGATCTCTCCATATCCTTGTCAACACTTTCTGTTTTCAGATTTTCTGAGAACATTCATGCTGATGAATGTGAACTGTTGTCTCAAGAAAACAACCTATCCTCTCTATTTTATTTTAGATAGAGATGAGAGAAATTGAGAGGGAAGGAAGAGATAGAGGAGAGGGAGACACCTACTGCACTGCTTCACCACTTGTAAAGTCCCCCCCACAGCCCCCACTCCGCAGACGGGGTATGCAGGCATGTACACGGGGCCTTTCTGCACTATAACATGTGCACTCAACCAAGCTCACCACTACCTGGCCTCAACTCCCTCTCTTTTTAAAGAGTCAGCCATATCCACCTGCTTATCACAACAAGACTCTTTAGCCTCCTCCAGGTGCTGTTCATCTCCTGACATTAATGGAAATCAGTCTTAAATAAGAGCTGTGATTTAATCTAGGCCGTGTGCTCAACCTAGGCGTGGCTATCTGTCACACTCTATTTTACTTTCAATAACTCCAATGGGTAGTTTATCTTTCTCTGAAATCAGTATGCATCTTACAAATAATGTTTTGTCTTTCTCTCTCTCTTTCTTTCTCCCTTCCTCTCTTTCTCTCTCTCTCTTTCTTTTTTTTTAAATCTCTTCCTCTCTCTCTCTCTTTTGACTCAAATAATGGTGCTTCTTGTAACCTAGGGCATATTCACGACACCAAATGGTGGTTTCAAGTGTGCCTGCTGGGTCCCACCCAGCTTGGGAAGACCTGTGTGCTCTTAGTGTCTTGCTGAATACTCACAGTTCTGGTTCTCTCCAGAGACTATATGCTGCAAGCATCTTTCTCTGTGTACATGCACTATCCAATCATGTTACTTCTTTCAGCTATTCTGCAGATCATTAATTAACCCTTGGGGTTGGCTATGGTGTTGTACCTATCACCCACTTCCTACTCTCTACCTCTGAGGGCTAGCTTTGATGTCATTCATTGCTTTTCTACAAAGCCCAGCCTCCTTTCTGCCTGTAGACAGGCTCTGGCCCTATTTATGCTCTTCCTGAATCCATCACTCTTGTCTGCTTCTGCCTACAACTGCTCCACTTCCAGGACCACCCACAAAGTGTTTCCTCTTTCTTTCCTTACAATCCCTTTCTAATTCCTCCACAAGGAGAGGTCACCTTTTGGAGCATTTCCTGAAGCTTCTATTTTTTTCTTCTTTCCCCTCTTAATCTGTTTTTCTCTGCTTCTCTCCCCCACCCACACACAGCTGGAGTACCTCCCTGCTTCCTCCTAAAATTCCCCACCTTGGCCTTCCCCCACCTCACATCCCTCAGTCCCTGCTACAGTTGCTCTGTGACTCCCAAGAATGCAGGGACCCTTCACCCTTCAGCACTAGAGACTTACCCCAACACCTTTACACTCAGTCCCATGTTCCCTTGTTCCCTTTTCACAGCTTGGAGCCCTCACGTGTTTCCGAGAGGTTGACCTTGAAAACCTATCCATTGGCCCAATGTTTTTTGATGAAACTACAGTTGTCTCGGAGTGGGGGATTAAGAATTATAAAATTTGTGCTAGAGATGAGAAGAGAGTCAAAACCTCTGTGCACCAAGAATGAAAATGAAATGTTTCCCCATAATGTGAAGGGAGGAGGTATGAACAGCAGGGAAGAGAAGTGTAGCATCATACCTTTACAATATAGAGAGACTTACTGCCCCCACCTTCTTCTTCTAGCGTTTGCCCTTCTTCTAGCCAGTTAACAGCGTCAGGTTGAGCCTGATGTAATGTTTAGAGACCTCCTTTGAATCTGGAGAGGAGGCAGTCGTTGACTATGTGGGTCATAGTCTGTCTGTAGCCGCAGGGGCAGTTCGGGTCGACTCTGGCTCCCCAGCGGTGGAACATAGCGGCGCACTGGCCATGGCCTGTTTGATAGCGATTGAGGAGGGCCCAATCATAACGTGCTAGGTCAAAGCCAGGTTGACGCTTGCAGGGGTCTGTGATGAGGTGTTTGTTCTTTACCTCAGCTGACTGCCAACTCTGTTTCCAAGAGTCTGGAACAGAGAAGTTCAGTGTAGGCATAGGAGACCAGACTGGATGATGAGACGTCAAGCATTGGACAGGGTGGGCGAAGATATCCGCGTATATTGGCAGGTCCAGTCGAGCGTAGACGTGGGAAGTGAACTTAGATGATGCCGCATCCCGACAAATATCTGGCGGGGTGATGTTGCTAAGAACTGGCAGCCATGGAACCGGGGTGGAATGGATGGTTCCAGAAATTATCCTCATGGAGGAATATAATTTGGAATCGACCAAGGACTGCCCCCACCACAATGGTTCCAGTCTCTTCTCCCTAACCAAAAGAACTTTTTACCCATTCCTCCCATCCCTTCCTTACTCTTTCTAGTTTTGCTGTGTTTTGCCAGTTCTTTTGCTTTATTTATAGTCTACATATGAATGAAACTATCTGGTAATTGTCTCTCCCTTCCTGACTTATTTCACTTAGCATAATCACCATGAGTTTCATCCATGCTTTTGGGAAAGACATGATGCCACCTTTTATAATGACCGAGTATATTCCATTAAGTGTTTGTCCCAGAGCTTTTTTTTTTTTTTTTTTTTTTGTCTAAGCTGTTTTATCCAGTCATCTGTGGATGGACATTTAGAGTTGGTTCCATGTTTTGGTTATTGCGAATAGAGAGACTATGAACATCCTTTTAAAGCTCATGATTTTATATCCTTCAGGTAAATTTCAAGAATTGATTGGAGCCACTTTTTAAAATATAGAACAAATGTCACTGTGAAAGGGAGAAAACATGGGGGGGGGGTTTTCCTTGGGCTACAAGTCTCCTGTGGACTCCCCCATCCCTGTGGATTGTCACCTAATTCTCACCTGGCAGATAAAAGATCTATTTTCACACATGGAAACTGTCCTCTTCTCCTAACTGCCACCACTCAGGTCACATTGCAAGACTGAGCTGTCAGAGGGGACACGGTTCCAGGTCTCCTGACTGCTTTTGGTCTTATCTTTTGGAGATAAATTCTGATTCCAAACTCAAGGTGGGAGCAGAGGGTGAGAGAGTAGCAAGAGGAAGGAAGGGAGTAGGAAGCACTGCCTGTCTTTACAGGTTCCTTAAGTAGCTTCCAGGCCCACATGGGAGGAGAGAAAGATCTGAACTCAGTTGGGGAGCCAGCTGACTTTTCTTCTCTTCTGTTACATGAACTATCTTATCCCCACACAGCTTAATGGAGAAAAGTTAGTACTAGGACAAACCCCTGTAAGGAAGAGAGAGGAAATGATGGCTCCTTCTCTGGATCTGTTTCAGCTGCCTGGGTCTCCATATCATGAATACCAACCCCAAGGATGCTCCTGTTCCAAGTCACCATGGATGCCTCCTGCCTGCTGTGGCCCGGATGTCCTCTGTCACCCAGGTCACACCGGCCAAGAAGATCACCTTCTTGAAGAGGGGGGACCCCCGGTTTTCGGGGGTCCGCCTGGCTGTCCACCAGCGCACCTTTAAGAGCTTTGGTGCCCTGATGGATGAGCTCTCCCAGCGTGTGCCTCTGCCATTCGGGGTGCGCTGTGTCACCACACCCCGGGGCCTGCATGGTGTCAGTGCCCTGGAGCAGCTTGAGGATGGGGGCTGCTACCTCTGCTCTGATAAAATGCCCCCCCGGACTGCCTCAGTGTCAGGCTCCTGTGAGGTGCCAGGAACCTCCTCTTCCTACAAGGCTGCTAAAGGCCCAAGGAGGCTACTGCTGGTTAAGAATGAGGACCCCCGATTCCAGCACACAGTGGCCCTCAGTCACAGGAACACTAGGACCCTAACAGCCTTTCTCAGCAAAGCCTCAGCTCTGCTCCATTTTCCTGTGAAGCAGGTGTACACAACCAGCGGGGAAAAGGTAAGGGGTCTAGGGCATATGAATGCCTTAAAGAAAATCTCCTTGACCCTCAAATCAAAATAGTAGGAAGTAGTATTTGTTCTTTAAACACACAAAGCACTTCACCTGAACCAGGTGAACGGGACTTGTCCACTTCCTACTCAGGAGACTTTAAGATCCCCACCTCCATTCAAAAGAAGAGCTATCCCATGTAGTTGGATTCCATAGGCTATTGGGGGGGCTGGGATTGCTATTTCATTCATTTTTAAGGAGCAGTGTTTGAGCAGTTATTTCTGGATAGCTGGGGGAACCTTTACTTAAGCTTTTAGTTCAGGTTTCCAGAGCCCCATCTAGGCCACACCGCTGCCATGGAGAGTGTTGGGGTGCTGCTTCAACACATGGCCTGACATCATGCAGCATCCCATGCAGTTGTGCTTCAGTGACCTGGGAGTCGATTTATATTTCTGAGTTTGAGCTGCAAGGGAGGCAATTCTTGTAGCAGTTGTACAACTTCCGGGGGGGGGGGATCTGCGCAGCTTTGAATGAGAGTTCACACCCTGAGTTTGGCATTTTCTTAGAGTCAGAACAGCCAGTCTATAGTCCTTGCATCCACGAGTTTCTTGTGGCACCTGTGAGAGTCCGTACCCTGCAAGGTATCATCAGTGATCATTCCAGTACCTGCCTGCTCACTGTGCTGAGTCATCCCCTTGTGGCCAGTTTATCATTGCTTCTCAAGCCAGCCAGGTCAGATAACTGGCCTCAGTTCCTGTCCTTGAGATCAATGACCTGCAAGCCCCTGAGATTTCATACATAGAATCAATCATGATTCAGTGCAGGACACTGACTTTTGCAGGTACCTTGGGCATGAAGGAATCACACATGGAATTCTATGCTTAAAGATTCATGAAAGGGCTGAGAAGCACAGATCGGGGTCTTAGAAATTAATGATTCCCAGCACACTACAGAACTTACCTGTCTGCGGTGGATACCTCTAATAATTGAGGAAAGGGGTTGATTGGAGAATGGGTTCTGGAGTAATTGAGTTCAGTATCAGCCCCCTACCTCTGCTGAGATCCAGAAGGAGAAAAGGGATCCTGTTATTAGGTTAAGGTGGGCCAGATGTGATTGGAAGGGAATCTCAGTCCTAGCTAGTGATGGGGCTGCTTCAGGAGCAGATAGGATCTTTTCCTAGGGTCAGAAATCTGGGCTAAAACATATAAACACCAGGAAAGAGCAACAATAGGGTGGGTCTTCCTCTCTCTGTGCATGTCCCCATGCTGAAGGGGGCCTCCCAACTCCAGACTCTCTTTCTGCAGGTGGACTCTCTGAAGAGTCTGCTGCATGGCCCCTCAGTGTTTGTGTGTGCTGGTCATGAGCCCTTCAGACCTCTGGCCATGGAAGGTGGCAGAAGAACTGAAACTTCATCTGAACAAACTTTGAAGAACAAAAATGGTGAGTGAGTTCTGGCAACCTGTTTGCACTGGGTGGAGACTGAATCGAGCTGGTAGGTTTCCCTTCCAGATGATTCAGGGAACCTGTTTTGGTCTCCCATTCTAGGGTAGCTTGGTTGTTTGGGTGGGGGGCAGTCTCTGTAGCCTCTTCTTTCTCATCAGTCTTAAGTGAGTTGAAAATTTGACTGGGAGAACAGAGATGATAAGTGATCTTGGAGGGGCCAGGTGGTAGCGCACCTGGTTAAGCACTCATGTTATAGTGCACATGGATGCAGGTTCAAGCCCCTGGTCCCCACCTGCAGGGGGAAATCTTCACGAGTGGTGAAGCAATGCTACAGGTGTCTCTCTGTCTCTCTTCCTCTCTATCTTCCCCCTTCCCTCTCAATTTCTCTCTGTCTCTAGCGAGTAAATAAATAAATAAATAAAATTTAAAAAGTGAACTTGAACTCTAGTTGTCTAGGATATAATATTAAATTTTATTACTATTAGGGACCGGCTTAAGGATCCTGGTTCAAGCCCCGGCACCCCCACCTTAAATAAATAAATAAATTTTATTAAGGGCCATGCTAGACATGGATTTATGGAAGCAATAGACTATGGGTAAATGATGTGTGATTCTTCAAAATCCAGGACTTTCTTAGATAGTGGGAGGGGGGGCGACTCTAAAACAAACCATAAACATCTACCCACTCATGGATCTATACATCCAGCCACATCTCCCTCCAAACAGACTTCTTTGTGCCAAATTCTAGGTCCTGTTATTAAAAAACAATGTGTTATCTTAAAAACACAATAAGAAACTGGAGAATAAAGGTTTCAGCAAAAAATTATTGGAGTGAGTGTCAATGAACCAGTTTTGGTGAGTAAACAAAATAACATCTTTTATGAAAACTGTGGAGAAAGTGACAATGATTTGGTAGTGGCAGCAGGCTAGATAATGGGGGATACAGAAATCCAACAATCAACCCCCCCCACGACAGCACATCCCCAGGTTCATTTGGAACTTGTGGAGGAGCTGTGTTAAGCAAAGCCTTCTCTTGCCTAGATGGATTCTTAAGGAAAAGTCTGCTGTCCTGTCCTGCTTTATTTTTTTTTTACTGGTCTCTTCCTCTTCTTACCCGTTCTTACTTTCCTTTTTTTTTTTTTTTAATTTTTGTTTATAAAAAGGAAATACTGACAAAAAAAACATAGGATAAGAGGGGTACAACTCCACACAATTCCCACCACTAGAACTCCATATCCCATCCCCGCCCCTGATAGCTTTCCTATTCTTTATCCCTTGGGAGCATGGACACAGGGTCGCCATGGGGTGCAGAAGGTGGAAGGTCTGGCTTCTGTAATTTGCTTCCTCGCTGAACATGGGCGTTGACAGGTCGATCCATACTCCCAGGCCTGTTCTTTCTATACATTTCTCTTTTTCATGGCTGGGGTCCTGGCTTGGCTATTAGGACCTGTTACTAAATGCCCAGGTTCTCACTTGCAATCATTCACCATCCTCAAATCTTGATGAGTGTTGATAAATCACCAATTGTTGCAAAGCTCTTTCTAGCTTGCAGTCATCTTTGTATGTTGCCACTTATTAATTTTTCTTTCTGTGTTGGGGGTGAGTGAGAGCACGAATAGATGGGTCACTGTTCAATCCTCCAACTAGGAGAATCTATTCCATACCAGGAACTCTTCTAGGAGTTGTACATGCATCTCCTCAGTCTGAATGAGTTTATCCCATAGACATGGCTATTCTTACTTTGCAGCTCAGAGACCAGTCAGGGTCAAAACTGAGTTTGTCTTGCTAGGCTATACTGGTTCACCAACTGGCAACTCTATGATTCACCTTCTAAAATGTTCCTGCCCATGCTGTTGATTTTAAAAGCAAGAATGTAGAGATTGTGAGAGCCTCACAACCAGCTGCTATTCTCCCATTCTGGGACTCTCTGCTAGCTCATCATCTTGTTCTTTTTTCTCTCTCTGCAACACCAGGGAGCTGGGGACCCAAGGCCAAGCGCAGCGTGATCCATGCCAGGACCGGGTCGGGAAGCAGGCCACGGTGGCCTTTCTTGCTTTCGGAGAATACTGGTCTCAGCAACCCCCCAGAGACTCAGCCTCAGGCCTGGCTGGACAAACATCCTCAGGACATGTCTGTCCCACTGGACCCCATGGTAGCTGGGGACAATGTGGAGAAGAAGGTCCACATGAACGAGGATGGCAGCCTATCAGTAGAAATGAAAGTTCGCTTCCACTTCCTGGGCGAGGATACACTCCTGTGGTCCAGGCTGACTGGGAGGGGCGGAAGGGAAAGCCCTGTCCCAGGGGAGGGAGACCCCTTTAATTGCACATGGGAGGCCCCCCCTGGAGGGGCCTCAGAGCCTAGGGCAGGGAGGGTGGTGCCCCTTGAGGCAGGATGCAAAAAGGCAGGGGATCGAGCCCAGTGGCAGCCAGGGTCAGGATATGACATCTGGATGAACCCCCTGTATACCTCCCAGAGAGAAGGGCTGGTTCCCTCAGAGAGGTCTGGCCTCACACAGAACTCCCACTCTGGGGTTCCTTGGGGTCAGAGGGATGCTGGCAGAAAAAGAAGCAGAGAGGACAGTGTCTTCCTATCTAGAGACAGAGCCCTAGAGGATTCTGACCCAAACTCATCCTGCTGCTCTGGTTTCCTTGAGGACAGCACAGGCAGCTGTGTCCTGCACCCGTCCCAAGAGTTGGTCTCCCCAATAGGAGCTTGTGACCTATCCAGGGCAGGTGAGGGCCCATGTCCAGGAGAAGCAGGGCCTGGTGGCAGGAAGGCCCTGAGACCTATGACTCGAGGTGCAGCAGGCTCACTTTATGACTCCTCAGTAGAGGCCTGCTCTCACCAGGGGAGGAGAGACAGACATGAACAACTGGGACAAAGCAGTTCTTGCAAGACAAGGACTGTGACTTCCTGTCAGAAAGTCAACCAGGGGGGAGGTCCCACTTCTCCCACTGGAAGGAGAGAGAACCTGCAGGCAGAGGGGAATGGACAGAACACATGGCACATCCTCCCCAGGTGTGGGGCTGGGGCTGGGATATCCCTGACTCCCAATAATGCTGACTCTGGGGGCACTGGAGGAGACTGCTTCCCTCTTTCCTCCTGCCACCCAGACTTGGGCAGAAGAAGACAGTGGGATAACAGAGTTGGGGCTAGATCTTCACCAGGCACCTCCAGTCTCAGTCGAGGGGCCCAGGGAGGCCTTCTGGGGCAACATCACAACCTACAGGACACCCACAGCCCCCTTGCCTCACCTGCAGCTGGGCACATGCCAGGGTCTCCCAGTCCAGATGGCCTAAAACCCCAGATTTATGCATACCCTTCAGGTGCCAGGAGCCAAACCTCTGGGGAGCTAGGGCCACCCTCTTCTGCCTCTATTCATTTCCAGGACCTCCAAGGGGTCAATAGTGGCTCCCTGAGCAATTCTAACTATTCATCTCATCTCTACCCTTCAAACTCTTCCTCTACTGAAAGTGAAGGGGGCCACAAGTCCAGGATATGCTCTCCAGCACTTACGCCTTCCATCATATCTCACTCTGTCCATTCACAAACTGGAAGCCTGGGTAACCTATCAGAACCTTCTAGGCTTCTGGGCAGTCAGGGCCCTTCTGCTAACTTAGTATGTGGCAAGTTTTGTCCCACACCTCCAAGGGCACGACTCCATGTGGTGAACCCCCTTTCATGCAGCAGTGAGCACAATGGTGATGACCCTGACACTTATAGGGGATCAGGTGGAGGCCACTCAAGGGACACTAGGTGTCTATGCCCCCCAGCCTCTGATACAGGGGTCACCACAGGGAGAATTGTCAAAGCTAGTGGAGGGTGCAGCCCCTGTCAAGGCCCCAAACAAGAGGACATGAGTGACATGTCCTTGGGCACCCTGCCCTGTGCCTCACCAGGGGCCATGGTGCGTGAGTGGTTGAGCCACATTCCAGAAGAGCCATTGCTTGTGAAAGCTGAGATGGTCGACCAGACCTTGGGCATGATCGGTGTAGACTCAGGAAGTGTCCAGGAGGACCATGCCATCAAATGTTCCCCAGTAGGCCTGGGGAAGACAACTCAGGTCAGACAGCCATCCCTGGAAGGGGTTATCAGTGAGGACCAGGAACCAGGGGCAGTCCTCCCTATGGCTGGAAATGCTGGTCTATACTCAGAAGGGGGCCCTCCACCCAGTGGAGTTGCAAACACACCCCAGGAGGCTGGGGTGGGTAAAGAAGCAGCTGTAGGTGTGGAGGGGCTGCCTCCCAGGGTCTCTGCCCATGCACACATCATTAAAGTGCTGCTTGACTCCAAGCGGGGCCGACCTAGCAGCTTGCCTGAAGTGTCAGGTAAGCAGGCCAGCAAGCTCAGCCACTCAGCCCAGGCCCTGGTTACTTGTCTGGCCAACCTCCACTTCTTTGACCAGGATCCAGTTTGTCCTGCTAACCAAGTGAGGTTCACAGACTCAGCTCAGTACCAGGAGCTTCTGGGCATATTCCAGACCCTGTGGATGGGGGGTACGTTTGGTCTGGGTCAGCCAGAGTGGTGCGAGGTTCCACAGGGCCTCAGGTCCCACATGGAGACAGAGGATCTCACACCCACATCCTCCTCTGGTGTGGATGTTGGTAATGGCTCCGGAGGATCAGGGGAGAGCAGTGGCCCTCTGGTCCCTGAGAGGATAGAGTTGCCTTTGAAAACCCCCAACCTTGAACCCAACTCCAGAACCTCAGAGAATACCAAGGATCCAGACAATCAACAACTTTATGCACCTGAGGATTCCCCTAGCTCCCAAATGAAGACTCCTATCTCTCATGAGTTCAGAGCAGAGGGGGGCCATGTGGTGGGTGGTGACCTGGACCAAAAAGCTGATACCATGCCAGATGTGGAGGTGCAGCTAGAGAAAGCAAAGGATGGAATGGAAGAAAAAGATTCACAAGGAGAGAATGTCAAAGGGGAAGAGTCTTCAGAAGAGGGAAGGGACTCAGGGCAGGAATTGTCAAGGACTGACTCCCAGGACAGAGAGGACACACAGGGCAGAGTGCAGGAAGAGGAAGCAGGAAGAGGCCTTGCCTCCAAGGTGACCCCAGATCCTGAGGTGCCTCTGCTCCTGCCCGCAGAGAGGAGAGAGAACTGCCCAGAGTACCCTAGGAGCCTCAGTGAGAGACACTCCAACACCAGCAGGAGTCATAGTGACCCTCGCATAGAAACTGATGTGGACAAGTTGTCAGGAGAATGGGAGCTGGGCTGTAAGTTCCCCCAGGCCCAACTCAGTCCTGGGACCAGCGAGAAGGGCCCTTGGAGGCCTCGCAGGCCATCCCTAGACCCAGACATCCTCTGGGTGTCCAGGATGCTGAGGAAGATGGAGAAGGTCTTCATGGCCCACCTGGCCGAGTCCATGGCTAAGATGCGGGCCCGCTGGGACCTGCAGGCCTGTGAGCTACTGGACCAGATGGTGAGTGAGCTGCAGCAGGACCTGGGCTGGCGACTCCAAGCTAGCACTGACCAAGAGCTTCGGAAGATTCAGAGTCAGGTGGGGGCCAGGCTGAAGGCCAGAGAAGCCCTCCGGTGGGAGATGTCCCTACAGACAGAGCAGCATCGCCATTGCCTTCAGGGCCTACACAACCTCTGGGGGGCTCCAGCCCTCAGCCTGGATGATGGAGCTCTGGGGGTACGGTTGGGGAGAGAGATTGCGGGGGAAGAGTTCTGCCCCTGTGAGGCCTGTCTGAGGAAGAAAGAGATCCCTGTGACCCGGGTCCCCATAGACACCATGGGGACAGCCAGTGCACCCATCACAAAGGCTTTTGACCTGCAGCACATTCTGCAGAAGAAAGGACAGCCTGCAGAAGAAGGTGCAGCAGAGGGGGCCCCTGAGTGGAGAAGAGACAGAGAAGAAGCACTCCAGAGGGCAGAGGAGGATTTCATTGATCAGAAGAGAGACAAGACTGAGGATCTCCCTATTGACAGTGGCCCCAAGGAGCCTGAGGGGGAGGAAAAGGGCCTGGATGAGAAGCAAGAAGAAGAAGAGAAGAGCTGTGTTGTCCAGGTTAGTTCAGAGGCTGAAGCTCCAGAAGGAGGTAATCCAAGTGCAGGGGAACAGAGTGACAATGCCCAAACTGCCAAGATCCTGGAAGCAGAAGGTAAGGGGCTGCAGGGGCTGGGGGGAAGTCAGGGAGAAGAAGTTGGCCAAGGGCAGGGCCTTGAAGCTTCTAGAAATAGCAGCCCAGACCCAGAGGGGTTACTATTCTCTGGCCCAGATGGAGACTCCTCCCAACAGAGGTCAAGCCAGAAAGCAGGCCTTCCCTCCTCCTCCTCTACTACTTCTCTGGGGAACAGCTCCCAGATCTCTCAGAAAGATTCTGAACCACCTTCCAATGAGACTTGAGGAGCACGGGAGAAGAGATAAAAAAGAAACCCAGTCTAGAGAGTTCCATTCCTGAGTCAGAAGGAATACTTTCAGGCTCAAGGACACCAGAGAAAGGGGCAGGCAGAGGCTCTGACTTAGAAGCTGAGAAGGACATTAAAAGTTTTGAATTCACAGAAATGAGGTTTGGGAATCTCACCAAGGACAAGGCAGAGGGCTTTGGCCAAGATGACTTAGATTTCTAGAGCCTGGGCTTCTAGACAGCCATAATCCTGAAGCTCTGCTTCTGTTGGTATTTTGTCTGCAAAGCTGAGTGCAAGCATGGAGGTGACAAAGGGCAAGGGGAAGATCTGGGTCACCACACTGTCCCTGGAACTCAGTGCTGGGACTTTAGAGGACACACTGGCTCAGCCCACACCTCATAGTTATCTCAGACGCAATCTGGATCTGTTCTCTGAGGTCGTCTTCCATCTGCTCGCGAAGTCCAATAGAATGAAACTGACTAGAAAATTTCCAGAAGGGCTTTTTTTCTTTCCTTCTCTGTTTGTTTTTGCTAGCAAATGCTTCATTTCTTGATTATTGATCATCTGTTACTTTTCTCCTTGGTGTCTCTTGGCTCTCACCTCAATTGACTTTGAATGGGTCCCCCCCCCCCCATCCTTAAACAGATTTGGTGATTCAGCAGATGTGAGTACCAGGGGAAGGTGGAAGATTCTAGAACCACTGGATAAAATTCAGTTGTTTCCCCAAATCCCTAACTCACTTTTTAAAAATTGGAGAACACACAAAAGCAGGAATACAAGGATTTACCCTCACCTCAAAACAACTTATGTTGGAAATAAGAAATATTTCCTTACCCTCTCATTTCTAACCATTTGATGGTTAAACAAATCCCTATATATAAATGTCTTTGTTTCACCTAGTGCAAGAATTCCATCTTTTAATCTCAAAATTACTATACACCTATTTTTTCTACCTAGATAGTAGTTTTAATACCCAAACAATACATTATAAGGATATAAAACATTTTCCCCTTTTTGTGCACGAGGCACTGAGGTCCCAGCACCACCATCAGCCAGAACTGAGCAGTACTCTCATCTCTCTCTCTCATTAAAATAATAAAATTAATTAAATAATAAAATAAAACAATAAAAAACCAAACAAACAAAACCCCATTTCCCTGTGTTCCTACTGTTAGCCATTTAGATGGTTTCTGCTTTTTTGCTGTTTTTTTTTTTTCTTAAAAACTCCTTTTCCCTTGAACTGAAAACTATTTCTTTAGGTTATAGTTCCAGGAATACAACTACTATGTTAAAGGGTATTATTTTCTTACTAGTTCTAGATATATTACTGCCAAATTGCTTTTTTTAAAAAAAAAAAAAAAGACTTGGACTAGCCCTGTTGGAAGACTGTATAGAAGTCCTGAAATAAATAAAAATGGAAGTACCTTAAGATCCAGTGGTACCACTCAGGTATTTATCCAGTGGACATTCAAGCACTGATTAGAAGGGACATATGCACCCCTATGTTCATAGCTGCGTTATTCACAATAGCCAAAGAGTAGAAGCAGCTTAAATGCCCATCATCAGGGGACAAGTGACTGGCTAAAGAAGTTATGAGATACATATTTCATAGAATATTACTCTACAATAAAAATGATGATACTGTGTCCTTTGGGATAAAATGGATGGAACTGAAAGTGATTATGCTTAGTGATATAAGTAAAGAGATGAAAAACAACTATCAGGTGGTGAGAGGGTGAAGATACAGAACTTTAGTGGTAGAAGTGGTGTGGAACTACACATTGTAATATTACAGTCTTGTAACACTATTAATAACAAATGAAAAAATAATAATAAAAAAGGCTTTTTACTAATTTACATCCAACCTCTCTCATCAGTGTTTTGTATTGCTCTTAAATAATAAGACATCTTTCATATGGGGGGGAGAAGAGTACCTCATTTTAATGTAGGACTATTTAGATATGTTTGATTAACTGTGGGACTGGAGATAGTTCTCAATTTTCAAAAAAATATTTATTTATTCCCTTTTGTTGCCCTTGTTGTTTTATCGTTGTAGTTATTATTGTTGTTATTGATGTCATCGTTGTTGGATAGGACAGAGAGAAATGGAGAGAGGAGGGGAAGACAGAGAGGGGGAGAGAAAGAGAGACACCTTCAGGTCTGCTTCACCGCCTATGAAGCCACTCCTCTGCAGGTGGGGAGCTGGGGGCTCGAACTGGGATCCTTACGCCGGTCCTTGCGCTTGGCGTCACCTATGCTTAACCCGCTGTGCTACTGTCTGACTCCTTTCTCAATTTTTTTAAAGTATTTTTTTTCATGCTATATATGGATGCCTTTTGCCCATTTTTTCTACTGGGATCTTAGCTGTTAAAAAAAAAATTCATTTGTACGTGCCCTTTAGAATGTAAAAGACATTGCAGTTGTCACTCTGAAATGAGAAGCAAGCTGGGCCTGTCTGGGAAGAAGGAACTCCTGGGTGGGGCAGAATTCTCTGCTTCTCATTTTGGCTCATACACAATCACTGTGTGTGTTCAGAGTTATTACAGTGTGGGCCTCGGTTACAAGAACAGGTATTTTTCACTGGTTGTCTAAACATAGCCACTTTCAATTACAGTGAAAGTTGAGAGCAAGCAGCGTCTACATGCCCGTGCTCATCCTTTCAGCTTTGTTTCTGAGTGCTGGAGGTGCTCTTAATAAAATGTATATGTTTTTAAAATGCCTGTGCAGGTGGTTCTCTAAAGTTTTCATGGTAAAAATGTATATATACAAATAAGGAGACAGGTATATGCCTCTACAGATATATAGAGATGCAGAGATTCTAGACAGAATTCAATGGAATTGACTTCTTTAAGGTTCTTGATATCTTGTTTTCTGCATATCTATCATCTAAATATCTTCTATTATCTAACTATATCACCTCTCTGTGATTATGACAAAAGCATACTTACCTCACACCCCCCCAAAAGTGTATATTAATTCTAAGTAGAAGCTAGAATAACAGTTACTAAGACTTATCTCCTTTTAACTTTATGCTACCTATGCTAATACATACATTTTGACCATGTGTAATAAAATTTAAATAAGGCTAGTCTTTATGCCTAAAACTACATAAGACATAAATGACTCTTTTTAGTATTTCCTACATGGGGAAATAGACATATAGACATTAATCATCCCATTTTACAAACTAAGAAATCTAGGACCAGAAAACTCATGTACACTCACTTGTCTCAGTAAAGGCAAAGCTAGGATTTAAACTCAGATAATTCTGATTCTAAAGTCCATGTGCTTTTCCATTGTATCATATTTTCCTAATTTCCATTTAGGTTCCATCAATAAATGACTTATCTAAGGCCTGTTAACACTTTGTTGGATGAATGGGCAATGAAACAGTAAAGACTTAGGAAACTAAATTAGATGGGATTTTTTGCTCTACTGATTGCATCATGTTCTTAGTAATGGTCTACTTATGGACAGACATCAAGGACTGGAGATAACCTGGTTTTGTACAGCTGTGAGTTAACACTGAAAAGTTATCTAGCTGCAGGATTCTCCTCTGAGTGACAGACTCACCTGCTTTAAGCCCTCAAATATTTGTCCTTTATATTAAAAAGTGGTGGTTAATGGAAAACTCATGTGTTTTCTTTTGCTTGTAGAGAAAGAATTCCAAGGTCATCTGCTTAAGTGGAGATTTTTGTCTCTTGACCCTCTTCCTTTTCTATAGCAGCCATTTTGTACAACAGGATTAGGGTCTCTGACATTCAGTACTACTGACAAGTGTCCTGTCCCTGGTGACAGGTCTGTCCCTGAGTTACAGATTGATGGCCCCTCACTCAAAGTTACACCAACATACTCCCAGCATTAGAGGAGAGGCCAGCTAGTAGCCAGTGAGGTCTATCCTGGAAGTGAGCAGGAAAGGGAGTGAGTGAAAGGAAAAGAAACCAACTCGTGTGCTGTCCTTATTGTGTAGTTGGGGGCCCAGAGACTCCAGAACAAAAGAATGGCCTGTCAGTGACTGGCATGCAGAGCCCCCAAAACTCATAGCCCACTTCCAGGCCCAGAGGCTTTTGACTTGATTGATCCAAGTCCAGGCTCCAACATAACTGCTTGTCAGATTCTGGGTATCCATGATTCACCTAAGTATCCTTTTCCAGGTGACAAGACCAAGACCTGACTTGAAATAGTGAATCACCTGGATCTCATAGCTGACACATGACCCTGAAAAACCAGACCCCAGGTCATTCCCAAAGCTGTGGAGCACAGCCGCCAACCTGTCCCCCCTCCCTAGCACACCCTTGCCCTCTCCCCAACTCCCTTCATCCAACTGTCTCCCTGGAGAGAGAGGTGGCCCTTATGGGATGTCTAGCAAACCAGATTTGCCAGTCCTGAGGTCATGAAGTGCTTTGACATAAGTGTATCTTGGAAAAAACCTGAGATTTGAAAGATTTCCAAACAGATTCTTGACCATGGACATCTTGTGCTATGACCATCATGGAAGACAATTAGTTTCAAGAAAATGACAGCTTCCTCTGAAATGCTGGTTCCCAGTGTTTAAGCACCCTCTTTTTTTATATATATATAGAAACAGAATAATTGAGAGGGGAAGGGGAGAGCACAGAACTCTCTGAAAGCCTCTGACCAGAGGTCAGGATACCCTGGAACCTGAGGGGCCTTCTCTGAGCCTGCTTTATGGTAACTAGACACCACATTTCTGTTAGATTTGAACCCTGGGGACTCTTGGGACACTGTCCACCTTGTTCTGAGGGTATAAGTTTCCCTACCTTGCCCAATAATACCTGCAGGCATTTACTAGTTGCACCTCTAATCTGTATCAGGAAAAAACTTTTGTGCACATGGTATCTTTTAATAGCAGTCATACTCTCCCAGGGCTATCTATCTGGGTTAGAGGAGAATCAACCAAATATGTAGGTTTTGAAGCCAAGATCTGAACCCCAGCCTGACTCTCCCAAGCCTGGCGTCTATGCTTCAAGAATCCTCTGGCCTCAAACCCTGGGCTTTGATTCAAGTTCCTGTCTCTCAGAGTGCAGCACTAGCGACAGCCAGATTGGCTGCTTTGCTGGGTGTCATCCCTGTCTGTGTCTCCCCAGCTCCAGAGTTGGCCCCCCTGCCACCTGTGCCAGCCTTTCATGGTAAGAAACAGAGGCGCATGTGTTCCAGTTCTGGGCAGCTTTAGATAAGCACTGAATAACTCTTTCACCTTGACTGGGGACATGGGGCACTGTAGTGCCCTGATGTTGGCACATGGAAGACAGCGACCCCTTCTGAAGCCAGTAGTCCACCCTAAAGACTGGGGCTGTGGTTTCCACAGCATTCACAGTGGAGGAGGCAGGTTACACCACTCGGTAGCTTCCCTGGAGGTCAACACACCATTTCCAGTCGTCCCCACTGCACTCCAGAAAACGCAGGATCTGGGATCATGTCCCATTATCCCTATAAGTAGCATGATGTCTGGAGGCAAAGGAATGATGAACTAGGTGACCGCTCAAAGCCCTGACATCCCATGTTGATTCCTGGATTAAATTAGGATAAAATCAGGGACAGGTAGAGAGGTTGGAAAGGAAAGGTGACAAATGGTTCCTTTTCCGGGAAAAGCCTGAGTCCACATCCTACCTATTCCTCCCTGGCATGGGGAACCTGTCTTGCCTCCAGGAGATATAGGCCCTGACAGGCAAGGCAGCTCCAGAGAAAGATGGGCTCTAGGGATGAAGAAGATTCTTCCCAGTTTTTCTGTTCTTCCTTTTGGTAGCAGTTGGTTCACTTCTCTGCTTTGACCCCGTCTGGAAAATACCCTCAAGTTCTCCCTGGTGCACCTCAGAATCATACCCACAAGGCTCTGAATACAGGGGTCAGAAGAGACAGTGTCTACAAGGGAACCTGAATCTAGTCTTTGATGCTATGTTCTTTGTCTTTACTAGGAAGCAGGACTTGCAAAGGGAGGTGGAAGTTTCTGACTTGCAACTGGAGGTCACACCAGTGCTATCAAGGTGCCATCAAGGCCCATTAGGATGGGTTTCCCTGTGCAACTTGGACCTGTTTTGTGGGATGCATAGCACACCAAAGTGGCTGATGCTTGTCAGTCCTTCCAGTCAATGTGCAAGCCAAATGTCAATCACTAAGCATACAGCAATGTAGTCACTGTTCAGCTAAGCTCCATTCCTTCTGGGGTTCATGGATGCTGGGCAGATTAAGTAGGATAACAGCTATGTTTTTATTGTTATTAATTTATTTATAAAATTAAAAATATTGACAAGACTATAGGATAAGAGAGGTACAATTTCCACCACCAGATTTCTGTATCCCATTTCCTCCCTTGAAAGCTTTCCTATTCTATATCCTTCTGGGAGCATGGACCCAGAGTCATTATGGGGTGCATAACGTGGAAAGTCTGCTTTCTGTAATTGCTTCTCTGCTAAACATGGGTGTTGGCAGGTTGATCCATACTCCCAGCCAGTCCCTATTTTTCCCTGGTGGGGCAGGGCTCTGGAGAGGTGGGGGTCCAGGGGACACTGGTGAGGTCCTATGTCTGGAGAAGTCCGGTTGGCATCATGGTATCATCTGCAACTTGGTGGCTGAAAAAGCATTCAATATAAAGCAGAACAAATTGTTTAATAGTCAGAAACCTAAAGACACAATATAGCAGATGAGTTTTGGTACCCCCATTTTGGAAAAAGCTAGTAGGTCTATTTTAGGTATATTCCAAGGGGCCCATGACTTAACTAATTTTTGCCTGAGCACGACACCTAACATGCAGTTGGACCAAAGGTATTATCTGGGGAGATGGTGTCAGAGTTGGAAATAGGACTAGAAAGCTATATCAGAGCAGAGAGTAGCTCTCAAATATGGGGAAAGTATACAAGTATCATTTTATGGTGTCTTTTATTTATTTATTTATTTTTTAGGTTTTTCTACTTGCCTACTGTTTTGGGCCACCGCAAACTTGGGCACTTTTGCTTTAAGGTGTGTATTGTCCCCTAACTTATGGGTACATGTGCACATGTGTTCTGTCTCATGGGCCCTGATCTATATCTAGGTTCTGTGGCTGTGTTAGGAGGTGCACCACCTGATAGGTAATTGAGGAGTCCTATGAGCTAGGAACGGTCTCACCAGAGTGCGGGAGCTGATGGGTTGATATTCCACGTCTGGTGTCTCTGGACACAATCAGAAGTGAAACATATTGAGGTGGTACTGATTGCATTGATTTGGTTGAGCTCAGCAGATGCAATATTAAATGGTATGGATCGAGTGAAACATGCAGGAAGGTAAGCCATGCCCCGGAGTTTCTAGGACTGGAAGAAATATGGGTTTTATAGAGAATGGGAAGGGTTCCTGCTGTCTTGGAATTTAAGGAGGCAATAGATAGTTATTATTATAATCAAGTTATTAGGGAATTTGGTTGACTTTGAAAATCCCATAGTTAGGATTTGCTGTATCATACAAGACCTCACCATGATTTATGCCATTTAATGCTATTTACATACAGCTGTATGTTACATAGTGACACAAGCAGTTGTTTCTGGTCTCCCTAGTCTAAGACTACAGGTGATTTAATATTTCAATTAAACAGTCATTTCAAACCCACTGTTAGGATTCAATCAGGTTACCAATTTGAAACCTTAAGTGCTTAGATTGAAGAAATATATACTCAGAACTGGAGTCTACGCATAAAAAAGTTTTAGAGTTTCAGTGTATTTCCCCCTCACATATTGATTAAATAGTGATTTATAAGATTATAAGTTAATAGGAGTGTATATTAACACTATTCCCACCACCAAAGGTAACAACAGCCACATTTAATGCCTTCAGGAGACACATGTGCTGGTAATGTGGTCCCAACAACCACACCTTTCTGTTAAGAAAGGTCAGTTGGGAGGTTGCTCTTTGGACTGGTAGCTGTGGTAGTCTGGGTTTTCACCAGGGAGAAAGGACTAGAGGGAAGATGAAGTCAGTTTACCTGGAGCTGAGGCTAGGGTATGTTGGGGGAGGTTAGTAGTAGGGTGGATTGACAACAATCAAGAGAAATAATGGGGAGCAGGTGACCTGGGACAGGGCGGTTACTGGGGGTGGTGGTATTGGAACAGAGGAAGCTGAGAGTCACAAAAATGTTGCTCAGATGAGGAGTGGGCTCCCAACATACAGTCCAGTAACCTGAGATATGGTGCTGGAAGGAATAGTTTCTGTTAGCATGGAGGAGGTCAAGAAGAGTTTTGGAAACCTCCTGGTCCATTTAGAGAAACAGGATGGAACTTGGGTCAGTAGGAAGACAGACTTTAGAACCTCAGAGGACATCCAGGTTTTACCTCAAAGATCTCCCAACACCTGATTCCCAAAACACAGACTCTGGAATCTGAGAACCATGATGAATTGATGAGTACAGCTGGACAGACAGAAGCCAGTACTATCTTGACCCCTGGATTCCTGGGAAGAGGCTTCATGCCACTCAACAGTGGGGTCTTCTGTATTCCAGGTGTCTACCCCTGTTGGCCACACCTACTACCAATCAAGATGACCTTCCTGGCTTCTCTGACTCTTCCCTAACTAGAGCGACTTGGGAAACCCTTTCCTTGCCTTTGTAGTTGGGGAAGCCCAGGTGTGACTAGTTGTGACCCCTGCTTGGGGTTAGCAGTTGCCACCATGGACCCAGAAAGAGAAATGGTGGTTTCCCACCTTGCCTAGAAACATCTCTGACCAGAAACTATTAGAAAAATACTTCTAGCCTCCAGTTCTCTGAGCCATGGATGCCTGAGACTTTAGGAATGAGAAGGCATGCACCTGCTCTGGCTTGTCTCCCAGGAGTGACAAGCAAAGGTCCAGAAAGGCCGTGCTCCAGTCCAAGGTCACACAGCAAACAGATGCAGAAGGAGTCTGGGCGCTGCCTTCCTATGTGCAGGCTCTGCCTGCCACATCCCTGCTTGTGAGCAGAGGCACCCAGGAAGGCAGAGTCTCAGTCTAATTAGAAGCTGTAGAGAAGCAGGGGTATGGGGTTTGGGGGGGTGCATGCTCTCAGATTAGCACCCTCCATAGATCACAGGCACGCCAAGGACATAATAAATAATCTGTCCAAAGGTTTTAAAGGTAAAAATCAGCAAACCATTAATAACGTCCCCAGCACCATATATCACCCTGAAATCTTCCCATTACGCCATTCCAGAGCCGATTCGCTTTTTCTCTGCTGGCTTTTCCCCCTCCCCTTTGCAGTATGATCAGCTCTGCATTGAAACCCCTCCTCTACTGAGTGGGGAAGGGTGTGTGAAAGGTGTGTGTGTGTGTGTGTGTGTGTGTGTCTACTGCAGACTTCTGGTAT
This sequence comes from Erinaceus europaeus, assembly GCF_950295315.1. NCBI lineage: Eukaryota > Metazoa > Chordata > Mammalia > Eulipotyphla > Erinaceidae > Erinaceus > Erinaceus europaeus. Next base: position 110,954,471 of record NC_080163.1, on the reverse strand, counting down.
GAGGCAGTAGTGTGGGGGAGCTATCCAGTTCCCTTCCTAAGGAACCCCATGTCTCTGCTTACCATTTATCTCCAAATAGACAGGATGATGGGATAGGGCTTGCTGAACCTCCTCACCTCCAAGGTCAAATGACAACAACTCTGTTGCCTGCCCACTCCCTCAAACCAAAGAAGCTTAATTAGTGAATGCAGAGGGTCACTTTAAGTTTTCAAAGTGCCGAGGCCGCACTTTCCACTCACTCGTGGCTCCCCTGAGGTGGGAGGCATGATAAAACAGGTATGTTTTATTATTTGAAGGTGACCTACAACCAGGAGGATTAGGCACTGCAGCGAGGAGCATTAAGAAGGGAAGATCTAAGCGACAGACTGATGGCTGATACCTGGGTTGGGGCTAGGGGCTGGGGATGAAGGGATAGTGCCATGGAGAGCTGGGGACCTGCACTGAGGTCTTCCCCAGCACCAGTGGAACTTGAGTTGTGCCTACCCACTTGGCCTCAGCTTCCTGAGCCACCAAATGGACAGTTAGAATAGTGTCCTTGCAGGGAGTTGGGTGGCAGCACACCGGGTTCAGCACAGGTGTCACAAAGCTCAAGGACCCGCGTAAGGATCCCGGTTCGAGGCCCCGGCTGCCCACTTGCAGGGAAGTCGCTTCACAGGCAGTAAAGCAGGTCTGCAGGTGTCTATCTTTCTCTCTCCCTCTCTGTCTTCCCCTCCTCTCTCCATTTCTCTCTGTCCTATCCAACAACGACAACAATAATAACTACAACAAGAAAACAAGGGCAACAAAAGGGAATAAATAAATATATAAATTTTAAAAAAGTGTCCTTTGTGTCTAGGGAGGTGACTCAGTGGATAGAGCACAGGACTAGGTTGTTTGAGAACAGAGTTTGATTACCAGCACCGTATATGCTAGAATTGTGATCTGTGCTTTCTCCCATTAATACATACATTTTTTTTCTAGAACTGTCTTTTTTTTTTAGTTTTTATTAATTACAAATATTTTTTAAGGAACAAAATAAAAGGGTCTCTTATAATGACTCTGTGCCCTCTTTTGTGAATTCTCTGAAGACTTCCGGGTTGAGTAGCTCCACAAGCTACACAATGGTGTGGATTCTGGGAACCAGGCCTTCACTGCAGACAGAGGTGTTCTGTTCTAGTGAATTGCTGCCTCCTAGGAAACCCCCTCCTTTGTGGGACCATTGTTGAGGGCTCACCTGAAAGTAGGGGAGCTCTTCCATAATGAGCTGAGGAACCTCAAACCAACCCTATAACCTTCTGATCATGCCTTTTTGTCTGCTGCACTATGAGAATCCCTTCTAGCTCTGCAGGGCTGTGACTCATGCTGGTGATTTGGTAAAGCCTCCTGAGTAGGGGCAGAGTGTGGCTTCTGTCTTGGTGAGGACACATGTCTAGCCATGGCTCTGAGTTCTCCTGCTGCACCTCGATTCTACAGAGAAGATAGGAGAGTCTTAGCAGCCCATCTCATATTTGTGAACAAACACCCTTAAGCTTCCCCCAAAGCACAGCCTGGTTTCCTGAACTCATCAGAATGACCCTCAGGGAAGCATGGTGGGCTCTGCAGGCTCAGTCAACAGATGGGAAAACAGGCCAGGAGGCTGGATAGGAAGGAGTGATGAGAAATTCTAGGGTGCAAGGCCTCTTGTGGAGAGAGCTCCTGCTGAAGAGAACCGTAGAGGAACTTTCTGAGAGCCTGAGACTACTCTCTCCATAGAAAAGGAATCTTGGCCTTTGGCTTTTAGTGCAAACAATTCATGCTATTTGCCCCTCTCTCAACTTAGCAAGAACGTGATTCAGGAAGGTACTGGGAGAGCTCGGGGTGAGTGCGAAGCTGAGGTCAAAGAGCAGAATTTATTGCTACCAGGTAGAAGGACAAAAGAGCTGGGAAGTGGCCTCTTCACCCCTGAGCCCCCAACATTTTCTGGAGCTGCCTGTGTTGTGCAGATCTGTGGAGCAATCCACTACATGTGACAAGAAGAACTCAAATCTCCAAATCCTGTGAATGTCACCCATGTGGGCCCTGCAGGGGAACAGGAAGCAGCACTGGTACAGTCAGAAAAGAGGGGCTCCAGGGTCCCAGACACATGCTGACTTTCTCTCCCCAGACACCTCTTACCAAGAACCCTTGGCTCTGCTGAGGTTGGTAGTAGTGCCTGGGGCCACACTTCTAGTCTCCATCCAGACAGAGCTGGGTCCCCAGTGGTACTCAGGATCTTGAAGAGGCTGCTGGGAAGCTCCTGCCACACCTTTCTACCAACTGTACCTACTGTCTGTCTCCCACACTTACCAACTGTGAGATTTGGGGCAGGTTACCCATATCTCAGAGCCCCAGTTTGAACCCATATCTCAAAACAGTTCAAACCACTACCTAATCAAGCAGTTGTAAGAATGAATGGTGTAGCAAATACTGACCTTTGTGGAGTAGTGTCCTATATGCAGACTCAATGGGTTTTTAAAAATTTTTTATTGTTGTTGTAGCTATTGTTGTTGATGTCATCATTCTTGGATAGGACAGAGAGGAGAGAGGAGGGGAAGACAGAGAGGGAGAGAGAAAGATAGACACCTGCAGACCTGCTTCACCGCCTGTGAAGTGACTACCCTGCAGGGGGGGAGCCGGGGCTCAAACCGGGATCCTTACGCTGGTCCTTGCGCTTTGTGCCACCTGCACTACCTCCCGTCTCCCTAGACTCAATGTTTTAAGGTGAATATTGAATTCACTATTCTAGTAATAAGTGTCAGGGTGGAAATGACTTATCTTAGGAGGTTCCAGGTGGTCCTGGAGTGCATGGGTGGGGGCTGATGTAGGAATGGGGAGAGCATGTTCTAACCAGAGGAGAGGCTATTGGGAGGGGTTTTTCTTCTTGGCCAGCACCAAGAAGAAAGAACCGGCCTCTGAGGGGAGTAGCTGGGTGCTGTGTGGGAGTCCAGGTTTACCACAGGGGAGGCGCTGACCAGTACAAAGTCCAAAGACTGGGATAAAAAGAAGAAAAAAGGCTGAATGTCCAAAGATCTAAGCCCAGGAGGACTCACCCCTCCCCAGAGTCCACTCCCCCCCCCCACCCCAGGAGTCAATTCTGATGATAGAATGCACTTTGCCCACACTGTCCTGAGAGACTCTGGCTCCCCTGTCACCATGACAGACCCTCAACCTCATTCATCCCTTGATGAATGGTCCCCACGTCGGCTTCCATACATCTCCGTCTGCCCCAGAAGCCGTGACACAAGTAATTGGTGTCACTTCTGCTGATTGTGTGCCAAGTGCTGACAGAACAGTCTGTCAAGGGAAGCTTCTTTGCAGCATTAAGATTGTGCAGGTGAGAGACAGAGGGCAGTGGGGTACTGACCCTGGTGCCCCAGTTCTGGAAGGGGAACATCTGGGGGGAAAGGTAGCCAGCCCTTCTGGATCATCTGGAAGTCAGTCCCAAGACGTCTTGGTGCCAGCCTGGAGGATAAATCAGGCCTCTTCTAAACTGATGCACTTGAGTGTGGGACTTTTGAGGGGATCTTAATGCCATACCTTGTGTCACCTGATGCCTTACAGCTGATACCTGTCTGATCCATGCTGCTTAGCATCTCGGAAAGGATATGGATGTCGAAGACATAAGGGGGCCATCTCCCGGTCCCCTTGCCCTGATGGTAAAGGGGTAGCACTGATCTCCCATGGACAATGCACTACATTAAACAAGTCCCACCTATAAATCCAGAGGAGACACTGGGGTTGCCAGCTTAGGTGTGTACAAATGCTGCTCACAACTGGCAGAGTCTGTGCCAGGCTGGGCCTGACCTCCAGGGTGGAAAAGGACAGAGTGGCTTCAGACTTCTCATCTTTCACAAGAGGATGGCAACCCCACCCAGGTTATTCAAGTCAGCAGAGTTGAGTCTTGTTCTCAACTAGGAACACACATTGGGCCCTCCCAGGGGTGCTGCTAGAGAGGAACCTCCTCTTTGCTCCCTAATCAGAAAGAACCCCCCCCTGAGGATTATCTGTGGGTCATACAGAATATCTGCCTCTCTAAGACCCTAGAATCTGCCCATTAAGATTAAGTCCAAAGAGCAGATCTTTGAGTACTTGATGATATCACAGTGACCATCTCCTAGATCCTTCCCCACTGGCCCAACTGACACCTCAAGGAGCTCTCAGAAGCAGCATCTTTCCAGGGAGGGGCTGCCTTACCTCACTCCAAGTTCTCTCCGGGAGGTCTTTGGTCTTATTGCCAGATGTAATGCTTTGGCTATTTTGTAAAGAATCATTTTTGCTTCTTTCAAGCCACAGCTGGTGACAGAACACATCTCTCTCGTAGCGACACTGCATTAGAGGTCCATAGCTGGTGTGGTGGAATTCACGTGTGCACTGTGGATTCAGCCTCTCCACTCTCCCCTCCGTCTACCCTCTCATCTCTGGTTATTTTTTTTTCCCCAGATAAGTACTTGAGATGGAGAGAGAAGGAGAGATACCATATCACTGCTCCATAGCTCATGAAACTTCCCCTTCCCCTTTGCGTGGTGATCCCATGTGGTGCCCAACTAGAACTTTCTATCTCCCACTGCCCTCTTAATTTCTCTCTGTTTCTATCCAATAAATGGATAAATAAACAAATTAAGTTTTTTCTTTTTAATAAAAAAGAACATGATGTGCAGGATCAGGCGGTAACACAGTGGGTTAAGTGCACATGGCGCAAGCACAAGGATCGGTTCATAGATCGTGGTTTGAGCCCCCAGCTCCCCACCTGCAGGGGGGTGGCTTCACAAGTGGTGAACCAAGTCTGTAGGTGTCTGTCTTTCTCTCCACCCTCTGTCTTCTCCTCCTCTTTCAATTTCTCTCTGTCCTATCCAACAATGACAGCAATAACAACAATAATAATAACAACAACAGCAACAACCATGATAAACAAGGGCAACAAAAGGGAAAGAATAGCCTCCAGGAGCAGTGGATTTGTAAAGCAGGCACTGAGGCCCAGTGATAACCCTGGAGGCAAAAAAAAAAAAAAAAAGCTATCTACTGGGTGAACTATCTTCTAGTCACACCCTCCACTTTCTTTTCTTCTTTCTTCTCAGTATTTTTGCTATATTCGGTTATTTTGTCCAGTTAATAATATTATCTGTCTCTTAAAGGTGTTGTGCTCTCTATACAATAATAAATAAAACATATATTTTTTAAAAGGGTTCTGTGTATCTTTTTCAGTATATGGTGGGGTGAAGTGTGAGTTGAGACACACTTTCCACACTCACAGTCAGATTTTGTGCACAAAAGAGACACACATTGCTCAGGCTCATCACTTGTCCCCCACCCTACCACCTCCACTGTGGTCTCCATTCTGGCTTCAGGGACTGAGTACTCCACACACATGGGCCCCACACTCATCACATGGAAAATGCAGCCTCTGCTGGCTCAGAACAGAGAGCTCCTCCTGGGAGTATTCTGGCCACTGAGATAATGGGGTGCAATATTTGACCAAGGCCTGTGTCCCCTTGCTGCCCTGGACAGCTTATCTAGCTGAACCTTCAGCAAGCCTGTCTAGAGATCCTGGCTCTGGAGATAAGTGCAGGCCAGGGTGTGGAAGACACCCCTCCCCCATACCTCCTAAAGACACCCCTAACCCCCACCCCTGCCTGAGACAGGCAGCAGGGAAAGTTGAGAGGTCACAGAGCTTTCTACAGTCAGACCTGAGGTCATCCTGGGGGCCACTGTCTCCTTGTCCTTATTGTCCTCAGAAGGTGCATCTTGGCCTAATGAGTCCCTGTCTGTTCCTGTCCCACCAGCAGAGAGTAAAGAAGGGTCTCACAAGCTGGAGCCAAGCCTGAGCCACTCCTCAGAGGAGCAGATGCCTTCCTCTACAGCTCCTCCCAGAGATACCAGCTGCCTCCCCTTCACAGCCTCCCACCACATGGCAGACTCCAGCAGGACCCTCGGGACCTTCAGCTCCTTCCTCGGTTCCGCCTGGGCTGGGAGAGTCCCTGTGGCCATTCATTGTCCCTCTTGGGCCACTTTTCCTCTGGCGCATTGTTCCCTTATCAGCATCCTACATGTTGCGGCTGCTGTACAGGAAAGCAGAACTGCTGTTGGGGCTGCTGCAGAGGCTGAGAGGGGTCTGGGTGTCCCGCTGGTGGGGGCTACCAACACACTTGGTCCCCAGGCCTGTCTCAGAGTCTGGCCACTTGCTGTGGGTGGGGAGAGGATAGCCACACTCTCTATGGGGTATCCTGGTTCACGGTGATTGGGGTGGAGCAGGTGACCCCAGCATATCCAACTCCTTTCCTACCCAGTTGCAGCTGTGATGGTGGCAGCCGTATACAGTCTCCTCGAAAGCCTCTCCATCCCACATGCACACAGGCAGCATGGCTGTGCCTCAGTTTCCTTCTTTGTTAAACACTTGCTTGCCTGTTCCACTAGCAGGCCGAGGGGACAGAAGCATGAAGGGCCTTACCCACAGCTACTATGCCTTTTCTGAAGTTGGGGGTTATTTACTTATTTTTATTTCTGAGAGAGAGGACGTGAATGTTGAAATGTAACTCAGGACCTAACATTTGCAAATCCTGTGCTCTCCCACTGATCACCACCATGGCTGTTGAAGTTATAGAGACTTAGATGTCAGTGAGCCTAACAAAGAAGCTACTGTCAAAAGGGGCGTTGGGGGAGGGTATGTGAAGATGCAGAAGGAAGGAGAAGGGGTCTTAGTTTGGTCTGCACTTGTGGAATAGTCTAGGTATTGAAAGAGAACTGTGCGATACAGAATCAGCAATGGAAAATATCGAAGCCCCCCAAAAAACTTGAATCTCAGGTAAAGAGTGATTTTAAAAATATGTGTATGCCCCATGCAATGTTAGCAACAAATTCATATGTCAGAATTATCCTTAGCTGAGATACACATTGAATTGGGCACTCTCCTGTGTTTTATCTGGCAGCTATCCTGTGGGGTTCCGAATGTTGTAAAGAGAGCCCCAGGCAGGGTATTCAGACAGAACTGGGGAGCTGTCAGGAGGGGCCCACCCTGGCTCTCTCACATCTCATAGTTTCTCTGGAGTATCTTTTCTGGAATATTCCAGAGGAGCCTTTTTGGCTAAAGGGGCCTCCCCACTCAGGGCACTGGGATACTTCAAGTTCAAGGCCAGACATTGGGGCCTAAGCTTCTCTCTCTCTCTCTCTCTCTCTCTCTCTCTCTCTCATTTTTTTCTTTTTCCTTCTTCTTCTTTTTTTTTAAATGGGAGGTTAATGATTTAGAGTACAGTTGTTAGCACATGGGTGCAATTCTCATCTCACCAAAATAGGTGCCTGCAAAACATCTTCACCCCCATATTAAGTCCATCATCATGTACCAGGACCTGAAAGTCCCTTCCCTTTCCCCAAGCCCCCTTTCTGCTTTCCTTCCCCAGAGGTTTTTGTTTGTTTGTTTGCTTGCTTACTTGTTTTTTTTACTTCGGTGCAATAAGCTACATCCTCAGAGGACATCTGGCTGTCAACAGATGAGCCATGGGCAGGACTGGGCTACAGAGCCTGTTCTGCTCCTACTAATGGGAAGACCCTGCCCTCTACTGGCTGGTATAGACATGACAGACTTATCCTTCAGTGATTCTTCTTCTAGAGTTTGCCCTTCTTCCGTAGCCAATCAACAGGTCAGGTTGAAAGCTGTCAGGAACTGCTTGTTGCTGGCTTTGAAAGTGACTGGGATCCATGTGGATTCAGTCGGCTAGGAAGGATCGTCAGTTTCCCCAATGAATGGGTACTCATGATAAATCAATTCAATAAATAAAGTTAAAAAAAAAACAAAACTCCTATATGACTATTTGCTATGGAAAACTCCTTTTATTTTTCTTTATCATGAACTTGGAGAACTCAGAAATAGAAATTTCACTAATATTATGTCCTAGAATTGCCTAGAAACGAAGACATAGCCAGTGGCCTGTGAGTTGTCCTTTGCTGTCATGAATAAAGGCTGCACATCAATCAGGATGGAATCAATCATGCTGAAAGGTCTCTGAGCTTCTGGGTTCACCTTACCAAGTCTCATTTACTGTCACAGTAATCTAACGTGAAAATTACTGCCCATAATTTTCACAATTTGCTGTTCCCTTCTATTGGCGTGGAACAGTGGATGCTTCATATTATGCACCTGTTTTAGCTCAAGACACCACCAAGTGACCAGAAACCTCAGGTACTGAGTGCAGGAGACAGCAGGCACTATTTACCTCCAAGATGCTTGTGATCTAAATGGGAAAATGACATCACTTACAGTATGACCTGACAGAGCTGCAAGGATTGATTACATAGTATGGGGGCTCTTGCAGAAATAGAATGCAAGAGTAGGAATGCACAACTCAGTTTAAAAGTGAATATTTAGGGGCTGGATGGCAGCTCACCCAGTAGAATACATACATAATCATGTATGAGGACCTGGTTTAAGTCCCAGGTCTCCACCTGCAGTGGGGAAGTACTGCAAATATTGCCTTTTTTCTCTTCCTATTTTTCTCTTTCTCCCTCTCTGTGTCTCTCTGTCTCACCCACTATCAAAAGAAAAATAAAAAAGTAAAATAAAAGAGGCTCTGGGAGCAGTAGAATCCTTGTAGAAGCACCAATTCCCAGCAATAACCATTATGACAAAAAAAGGTAATTATTTATCTTGACTGGGTAAATGGGTATATGTGCAAAAGAGCACATATATTATTGTGTGCCTTTAATACATATGTTGTTGTGTATATGATGTTGGGGATAGACCCCAGGGCCTCACACATGCAAGGTCTGCACTCTATCATTGAGCTATATTTCTGGCACTCTATTAGATTTTTTTTCAAGACCAGTTATAATTACAGCAAAATTGAGAAGCAATTACAGAGAGTTATCATAGATTCCCTATCCCCCATACCTGTGAAGCTACCCCACCCCCCACCTCAGGATCACCTCTAGTATTTTCTTGTCTATAGGTCTAGACATGTCTGTCATGACAACATCATACTACGTAATCTCGCTGGAATGACATCTTCTGTGGTCTGGAAACCACTGACCCACCCCCACCTTTTTTTTTTTTTTTTTTTTTTTGCTGTTTCTGTAGTTTTGCCCAAATCGTGTATTTTTAGGAGGTGAAAAATTCTAGGGGCCAGGAAATGGTTAAGCACACACATTACAGTACAAGGATCTGGGTTCAATCCCTTGGTCCCCACTTGTAGGGGGGAAGCTTCATAGGGTGGTAAAGCAGGGCAGCATTTGTCTCTCTGTCTTTCTCACTCTTTATCTCCATCTTCCCTCTCAACTTCTCACTGTATTTATCTAAAAAATCAAGTATTTTTTAAAAACCTCCACAAATTTTACAAAACCAGAAACTAACTCAGGACTTCTGGGAGGCGTGGTTTATGGAGCAGCTCCGGTCTCCCCGATATAACTATTAAACACAACAAGAGACTAAATTGGACACATAATCTACAGCTGAAAAAAATCCACAGCCTCAGGTGGGTGCCGGCACACATAGTTGGGGAAACAGGAGTGGGTTGGAAGACAAGGTCCGGTGGGTCAAAACGAGAGCTCTAGGCTGACCATGCTCAGCACCATCTTAGGCAGTAACACAGTTAACAGGTCCCCGAATAAAAGAAATTGGAGCTTAAAACCTCTCAGTCTTTGACTCAGGTTCTGTTCACTTTTGTTTTTCCTCAGTCTAAGCTTAAGACAAAGACGAACTCAATCCACAACGTAGCCCAAAACACCCCTCCCCACACCCACCACCACCAATTCAAATAAGTGGAACGCAACAACCACAACAGCACCATCTGCTGGCCAACATAACCAGCACCATACATGCGAAAGCAAAGAGGCAGAAAGTTAAACAGCATGTCACTTCAAATGGAGAAAAGTAAATCAGACGAAATCCAAGAAATTCCAGATACAGAGAGTCTATCAGAGACAGACTATAGAAATTGTATGAGAACTTTACAAGAATATAAGCAAGAGTTGAAAGAGCATTTTTATTTGAAATTTGATAAGAAGCTACAAAGTGTGAAAGAAGAGCTCAAAGCAGAGTTCACTAAGCAGTTAAACAGCATGGAGGAAAAAATTCAAACAGAACTGCAAGGACTGAAAGACATCTTTAGTGCAGTTCAATCTCAGGTAGACAGCTTAGGTAATAGACTCACACATGCAGAAGGAAGAATTTCCAATCTAGAAGACACAATTAGCTCACTCTTTCAATTCAAAGATGAGGGAGAGGAAATGTTTAGAAATAATGAAGCTACTCTCTGTCAAATTGCAGATTCCATAAAAAAAATGTTGAAGATATGAGTTATAGGGATACCTGAGGAAGTAGACTGGGTCAAAGGTCCAGAGGTAATTTTCAGAGAAATTTTAGATGAAAATTTCCCTCACCTAGGCAATCCTCAGAATATACCTATTTTGGAGGCAGATCAATCACCCAGGTTCACAAATCCAAAACGATCAACACCAAGGCACATTATTGTAAAATTATTAAAACTCAATGACAAGAAGAAAATTTTGCAGGCTGCTAGGGAAAGGAAAGAAGTTACATATAAAGGGAGAAATATCATATTTTCATCAGACTTTTCTTTACAAACCCTACAGGCAAGGAGAGAGTGGAATGACAAAGTCAAGGCACTAAAGGAGAGGGAATTTCAGCCACAAATTTTGTATTCTGCAAAATTATACTTCAAGTATGAGGGAGAAATAAAGGTATTCCCAAATACTCAAAAACTAAAGGAATTGGCCACAATCAACCCCATCTTACAAGGAATACTGAATGGAGTCTTACAGGAAGGAGGAAACAAAGAAAAATATGCTCTCAGCGAGATGAACAGCAATAGACTAGAAACAAAAACACAATATGATAGGAAAGGACAACAAGTAAATAGGGGAGAGAATTAAAAGACAAAGAAGGTTTATCAAATATTTTTTAATCAAGATCAACTTGAAAAAGACTTTGCTAGATACACAATGCTAGTTAATACACACAGGGTAACCACAAAACAAAACAGGGAACCAAGATTTTTAGAGAACACAAGAAAAATTAGTGAGGAATTCACTACAGAAACTCATCCATCCACACAATAGGTTAGATAGAAACAAATGGGCAAAGACTCAACAATTGAAAATAAACTTAAAACAAAAATTAGAATGGACATAAGTAAACCACATATATCAATAATCACCTTAAATGTGAATGGCCTAAATTCACCTGTCAAAAGACTCAGAGTAGCTAAATGGATTAAAGAACAGGATCCATCCATTTTATGTCTTCAGGAAACACACATTCAAAGAAAAGACTAACAGAAACTGAATAAAAGAGGTTGGAGCAAAGGGTTACAAGCTAATAACTCACCCAAAAAGGGAAGGGACAGCTATCTTATTCTCTGATAAAATAGACTTTCAGGCAAAGAAAGTAATGAAAGATAGAGAAGGATATTACATAATGGTTAAAGGCTCAATCCAAGAAGAAAATATATCCACCATTGATATATATGCCCCCAACTTAGGAGCACTCAAATATATAAAACAAACATTTACTGAATTCAAAGGAGACACTGATAGCAACACATTAATAGTAGGAGATTTCAACACACCACTCAATGCAAGAGACAGAACATCCTGACAAAAAAAATCAATAGAGAAATAGTAAAATTAAATGAAACCATAAATAAAATGGACCTAATAGATGTACACTGAACTTTCCATCCCAAAAGTAATGAATGCACATTCTTCTCAAGTACACATAGAACATTTACAAGGATTGACCATATGCTGGGCTACAAAGACAGTCTAAACATATATGTAAATATTAAAATTGTAAAATGCATCCTCTCAGACAATGAAGGCACAAAAGTAGAAATCAACCAAAAAAGGAAAAGAAATTTCCCCAAAGCCTGGAGACTAAACAATATGCTGCAGAACAATAAATAGGTCATTGAAGATATCAAAAAATAAATTAAGAATTATCTTGATACCAATGTAAATGAAGAAACCAGTTACCAGACCCTATGAGATGCAACAAAATCAGTGCTGAGCAGAAAGTTCATAGCAATACAGGCCCACATTAATAAACAGGAGAAATCACTAGTAAACCATCTAACAACCCACCTCACCAACAGTCAACAGAAGATAGGAAATAGTCAAAATCAGAGCAGAAATCAACAAAATAGAAAACAAGAAGACCATTAGGAAGATTAATGAAACCAAGAGTTGGTTCTCTGAAAGGATAAATAAAATAGATAAGCCACTAGCTACACTCACCAAGAGAAAAGGAGAGAACGCTACGGTGAAATCACTCAAAAATGAAAAGGAGATATTACAGCAGATGAGGTAGAGATGCAAAAGATTATGCAAGAATATTATGGACACCTGTATGGAACCAAATTGGACAACTTAGAAGAAATGGACACATTCCTAGAGTCATACCCACTACCAATCTTGACACAAGAGGAAGTAGATAAACTTAACAGGCCAATCACTAGAAATGAAATTGAAACAGTAATCAAAAGCCTACCCAAGAACAAAAACCCGGGTCCTGACAGCTATACTAATGAATTTTACAAAACATTCAAAGAAGAACTAACACCCACCCTCCTCAAACTCTTCCAGAAAATAGAAGAAGAGGGAACACTCCCAAATACATTCTATGAGGCCAACATCACACTGATCCCCAAAGCAGGAAAGGACCCCACCAAAAAAGAAAACTTTAGACCTATATCCGTGATGAATATCAATGCAAAGATCCTCAACAAAATCTTGGCTAATCGAATACAACAATATATTAAGAGAATAATCCACCAAGATCAAGTGGGATCCAACCCTGGGAAACAGGGATAGTTTAATATCCATAGGTCAATAAACATAATCCACTATATCAACAAAAGGAAAGATAAAAATCATATGATTCTGTCAATCGATGCAAAAAAAGTATTTGACAAGGTTCAACATCCATTTATGATAAAGGCCCTTGAGAAACTGGGAGCAAAAGGAAAATTCCTTAACATAATAAAGGCTATATATGTTAAACCCATGACTAACATCATAGTCAATGGGGAAAATGAAAGCTTTTCCCCTAAAATCAGGAATTAAACAAGGGTGCCCACTCTCACCATTTTTATTCCACATAGAAATCCTTGCCATAGCAATCAGACAAGAAAGAGATATCAAAGGAATACAAATTGGAAAGGATGAAGTTAAACCTCATTATTTGCAGATGATATGTTGATATACCTAGAAGACCCAAGAAACTCTGCCAAGAAACTACTGGAAAACATCAATAAATTCAGTAAAATAGCAGGCCACAAAATCAATACCCATAAATCCAGTGGTATTTCTTTATGCAGAAGATAGGTCAAAAGAAACAAAACTAAAGGAAGCAATACCATTCACAATTGAACCCAAGAAGATCAAATATCTAGTAATAAATCTAACAAGGCTATAAAGGATCTTTTTAAGGAAAACTCTAAGACACTGTTGTAAGAAATAGAAGATGACACAAAGAAGTGGAAGAACATCCCCTGTTCATGGATTGGGAGAATAAATATCATTAAAATGGCAATTTTTCCAAAAGCAATCTATAGATTCAATGCAATCCCTATTAAAATCCCAATGATATATTTCAAGGAAATGGAACAGATTTTTCAAAAATTTGTGTGGGACTCTAAAAAACCATGAATAGCAAAAACACTCCAAAGGAAATAGAAGAAAAATGGAGGCATCACAATACCTTACTTTAGGTTATTCTACAAAGCAGTAGTAATCAAAACGGTGTGCTACTGGAACAAAAATTGTCGTGTGGACCAATGGAATAGGATAGAGAGCCCAGAACTCAATCCATACAGATACAGGTACCTTATATATGACAAAGGGGCCAAATCTTCCATTGGGGAAAAGAAAATCTCTTTAACAAAGGGTGTTGGCAGAATTGGACAGCCACATGTAGAAAAAGGAAACTAGACCACCAATTAACACCATACACCAAAATTAACTCAAAATGGATCAAAGATCTGGATATCATACCTGAAAGTATAAAAGACATAGAAGAATGTATCAGTGAAACATTTCCTGACATTAACACTAAAGACATATTTGGAAACTTCACCCCATGGGGAAAGGAAAGGAAACAAAAGCAAGACTGAGCAAGTGGGACTATATCAAATTAAAACTTCCATGCATCAAAAGAAAACTCCATAAAGATAAACAGGAAACCCAGCAAATGGGAGAACATATTCACACATCATACTTCAGACAGACACTTGATATCAAACATCTATATAGAACTCATTCAGCTCAACAAAAAGAAAAAGAACAACCCAATAAAAAAAGTGGGCAGAGGACATGCATAGACAGTTCTCCAAAGAAGAGGTACACATGACCCTCAGACATATGCAGAAATGCTCTAATTCACTCATCACCAGAGAAATACAAATTAAAACCACACTGAGATACCACCTCACACCTGTAAGAATGGACTTCATCAATGAAACAGAAGAAGATAAATGTTGGAAAGGATGTGGAGAGGAAGGAACTCTAGTATACTGCTGGTGGGAATGCAAAATGGTACAACCATTATGGAGAACAGTATGGAGAATCCTTAAGCAATTACAGATGGAAACACCTTAAGACCCAGCAATACGATTCATAGGCATTTATTCAAAAGAGACACTATCACGAATTCGAAGGGATATATGCACCCCCATGTTCATAGCCGCATTATCTACAATAGCAAATTTGGAAGAAACCAAAATGTCCCTCCACAGATGATTGGTTAAAAAAGTTATGGTACATATACTCAATGGAATATTACTCAGCAATAAAAAAGATGATTTTACATCCTTTGGGATAAAATGGATGAAACTTGAGAACATTATGCTTAGTGAAATAAGCAAGGAGGGGAAGGAAAACTTCAGGATGGTCTCACTCATATGTGGAATTTAGAGAACTGAACACACAACATACATAAAATAAACAACCAGACACAACACAACCAATATTTAAAATGGGAAAACTATTGTGGTTACCGGGGTTGGGGGGGGGAGTGCACAGACTTTCAGTGGCGGGGAAGATGTGAAATTCTAGTCTTATCACTATTTAGTCCTATCAATAGCAATACAACATGTGGGAGGGGTAGATAGATTTAATATCTCAAGTTCCCCAACTGCCTAGACTATAGCCCTAAGCACAAATATTAGCTATTGCTAATATTTGTATTAGACTTGTAAAATTATCATACTCTGATAGGGTTTTAATTGTTTATGGATTTCTAAAAATGTATCAGAAAATAAAGTTCTGCAAACATCTAAGTCACTTATAGCTTTAGGCCAGATAGGTCAAGTCCTTTTGACCTTTGTAAGTATTTAAACTCCAAGGAGGTTCGGATACCAGAAGCGTTCAGATAATAGTGAAGTCAAGTATAATAACAAATACTTAGCCCCCCAACTAACCTGGCTATAATAATTAATTATTGATATTTTAACTTTCTCTAAGACTATAAGAAACCCCTTGCATCCTCTTTAAGACCTGCATTTCTCCTAGTCCTGGTACCTCTAGGATATGCCCATATTTCCTGAAATTCCTTTTCTATGATTCCTTACTGCCATAACAACCCTGTCAGCTTTAACCAAATCACTACTGGTGCTGCCACTCCGCATTATGCTGCTATTGAAATCCTACTGTGGACTGTAACCTGAGATACCAGCCTGAGAAGTCAGCCTCGCAACTCTTCAAATCTGGTGCTCCACTCTGACAAGCCATTCTCTCAGACAACATTCTTATCCAACTTCAGGTTAGTTACCAAACTCAAGCAAAACTATTATAGTTGTATGCCCCCAGGAACATGCCTAAATGGTTTCCCTAGCTTTCTTCTACCCTGAAATCCCTAATCTCATCTGCTCTGATCCTTTCTGGTTCCTGTTCATTAACCGTCTTGTCTCAACTTAGGTCATGCCACCTTCCAGATACCAGGATGCAGATGCTACCATGACTCCACCCCAACTTCTCTGGGCAGATGATCTCACTAATGTGTCCTGGATCCTCACATCTCCAGTGTTCTGGTCCACTAGAAAAAGATAGAAACAGGCTGGGGGTATGGATCAACCTGTCAACACCCATGCTCAGCGGAGAAGCAGCTACAGAAGCCAGAACTCCTACCTTCTGCTCCCCATAAACAACCTTGATCCATACTCCCAGTGGGGGAGAAGTGATAGGATGAAGATAAGAGGACTCTGCACTCCAGCTCCATCAGCACCCAGAGAGAGAGAGAAGGAAAAGGAGAGGGACATATGGAGGTAGCTTTGATGTCATGAGTGGTTTAGAGGGAAAGAGAGGATTGAATCACGAAAAGAAGGGGTAACTTTGTATAAATGTGGACAGATAGTTGGCCAACAGATGGCCCATGTCTAAAACTTTAGGGGAACTGTGGTGGATTGCAGTGGGGAGAGTGAAGATTCAGAACTCTGGTGGTGGGAATGGTGGGACTTCAAATCCCTGTTGACATGTAATTCTGTAATTTAAAGATATTTTAAAAAATAAATAAAAAGAAAAAAAGAAACCAACTCAGACAAGCTCAGGCTCTGCATATGTCAACTCTTGGTTCATGCTTCCAGTTCTGGGAACCTTAATTCACCAAGTTATATAATCTATGACTCTGGTGGGTCACTGGGTTTATCAGAATATCATTTCTTTTTTCACTAATAATTAAAAATTATTTTAATGAGAAGTGGTCAGAGACAGTACACTCAGTTGAGTGCACAGGTTACCATGTTCAAGGACCAGGGTTTAAGCCCCTGCTCCCCACCTGCAAGGGGGAAGCTTCACAAGTAGTGAAGCAGGTCTGAAAGTGTCTGTCTATATCCCTCTCTGCCTCTCCTTCCCTCTTTCAATTTATGTCTGTTTTATCAAGTGAAATCAAAAAAGAAAGAAAAGAAAAAATGGCTGACAGGAGTGGTGGATTTGTAGTGCCAGAATAAAACCACAGTGACAACACTGGTGGCACTAAAATAAAAAGATTAATAAACTAAAATATTTTAATGAGACATACAGAGTGAAAGAGACCAGAGTACTGCTCAGCTCTGGTTTATGGTGGGCTGGGGACTGAATCTGGGACCTTGAAGCCTCAGGCATGAACGTTTTTTGGGGCCACGCAGTGCCACACCTGATTAAGGGCACACATTACAGTGTGCAAGGACCCAGGTTCAAGCCCCTGGGGGGGGGGGGGGAAGGCAAAGCTTTATTGTGAATGGTGAAACAGGGCTTCAGTGTCCTCCTCTCTCTTTTTTAAAATTTTTATTTTTTATTTTCCCTTTTGTTGCCCTTTTTTATTGTTGTTGTGGTTATTATTGTTGTTGATGTTGTCATTGTTGGATAGGACAGAAAGAAATGGAGATAGGAGGGGAAGAGAAAGACAGACACACCTGAAGGCCTGCTTCACCACCTGTGAAGTGACTCCCCTGCAGGTGGGGAGCCGGGCGCTCGAACCAGGATCCTTACGCCAGTCCTTGTGCTTCGCACCATGTGAGCTTAACTCGCGGCACTACCACCTGACTCCCTCTCCTCCTCTCTTTATCCCCCACTCCTCTCTCAATTTCTCTCTCTATATATCAAATAAATAAGTAAATAATATTTAAAAAGAAAATAAAGTGCTTTTGAATAACCACTATGCTATCTCTCCAATCCTGGAGGCCATTTCTATGCAGGACTGTTAGAATGTCTAACTTCACAAGACAGATTGAAATATGTGTGTCTTGGTTGACTCTGATGGAGGGGAAGTCAAGAGTGGAAAGAAACAACAGTCTAGGCCATTTTATGATGACACAGTCTTGTCTTTGCAAATTTCACAAAGACTTACGTCAAGTGACTACACTGATAGGGTGCTTTGGTTGGCCAAAAGGGGCCCTAGGTTTAACCTTTGCTGCTTTCGTGGTTAACCCCACACTGCATACCCACTTTGGCCAAATCTCACAAAGTTAATGTGGTTCACTAAAAAGTGTGGCTAATATTTAGAAAACCAGATTGTGGGGACCTGATTATTTTCAGCATCTCTGGGGTGGGGTGGGGTGCATTTTCCCCAGAAGCTAAATTCTGATTTGTACACATGCTACATAGAAAATTGATTTCTCACTGTTAGGTACAATAATAAAATATTTTTTATTTGATGTGATAAACTCTATTGCTGACTCAAACTCCAGACAAGCTAAAAAGTATCCTGTCAAGGTTCAAATAAGGCGCAACCTGGACTGCCCCATCATGCTTCAGGTGCCCCTTCCCCCTGCAATGTTGACAAGGCAGTGAATGAGGAGTAAACAAGAAGAATAGTGGGAAGGCATCATGGGGAAGTCATTGGATCTCTGGCTATATGAACAGGAGGTTCAAAGCCAGTGGAATAGAACCAGAGGAAATGTAAGACAATGGGGGTGGGCTGGTGGAAGGATTTCTATACAAGGAGAACTCCTCCAGCACCACTGTGTACTCGAGAAGGATGCAAGCCCTTTGTGAACTTATAACATTCTCCTCTCTTGGGCTGGTTTGGACCTGATTTGGAGGAGATTGTTAAATGGCCACATTTATGGCACCAGAATTTTAACTTTGTCTTAGCCTAAATTCACATTTGGATTTTAGGTCAACTACGCCATCTAGTGCTCAACAGCTTTCATCACACCTCCCAGAGGCAACCGAGATCCCAGAGGTTCTGTACCTAGAAAGCACCCTTGCCAACCTAGCCCCTCCCCTCCCAGCACCAAAAAGAGAGTTGATCAAGGTGGAAAGGGTGGTTTGATCCATAAAACACCTAGTGCCCATCATTCAAAACAGGTGTCCATCCCATATATATAATTTATGTATTTTACCAGAGCACTGCTCATCTCTGGCTTATGCTGATACAGGGGATTGAACCTGGGACCTTGGACACTCAGACATGAAAGTCTCTTTGCATAACCATTATGCTATTTCCCCTGCCCTGACCAACATATTTATATTCAAGCGTCTGGTTGAGGGTGGACTATGTGACCCTAGAATTATTATTTTTTCTTTTTCTTTTTCTCAACTGCCACCAATGTTATTGCTGAGGCTTGGTGCTTGCATGATGAGACCACCACTCTCAGTCATTTACCCTTTTTTTAAAAAAAGTTTGATATCACAGAGATAAATTGAGAGGGAGAGGAGAGATAGAGAGGGAAAGAGAAAGATACCTGCAGACCTGCTCTACCGCTTGCTCATGAAGATTATCCCCTCATGCATGGTACTTGTGCATGGTAACATGTGAGCTCTACTTGGTGTGGCACTGCCTCTGGCTCTTAGAATTTATAGGCACCAGGACACAAGGATATTTCAATTTACTAAGATTATTAAAATGCCCTTTGGACCCAACTGATGGGCTGGTGTCTTTGTCACAGCAGTACTTGGAGAACAGAATGGAAGGTCTTTATAAATTTAGAATTCTCTCTAAGAATCTATAATTAAGTATTTCTACCACTCCCTTCCAGTACTTTGAGAGGTCAAGATCATTGATTCCTGTGCTTTATGGATCTTGAAATACTTCCCAGGATTCTTTCAAAGACTAAATCCTGTGGTCCTCATTCTCTTAGTGCTTTTTTTTTTCTTTTAAAATTTTTTCATTGGTGATTTAATATTGATAATGATTTACAAAACTGTAAGATCATAGATTTACAAAACTGTAAGATCAACTGCATATGATTCCCACCACCAGAGTTCTGTGTTACCATTCCCTCCATGGGATGCATTGGATTGACCTTCTCGTGGTGCATCCCGTGAGTACCCATTCATTGGGGAAACTGACGATCCTTCCTAGCCGACTGAATCCACATGGATCCCAGTCACTTTCAAAGCCAGCAACAAGCAGCTCCTGACAGCTTTCAACCTGACGCTGTTGACTGGCTACAGAAGAAGGGCAAACGCTAGAAGAAAAATTCCCTCCATTAGAAACTGTAGTAGTTCTCTCAAGGTCACTGATATGGGCTGATTCTATAACTATTTATATTTATATCTATGTCTTTCCAATTTTTTCAGCAGTCCTGCCTTCACTTCCTTTTTTTTTATTATTTATTCCCTTTTGTTGCCCTTGTTGTAGCTATTATTGTTGTTGTTGTTGATGTCGTCGTGAGAGAAATGGAGAAAGGAAGAAGGAGGGGGAGAGAAAGATAGACACCTGAAGACCTGCTTCACTGTTTGTAAAGTGACTCCCCTACAGGTGGGGAGCCAGGGCCTCGAACTGGGATCCTTATGCCGGTCCTTACGCTTTGCACCACCTGCGCTTAACCCACTGTGCTACCGCCCGACTCCCCTTCATGACTCCCCTTCACTTCCTTTTTAAGTAACACTTATATCTATTACTACTTCCAGGTGTGTTTCTTTTTTCCCTCTTCTCTCTCAGATAAGAGAAACAGGGCTTGGTTTCCTCTGGTGTATTTCAGATTTGCTTCCCTTTTATTGATGGTATAAAAACAAGATTCTTGGTGACAAATGCTTTGGGTCCTGACAGAATGAGAGTACAGAACCCTCTGGTTTATTTCCCCTATCATTTATGTCTCTGGGAGTATAGACAAAAATTCTTTTTATTTTTTATTTTATTTTATAAAAAGGAAATATTGACAAAACCATAGGATAAGAGGGGTACAACTCCACACAATTCCCACCACCAGAACTCTGGATCCCATCCTCTCCCCTGATAGCTTTCCTATTCTTTAACTCTCTGGGAGTATGGACCCAAGGTCATTGTGGGATGCAAAAGGTGGAAGGTCTGGCTTCTGGAGTTGCTTCCCTGCTGAACATGGGCATTGACAGGTAGATCCATACTCCCAGCCTGTCTCTTTCTTTCCCTAGTGGGACAGGGTTCTGGGGAAGCAGAGCTCCAGGACACATTGATGGGGCTGTCCGTACAGGGAAGTCAGCATTATGGCATTATGGTAGCATCTGGAACCTGGTGGCTAAAAAAGAGAGTTAAAATACAAAGCCAAACAAATTGTTGAGTAATCATGAACCTAAAGGCTGGAATAGTGCAGATGAAGAGTTGGGAGGGGTCTCCATTTTGTAGATAACTAGTAGGTATATTTTAGTTATATTCCAAAGGGCCTGTGGCTATACTAGGTTTTTTTTTTTTTTCCTTTTTTCTCCTGAGCCTGGAATCTGATATGCAGGTGGATCCAAGTTATCATCTGGGGAGATGATGTCATGGCTGGAAAAAGGACCAGAAACCTGGATCGAGGAAGAGAGTAGCTCCCAGATATGGGAAAGGTGTATAGTTGTTGTTGACTATAAACCCCATCGATTTGATCTGATATGGGGCCCATATTCTGCTTAGGAGCCTATGTGACCTCTGCATCACTGTAGATCTGAGCTCACATTCGGTAGTCATGATTAGGAACATTCCATGCTGCCCCAATATCGACCCATCTTCCTCAGGTGTAGCATAGAGTATGTTGTCCATCCTCCCTTCGAAGGATGGAACATTTTCTACCGTTGTTGATCCAAGTTGAGGGCAAGGTCCTATGGGGGGCCCACAAAGGAGTCTATTGTGTTGTTCCTGATAGAGATGACCAGTAACAATGGAGAGAGGGATTTATTCAAGTGGACCACAATTCTTTTGGGGTACAGAAGGTGGGAGTTCTGGCTTCTTTAATTGTTTCTCCACTGGACACAGGTGTTGGCAGGTCAGCCCATACCCCCAGCCTGTTTCTATCTTTACTTAGTGGGATAGGGTTCTGGAGAGGTAAGGCGGACACATTGGTGAGGTCATCTGGTGCTTCAGTTTTCTAATGGTGTGGTTGTTTTAACTTTCCCAACTGGTCTTCTGAGAGGCTGCCCACTCTCCCAGCTGCCCTCACGGTGACTGGAGAAAGTGGCTCAGTCTCCTGGGGATCCTCTGCCGTTGACTAGCAGCTTGATCTCCAGCAATTCAACTTTCTCAATTTCACTCAATCCTCTTGTAAAGTAAAGGATAAAAGTGGATAATGTCTGTAGTATCTTCCAGCTCCCAGTGGAACCCAGCCAGCCCATCATTAGTCCCTCAAAGTTCTTGGCTTTTGGAGGATAGACCAATTGTATCATGAGGGAGAGAGCAAGTCCCAGCAGTGTTGGTCTTTGGGATCTGTGGTGACTACAAATCTCTCTGAAATCTGTGCTTTAACTTCTGAACCCAGTAATGTTCAACCCCTCCCCAGTCTGAGAGTGAGAAATATTAAAGAAAGTCCCAAGGGGTCAGGCACTGTTGCATCCAGTTAAGCACACCCATTACCATTCACAAGGACCTAGGTTTGAGCCCCCTTTCCAGGCCTGCAGGAGGGAAGCTTCACAATCATTGAAGTAAGTCTGTAAGTATCTTTCTTTCTTTTTTTTTTTATCTGTGCCTATCTCCTCCCCCAACGGCCATCTGTCCTATTAAAAAAAAAAAAAAAAAGGAAAAATGACTGCTGGGAACAATGGATTTAATATACAGGCACCAATCCCCAGCAATAACTCTGGTGGCAATTTAAAAATAAGTCTACATACACCATTATAGGTGATTTGATAAGTTTCATTAGCTACAACAGGCAAGATGCTTATACCCCCACCTCCCTGTGTTTATGATCTTGTCATGGTTAAGGATACCTAGAAGAACCTATTACAAGGGATCTAGGTTCTCTTTTCACCCAGTATTGATTCAAAGGGCTGTAAACTCACTGAGTCCTTATACATTAAAGCTGGCAGACACACCAAGTGCTGCCCCGGCCAGGTACCAAGCTGAGGAGACCTGTTTCTCCTGAATCCTCAGACAAGCTATCAGCACTGGATTCTCTGATGTGCCATGTCTCTGTTCCAAAGGAGACAGCCTTCCATGGGAATCTCAGACTTCCTGATTTGCACTTTTTCACTTCTCAGCTCTTTTGGCAGCTGGGGTTAGATGGAAAAACTTGATAACATCACAGATGAATCCAGCTAATAAGTTGAATACAACCAGGTGCATAGAGAAGCTCTGAACAACTCTAGCAGTCCTGGGAACCACTTCAGAAGATAATAAATAATAATGAAAGACAGAAACCCAAAGCTCCATGACTTCCCTTTGATCTTCTATTTCCTCCGCAAGGGTCTTGGTGCCTGGGTTCAAGTTGATTTGAGTGCTTTGTTCTACTGTTGGTGCCTGAAAACAAAATGGTCACTTCCTTCTGAATTTGAGGGAATCCAAAGCAAAGCAGGAGGAAACCCTCCAGATACAGAGTCCAGCTTGTCCTCATTGTTACTTCTAACATTAAAAACTCTACATCTGAGGAATCTTGGCACCCTAGTCAGTAATTGGGTTCAGGTGCAGAATTTGGAAAGTGAAAAGCTGGGCTTAATATCCCATGCATGTGTTTACGCGCGCACGCGCACACACACACACACACACACACACACACACACACACACACACACACACACACTGTAAATACAGGATCCAACCTATAAAAGAAACAATGAGAGCTGGATTCAATGAGGCTCCCCCGGCACATGGAGTGTTTAGCATTTTGTTGGGATTCTATTGTGTAGACTGGAGTGTTTTAGTACAGTAAGACAGTGAGTGGCTTCCTGTTATGGAAACGGCCAACTCGTGACATTCAGAAAGTCAATCTATACAGCAACTGGATAAACAACTGAGATAATCATCAGCCATAATAGGTACAATAGCCAAAATGGGATCGCTTGGAGAACAGGACTGGCAGGGACCCAAGCTGTGCAGATGAATTCGGCCTGGATAACAATCCCCATTTACTCAGCGCTGGACCTGAGTGCTCCTCCCTGTATGATGTGGTCAGGAGAGCACAAGTACCACCCAAGTTCTAGCTGGGAGCCTAGTGCTTGAGGCACCATGCTGGGATATTGCCCCTGCCTTTGCTGGCTCTGAGGTTGGTCTTATCACTCATTGAGTAAGCTCATTCGAGCTGGCCTTTGAATCCAGGTCTCAGTTTCCCAATATGTCAAATACACTCCTACCAATGCAATCAAACACATAGCTACTTCTTCTGAGGGCTACAGAGATGATATACCCTGGGGTTAGGGAAGAAGGAAAAGCAGAACTGACTTTGTTTTATTTATTTATTTATTTAAATTATCTTTATTTATTGGATAGAGACAGCCAGAAATCAAGAGGGAATGGGATGATAGAGAGGGAGAGAGACAGAGAGACACCTGAAGCCCTGCTTCACCACCCATGATGCTTTCCTCCTGCAGGTGGGAACCAGGGGCTCGAACCCAGGTCCTTACGCATTGTAATACGTGCACTCAACCAGGTGCACCACCACCCAGCCCCTGACTTTGTTTCATAACTTAAAGAGCATTGAACTTAGCCATTGGGGTGGGGAGAAATCCGTCTCCTGCCTCCCGAATAATTCTAAATTAATGTGTGTGTGTGTGTGTGTGTGTGTGTGTGTGTGTGTGTGTGTGTGTTGCCAATGAATACAGCCTTTCCACTTCACTTTTTATTCTTTATTTTGACAGAGAATGAGAGAGAGAGAGACCAACCACAGGATGACTTGATCATCCATGGAGTCTACCTGCCACCTTCCTATGCTCCCACTGTTCATGGTGCTTCCATATGGGTCTGGGGCTCAAACCTAGAGTACTACACATGGTAAGGTGTATGCTTTACTTTCCAAGTCACTTTCTGGCCTTCATGGCTTTAAATCTGAGGGATTCAGCTTCTCCAGCACATAACCAGCTAGTTAACCTTCCCTGGTCATTATCAAACTATCATGTAGATGACTTAGTCTCTCTAATGGGCTATGCTCAGCAGTGTCTATACTGCTGGATGGATTTCCCTTTTTCCCTTCTGGGGTTACCTGCCTCAAAGTGGGGGGCTAAGAAGCCCGCCCGAGTGCTTCCTTCTGTCATTACCCAAGAAGGAGGCTTGCCTGGTCTGTAAAAAGACCATAATCTACTCCCATACTCATGTTAACCTCTGAAAACTATTCCCAGGGATGGTGGAGGTTAACAGCAAAGCCAAAAGATGCCAACTTTAGGCAAGAGTCTTCCAGCTGGGAAAAGTCATCCTAGAGCTTTACAGACTCTAACACTCTTGCATGCCCACATCCACCCACAGTGAGATGAGATTGGGGATACATTTTTGGGAGGTGTTTAGATTACAAGGGTGAAACTCCATGAGTGAGATCCTTATAAAAAGAGGACCCTGGGAGTTGGGCAGTAGTGCAGTGGGTTAAGCGCAGGTGTTGCAAAGCACAAGGACCAGCATAAGGATCCCGGTTCGAGTCCCCAGCTCCTTACCTGCAGGGGAGTTGCTTCATAGGTGGTGAAGCAGGTCTGTGGGTGTCTATCTTTCTCTCCCCCTCCTCTCTCCATTTCTCTCTGTCCTATCCAACAACAAAGACATCAATAACCACAGCTATAATAACTACAACAATAACACAACAAGGGCAACAAAAGGGAATAAATAAACAAATAAATAAATAAATATTAGGGGAAAATGTCTTAAAAAAAAATAACCCCAGAGAGCTTACTGGCTCTCTCTCCTTCCTGACACAGGAGGAGATAAGAAGGGCCAGGTGGTGGTGTATCCAGTTGAACCTTGCACAAGGATCCAAATCCAGCCCCCAGTCCCCACTTGCAGCGAAGGGAAGCTACACAAGTGGGGAAGCAGTATTGTAGATGTCTTTATTTCTCTCACTATCCCTCTTAACTCTCCATTTCTCTCTTTGATATCAAATAAAAAGGAAAAAAAAAAAAAGAAAGAAAAATGGCTACCAACAGCAGGCACCAAGTCCCAGGAGTAACCTTGGTGGTAATTAAAACAAACAAACAAAAAAAAAAAAAAAAAAAAAGAAAGACAAAAAGAAGATGGTCACTTGCAAATTAGGCAGCAGACTTTTACCAGAACTGGGATCTGCCAACACCTTGATTTTGGACTTCCCAGTCTCTGGAAAGATAAGAGACAAATTTTGGTAGAGGTCTCTGCTACATGTTATGGCAGCTGAAACTGACCAGAGACTATGCCTCTTCTATCTACTACTTTCTTCTGCCCTTAATGCACGAAAGCGATGTTCTGGCAGGTAGGCCTTCATTTGTCTTCTTTCCAAGAAAATTCTATGAATTTAAATCCCTGCAGGTGGCTGTTTTGCTGTTGGTTCAGCCACCTTGAAGCCAAGTACAAAAGTGCAGCATCTGATGGATGCTGGAGACCCTCAGCCCAGTTCTCTACCTCCCAGCCTGCAGGCTTTCCAAAGACCGCAAGGATCAAAAAGAAATCTACAGACAATGTGTTCAGTTGTTCTCAAAGTGTGGAAAGTTCTAGGCCAAGGGAACCTGAGAGGGGCAAAGGGTGGGAAAGCCTTGATTTGTACCTGTGGAGCTTTCTGGAAAGTGACAGTGGGAGCTCAGTTTGGGAATTGCAAAATTGCAAGTGATGTGGTTTGGCAGTACAGAGGGTGGAGAGGTGGTGCCCTGGGGTGGGAGGGAGGCAGGGATATGGGGGCGGGCGGGCACAGGCTCAGAGGCTTGGCATGTGGGACAACTGGAGCAGCTGGGAAGCCCAAGCCTGCATGTCAGCAGCACCTGCTTCCAACTCTTCTCTCTCTCTCTCTCTCTCTCTTTCTCTCTCTCTCCCCCTCTCTTTTTCTCTCCTTATTTCAGGTAAGAGACTGGCATTTTAGAAGCTGCCATCTGGTAGGTTTCTGGAAGATTCTAGGGGCCTCTACTGAGCACTAGAGACATTAATAAATCACTCAGTAAGGTCTGAAGAAATACAAAAGAGCATCGCCTTTTACAGACAAGGAGACAGGACCCAGAAAGGCTAAGATCACCTCTGATACCTTGGTTATTCAGCAACTGCCTTGGCATTTGGCTCTGGTGTGGTGCCACCGTGCTTCTCATCAGCTCAATGCCCTGGGATCCCATGCCCAGCCTGTGTGTACAGGGTGGAGGTGGAATAGAAGGGTTTCATTCCTGTCCTTCAAGGTCTAGCAGAGGTCTGGGCCCTGTTTAGTTTTCCACAGAAATGGGGGAAGATCAGACCTTCTGGATTTGGGATGAGAAAACTATTTTACCTGTCCAGAGGGTACTTCTGAGTTCAACAACACTAAATGTCACTAAATGTGACAGTAATATAACTGAGTCCCTATGATGTTTTTATTTTAAAATATGAATGTATGTGTATGTTTATTATTAGTAGTAGTAGTGGTAGTGGCAGTAGTAGTATTTTGCCACCAGGGTTATTTCTGGGCCTCCAAACATGCATGATTTCACCATTCCTGGCCAACCCTACTTTTTTTTCTTTATTGAGTGTATTAATGGTTTATAGTCAACAGTAAAATACAGTAGTTTGTACATGTGTAACATTTCTCAGTTTTCCACATAACAATTCAGCCCCCCCCAGGTCCTCCTCTGCCATCATGTTCCAGGACCTGAACCCTTCCCCTGCCACCCCCAGAGTCTTTTACTTTAGTGCAATACACCAATTCCAGTCCAAGTTCTGCTTTGTGTTTTCTTATTTTTCAACTTCTTTTTTATTAGTAGTAATTTAATAATGATTGACAAGACTATGGTATAAGAGGGGTACAATTTCGTACAATCCCCACCACCAGAGTGCCATATCCCATCCCTTCCATTGGAATGTTTCCTATTCTTTATCCCTCTGGGGGTATGGGCCAAAGGTGGGAGATTTTGCTTCTGTAATTGCTTCTCCACTGGACATGGGCATTGACAAGTTGATCCATACCCCCAGCCTGTCTCTATCTTTCCCTAGTGGGGTAGGACTTTGGGGAAAAATATTTTTTAATTTACTCTATTTTTTGTGTGTGTGAGTTCTCTGCTCAGCTCTGACCTATGGTGGTGTGGGGGATTGAATCTGGGACCTGACAGCCTCAGGCATGACAATCTGTTTGTATAACCATTGTGCTATATCCCTCACCCCTGACCCCACTTTTTTTTACAGATAGAGGGTGAGAAGCAAATATGGAGGAACAGAGAGACATGGGGGTGGGACTAAGTGGTGGTGTACCTTGTTGAGCACATAAGTTACAATGTGCAAGGACCCAGGTTCAAGCCCTTGGTCTCCACCTGCAGGGGAAAGCTTCATAAGTGGTGAAGCAGTGCTGCAGGTGTCTCTCTGACTCTTTTCCTCTCTATCTTCCCCTTCCTCTTAATTTATGGCTATCTGAGTACAATAAATAAGAAATAAAGATAATAATAATAATAACATAAACATTGTGAAATTAAAAAAAAAGACACGGGGAGATAGTATAGTATTGCTTCACCACTCATGCAGCTACCTCTTTTGTTGCTCTACTGGGTGAGACATCTTCTAAACTTTTTATTTTGTTTTGAGAGAGAGAGAAACAGAGAAAGAGAAAGAGAAGGAGAGAGAAACCAGGGCATCACTGAGCTCTGGCATATGTCAGACATGTAAGTTCTGTGGTCTGACATTGAGGTATCTATTCAGACACACCTTACAAATTCTTTTTAAAGTTTTTATTTATTTGTTGGACACAGACAGCCAGAAATTGAGAAGGAAGGGGGGTGATAGAGAGGGAGAGAGACAGAGAGACACCTGCAACACTGCTTCACCATTCGTGAAGATTTCCCCCTGCAGGTAGGGACCAGAGGCTCGAACCTGCGTCCTTGCACACTGTAACATGTGCGCTCAACCAGGTGTGCCACCACCTGACCCACCCTACAACTTTATTTTTTTAAATATTTATTTATTTTCCCTTTTGTTATCCTTTAAAAAAAATTATTGTTGTAGTTATTATTGTTGTTGTTACTGATGTCGTCATTGTTAGGACAGAGAGAAATGGAGAGAGGAGGGGAAGACAGAGAGGGGGAGAGAAAGATAGACACCTGCAGACCTGCTTCACCACCTGTGAAGCGACTCCCCTGTAGGTGGGGAGCTGGGGGCTCGAACTGGGATATCTCTCCAGATATGATTGCAGACATTAGGACTTTATTGGCCAGTACTCACACTGAGAATGCATAGCCCAGTCCTGGCTGCAGTTGATGTCCAGATATCTGATTATGCAAAATGAGACAGATTTCCCTTCCTTCCTTTCTGAAGGTCCTCCTCATCCCTGTGCTCTATAAAACAACTTGATTTTGTTCTCCCAGGGAGAATGAATTGGGTAGACTTTACCATTCTCAGTTTGATCAATTCTAAATCAATCTTGCCTCTCTCCAGGCACTTAAACTCCAGCTGGGTTAGACTCCAGTTGCATGTCAGATGCAAACATAAGAGTTGGGTTTCTACACCAGCAGTCTCTTCCACCCCACTCAGTATTGTCTACTTCCTTGGTTGAGGAAATAAAAGGCTGTCTTTTCTGGCTCTCATACAGAAGCCCATTATAGTCTCTTCTGTGAGTTTCAGAGCTCTCCTCAGTAAAATAAAACACACCTTTCCCATGTCCGTTGGTAAATACACCCCCCAAATAAACATCAGATGGGGTCATTTCTGGCTTTGTATTCACTCTGCACTGTCTGCCTACAGCATCTCCGCCCCCTGGGGACAGGAGCTGTACCAGATCTTGGATGCCATGACTCTCATTACTAATTACAAAGACCTCGGGCAGCCTATCAAGACACCAACCAGACACCTGGGCTGTCCCCGGTCAGAACTTGCTCTCTACACAGAGGTGTGGGCGGCTCCTTCCCTGGTTGACTTTTTTTGTGTTAATTGCTTGGCACACAGACCCAAGCTGCAGCTGGGACTCTGAGAGGCTGGAGTGGTAGGGTTTGGGGTTCCTGACTAGAGATTCCTTCACTGGTGACAGCCATGCTACTGCAATGAAATGATCTCCAGGGTCTCTGCTAGGGTGCTTGTCCATTCAGCTGTGTTAATCAACCTTCTATTGTATCAACTAAGTCTATTTTCTGCCTCCCTCACACCCTGCCCCAAATTTCAGGAAGACAAAGCCTTCCCTGGTCTAGGACTGGACCTATGAATTTGCTCCATTCAAAGGAGTGTGAAACAATTTGCCCACCCCAGTGTGTGTTCTACGGATTGTTGAATATGCAGGGCAAATGGACCCTGGCTCTCCACGGCCCCTCTTTTGACACTAGGGTGTCTCTACCTAGTTCATGGGGGCACTTGAAAGCAGAGTCTCTTTTTCCCTTCTGATTACAATTATCATTGTCTTACAATCCGACTTAAGACCACAAAGGATGGCAGGCAGCCAGGGAGGTGTACTCAGTGGGTAGAGTACAGGACTTGAACGTGTGAGCTCCTAAATTCAACCCCCAACACTATTTATACCTGAGTAATGCTCTGGCTCTCTCTTTCTCATTACATTTATTAAAAAAAATAAAAAAGAAAGTGGCCCTAGATGGGCAAAGTGTTCCAAACTCCTCATTTGAGAACTAAGGGATAGGGAATGTGATACTGTCAAGCTCAAAGGTCAAGACCATAGGACAAGTCAACAACAGCCATTTCAACATGAACCTCATGGGATATGAGGTCTGAGGTCAATCTGGCTACAATATCTGTCACTTCACTGATCAATAGGGTTGATTTGGCTGATCTGGCTGTCTAAGCACATATCCCTTTCCTCCCTCACCAATCCATGTCAAGACTTTTTGGCAGACTAGGATATAGCTCACCTGGTAGAGCCTACTTTTTACCACAGAAGAGGACCTGCAGTCAGTCTCTGGCCTCCTCATAGGAACACTTGCCCAGGTGAGCTTCACAAGTGGTGGAGCAGGACCATGGTGTTTCTCTTTTTTCTTTCTCTTCCTCTGTATCTTGAAAAAAAAATTCCTTTTGGATGTGGTTTATGGCCTTATGTACCTTTTGAAGCTGTGCTCAGAAGAGGATGATATTAAAACCTTCAAACCAGTTCTCAACTTGTGCCTTGTGTTGAGTTTTGGTTTTTTTTTCTGGGGTAGGAGTTTAGCTCAGTTTCTAACTCCTGTCCCTGAATGTCTAGAGCCTCCTGGTTTCTGACCTGATTGAGTTCCTGACCTCATCTGTCTCCCCAATGCACCTGAATTCTCCCTTGCCCCATGAATTTTTCTTATTCAGGCTGAGGGATGGGGTCTCTGTTTCCCCTCATCCTCACCTTCATTCTGAAATAATTCTTCAGGATCAGATCCTGCGTAAGAAAATGCCCAGAGCACAGAGTCCCAAGAGGTGGGCCTGGCTGGTTCCAGTGGATGCACAGAAGTCAGGGTCAGGGTCTCAGAGGGCAGGTGGGAGACTTGGCACCCCCTCCCCCAGTCTCCAAGACTGAATGAATAGAAGTGCAGGCGGAAACACCTGGTGGGGACGGAAATCCAGGACAACTTTTATTATCCCCGTTCACAGGTCTATTCAGACTCCATTGGGGGCTTCCCACTTCCTCTGTTGGCACTTCACACTCATTCATAACAAGAAAGGCCATTGTGCTCTGCACTTAGGGCCAAGGAGCCCCACGGGGCGGGCACTCAACGCCCAGGCCAGGATGCATGTTTTGTAAATGGTATATTCCCTGCTGAATTGCAGGTTCTTATTTTTTCCTCTTCCCCTGAAGAAAATTTTAAGAGGGTTGTCATTTTTCTCCCGGCTTCACGGGTGAAAAATAACTATGATATCTATTTCTGAGGCCTGAGGTGGAGTGTCTCACAATTTAACCTTGGTCTTGGGTCCTTACCCTGGTGTGGCCCCCACATTTCTAGCTGGTAGCTGGGTGAGGGGTAGAAACCAGGAGCCCATGTACAAATCACCAAATGAAGGCAAGGGCTAGCTACCCAGGGTGTCTTTCAGTTGCCAAGGGCATAGTAGACTCAAGACTTCTTGGCAGACTAGGATATAGCTCACCTGGTAGAGCCCACATTTTACTACAGAAGAGGACCTACAGTCAGTCTCTGGCCACCCCATAGGAACACTCGCCCAGGTGAGCTTCACAAGTGGTGGAGCAGTGTTGTTGTGTCTCTCTTCTTTCTGTCTCTTTCTCTCTCTCTGGAAAAAAAAAAAAATCTTCCTTTTGGATGTGGTCTATGGAGTAGAGTCTCTGTTCAGACAAAGTCAGACCAGCTCTGCACAAACCCCTCCTTCTTCTCCATGCAGAACTTGGGGGGGAGGGCGGGTAGAGGGTCCTCCCCAAAGGCCCTTGCCAATGCCCTTGATGACAGGAAGTAATCAGAGGTGAAGGTGGTCAGGAGTCTAGGCTCTACTGTGTAATCAGATTCTCAGTAAAGAGGTCAGTGGCTTAAGGGGGTTGGGGGGTAGCTCAACCCCCACTTAACCACATGTGAGGACCTGGGTTCTAACCCCTGGCTACCTCATACAAGCACCACACAAAGGAGAAGCTTTGAGAAGGGTGAAGTGTGTCCGTACTACCTCTCCTCTTCACTCTCTTTCTCACTCGCTCCCTTTCTCTATCCTTTCACCCTCTATGTGACCAAAGGAAGTTCACCAGGAGCAGTGGAATCATGCAGGCATGAAGCCCTGCTGGCAGAGATAAAAAGATCTCTGGCTTTATAAACCATCAGCAGAGAGGTGGCTGTCCTCTGCCAGGGCATCAGCTTGGGGCTACTTGGACTTTCAGGCAAGTCTCCAGACTCCTCTCCCTGAAAGAGAAATATTCCAGCTGTCACTGAAATCAAATTTGAATCTATGCCCAGTTCCACAGAAAACTAAACTGTTGTACCAATTTCTTCCAAAAAGGAAAACGTTTTACCGTTGTTTGGACCTCTGATCAAGGGAAGACCTGTTCTTCAAGTCAACCTCCAGGTCCTCTCAAGAGAGTCTGTATCAATGCATGTAGATGGAGGAGGACTGGAATGCTTAAGGGGCTAAATTTAGTGACCATGCAAGGAGACAGCCAAAGCCTTCAGATCTGCCTGCCTCCAGAACCATGATTCCTCAAACTTTTTTCTAGAACAAAACCTATAATCATTCCTGACCTTCATTATTTAAAAAAGGCCAAGGTCAGCGGGAATGGGTTGGGGGAATGTGAATCTCTGATGCTTTTTTTTTTCTTTTTTCATTTTCCAAATTCAGTTTTAACATAGTAACTATGCAGAAACCTGATAATTAAGTTTAACCCAGTTTGTCAATCTCATGTTTGTGTGTTCTCCACCAGGGTCACGTCAGATAGCTCAGTCCTTATGGATGTTTCACCATGAACCCATGTTTTGCTAAAAACCTTAATGGATGATTTGTTTCCCAAAGCAGGGCTTCTAGGCAGCTAGCAAAATATGTGAACAGATGCCTGTGTTCAACAGTTACCTAACAACAGGTTTTTGTTAGTTTACTTTAAGTATTTGTTGCTGAAGCGAAAACAGTTGGGGTCAAGCAGTGGTGCGCCCAGTAGAGTGCATGTTACTATGTATGAGGACATGGTTCAAGCCCTTGGTCCCCACCTTCAGAGAAGAAGCTTCAAGAGCAGTGGGGCTCTGCTATGGGTGTCTCTCTCTCTCCCTCTTCCTCCCTCTCTACTTCTTTTGTCTCTATCAGAAAAGGAAAATAATGACCACTGGGAATGCTGGAGTCTTAGCAATAATGCTGGTGGCAACATTGAAAACATAAAAGGAAATCTGTTCTCCTCCTTATTGAAATGGTTAGAAGACTCTATTTGGATTCTGGCAACAGGGACAAGTAAGGAGGTTCTCCTCTGAATATAACAAGAACAGGAGGAGCAGGGTTGGGTTGGTGAGCTAGACTTACTAACAACAGATGTGGCAGGAAGGGGGTTCTTGTTAACAAGACCTGAGAGGATGAGAGTGACTGGATACAGAGTGGAGGAGTCTCTCTGAACTGATTTAGTAAGAGTCCTGCTAAAATTATACTCACCAAAAATCCTCAAGACAAAAGCTGGTGACATATACACACAGGAGAAGAGAGGTTGGGATGGATGCTGGCTCCCCACCAGAAACCTAAGCACCCACAGAAAGGTCTTTACTCACCCTCCCCTCTGTGGGTCACCACTTTCCTGGGTGTCATTAACCTCCAAATATCCCAAACACAGACATTCCTCTTCTCTCTGCCCCAGCCAGGCCTTGTCTCTCCATAAATTTTCTCCCCAAAGTGGGTTTGACCTCTATTCAGCTCATTTCTGCTCCTGTCATAAATGCAGTGACCCCTGGGCCTAGGCCTGGCTGAGAAGCCTTGATCATAGTCCTTAGAAGACCATGAGAGGGCCTCAGTCTACCCACCCCTCTCCCCCTACCCCATACCAGTAAAATTCACACTGAGCAGACGGCTTCTCAGATGAAGGCTCCATGTGGTGCTGAAACTCGAACCCAGGGTCTTAATGCACAACAAGACGTGCTCTACCAGCTGAGCTATATATATGGGCCCCTTGGACATGAGTCAATAAAGAGATGATTAAAACTGGGCTGGGAAATGAGTGCAGCCTAGAGTGTTCCTATATATGACCATGGACTGTGAGCTCAGACCTACAGGGACACAGAGGCTACACAGGCTCCTGTGCTGAATATGGGCCCCAGATCAGATTGATGGGGTTTACAATTAACTGTATTTATATACTCTTGTCATATTTGGGAGCTATGCTCTTCCCCAATCCAGCTTTCTAGTCCTATTTCCAACTCCCAAGACAATTCCTTAGCCCACCTGCATGTTAGCTGCCAGGCTTAGGTAAAATTAATAAAGTCATACCCAGGTCCTTTGGAATATACTTAAATAGACTTCCTAGCTTTTTCCAAAATGGAGACCCCAAATCTCATCTGCTGTATTCTTACCTTTAAGAATAATGATAACTTTCCTTTAAGTTTAATGATTATTAAACAATTTTTTCTGCTTTATATCTTAGTGCTTTTCAGCCACCGAGTTGCAGATGCTACCATGACACCAACCTGACTTTCCTGGACAGACAACCTCACCAATGTGTCCTGGAACCCCACCTCTCCAGAGCCCTGTCCCATCAGGGAAAGATAGAAACAGGCTGGGAGTATGGATCAACCTGCCAATGTCTATGTCCCATAGAAAAGCAAATACAAAAGCCAGACCTTCCACCTGCACCCCATAATGATCTTGGGTCCATGCTCCCAGAGGGACAAATAACAGGAAAGCTTCCAGTGGAGTGGAGGGGACACAGAACTCTGGTGATGGGAAATGTGTGGAATTGTACCCCTCTTATCCTACGGTCTTGTTGATTATTATTAAATTAAAAAGGGGGGGCTGGTGGTGGCACATCTGGTTGAGTGCATATGTTACAGTTCACAAGGACTCAGGTTCAAGCTCCTAGTCCCCACATGCAGGGATATACCTTTGTGAGTGGTGAAGCAGTGTTGCAGGTGTCTCTCTCCCTCTCTGTCACTACCTTCCCTCTTGATTTCTAGTTGTCTCTATATCCAATAAATAAATAAATAAATAAATATCTTTTTTTTTTTAAAGGGCTGTAAATATATCTCACTTGGGAGTGTACACACTTTGTCGTATAGGCTACCAAAGTTTGAGTCTGGCCCCTACTGCACTGGGGAAATCTTTGGTGCTATGGTTTCTCCCTCTGTTTCACTATCTCTACCTGAAAAAGCCAGAGCAGTGAAGCCGTGGGAGGACAACAAATAGTTAAGGTTAAGCAAGGTCACTGTAGAGGATTTCTGATCGAATAAGGCTGTGTCCTTATAAAAAGAGGGTATAGGGTTTTGAAAACTGCTCACTTAAATAGTGTGCCTGCTTAGCCAATGTGCTTGAGTTAGTTTCCAGCCTAGTCCCTATCACATAGGAGAAAGGTTTGGTGCTATGGTGTCTTTCTCACTTCGTCTTCTGAAAAAGCTGTCCTGGAGCAGTGAAGCCAATGTTTGAAATCACTTTTGGATCAGCAAAGTCAACTGGCAAAGGTATGGTGATTACCAAAAACAGGAATAAGATGGAGGAGGAGGATAAGGAGGAGGAGAGGGAGAAGAAGGAGGCAGAGGGGGAAAAGGGAAGAGAAGTAGGAGAAGAATGAGTAAGAGGAGGAAGAGGAGGTGGAGAAGGAAATCAGCGGGCCAGGGAGATGGTGGGCAAAATTTATTAGAGCTCTTGATTTGCATTCCTGGGGTCCTGGAGATCCAAGGTTCAATCTCCAGCACCACTATAAACTGGAATTAGTTTCTCTTTCTCTATCACATTGTTACTCCCTTTCATTGAAATAAATAATAAATAAATTTTAAAAAGCAGAAGAGGGGATGAGGACGTAGATAGAGAAGAAACCAGGTGAAGATTCAGGGAAAAGAGAGACCTCAGATGAAAGCACCCCTGCTAACACCATGGTCATGGACATCTAGTCTCCAGCACTGAGAGCACACATTTCAGTTGTTTAAGTTCCAAATCTGTGCTCTGACCCCATGCCCCACACCCACCCCAATGCAAAGAGCACCCAGGGTATACGGCCCCCATGTGAAGAGGCAGGGTTGCCTATCTGTGAAGCTATGTTGTTCATGTCACTGATAATCTTAGTGTTCCATGGGTTTTACGACAACAAGGACATCTCTCTAGCTTCCCGTCAGAGTTCCTAGAGGCACAAATCACAGTCAGGTGCTGTGTTCTGTAAACTTCCACTCTAACAAGATACTAGATGTTAATGTCAGGAAAGATTCAGAGATGGGAAAGACATAGGATCCCTCAGTGGCGGCAGATTCTGCATTGCAGGGGACTGTCACCACTGCTGAGGGCAAAGTTCATGCTCCTCTGAGCCTCAGGGACCCCAGGTGGCCGTGATCTGTGTGGGGTTCTAGAGTAGCAGGTAGGACACAGAAAAGTAGGGAGTACTTTCAGAGAGGGGAACATATAGGTTTTCTGAGCTGAGCTAGAGAGGTGAGGGTAATTAATAGTGGGAGGCAGTGAGTGGGACTGGGGTGGAAGGTATAGGGGCTAGAAAGAAGAGTCCCTGAGTGGGAGGCTAAGATAGAAGTTCTGAGCTTCAGAACTGAGGGTGAATTTGGCTGTAGGGTTGCACTCCTATAAGGGCTGGCAACCAAATTCATGTGATTGTCCACTTCTGACACAACTTCTCAACTCTGGGTGGCTCCAGTCCCTCCTGCAACTCCCTCCCCCTCCTGGTTTGTTGTATTCATGCTCCTCAGGCTGATGTCATGTCAACTCTTATTCAGGAGTGCCCCACCATTAACACATCATCAGTCCCCATGTCCTAGCTTGATATGCCACCTCACATCTCTCCCTAGTATCCTCTAGTTCCTCAGTGAGCCCAAAGGCCTGGGGCCAGGGCTAGGGTCCAAGGCTGCTCTGAGAGCCTGTGTTTGGGAGGGCTCCCTCCCACCCTGAGGAGGGCTAAGGGGACCCAGGCCCCACAAGGCCAGGCTCAGGAGCCAGCACCAGGAAAGGGAAGGAGATCTTGCCTTTTCATCTGGGTGACAATGCTGAATGTAAGCCAGCTGGGGGAGGGGCTGAAGGCCCCCAAATCAAATTATGAATGGCCCCTTCCCCTACCGTCTGTCCGGAAGTTTGTGGGCAGGGGAGGGGCCTGGCCTGTTGACAAGCTGCAAGGTCAGGGCCCTCCCTGAGGTAAACAAGTTCACAATGCCTGCCAGGCCCCAGCTCCTCTTCTGGCCCTGGTCCCCTGGGCCCTGGGCCTCCTTGTCCCTCATCCTTGCTGGACTCTGTCACTGCAGAGCCACCGCTGCTTCCTCAGGGAAAAGCTGGCCTTTTGTGAGCTCTCACTTCCTCCTCCTGTGGGAACCACTTTGGACCTATGACATCTGTATCCAGGCTGGTTCTCAGGGGGGCCTAAGGTGGGAAAAGAGGAGGGGTGCTGGGCAGGGAAGGGGGGTTTGCAACCTGTCCAGGCTGGGATTGTCATCCTGGGCCTGAGAGAACAATGAGGGGACCCCTGCCCCCCCAGGGGTAGATGCTGGTAGAGCTTCCTCTTCCCACAAGTCTGCTCTTTTGTGTGTGTATATGTTTATTGGGGGGTCAGGGGAATTCCTTTGTGGCTTTTGTTTCCCTTTTTTTTCATTTGGCCTTTGGCTAGCCCCCAGGCTGGAGGAGTAGGGGGGCCCTGATGCTGGCAGAGATGAGGTAGAGAGGGCTTTGGAGAACCCAGAGAAGTTCTTGCATTAGACCAGACAATGGTAATGATGGAGCTTGTGAATGAGTCTTTGAAAAGAAGTTTGGGGGAGAGGTGTGTGTAATTCTGGGGTCCCCCATATGCTTTTCTGATGGGTGGACCAGCTTTGGGGTCTAAGCAGAGCTCCCCCCGAGACGAGGCAAAGTGCAGATAACTGGGTCAATGAGACAGCTTACCTGGGAAGGTACATAGTTTATCATACAGGTGACCCAGGTTCAGGTACAGCCTCCACCACACTCGGGGAAAACTTTGGTGCTGTGGTTCCCGCTTGTTTTCTAAGAAAGGGTCTCAGGAATTCCTGTCTTCCTGTGTGCTCCCCTGGATCAGGTCAGGTGTGGTAGATCTGAGCCAGAACATCCAACAGAGCCGAGAGAAATCCCAGCCTGTAGGAGAGAAAGTGCCTTGACTTTGATTCTCTGGTGAAGTCCAGGTGACAGGATCCTCCATGCTCTAGTAAATTTTTTCCACTCCTGGGAGAAGGCAGGGAGGAACTTGGTCACCAAGTTCAGCCTGAACCTCTAACCAGCAGGTAGGGGTCAGTTTTCTACTCCAAAGGACATCTATGTAGCTGCCAGTGTGGGCACTCAGTGAGGTCACACCCAGCAAACTCAGGCTACTTAGGCACTGGGACAACAATTTCTGGGTTGACTTTCACAGATTCCCTTCTTTTCCTTTTCTTCCTTCTCTTTATCCTCCCCCCTCCTCTTCCTCCTTCTACGTGTCTCTCTCTCTCTCTCTCTCTCTGTGTGTGTGTGTGTGTGTGAGAGAGAGAGAGAGAGAGAGAGAGAGAGAGAGAGAGAGACATGAACACACACCAAAGCATCACTCCGGAACTCACAATATCATGCTTGAGAGTCCAACACTTTATCCACTTTGCTGTCTCCTAAGTCACAGATTCACTTCTTTAAACCCTAATGAAAGGTGCTCACAGGTGTCTTTTAAGAAAGGAGAAGATTGGTCAGGTGACGGTGTTGCCTTAGGCAAAATGCTCAGGAAATTCTGAAGTGGTCTGGTTGGCTCCCTTTTCCTCATTTCACGGAACTGCAATTTCTTCCATCCAGAAGATTTCACCACCTCCTGTGTCTACTGGCCCCTCAAGGTGACCTGGAACCTTCAGAGCCCTTCCTCCATCACTCAGATGCTCTCCCAGGCCCCCTCCTTTTCATAGTTGTTGCCTGAATTTTCATGGTTGGATAAGAATAAAGGCCCTGATTCTGGACTTTGAGGCTGCTTCATCACCAAGCACCAGCACTACCCAAATGGAGAGACTTTGCTGGAGTTCTTTCTCTATTTGGATAGGAGAAAGCTCTGGGAGATTTTTGGTTTGATATTAGACGCAAGGAAAGTGGGTTTGGGCTGGAAACTGCTCCTGGCCTGAATGGAGAAAAACACAGAATTTTACAGTTGAGAAAGTCTGGGATTCCCATGGACTCCTTTTGCTAAGTCATGTCTTGTCAACAGGAGAAATGTTTGGATTTTTAAAATGCTACTCAGCACATCTGAGCAGAAACGTATCCCTGAAGTTGCCTTTGTCTGTCCACCCACCCCTGGCATTACAGCTTGACAATTATCTTTCCCAGGGCTTCATGCTTTCACAGGAAGGAATTTCTTTTCTTTTTCCTTTATTTGCCTTAGGATAATTATTAGCATTTAAAAACCAATTTTCCACCACATTCTTTTTCTTTTTTTTTACTTGTTCTGATTTTTTTTTATTGCTACCAGAGTTTTCACCAGGACTTGGTGCCTGCACAATGAAACCACTGCTCCCAGTGGCCATTTTTCTTTCCTTCCTTCCTTCCTCCCTCCCTCCCTCCCTCCCACCCTCTTTTCCTCCCTCTCTTCTTCTCTTTCTTTCTATTTCTTTTTTATTAGATAGGACAGAGAGATATTGAGAGGGGAGGGGGACACAAATAAAAACAGACACCTGCAGACCTACATGGTTCTTTATGAAGCTTCCCCCCTGCAGGTGGGAATCCAGGTCTTTGCACATGGCAACATGTGCACTAAACTGGTGTGCCACCACCCAGTCCCCGTACCACCTTCTTTTTTCTACTCTCACCTCAACATGTCTCCTCTTCCCATCCACCCTCTTTCCCTCTGTAAACTTTGTTCTGTTGTCAGTGTTTACTGGTATATTTTTATATCTTTTTGTGTGTTCATAAAATCTAATTTCTTTTTTCCCTTTTGTTGCCTTGTTATTATTATTGTTGTTGTTATTGCTGTCATTGTTGTTGGATAGGACAGAGAAAAATGGAGAGAGGAGGGGAAGACAGAGAGGGAAAGAGAAAGACAGACACCTGCAGACCTGCTTCACCTCCTGTGAAGCAACCCCCCCTGTAGGTGGGAAGCTGGGGGCTCGAACTGGGATCCTGATGCCGGCCTGTGCACTTTGTGCCATGTGTGCTTAACCCGCTGCACCACCGCCCAGCTTATTTTCTTTTTAAAAAATTCTTGGGAGTCGGGCTGTAGCACAGTGGGTTAAGCGCAGGTGGCGCAAAGCACAAGGACCGGCATAAGGATCCCGGTTCGAACCCCGGCTCCCCACCTGCAGGGGAGTCGCTTCACAGGCGGTGAAGCAGGTCTGCAGGTGTCTATCTTTCTCTCCTCCTCTCTGTCTTCCCCTCCTCTCTCCATTTCTCTCTGTCCTATCCAACAATGACAACAACAATAATAACTACAACAATAAAACAACAAGGGCAACAAAAGAGAATAAATAAATAAAAGAAATATTTAAAAAATTAAAAAAAAATTAAAAAAAAAAAAAATTCTTACATAGATAATCTAATAAAAATTATTTGGTCTTCCACCTCTGACTCTAGAAAATCAAATTATAAAGTCACCATCACATTCTAGATTTATTCAACTGATCTTCAGGCAAGCAATAGAACTGTGACATAAGTCCTTCTATTGCATATCTATACCTGCAATGAAGGAGGAATTTAAACAAGTAGTTTTTTAATTAGTGACTCATTAATGATCGACAAGATTGTGGGATAAGAAGGGTACAATTCCATATAATTCCCACCACTAGAGTTTCACCTCCACTGGAAGCTTCCCTATTATTTATCCCCCGGGACTATGGACCAAAGATCTTTATGGGTACAGAAGGTGGGAGGTCTGGCTTCTGTAACTGTTTCTCTGCTGGACATGGGCATTGACAGACCAATCCATACTCCTAGCCTTACACAGATAGTTTCATACCCTGATGTTGCACATACAGATGATGTCTTCCAATAATTGTATTTTCTCTTATGACTTTGCAAAACACCCTCCATCTCCTTCCATGTCACTGCAGATGGTAAAATTCTGTCCTTTTTATAGATAAATAGTATTCTAATGCGTATACACACATCTTCTTCATCCAACCATCTGTATATGGGAACTCTGATTATTTCCATATATTTAGCTAGTTGAATAACGCTGTGATAAGTTTTTCCGTGGATATTACATATTATGTCAGTGTTTTCATATCTTTCAGATTCCAGAAGTGGGATTGCTGGATCCTATGTTAGTTCTGTCTTTGGCTTTTTGAGGAAGTTGCATAACATCTTACAAAATTTGTTACATCAGTTAATTACCAACAAAGGGGCCTTGTAAAAAGTCCCACCTGAGAAAATTAGTAAGTGAAAATCTCTGTTATATATTTTCACCACTCATGGCCAACTTTTTCAAACAGAAAGTGAGATACAGAGGAGAGAGATGGAGAGAGGGAAAAATCACCAGAGCACTGACCACACCCTACGCAGTAGAGGCCAGAGTCAAACCTGAGTCACATACATGACAAAGCAGGTACCTTTCCAGGTGAGCTAGCTTGCTGGCCTGGAATCTCTGTTTTTTATTTTAATTAATTAATTAATATTGCTACCAGGCTTATTGCTGGGGCTTGGTGCTAGCATTATGAATCCACAACTCTTGGCAGCCATTTTTTTCCATTTTATTTTATGAGAGAGAGAGAAATTGAGAGAGGAACGGGGGGGGGGAGAGAAAGAGGGAGGAAGATACCTATAGACTTACTTCACCACTCATGAAGCATCCCTCCTGCAAGTGTGGACTAGGGTCCTTGCACACGGTAATATGTGTGCTTAACCAGGTGTGCCACTGCCTGGCCCCTGGAATCTCTATTAAGTCAGTCCCCAACCTTACTCCAAAAGGAAGAAAAGGAGTATCTTTAAAGCCAGTGACAGGGGGTCGGGCGGTGGCGCAGTGGGTTAAGCGCATGTGGCGCAAAGCGCAGGGACCGGCGTAAGGATCCCAGTTCGAGCCCCCGGCTCCCCACCTGCAGGGGAGTCGCTTCACAGGCGGTGAAGCAGGTCTGCAGGTGTCTATCTTTCTCTCCCCTTCTCTGTCTTCCCCTCCTCTCTCCATTTCTCTCTGTCCTATCCAACAACGAATTGCGTCAACAAGGGCAATAATAATAACCACAACGAAGCTACAACAAGGGCAACAGAAGGGGAAAAAAAATGGCCTCCAGGAGCGGTGGATTCATGGTGCAGGCACCGAGCCCAGCAATAACCCTGGAGGAGGGAAAAAAAAAAAGAAAAAGAAAGCCAGTGACTTTTGGTACTACAGTTTCTACTATCTCTGGGAAGCTTCCCCTTGGCCCAACACAAGGATTTCAGAATCAGCTATAGAAAGAGCACCTGAAGGAAACTCTCCAGCCATCTCCAGCTATTTTCAATGGGGGTTCTACCACCTGATCATCTGGTATCATTACCATCCAAATGTGCTTGGTTCTGCTGTTAAGCTGTGTCATAGGGCAGGAATATTCCAAGACAGGAACCTAGCAAAGGTTCAGATTTGGAAATGGTTGTGGACTCCCACCAGACAGAGGTAAGGATGTAGGGAAAGCAAATAAAACAGGGAGAACTCTTTTGTCTTTTTCTTTCTTTCTTTTCTTTTTTCTTCTCCAGTTTCTGGGGCTTAGTGCCAGCATTATGAATCCACTGTTTCTGGAGGCCATATTTTCCTTTCAATTTTATTTGCTAAAGCAGAAGTTAAGAGGGGAGAGGAGACAGGGATGGAGAAAGACATCTGCAGACCCACTTCACCACTTATAAAGTGTCCCCAATGCAAGTGGGGAGCTCAAACCCCCACTTGTCGTTGTGCATAGTACTATGTCGTTGTGCATAGTACTATGTGTACTTAACAGGATGCACCATGGCCTGACCCTGGAGAACTTTCTAGTGAGGCTAGTACAGCACACACAAAGTAGCAGGCATGCCTGTGTTTATCCCAGAAAGCATGGGATGGCATCTCTCCATAGTCACTGAGAATACATGGAACAGTTCAGACTGGGGAGACACTGCCCCCTAGTTTAGTGTCCCTCTCTGACCCTGCTCCTGGGAACATGAGTTATAGTGCTGGATCAAGCAAAGGAGGGCTCTCCTTTCCCTGGAATAAGATGACTAAGAAGCAATGTGACAGTGACTCTGGTCCTCTGTTCCCTGTGATTCATGGACCTCATTTCTGCCTTCTATGGGACACTTCTGTTACCCACCATGGAGAAATACACTTGTGCCAACTCTCCTTCCATCCTTCCATCAGAAATAAGTGGATAAGGAAAGGCATGAAAGAATGAGTTCATTTTAAAGTGCAGGTGCACTTCTGGGACCCAAGAGTGCATGTATATCTCACTCAATCATTGTCCTGGGAGGAAAGCCCACAAACAAGGAGGCAGGCAGGAAGAAGCCTTATGTTCAGGATTGCTTCCTGTGCCTTTTGACCTTGAGCTATGAAGCGTGACCTCTATAGCTTGTTGAGCACAGACGGCTTTTCAAGGATATCCTTCCCCAAACTCCCAGAAGGAGGGGCATTGGACAGGCTCACAGCCCCCATAGTCAGCGCTTCCTCACACTCACAGGAGGATGGGGCCCACAACCGCAGTGTCAGGGCCATCTGGGCATCTTCCAGGGAAGCTGGCAGCTACAGAAACCACAAGGTGGTCCTACCTAGAAGGTGGAGGTTGGGGGTGGGGTCTGGGCACATTGTGGCTAATAGAAAAGAACAATGTCTTAAGGGAAGAAATTGATTTATTGACTCATTTGAATAAGTAAGAACATAGGATACCCAAGCAAACACCCTTTGCTCAGGCTTTCCTCCCA
This sequence comes from Erinaceus europaeus, assembly GCF_950295315.1. Taxonomy (NCBI): domain Eukaryota; kingdom Metazoa; phylum Chordata; class Mammalia; order Eulipotyphla; family Erinaceidae; genus Erinaceus; species Erinaceus europaeus. Next base: position 110,910,424 of record NC_080163.1, on the reverse strand, counting down.
TCCCTTACAAATACAAAAGTGTGTACACACACACACACACACACACACACACACACACTCCATAAGTTGATCACTGGCAGATACAGACAAAGCCTGGAATCTGGAGGGGAGTCTCTAGTGGCCTCACAGTTCCATGGAGGGTAACAGATGTGTCCCATAGAAGGCAGGAATTGCTGCACCAAAGAAGTTGAAACCGGGGATCCGGCGGTGGCGCAGTGGGTTAAGCGCACATGGCACAAAGTGCAAGGACCGGCATAAGAATCCCGGTTCGCGCCCCCGGCTCCCCACCTGCAGGGGCGTTGCTTCATGGCGGTGAAGCAGGTCTGCAGGTGTCTATCTTTCTCTCCCCCTCTCTGTCTTCCCCTCCTCTCTCCATTTCTCTCTGTCCTATCCAACAACGAACAACATCAACAATGGTAATAATAATAACCACAATGAGGCTACAACAACAAGGGCAACAGAAGGGGGAAAAATGGCCTCTAGGAGCGGTGGATTCATGGTGCAGGCACTGAGCCCAGCAATAACCCTGGAGGAAAAAAAAAGAAGTGGAAACCACCCATCCCCACCTCCACCCACAAAAAAACCTTTCAGGGTAATGAGAATTTGAATACAATGCATTTGACTTAAAAAAAAAATCTAGGATCGGCGAGAGGGCGGAGTTGTATGGAGACACTGCAGGTAATCCTGACCTAGGAAGTGGGGAGGAAGTATTCAACCCAACATTCTCCAGAATGGTCAAGAAAATGACTACAAATTGGGAAAGAGTGTGTGTGTGGTGGTGGTGGGAAGGGCCGGGTGTGGGGAGTGGGGACCTCACCTCTGCTGCCCTCTCAGTTTCAGCAACATCCTGAATATTTAGACCAAGTCAGACAGCTGCCACCAGGTGGCGCCAAGCCAAACAGTGGGCTTGGGTCACCACCCATTCTGAGACTTTGCAGCACCCCAAGCCTTGCATTTTTGGAACCTGGGTTTCTTGCCCCTACCTCCCCACTCCGCTCCCCATCCCAATATCCACTCCTTTCTGGTACTGTTAGGGGTCTGCTTAGGGAAAGACTCCTGGAGAAAGGACATTAGCAACCTCTCTCCCTGCACCCTGCAGGTAGTCAGAAAGAGGGGTGAGAAGCCCAATGGTGTCTGCATCCTGCACCAGCATCTTCCTCTCTACCTGACTGCTGAGGCTGTAAAATGCAAATGAGCGCCTGGACACAAATGCTGCAGTAAATCTCCTTAGGGTTCTGTGTATTCCCAATAGGAACCCACTAGAGAAACTGGTTCTCTCTCTCTCTCTCTCTCTGTCTCTCTCTCTCTCCCCCTTCCCCTCTGCCTCCCCTCCCCCTCCCTCTCCCTCTCTTTCTCTCTTTCTCTCTCTCTCTCTTTCCCCACCCTCCCATCCTCCCTCAGGTCTACACACATTTAAAGCATGGCTTTTCTTCTCTTTCTGTCCCTGCTTTGTCTCAATAAATGCTCATCTCCCTAAAACACAGCTGTCTCTGTTGTGATTCTTCCATGCAGATGTAGAGCTTAGAGAGGACCTCTGGGTCCTTTGCCCTGTTCCCTCTTACCCTTTGCTGTCGAGCTGCGCCGTGGAGAGCCCAGCTAGCTCAGTCAGTAGAGCATGAGAATCTTAATCTCAGGGTCGTGGGTTCGTGCCCCACATTGGGCACCAGGTGTCGAGCTGCTCCATGGAGAAGAGAGAGAGGAGATCCGGAGTGAAGAGGGAACACAAATCTTTATTTGCGCTGGCACCTCAGAGTTGGGTGAGAGAGAAGCAGCTTGGGCCATGTGGAGGTAGCAAAAATGGCCGCCTCATGCAGCAACCTTCCCTGTGTCTAACCACCGAAGTGAAGGGCCGGCAAGAGAGAGAGGTGCAGAAGAAGAAGGGTTTTTATGGGAGTAGCTCTAGCGAGAATGGGAAGGGGGAGGAGTAACCATAGCACTCCAGGGTAGGATAATAACTCTCATAAGAATGGGACGGGGGAGGAGTAACCAAAGCACTCCAACTATCGAGGGAATCGACAATGCCCTCAGGGCACAACATGGCGGAACAGGCGCTCCAAGAATGTCCCAACTCTCTCGGGAACTAGCAATAGCCTGAGGAGACAACATGGCAGATGTGACTGCATCTGCACAATTTCCCAGCACTTTGCTACAGTATTATGGCAGGTTTTTTCAATAGTGATTCAGTCTGGGGTTAGTGGTGACTTTTGTAGTCTGTTGCCTTGTCTCTGCTTTAAGTTCAAGGAGTGGGCATTCTTTTCCTTTCCTATTACAGGCAAAAACTCTGGTTTCAAGACACTGAAAAAAGAAGTGAATAACTAGCTGAACTCTGGCCCTGGGTATTCTGTCTTCTCTTGACTGAGTGTAAAGGCTCTATGTCAGATTTCCAGGGATCCAAGGGTGACATGGTGTGCCCTGCTTTCATAAGATTTTTGCTATCACCTCCTGCCCCTCCTTGTGATTTTGCTGTTGTACCCATATATACCTCTCTTTTGACACAGCTCCATCATTGCTAGATCCATCAAGCCTAGATCCAGGCTTTCCACAATGAGGTCCCCTTTCCTGTTCAAGCTAGGGATAATACCAGGAGCTACAGGAAAGTTCAGTGTCCTTCTGACACATTTAGAGCATTCCTGACACGCAGCAAAGTCTGAACAATGTGTGCTTTCCCTGGGAATCTGAGGTGAACACTCCTACATTTGGAGAAGGCTCAGGGTTTCTACCTCCCACAGCCCCCCCAACCCCCCCCCCCTTGAGTACTGGGCTTCCCAATCAGAATTTAGGCTCACCAGGTCCTGGGGAAGGTAAACCCTCCCCACCCCCAGGGACCAGTTGCATAGTGAGGAAAACCCCTTTCCAGCTCCTGGTCTTAAGCAGAGAACCTGGAAGCCAGGTCATCTTAATATAATGTCTGTCATCTCTGCCTGCTCTGGGTCCAGAGACTGGCACTGGGAGAGAGAATTAGAGGATCCCAGGAAGCTCCAACCAGCTGTCAGGTAAGGAACCTCTTCTGTCTTCACACCCTTATAATTTGTGCCTGCTTCCCCCACCTTCCCACCCCAGGACTCCTGGGGGTTTGAGGGCCTGCTGAGTAACTGTCACAGAATTTGAAGGCAGAATATTTCCAGATATCTAATATCAACCCTTTTGTCTAAAGTCACTCTGCCACCTGGTGGCACTATCTGGGAATTGTAGTCGCATCCGGTCCAAACCTATGCCCTTCAGAGCCTTCCCTAGCGACCTCTCAAGTCCTATTCATTCCAAGAAGCTCTACTTTAGAAAGGCACCCGATTCCATGCAGTGATACTCTTTTCTTTCCTGCTAAGTATGCAGTCTCAGAGAGATCCTCCCAAACAACAGATCGCGCAGACTTCCTTGACCATGGTTGCTTGATCTACAAACTCACTTTCTGTTTGGGGAATGGAACTGTCTTTCATCATGTGCCGCCTTATATATGGCTTTGTGTGGACATCTTCTGGTCCCATCTAGATTGCAAATACTGGAGAGGCTAGTTAGGGAAACTGGTAGAGACCATTTGAAGGAGACTCCAGGCAGGACTGGAGGTGGCATGGAGTGGTGGGAGGGCAGGATGGGGGGAAAGGCAGAAGTAGAAAGCCACAGGTCCCATCTCACCCTGAAGTCTTGCCATTCTGCTCCACCCTCTGATGGCCAGTTGGTGTTACCTAGAGCTGATTATATGTCAGGCTTCACTCATAGTTTTGGTGCTCTGCTCTGCACATCCCTTGGGGAGTCTTGCCCTCCCTCCCCCATCTGTGCCCACAGCTGCTCCTCCAGCAGATGCACCACAGGGTGATCTGGGGACAGCACTCTGGGAGGAAGCTCGGCAGGGAGGGCAGTCTTCCGATGAGCCAGGAACCAAAGATAGAAAATGTCTCTTACTGGGCCCGGTCTGATGGAAAAAATGTCAAGCTCGGGAATGAAGCAGGCACTTTGCATAACATAGCACTGGTGGCCAATTAAGCTATTCCGGGGCCTGGGGGCACTTAGGAATTGTGTGCAGTTTTTATTGCTCAAGACAATGAATAATACATAAGCCTGTACACACTCAGCTCCAATGACAGCTTCTAAATCATACGGAAAGCTTCATTCCAAGTCACACTCCCTTCCAGTTTAGAAAGCCTGGGCTTGGCATCTAGAGACCCCCTCCCCCCAATTTCTTGGTACAACTTTTAGGGGAAACATCCTAAAAATGTGGAATGTGCTAACTGCTTTTTGGTCTGCAAACTGCTTTTTCCTGGTCCAGGAAGAAACCAGGAGAGCAAATCCTTAGAAACCTTGGTAGAAATTCAGCTGGGTGGTTTTACATGGGCTCAATTGAGTACTAACAGTTTGGATGTGCACATGTTTTTTTTTTTTTTCCTAGGGATTTTATTTTCTTATGCTTTATGAGTGTCAGTTTGTAGTAACTCAGAAACTTAAAATGAGTCTACCCAGTAGATCACACATGGTATAATGTGCAAGGACTTGGGTTCAAATCCAGGAAGCTTCACAAGTGGAGAAGCAATGTTATAGGTCACTCTCTTTATCTCCAATCCCCTCTCAAATTATGTCTCTATTCAATAAATTGATAAATAAATAGAAAATAAACTTAAGAAAAAACCAAAAGACCTTGGTCCTTTCCTGGTGGGAGAAGGCCAGGTCAGGCTGGCTGAGTGAGCACAGAGCTTGGGTAACTTTATGACCCCTGAAGTCTGGGTACTACAAGGTAACAGGTGAGAACCCTCTGTAAGAAAAAGGGGCCCTTCATCTGCTGGGGGCTCTCATGCCAAGTGTCACACTTAAGACCACCTTCTGCTTGAGACCACAGCCCACTTCCCAGAAGCCCCAAGACCCTGCTAGGACTAAATCAGGACCCCCCCAAGTCAGTAGAAGAAGCACCGCCAAGGTAGACTAGCCTTTTCTTTCATGAGTAAAACAATGTTAGAAGTCCAAAAGCAAGTGGGTTTTCAGAAAAGGTGGGAAAGATGAATGAGAAGGTTTAGCAAAAGATGGAAGCATGAGATCCCCACTACCCACACCTACTCTCCAGAAAAATGACACCCAGGGAGGCACAGAGTGCCATATTAAGGTAAACTTAGTTGACCTTATGCAGAATGAGTGGCCGTCTTAGCCCTAGATGAATTCCTCACAGGAAGTATTATATAAAACCTGCAATTGACAAAGAGGGCTACGCTGTACTCCCTATTCCTGTTCATGGCTTAGTCCCCCAACTTGGAGAGACCTCTTCTGCAGGTTTCTTGACCATTTCCCCAGCAAGTGAGCAGGCAGGGGGATGCTCCAAACTACACTTAGCACTGAAGAAGCGACTTCCACTTAGCAGTGGCTGAGCAGCCCATGTAGCCGGAGACCTGCATGGCCAGCCCAGGGCTCCTGTCATTGGTTCCATCGGCACCCAGGGCACCCAGGGTGATGACTGGGAGGACAGGGGGCCTGGGCAGCCAGGAAGAGGCACTGACATCTGTGAGGAGGCAGAAGCGGATGCAACATTTAGCGTTGGAAAACAAGATGTGTTTGCCAGGGTTTTGCTTTTTCTTTTCTAAATTCGTAACATTTGGGGAGAGGGGGAAGGAAGAATCCTGATTTCCCCTCAGGGAGGACTAGTGAACCTACAGGAGATGGGCAAATGAGGACAGTCCCTCTCCCTCTATCCTCTCCTGCCCTCTCCCTCTCCTTCTCCTTCTCCTCAACACCTACCTGCTCCTCTTCTCTCCTGCCATCCTCCCTTCCCCACCCCAACCTCTGTCCTCCATCCTCCCTCTACTGGGGCTCCAGCTCATACCAGGTCTCCACAAGTTGACAGGGTGACTTTCCCATGGTGGAATCCCTGAGATATAGTGTGCAGCACCTGTATTTGTGAGGCCTCCAAGCAGATGGGCTTTCCCAGGGTTCCCTGGCCACATTAGTGTGGAGAAGAGAAGCAGAGGTCAGACAAAAGTGGCACTGGGGGTGACAGGTTGAGAATCTGGGGTATAGAAGGATGACAGGAAGGGGAGAAAGTAGGATGGGGACCTGCGGCCTTGGCTGGATTCCCCCAGGCTCCTCAGAAGATACAGCAACATTTTTGGAAATGCAAAGTTTCCCATACCAGCCTGAACCTTTCCACAGGACCTCCAGTCTGACTGATAACTGTTTCCAAGAGAAACAGTTAAAAGGCTTTTCTTCTCTTCCTCTGCTCTCCCTGGTCATTGTGATTGCTGGTCATTATAACCAATGCCTGGAAGCCCTTTCAGGGGGTGTTGGTTATAAAGAGGAAATAGGAACCAGCCCTGGATCCAGCCATACCTGAAGCCATTACCACTCCTAGTTCTTATCTGTTCTTTAATTGTAAAAAGCCTTTCCACCCCCACCTATGCTTTTCTCTAATCTTTTTTATTTAATGAACATTGATTTACAGTGTTATAAAATTTGGAGAGTATGGTTTCACACCTATACATGTGTATATGACTCACCACACACACCACCAAAGATCTAGTGCCTCTGCTCTTCTCACTTCCCTTCCCTATTCCCACCAGTTCTCAACATCTAAGAGTCAATATGGTTACTTATTTATTTTTGGCAAGTTTTAATATATATACCTCCCCCCTTCTGGGATTCAGGCAGTTTAAATTGGGTGACTCACTGGATTGAAAGAGCCCTGATGAAAGCAGAGACCCACACCCACACTGGGCCTCATGCCTGTCTTTCTGGCCCTATTTCACATTATCCACCTCCATTTCCAGTCCCTGGGGACACCATCCCTCTCCAGGGGCACATTCTCACACATTTTCTTGGTGAAAGAATAGCATCTGTTTTATTCCTGGAAGGGAATGACCTAGGCTAGCATGGATGGCAGAAGGCAGAGCAGGAGCCAGAGTCGAGGTCTGCCTGGCTCTAGGAGCTGTGAGTTCTGGGAGCTCCTGGGCTTCTGCTTGTTGGCAGGAGTTGACTTCTGCTTTGCATAAAAGGGCCTCCCCTCTATGTCCATCACCTTCTGGACCCAAAGGCTGTAATTCTCTAGGAGGGTGTAGATGCCTGGTGTGTCCTTCTCTCCGCAGCTCCTTCCCCAGCTGATGATGCCCACCTGGTACCACCTCTTCTCATTCTCTGTGCTGCAGACTAGGGGGCCCCCACTGTCACCCTGTGGGCAAAGAAAACAGTGTGGTGGTGGGTGTTACCTTTCATGTTGTTCCACAGAGCAAACCATAGCCCACTCACCACCCTGCCCCACTCCAGGTGCCAAAGGGAATGTGGGCATCACCAGCCAAAGCCCCCTACCTCAGGTTCATGGAGGGGGTGGGTGCTGTGGCTTGACCTCAGAGTCTCAGACATGGAAGTCTTTTGCATAACCATTACACTGTCTCCTCAAGACATTCACATTTTAGAGCAGTTTTAGGTCACAGCATAACTGAGAGGAAGCTACAGAGATTTCCCAGACTGCTCCCCACCCGCAAATGCACAAGTTCCCTCACTATTGACATGGGGCATGTATTACAGCCAGTGAAGCTACACTGACACATTGCTTTTACCCAAAGGCCACAGTTGACACAGGGGGTCACTCTGGTTGTCATCCATCCTGTAGGTTTGAATTAGTATCTAATGACATGAGTCCAGCATTATAGTGTCACGTCTTTTCACTGCCCTAGCCATCTTTCCAGGGTATTATCCGGAGACACCACCCACTTCCCTTGCACACAACTCTCATTCCACTGCCTAGAGCCTTTAAGCATCACAGATTTCTAGAGCAGGGAAGAATGCAAAGTGATAATGCAAACTGTTTCCCAGATGAGAAAACATGGCTATTTTCACCAGTCACCATCCCCTGCTGCCTCTAAGTAGAGGTGAAGCAGCACGACAGCATCATGGTCAGTGTGCACATGCTCAGTTTATTTTTTCTATTCTCTTGAAAGACAGGCTGGGCATCACTCATTCTCCCTCCAGAAGAGAAGACAGTTATTTTGAATTTCAGTGATTTTCTCTAAGCTCAGGTAGTAGAAAGGCCAGACTGAACAGTCAGCTTCTCCCTCAAATGTATAAGAGTGATGTCCTTATCACTTGAGGGTGTACTTGGGAGACTTTTGCTGTCAGAATACTTCTTTTTTTTTTTTTTTTCCTCCAGGGTTATTGCTGGGCTCGGTGCCTGCACCATGAATCCACCGCTTCTGGAGGCCATTTTTTCCCCCTTTTTGTTGCCCTAGTTGTTGCAGCCTCGTTGCGGTTATTATTGCCATTGTTGACGTTGCTTTGTTGTTGGATAGGACAGAGAGAAATGGAGAGAGGAGGGGAAGACAGAGAGAGAGGGGAGAGAAAGATAGACACCTGCAGACCTGCTTCATTGCCTGTGAAGCGACTCCCCTGCAGGTGGGGAGCCGGGGGCTCGAACCGGGATCCTTACGCCAGTCCCTGCGCTTTGTGCCACGTGCGCTTAACCCACTGCGCCACCGCCCGACTCCCTCTGTCAGAATACTTCTAACCAGCTGGGTTCCAGTGTCACTGCACCAAAAGCATCCCTTTCCTTATCTCTCCACTTCCCCTTCTTGTTAACTCTGATAACAAAGTGTCCCTTATAATATGTCTGATCTCCTAACAAACTAGCCACTTCTGCTGCCTGTTGGGCTGGTCACTTAGCATCTTTGGTGGGGGGGAGGGTTGGATTTTGTCATTGGAGTCCTGGTGCCACCTTAGCCTGGTGTCATGTAAAACCTTGCACAGGCCTTCCTCCTCCTAGAACCTCTCCCTGAAATGAAACAGGAGAGGAAGCCTCGTCTCCACATGGACCAAAGTCAGGACTCAGGGAACATTCTCTCTATAAATAGACACACATGTGAATCACACATCCACTGGTTCTACCCTGAAGGGGTTCTGTGAATCCAGAGATGCTTCGATTGCTTGTCCCTGCAAACTCCCACTCCCAGAACTAAAAAGGAAACTTCTTGGTCCTCCTGGCTCTGGAGAGACATGGAGGGAGATCTGATCCCTGTGCACAGCCCCAACTATACCTCGCACACAATTTTCCAGCCCTTTCCAAAGCTGTTATAAGACTCTCAAACTCATTTGTCTCTGTGTTGCAGAGGGCTTCTTTCTCTTCAGTCCTGTCCCATCTTCTGTCCATGCTCTCCTCTGCACCACACAATCCCTTGAACCGAGACTCTGAGGTCCCAGTTCAATCCCCAGCACCACCATAAGTCAGAGCTGAGCAGTGCTCTGATCTCTCTCCCCCTCTCCTTCTCTCTCTGCATCTTTCTCATTAAAATAACTAAATAATTTATTATTATTAGTTTGCCTGAGGGTTATTGCTGGTTCTTGGTGCCTGTACTACAAATCCACTGCTCCTGGCAGCCATTTTTTCCTTATTGTTGTTGCTGCTTTTGTTTTTGGATAGGACAGAGAGAAATTGAGAGAGGGTAGTGAGAGAAAGACAGACACCTGCAGACCTGCCTCACCACTTGTGAAGTGCAGGTGGGGAGTCGGTAACTCAAACTCAAATCCTTGCTCTTGTCTTTGCACTTCACACTATGTGTGCTTAACCTGGTGTGCTACCACCCAGCCCCCTAAATAATCTTTTTTTTTTGAAAAGTGAATGTCTTGCAGCCAGGTAGGTCATTTGGTAAAGCAAAGAACTTTCACCTGTAATGTCTTGATGTTCTGGTTTCTCTCTCTCTCTCTCTCTCTCAAATAAATAAATACAAATTGAAGTATTTTTTGGGAGGGGAAAGTAGGTCAGATCTGAATTTTAGTCAGCTTGACAGTCCCATAACCAAAGCTCTTCAGCTGTCATGGTGCTGGGTTCTGGGAATTCACACATAAACCGGACACTGTTTCTGCTGCCCTGGAGGAGAGAGGGAAGAAAAGAGCCATCCATGGTTGGCTGTGACCCTATTTTTCTCTAGAAAGTTGCTGGCCCTTCATGGAAGCTGTGCAGTACGATCTTGGCATATGTTTACTTTTATATTTTTGCTCGAATGTGCAACTCACAAACTACTACTACGTACTTTAAAAAACGGAAAGAGACCGGAGTAAGACTCTATCATTTATGATGTTCTATTTGTTCTTTTCTCGTGTTCATATGTGGTGCTGAGAATCAAATCCAGGGACTCTCATGCTAGGTATGTGCTCTACCCACTGAGTCACCTCCTCATACCTACAAGTGGTGCTTTTTAAACATTATATTTCTTTTTATTTTTTAAGCGAGAGATACAGAGACTAGAAACAAGAGCACTGATCAACTATGGCTCATGGTGGTGCTGGGAATTGAACCTGGAACCTCAGTGACTTAAGAAGTCTCTTGCATAGATTAACAATGATCTTCAGCTGCATTTTTCTCCTACCATAGTCTTCGTTAGGACAGTACAAAGGAGAAAAGTATTGAGGGGAGGACCAGGCAGTGGCACACCAGGTTAAGCACAGACATTATAGTGCACATTATACTGTTCAAGCCCCTGGTCCCCACCTGCAGGGGGAAAGCTTCACAAGTGGTGAAGCAAGTCTGCAGGGGTCTCTGTCTTTTTCCCTCTCTCCTTTTTCCTCTCCCCTCTTAATTTCTGTCTGTTTCTATCCAGTAATAATAATAATAATTTTTTTTTTTTTAAAAGTGTTGGGGAAAGCAAACCCACCAGAAATGCAGTAGTTTTACTTTTAAGCATTTAATTTTAACTATTAACATAATCTATGGTTCTTGTTCTAAACTTATGTACGTGTGTTGGAAGATGAGAATAATCCTTTGTCGTGATTTTACATGGTTGTTCAGAGGTTGACTCAGTGTAAAAGTCTGATTTTGGTTTTTAAGAAAAGTGGAAAAAAAAATTTCATGAGACCAGAGCATCACTCTGGCATATGTAGTGCTGGGAATTCAACTCATGCAAGTCTTGAGCTCTAGGTATGGAGCCACCTCTCCAGAGGGCATTTTGTTTTATGAAAGAAACCCCTGAAATGGGAAAGGCCTTGGACCCTTACTCCTCACACATACCTGGAGAAGATAAGAGACATTCACTGAGGGTTGGCACCTGCAGGCTCCCTGGCACCACTCACAGGGGTGCCACTGCCCAGTCCATATGGCTGGTGTCATCATCAAGCCCTGCTTCCCAGATACCGTCTCTTCCCAACACAGAGAGAGAGAGAGAGTCCCCTTGCACTGGCAGCCCCAGGAGGAGAGAAGGGAGGCCCCCTACTTACCTGGCAGGCATCGTAGCTTTTGTTTTTGTAGCCAGCGCACAGCATATTTTTGGTGAGTTTGAGAAACACCTTGGAACATTCTTCCCAATCCATGAGGACCATGGGCACTTTCATCAGGTCATCTGTCATCGAGTTTTCATTTTCTGGCCCACAGAGAAATTGCATTAGATCAGCTCCTCGGTAGCTGGCCCAGTAGCCTTAATACAGCTCACCATGTCTGTGACCACCAGCCACATGCCTATCTTCCTGCCTGTCCTCATGGTCCCTTGTGCTCTACTCCCTTCCTGGAACCCCACGCCATCAGCCATCACACCAGGCTTGACTTCTCCAAATATCCACCCCCTGGCCCCCACCAAGTACACATACTTAACCATCCCTATCACTTAAAACCATACTCTCACGTCCAAGAAGCTATCCAGCCTGACTTCTTGTCCACTGATGACTTCTCAGGCTGTTTCTGCTTCCTGAGCACCTCTTCCTGCTGACCTTCCTGACTGCACATTGTGGCTGAATGTGGGCCTGCACTGTCAGTGAAAAGCTTGCAGGATTCCTGGGCTTGGGCTGGGATTGGGGCTATGGCTAGGGCTGGGATGGGGGCAGGTCTGAGCTTTCTCAGCAGGGATATTTGCCAAAGCCTTTTCTGAAATGGCAGCTTCCAGGAACTTGCTTGAACTGCTTTCCATCTCATTAACTCTAACCACACAGAAATTCCCAAATTCTTTCCCCCAGTGAGCAGTTTTAATCTTGTGAGCACGCATTGGCCTCCTCCTCTGTGTCTACCTTCCGCCCTGGTCAGGCTCAAAGCCCAGAACCAGCTCCTCACCGAGAAACCTCTGGTGGCTAAATGCTGTCTGCCAGAGCCCTGTGGCTCGGAGGCCTCCTGGGACAGGGCTCTTGCTTAGGACTGAGGCTGAACTGTGCTGTTCACATTCTTTGCCCTCCGTAATTGCCCTTAGCTTTGCTGCATCTCTCTGAGGATAGTTCCAGCAGAGCTTTCATAATTCCTTTCTGCCTGGGGTGTATGTTCTCCAGTCTTGGCCCAAGTAACAAATGACAAGTACTGGCAGCTTCATTTCAAAGAAAGCTCCAGGGCCAGCCACAGTGGAGGCCAGGACAGACACCTGGAGTGCCCATAGGAAGCAGGTGGGAAACAGGCCTGAGTCAACCCAGTGAGAGGGTGGGGACCAGAGCGGAGGGGCTCCTCTGGCTAACTGCAAGTTCAAGGTGGGTTGGACAAACACAAGAGTGTCCTGTGCTGGTAGCACACAAATTCACAGGAGAAGGGAGTCTGGGTTAGATCAGTCATTCTGCAGGGCTAAGTTCAGGCCTCTGGGAGCCTCTGTGCATCTTATTTTGCCTAAGTGCTGGCCTTGGCCTCCTCCTTCCCACTCAGCTCTCTCCTGTCTACCTTCCTCCCCTCTCCTTCAGTACTCCTGGCCCATGCTGGAATGCCAGGCATATGGTCCCCCCTTCCTCCCCCCAGAAGCTGGGAGACCAAGAGTCACATACTGGGTTGGGTCTGTCCCCATCCTGTCACCCAGCATTCATGCCATGTGGTGGGGCCAGCCTGCCTGGGCATGCAGATGGGGGTAATCACATCGTTGAACTGGATGGGTGACTTCAGCAGCAGTAAGGCAATGTCATTGTCCATGCTAAGTTTTTTAAAGTCCTTGTGAAGAACAATGCTGGAGACTCTCTTAACTTTCAGGGATGAGCTGCTTAAGTCATTAGTTCCCATCACAACACTCAGGTCTGTTGGGCTGTTGGCACAGAATGGGGCAGGAGAGAGAGGAAGGTCACAAGGAGCACAGAATTTGCCATGTCTGAAACCCCTAAATCCCTTCTAGTTCTTGGGTTCTTGTGGGTATGTTGCACTGGGGTTACTGCTCAGAAGATGCCAGACTTCGAAAAAGTAGGGAAAGAAGAGGACATAACCAGGGACCTACTGGCAGCAGTATCATAGTGTGAACAAGACCTCCCTGCCTCAAGGTGCTAAGGCACAGAGGCATTCTGGGGTTTCCCAAGAGCTCACCCAAGACCTCCTGTCATACAGCACACTGGCCCAAGGGTAAATGAGGGGTTAACCACAATGGGTTTGCCTGCCATCAACTTAGCAGTTCAGGGATAGAATTCTATCTCAATCTGACACTGATGAAACAAAAAGATTATTCAGGGAGCCTCTTCCATATGGAATGGTCAGGAACTTTATTCTAGACAATCCTGCTGTTTCCCCTGAAGCATATGCCATAGACTCCTTGGGTTAGGACCTAGCTTTGGAGGACCCATTTTAAGGCTCCTCCCTCCCTCCCTCCCTCCCTCCCTCCCTCCCTCCCTCCCTCCCTCCCTCCCTCCCTCTCTCTCTCTTTCTGAATGAACCCAGGACCTGGTGCATGCATAATACCTCTAAGCAGCTTTCCCAATGCAACCTTTAATTCTATACCAACAGAAAGAAAGAGAGAGGAAGACACCAAGGCTGTCATACTTACATTATCTCATTTTCCACGCAGTGGGCAGCCGTGAGGATCCACCACTTATTGATGATGGAGCCACCACAGTAATGTATATTCCTCGACTGAATGCTCACCTGCCATGGAAACTCACCCCGCTTTGCCTCTGTCCCTTCTATGATTCTGGAATACTGGGTTACTTCTTCGAAAAGGGGTCTTTCACCGCATTCTGGTGGTGGAGAAGAGAAAGAAGGGAAGACAGAGTTATAACTTAGCCTGGCAGGAGGCTTGCAAGCAGCTGTGTCTTTCTACTCATTGCTGAACTGAGGAGACTGAGTTTGGGTTAGCCAGGCACCCTGTGGAACACCAAGAAACCAATGGAGGGTCTAATTTTGCTGCAGAAAGCATGGGACTTGAAAAGTGTTTGCTCCTCACTCACTCCCACCCCGCAACACTGTAATCTCAGCCTGCCACCAATCCTGTTTCTGCTCTCAGCCAAGATAACACCCAAGAAAACACTTCAGAGACAGTGGTGATAAAATCAGAATAAAGCCTCTTGCAGTATGTCTCTGTTCCAATGGATGGTCCTTGGAACTAATACCTGTGTCACATTACAAGGCAAAAGTGAGTTTGGAGATGAAACTAAAGTTTCTACTCAGCTGATCTTAAAATGAAGAAATCACCCCCAGAATATCTGAGTGGCTGCCATGTGCCACAATGAGTTTTTTATAAAAGTCTCAAGGAAGGCAGAAGACTAGAGACACAGCTGTGAAAAGAAAGTGTGTGGAAATGAGGTGTTGCTGACTTTGAAGATGAGGAAAGGGGCCAGAAGCCAAAGAACAGGAGCCACCTCTAGAAACTGGAAAAGGTAGGCAGAGATTACCCCTAGCTCCAGATCCTCTAGCCCTCCTGGCATCCTCATCTTACTTTATGGGGAAATTTCACTCAAGAAATAATGTTGGGGCTGGGGCAGGAGGTGGTGCACCTGATTAAGTGCCCACATTACAGTGCACAAGGATCTGGGTTCAAGCCCCTGGTCCCCACCTGCAGGAGGGAAAAATATCACAGGCAGTGAAGCCTGGCTGCAGGTGTCTCTCTGTATCTCTCCCTATCTTCCCCTCCCCTTTCAATTTCTCTGTCTGGATCCAATAATAAAATTAATAAAATTAAAAATAATGTTGGGTGTGATCAGGATCAAAATGTGCATATAAACTTGTATTTTCTATCACATTAGAAAATTGGACTGTGGTCAGGAGGTTTCACTGTGGTAGAGTATAGGACTTGATGGCATGAGGTCCTGATTTGATATCTGACCCCGTGTATGCCAGAGTGATGTTCTTATGCCCCCCCCTTTCCTCCTCTGCCTCTCTGCCTCTTTCTCTCTCATTTTTTTTAAATCTGTACTTAGAATGGGAGGGCTCATGTCAAAATTTGATGAGAGGTTATGAATTTGAAATTTGAGGAAATGGCCTGATGGATTGAACTTTGGGCTGATGGATGTAGGAAGAAAGGTAAGAGGCCTGAGGAGGGTCTATAGAAAAAAAAAAAAATGAAGCTACAGCTATAGTGTCCAATCAGCTAAATCATTAGCTCCCTGTGCCCCTCTCCAACATGACCCCTAACTGTCCCCTAATGCTCACCACTGGACTGCATAAAGGGCTATATGGTCCATGGTCTTGACCTGTCTTCACCCAGATCCACCCAGGCCCCAATAGGAAGGATTCTCATACCAACGTGTACACCCTTGGCTTGGGACATGAGCAGCAAAATTGACAGCAGGAGCATGGACCCTGAGGGCTGAGGAGGTGACAGAGGCCAGCTTCAGGGAATGAGATGGCAGAGATCATTCTAACTGACCCCAATGGTGATGTCACAGTGGGCTGTGGGACTAAGAACTCTAGCTGAGGTCACACATATTTCTCTTCTCATCTCTTTGGTTCCTAAGACAATGGCTCTGAGGAGCCCTGAGACAAAGCCAGCTTGTCTATCTTCCCTTATCACTGACTTGGGCTTTCCCCCACCCACCTTTCTCTGAAGTGTCTGAAGGGTTCCTTGATCTCTCCCCACCCCCTACAACCAAACTATCTTAAGGCTCAAACAGCACCATCCAATGACCAAAATATGGAAGCAACCTCAATCCCTGGTTAAAAGCAGCTGTAGGACATACTCTCTGAGGAATACTACTCTGTCATTTAAAAAGATGACAAAATGGGAATAACTGAAGGTGATAATGCTAAGTGAAATAAGTCAGGAAGTGAAAAACAATTATTTTCTTTTTTTTCTTCTAGTATGGCTATTTTAATAACATGTATTCTCCCAATCCATGAACAAGAAATGTTCTGCTATTTATTTGTGTGAGTGGCAACACTTATGTTTTATGCATATGTGGCATATTAAGTTTGTTGGGAAGTGGGCCCACTGTCTGGGAAGTTAAGGCCACTGTTTCCATGAGATCTGAGTGGGTAGACCCCAGGCTCTCTCCACTCCGTGTCAAGAAAATGGCAGGTCCCCCTGACCTCATGAACTAATGATGGATGTCTTCTCTGGATGAGGGCTACCTTTCTGCATATGCCCCTCCTCTCCCCTTAAAACAAAGGCCACAAATTACTGTATATTGTATTTGGCCAAACTTGAAAATCATTGCAAACATGTTACGCAACTGCCCCCCTCCTCCCCTGCCCTGAAGTGCCTGTAATTTACCCCCAGGGAAAATTGTATTGTGAGCTTGTGATCAAACCTTGTATGGTAACTTTTCACTTGTGATCAAACAGATCGTAGGTCAAAATGTGACTGTGTATTGTGTTGCTTTGTGTTTGGGTTAATGATTACCTCAACCTTCTCCTTGAACTATGGTTATATCCGCTTGCCTTTCTTCCCCCAATAAACAGGTTGACCCACTAAGGCTTTCCCTGTGCTGACTGCTTGTCTCTCTACACACTTTGCCCTCGTCACGTGGAGACACCCCAGGACTCCTAGGGGCCGCTCTGACCTCCTGTCACCCAACAGCCAGGGAATCAGGGGATCCAGAACGACAGCCCAGTAAGTTGCTAAAACAAATGAACTGGTAAACAACAACAATCATATTTAGACTGTGAAAAGTATGGGGCTACCTATAGAAAAAGATGAAGGGAGGTTGAAGAACAGGTTCAGGGGGCCAATATGGTCACAAGATGCCATGAGAAGTTGGCTGTTGTGACTAGTGAAAGTTATAAGCTATAAAAAGCAGCTCTGAAATTGAAAGGGTTATGTAAACCAATAGCTAATGAACACAATTTAATTTTTTTATATTTATAAAAAGGAAAAAATGACAAAAATCATTTCAGAGGGACATGTTGGTTGCTTCCAAATTGTTGCTATTGTAGATAATGTGGCTATGAACGTGGGGTTGTATATATCCCTCCGAATTCGTGATAGTATCTCTTTTGAATAAATGCCTAGGAATCATATTGCTGGGTCTTAAGGTGTTTCCATCTGTATTTGCTTAAGGATTCTCCATACTGTTCTCCATAATGGTTGTACCATTTTGCATTCCCACCAGCAGTATACTAGAGTTCCTTCCTCTCCACATCCTTTCCAACATTTATCTTCTCCTGTTTCATTGATGAAGGCCATTCTTACAGGTGTGAGATGGTATCTCAGTGTGATTTTAGTTTGTATTTCTCTGGCGATGAGTGAATTAGAGCATTTCTGCATATGTCTGAGGGTCATGTGTACCTCTTCTTTGGAGAACTGTCTATGCATGTCCTCTGCCCACTTTTTTATTGGGTTGTTCTTTTTCTTTTTGTTGAGCTGAATGAGTTCTGTATAGATGTTTGATATCAAGTGTCTGTCTGAAGTTTGATGTGTGAATATGTTCTCCCATTTGCTGGGTTTCCTGTTTATCTTTATGGAGTTTTCTTTTGATGTATGGAAGCTTTTTAATTTGATATAGTCCCACTTATTCAGTCTTGCTTTTGTTTCCTTTCCTTTACCCATGGGATGAAGTTTCCAAATACGTCTTTAGTGTTAATGTCAGGAAATGTTTCACTGATACATTCTTCTATGAGTTTTATACTTTCATGTCTGATATCCAGATCTTTGATCCATTTTGAGTTAATTTTGGTGTATGATGTTAATTGGTGATCTAGTTTCCTTTTTTTACATGGGGTTGTCCAATTCTGCCAACACCATTTGTTAAAGAGACTTTCTTTTCCCCAATGGAATATTTGGCCCCTTTGTCATATATATAAGGTATATGTATCTGTATGGATTGAGTTCTGGGCTCTCTATCCTATTCTATTGGTCCACATGACAATTTTTGTACCAGTAGCACACTGTTTTTATTATTTATTATCTTTATTTATTTATTGGATAGAGACAGTCAGAAATCGAGAGGAAGGGAAAGACAGAGAGGGAAAGAGACAGAAATACACCTGAAACCCTGCTTTACCACCCGCAAAGCTTTCCACCTGCAGATGGGGCACACCGTTTTGATTACTACTGCTTTGTAGTATAATTTAAAGTCAGGTATTGTATGCCTTCATTTTTCTTCTTTTTCCCTAGGAGTGTTTTTGCTATTTGTGGTTTTTTGGAGTCCCACATAAATTTTTGAATAATCTGTTCCATTTCCTTGAAATATATCATTGGGATTTTAATAGATATTTCACTGAATCTATAGATTCCTTTTGGAAAAATTGCCATTTTAATGATATTTATTCTCCCAATCCATGAAAAGGGGATGTTCTTCCATTTCTTTGTGTCATTTTCTATTTCTTTTAACAGTGTCTTAGAGTTTTCCTTAAAAAGATCCTTTACAGCCTTTGTTAGATTTATTCCTAGATATTTGATCTTCTTGGGTTCAATTGTGAATGGTATTGTTTCCTTTAGTTTAGTTTTTTGACCTATCTTCTGCATAAAGAAATGCCACGAATTTATGGGTATTGATGGTATAGCCTGCTACTTTACTGAATTTATTGATGATTTACAGTAGTTTCTTGGCAGAGTTTCTTGGGTTTTCTAGGTATATCAACATATCATCTGCAAATAATGAGAGTTTAACTTCATCCTTTCCAATTTGTATTCCTTTGATATCTCTTTCTTGTCTGATTGCTATGGTAAGGATTTCTAGGACTATGTGGAATAAAAATGGTAAGAGTGGGCACCCTTGTCTAGTTCCTGATTTTAGGGGAAAAGCTTTCCCCATTGACTATGATGTTAGCCATGGGTTTAACATATATAGCCTTTATTATGTTAAGGAATTTTCCTTCTGCTCCCAGTTTCTCAAGCGCCTTTATCATAAATGGATGTTGAACCTTGTCAAATACTTTTCTGCATCAATTATAGAATCATATGGTTTTTATCTTTCCTTTTGTTGATATAGTGGATTATGTTTATTGATTTATGGATATTAAGCAATCCCTGTTTCCCAGGGATGAATCCCACTTGATCTTGGTGGATTATTCTCTTAATATATTGTTGTATTCAATTAGCCAAGATTTTATTGAGGATCTTTGCATTGATATTCATCACGGATATAGGTCTAAAGTTTTCTTTTTTGGTGGGGTCCTTTCCTGCTTTGGGGATGAGGGTGATGTTGACCTCATAGAATGTATTTGGGAGTGTTCCCTCTTCTTCTATTTTCTGGAAGAGTTTGAGGAGGGTGGGTGTTAGTTCTTCTTTGAATGTTTTGTAAAATTCATTAGTACAACTGTCAGGACCCGGGTTTTTGTTCTTGGGTAGGCTTTTGATTACTGTTTCAATTTCATTTCTAGTGATTGGCCTGTTAAGTTTATCTACTTCCTCTTGTGTCAAGATTGGTAGTGGGTATGACTCTAGGAATGTGTCCATTTCTTCTAAGTTGTCCAATTTGGTTCCATACAGGTGTCCATAATATTCTTGCATAATCTTTTGCATCTCTACCTCATCTGTTGTAATATCTCCTCTTTCATTTTTGAGTGATTTCACCATAGCATTCTCTCTTTTTTTCTTGGTGAGTGTAGCTAGTGGCTTATCTATTTTATTTATCCTTTCAGAGAACCAACTCTTGGTTTCATTAATCTTCCTAACAGTCTTCTTGTTTTTTATTTTGTTGATATGTGCTCTGATTTTGACTATTTCCTGTCTCCTGTTGACTGTTGGTTCTTTTTGTTGCTCCACTACTAGTTGATTGAGGTGGGTTGATGGTTTACTAGTGATTTCTCTTGTTTATTAATGTGGGCCTGTATTGCTATGAACTTTCCGCTCAGCACTGCTTTTGCTGCATCCCATAGGGTCTGGTAACTGGTTTCTTCATTTACATTGGTATCAAGATAATTCTTAATTTATTTTTTGATCTCTTCAATGACCCATTTATTGTTCTGCAGCATATTGTTTAGTCTCCAGGATTTGGGGAAATTTCTTTTCCTTTTTTGGTTGATTTCTACTTTTGTGCCTTCATTGTCTGAGAGGATGCATTTACAATTTTAATATTTACATATCTGTTTAGACTGTCTTTGTGGCCCAGCATATGGTCAATCCTTGTAAATGTTCTATGTGTACTTGAGAAGAATGTGCATTCATTACTTTTGGGATGGAAAGTTCAGTGTACATCTATTAGGTCCATTTCATTTATGGTTTCATTTAATTTTACTATTTCTCTATTGATTTATTTTGTCTGGATGTTCTGTTTCTTGCACTGAGTCGTTTGTTGAAATCTCCTACTATTAATGTGTTGTTATCAATGTCTCCCTTGAATTCAGTAAGCAATTGTTTTATATATTTTGGTGCTTCTAAGTTGGGGGGCATATGTATCAGTGATGGATATATTTTCTTCTTGGATTGAGCCTTTAACCATTATGTAATATCCTTCTCTATCTTTTATTACTTTCTTTGCCTTAAAGTCTATTTTATCAGAGAATAGGATAGGTGTCCCTGACTTTTTTGTGAGTTATTAGCTTGTAACCCTTTGCTCCAACATCTTATATTCACTTTCCGTTAGTCTTTTCTTTGAATGTGTGTTTCCTGAAGACATGAAATGGATGGATCCTGTTCTTTAGTCCATTTTGCTACTCTGAGTCTTTTGACAGGTGAATTTAGGCCATTCACATTTAAGGTGATTACTGATATATGTGGTTTACTTATGTCCATTCTAATTTTTGTTTTAAGTTTATTTTCAATTGTTGAGTCTTTGCCCATTTGTTTCTGTCTAACCTATTGTGTGGATGGATGAGTTTCTGTAGTTAATTCCTCACTAATTTTTCTTGTGTTCTCTACAAATCTTGGTTCCCTGTTTTGTTTTGTGGTTACCCTGGGTGTATTAACTTGCACTGTGTATCTAGAAAAGTCTTTTTTAAATTGATCTTTATTAACAAACATTTAATAAGGCTTCTTTGTCTTTTAGTTCCTTCTCCTATTTGCTTGTTTTTCTTTCCTATCTTATTGTGTTTTTGTTTCTAGTCTACTGATGTTCATCTCACTGGGAGCATGTGTTCCTTTGTTTCCTCCTTCCTGTAAGACTCCAGTCAGTATTATTGTAAGGTGGGGTTGATTGTGGCCAATTCCTTTAGTTTTTGAGTATTTGGGAATACCTTTATTTTTCCCTCATACTTGAAGTACAATTTTGCAGAATACAAAATTTGTGGCTGAAATTCCCTCTCCTTTAGTGCCTTGACTTTGTCATTCCACTCTCTCCTTGCCTGTAGGGTTTGTAAAGAAAAGTCTGATGAAAATCTGATATTTCTCCCTTATATGTACCTTCTTTCCTTTCCCTAGCAGCCTGCAAAATTTTCTCCTTGTCATTGAGTTTTAATAATTTTACAATAATGTGCCTTGGTGTTGATCGTTTTGGATTTGTGAACCTGGGTGATTGATCAGCCTTCAAAATAGATATATTCTGAGAATTGCCTAGGTAAGGGAAATTTTCATCTAAAATGTCTCTGAAAATTACCTCTGGACCTGGTCTACTTCCTCAGGCATCCCTATAACTCATATATTCAACCTTTTTTATGGAGTCTGCAATTTGACAGCTTCATTCTTTCTAAACCTTTCCTCTCCCTCATCTTTGAATTGAAAGAGTGAGCTAATTGTGTCTTCTAGAGTGGAAATTCTTCCTTCTGCATGTGTGAGTCTATTACCTAAGCTGTCTGTCTACCTGAGATTGAACTGCACTAAAGATGTCTTTCAGTCCTTGCAGTTCTGTTTGAATTTTTTCCTCCATGCTGTTTAACTGCTTAGTGAACTCTGCTTTGAGCTCTTCTTTCACACTTTGTAGCTTCTTATCAAATTTCAAATAAAAATGCTCTTTCAACTCTTGCTTATATTCTTGTAAAGTTCTCATACAATTTCTATAGTCTGTCTCTGATAGACTCTCTGTGTCTGGAATTTCTTGGATTTCGTCTGATTTACTTTTCTCCGTTTGATGTGACATGCTGTTTAACTTTCTGCCTCTTTACTTTCACATGTATGGTGTTGGTTATGTTGGCCAGCAGATGGTGCTGTTGTGGTCGTTGCTTTCCATTTATTTGCAGTGTTGGTTGGGGGGAGGGGTGTTTTGGGCTATCTTGTGGCCTGAGTTTTGTCTTTGTCTTAAACTCAGACTGAGAAAAAAACAACAGCGAACTGAAACCCAAGTCAAAGACTGAGAGGTTTCAAGCTCTAATGTCTTTTCTTCGGGGGAGTCTGCTAACTGCATTACTGTCTAAGATGGCACAGGTCGGTGCTGTCAGCCCAGAGCTCTCATTTTGAGCAATCATTTCTTCCAACCCACTTCTGTTTCCCCAACCGTGCGTTCCGGCACCCACCTGAGGCTGTGGATTTTTTTTCAGCTGTAGATTATGTGTCCAGTTTGGTTTCTTGTTGTGTTTATAGTTGTATCAGGGAGAGCGAAGGTCCGATTGTAGCTACTCCACAAACCAGGTCTCCTGGAAGTCTATACTCATTTTCTTTCTTATTCAGGGTGATCGTGATGACGCTTTTGTCCTTCTTTTTAAAAATTAAATTTTTTTTAGAGTGAAACAATGTTGGTTTACAGGCACACATTTTAATGGTACAGTTTCACACCTCTTCTAAATATTTGTCATTACACCACATCCACCACCAATATTCCAATATTCCTATGCTCAATAGAGTTAAAAATTATGGACATAAGTGTACGTACATATATTTTTGAATTATTATTGTTCTTTGTTTAGATCCCTAGAAGTGGATTTTCTGGACCCTATTGTAGACCTATTTTCAATATCTTGAGAAATTGCCATACTATGTTCCATGAACTGGACAGCCCCTCATTTCTTGTCTCCCCATCTATGGAAAAAAGTCCCACCACCTCTTCCATGCCCAAGTCTGAAACTTCACTATCATTCTTATTTCTTCCATTACTTTACCTTCTGTTTCCCATCAAACACCAAGTATGACTGTAAACCCTCTTGTTTAAGAAGGATGGGAAAAGCCATAGATGTACCTAGAGACTGTTTATTTGGGCAGGACAAATGGACTGCACTGAATGGAGATTAAAAGGCCCATGCTGGGGAGTTGGGCAGTAGCGTAGCAGGTTAAGCACATGTGGCATGAAGCTCAAGGACCGGCATAAGGATCCCTGTTCCAGCCCCCAGCTCC
Organism: Erinaceus europaeus; assembly: GCF_950295315.1. Classification (NCBI taxonomy): domain Eukaryota; kingdom Metazoa; phylum Chordata; class Mammalia; order Eulipotyphla; family Erinaceidae; genus Erinaceus; species Erinaceus europaeus. The sequence continues at coordinate 110,887,241 of NC_080163.1, read as the reverse complement.
CCACCTGCAGGGGAGTTGCTTCATAGGCAGGTGTCTATCTTTCTCTCCCCCTATCTTCCCCTCCTCTCTCCATTTCTCTCTGTCCTATATAACAGTGATGACAACAATAATAACTACAACAACAATAAAAAAAAACAACAAAGGCAACAAAAGGGAAAATAAATTTAAAAGTTTTTTTTAAAAAAAAGGCCCATGTTGGCCTACACCTCTACAGATCCCTCTCTCCACCATCACTGGGCATTTTCATCAGGAATGTCATCATAAGCCCTCTTGTGGTCCTCTCCAGGACCTTGCCCTCACTGTAGAGCAGCAATGGTAGGGACTGCCCTGTTGGATAGTATGCCAGCTCCCCCTGGCTTCTGCTTAACACTATTCTATTTACATAACCACTGCATTCTATTTACATAACCACTGTTAACAAGCACCACCCTCCCTCCAGGGCATTGGTGGTTCAGTGATAGGATTCTCGCCTGCTCTGCCCCCTCCTTGTCACACTCTGATTTTCACCAGTCACTTTTCTCTCCACCCTCTCTATATCACATCCTGTTTCCACCCTACTTGGAGAGTATAAAAACAGCTGCTCTTCTGATTAAAGACACTTGGGAATTGCTTTCCGGCTCCAAGAGTTCCAGAGTGTATCTCCTGCGAAGTTAGTGTGGCACGAGTTCCTGATCCCTCTCCCACGCAGCAGCCTAGATCAGCTCCAGTTGAGTTCTCTCCAACCCAGAGAGCACTAGCTCGGGAAGAAGTACCCTCAGGCTATCCCGGCACTGCCCCACTCTCTGAATAAAGGATGGGTCAGACTACTATGCCATTGAAGGAAAACTTGTCCTGAAATGACTGCATCCTACAATGTTCCCAGCTATGACCATGGACTGTGAGCTCAGACTGATAGGGACGTAGATGTTATATAGGCTCCTGTGCTAAATAGGAATATATATGGACTCTATGTCAGATTGATGGGATAAACAGTTATTGGTTTTTATATACTTTCCTCATTTTTTGGACGTACTTTCTGCCCTAATCCAGCTTTTTAGTCCTACTCTCAACTATGACACTATCTTCCCAGACAATATTTTTAGTCCATCTGCATGTTTGTTGGGCCCTTTGGAGCATACCTAAAATAAACTTCCTAGCTTCTTCCCACACAGAGACCCCTAATTTTACCTGTTCTATTCTTGCCTTTGGGTTCCTGTTTATTAAACAATTTGTCCTACTTTACATCTTACTGCCTTTCCACTACCAAATTACAGATGCCACTATGACACCATCCTGACTTCCCTCTGCAGACCACCTCACCAATGTGTCCCCAAAGTCTCACCTCTCCAGAGCCCTACCCTCTAGGAGAAGATAGACGCAGGGTAGAAGTATGGATTGACCTGCCAACATCCATGGCCATGGGAGAAGAAATTACAGAAGCCAGACCTTCCACCTTCTGCACCCCATAAAGAATTTTGGTCCATACTCCCAGAAGGATAAAAAATAGGGAAGTTTCTAACTGAGGAGATGGGTGGTAAACTCTGGTGGTGGGAACTGAAGATAATTTTACTCCTATTATTTTACAATCTGTTAATCATTATTAAATCACTGATAATAATAATAATGCCCATGATGTGATGTGTATGGAAAATCAGGCACTCTAACAGATAAACTATTTAGCAGACCCTCCAGCAGAATGCTTTACTTTTTAGGATCCCTCATTCTGAGCAAAACACATTATCCTTATTATATGGCACACTTTGGTGGGACACTGAGTATTTGTGATGGCGTAAACTGTCTTCCACATCCAGAAGATTGAAGACACTGGAATACTCCTTCCCAGCTTCTATGAAGCCAACATCACTTTGATATCAAAAGCAGACAGGGAAACAACCAAAAAAGAAAACTACAGACTACTATCTCTGATGAACATATAGATGCTAAAATATTGAACAAAATTCTAGCCATCCTGATACAGCAGTATATTCAAAACGTTGTTCATCATAACCAAGTGTGGTTTATCCCAGGCATACAAGGTTGGTTTAATATATGTAAATCAATCAACGTGATCCACCATATCAACAACATCAAGACCAAAAACCACATGGTCATATCAATAGATGCAGAGAAAGCCTTTGAAAAAATACAACATCCCTTTATGATCAAAACACTACAAAAAATGGGAATAAATGGAAAATTCCTGAATATAGTGGAGTTTATATATAGCAAACCTACAGCCAACATCATACACAATGGTGAAAAACTGGAAACCTTTCCCCTCAAGTCAGGTACTAGACAGGGTTGCCCACTATCACCATTATTATTCAACATAGTGTTGGAAGTTTTTGCCATAGCAATCAGGCAGAAGCAAGAAATTAAAGGCATACAGATTGGAAGAGAAGAAGTCAAACTCTCCCTATTTGCAGATGACATGCTAGTATACATAGAAAAACCTAAGGAATCCAGCAAGAAGCTTTTGGAATTCATCAGGCAATACAGTAAGGTGTCAGGCTACAAAATTAACATTCAAAACTCAGTGGCATTCCTCTATGCAAACACTAAGTTAGAAGAAGTTGAAATCCAGAAATCAATTCCTTTTACTATAGCAACAAAAACTACAAAATATCTGGGAATAAACCTAACCAAAGAAATGGAAGACTTGTATACTGAAAATTACGAGTCACTACTCAAGGAAATTGAAAAAGACACAAAGAAGTGGAAAGATATTCCATGTTCATGGGTTGGAAGAATTAACATCATCAAAATGAATATACTGCCCAGAGCCACATACAAATTTAATGCTATCCCCATCAAGATCCCAACCACATTTTTTAGGATAATAGAAAAAATGCTACAAATGTTTATCTGGAACCAGAAAAGACCTAGAATTGCCAAAACAATCTTGAGAAGAAAGCACAGAACTGGAGGCACCACACTCCCAGATCTCAAATTGTATTATAGGGTCACTGTCATCAAAACTGCTTTGTACTTGAACATGAATAGACACAGTGACCAATGGAATAAAATTGAGAGCCTGGAAGTAAGCTGCCACATCTATGAACATCTAATCTTTGACAAATGTATCCAGGCTATTAAATGGGGAAAGCAGAGTCTCTTCAACAAATGGTGTTGGAAAAAAATGGGTTGAAACATGCAGAAGAATGAAACCACTCTATTTCACCAAATACAAAAGTAAATTCCAAGTGTATCAAGGACTTGGATGTTAGACCAGAAACTACCAGATACTTAGAGGAAAATATTGGCAGACCTCTTTTCAGCATAAATTTTAAAGACTTCTTCAATGAAACCAATCCAATTAAAAAGATGACTAAAGCAAACATAAACCTATGGGACTATATCAAATTAAAAATCTTCTACATAGCAAAAGAAACCAGTACCCAAACCAAGAGACCCCTCACAGAATGGGAAAAGATCTTTACATGCCATACATCAGATAAGAGGCTAATCACCAACATATATAAAGAGCTTGCCAAACTCAACAAGAAAACAAATAACCCCATCCAAAAATGGGGAAAGGACATGGACAGAATATTCACTACAGAAGAGATCCAAAAGGCCAAGAAACACATGAAGAAATGCTCCAAGTCTTTGATTGTCAGAGAATTGCAAATCAACACAACAATGAGATACCACTTCACTCCTGTGAGAATGTCATACATCAGAAAAGGTAGCAGCAGCAAATGCTGGGGAGGTTGTGGGATCAAAGGAACCCTCCTGCACTGCTGGAGGGAATGTCAGTTGGTCCAACCTCTGTGGAGAACAGTCTGAAGGACTCTCAGAAGGCTACAAATGGACCTACCCTATGATCCTGTAATTCCTTTCCTGGGGATATACCCTAAGGAATCCAACACACCCATCCAAAAAGATCTGTGTACACATATGTTCTTGGCAGCACAATTTGTAATAGCCAAAACCTGGAAGCAACCCAGGTGTCCAACAACAGATGAGTTGCTGAGCAAGTTGTGGTATATACAACTTATACACAATGGAATATTATATACACAATGGAATATTATTCAGCTATAAAAAATGGTGACTGCACCATTTTCAGCTGATCTTGGATGGATCCTGAAAAATTCATGTTAAGTGAAATAAGTCAGAAACAGAAAAATGAATATGGGATGATCTCACTCTCAGGCAGAAGTTGAAAAACAAAGTCAGAAGAGAAAACACAAGTAGAATCTGAACTGGAATTGGCACATTGCATGAAAGTAAAAGACTCTGGGGTGGGTGGGTCAGGAGAATACAGGTCCAAAAAGGATGACAGAGGACCTAGTGGGGGTTGTATTGTTATATGGAAAACTGGGGAATTTTATGCATGTACAAACTATTGTATTTACTGTTGAATGTAAAACATTAAAATAAATTTATAAAAATTATATCCCCTGATTTTCCTATTTCTGCTTTATAGTCTTCATGTTGATTATAACTTAATATTATATATTATTCAATATTCATCATATGTATTAGTTTTAGGTAGAATATTTGTAGCTTTTTTTTTAAATTAAAAGAATTTTGAAAAGGATGACAGAGGACCTAGTGGAGATTGTATTGTTATGTGGAAAACTGAGAAATGTTATGCATGTAAAAACTATTGTATTTACTGTTAACTGAAAACATTAATCCCCTAATAAAGAAATTTTAAAAAGAACTACACTGGTAAAAAAAAATAATAAATTTGTTTGCTTTAACATATTTCTGTTTTTTTCCCTGTACTTGAGAATATGTGTCATACTTTTATATTATAAAATTACAAGTTACATTTGTGATATACTGTTTGCTTTTAAATTCATATAGTAGGTCATGAAGCGCAAGGATCGGTGTAAGGATCCTGGTTCAAGCCCCTGACTCCCCACCTGCTGGGGAGTCGCTTCACAAGTGGTGAAGCAGATCTGCAAGTTTCTATCTTTCTCTCCCCCTCTCTGTCTTCCCCTCCTGTCTCCATTTCTCTCTGTCCTATCCAAGGACAGCAACAACAATAAATAACAATAAGCACAACAAAGATAAAACAACAAGGGCAACAAAAGGGGAAAAAAATAGTCTCCAGGAGCAGTGGATTTGTGGTGCAGGCACTGAGCCCCAGCAATAACCCTGGAGGCAAAAAAAATTCATATAATAGGAAAGCTGGATAAGAACCAGTCTTGGGGGTGTTTTGTTTTGTTTTTCAGGTAAAGCCAAATGTGTAGCTTCCAAACCTAGTCATTACAAGTTATTCTGTCCTGCTTTTTCTCAGCTCAATTTGATCTCAGCCTTTCTTATAACTGATTCCACTGAAGTGTCAGTATTCAAGGGCCATAGTATTATGCTTCATTGTTGGGTAGTATGCCAGCTCCCCCTGGCTTCTGCTTAACCAAGCACCAGTATGCCTGTATAGGGATTGGTTTGATCCCACTCTAAGCTGCGGTCTATTTACATAAATCACTTTTACATTTACATAAAGCACCACCCTCCCTCCAGGGCATTGGTGGTTCAGTGGTAGAATTCTTGCCTGCTCCGCCCCCTCTCATTGTCACACCCTGATTTGCACCAGTCACTTTTCTCTCCACCCTCTCTACGTCACATCCTGTTCACACCCTACTTGGAAAGTATATATATAAGGACAGGATTATTTGTTTTAGTTCAGTTTTTAGTTTTAGTTTTAGTCTAGCTTGGCTTAGATTGTTCTGCGTCCTGCATGAATAAAGAGATACTGCCTACAGCTCAACCATGAGTCCTGGGTCGTCTGTCTCCCATCACTGAAGCTCAGCCCGACACTTCATCTTTATGATGAAACTGCTACTTTCAGAAATCTAATGCTAAGACCCTTGCTACTCCATATGATATTTTTTGCCTCCAGGGTTATGGCTGGGGCCCAGTGCCCGTACCATGAAACCACTGCTCTTGTTGGCCATTTTTTCCTTTTTTTTTTTTTTGGATAGGACAGAGAGAGAAATTGAGAGAGGAGGAGAAGACAGAGAGGGGGAGAGAAAGACGGATACCCGCAGACCTGCCTCACCACCACTTGCAAGGCAACACCACTGCAGATGGGGAATGAGGGGCTCAGACTGGGATCCATGCACTGGTCCTGTTATAGAAATGATCCCCAAAGCACAAGACTTGAGCCAGTTCTTGGTGAAAGAAAGGAGTTTAGGAGACTCCAGATCACTCTGGAAAGTTCTCCCTGCACCTTTGAAAAGCACACAGTTTTATTGAGGTCCTCTTCCTCAAAGAGGTAGAGGAAGCAGGTTTGTTTTACTATTACAAAGTAGGCAAACAGACAAAGGCAATCTTTCATGTAACTGCTATACATCTTCCTTATCTGTGGCCTTAGTACGGGTAAAAAAAGGGGAGAACTTGTGCCTGGTATGTATCAGTCTTGAGACAGCTGAATTTACTTCCAAGTCATCTATTACATTAGCAAGGTTGCCATGGTTGTCTTGGGCCCATTAGTTTAGGAATGTGGAGGGGAGGAGACGTAGCAACTACAGCTACTGTTTTAATTGCCAGAAGAGCAAACACAAAAGGAAATGCAGTCTTATTGATGCTGAGGAATTATTCTGATGCAGTCTCTGCCCCCAGGTTTTACCACACCCTGCGAAATCCTAGCAGTGCCCCCTTCAACCAATCCTGCCCCCACATGTCACCCCTGGTTGTTGCCCAATAAAAGCTCTCTCACTTCCCCCCCTCTCTCTCTGTTGGCTTTCTCTGGCCTCTCTTGGCTCTCTCTCTTTCTCAGCACCCCTTCCTTCTTGCCCGGTGGTGAGGTAGTGGGGACAGCCATTGTCGGCTGACTCCACATGGCCTGAGTCACCCCCCCCAATCCTATAATAAAGATTTGTGTACCCCATTTGCTCTGGACCTCCTCTCTCTCTTCTCCGTGGCGCAGCCCAACACCTGGCCACAACCGACACCTGGCACCCATCATGTCCCTCACTCACGCCCCGCTGGGTGGCCCAGCCTGAGTTCCCCAAAAGCCGCCCATACACAGGTAAGTGGCATCCACCCGCCTCTGTGGCTCCACGTTTCCCCCACCATGGGATTTTTTTCATTTTATGAGGAGGTGTCCCAGACATTATATCCTTCTCTCCTGGGACAGGTTCTTGATATCAGAGACGCCTTAATTTTCACTACACCATGGGTTTTCATGGCTATATTTTCTACTTACAAGATATGTACAAGGTGTTCTGCCACGAGGGTAAGCGAACTTGAGGCTGAGATACGAGAGTTAAAGCATATGTGCGCAAAACTTAATAGCCTTAAGCGATCAGCAGTTAGCCCCAAAACTTCCGTTCCCACAGACATGCACACGTGTTCGGCGGCTCCTCCTTTGACCCTGCCCCCAGCTGACCCCATTGTTCCAGCTTCCCCTTCTCTAACCCCTTCCCCAGCTGTCCCGGTTCTGGCTTCCACTTCTTTGACCCTGCCCCCAGCTGACCCCATTGGTCCGGCATCCACTTCTTTAAACCCGCCTTCTGTTGGCCCAGTTCCGGCTTCTGCTTCTCTAAACCCTCCCCCTGCTAATACCTCATCATTAAGAGACCCTGTGGCTTCCTCTCCTTCAACCCCTCCCCCTGCTGACACCTCATCATTAAGAGACCTTGTGGCTGAGATACGAGAGTTAAAAGATATTTTCTCTGCATTTAAAGACCTTAAACCATTTGCAGTCCACCCTGAGAGCTCCGTCCCTGTAGATATGTGTTCAGCTTCCCCTGTGGCCGCTACGGCAGATTCCACTTCTGTAACTGTCTCCCCCGTGTCATCGAACCAAATCCACACCTTCCTGGTAAACGTGGCCCCCTCTAGACAAAACCCTCAGGTGTGGCACCCATACTCCTCTAAAGAACTCGAGAACTCAGACAAGCGGTTAAGGAGGACAGAATTCATTTGCCATGGACTAAGTTTATTTTAAGGAGTTTTTACCAGCACCTTAACATCCCCCAGGACTGGAAAGACCTGGCTTGTGCTGCACTCCCAGACCCCCTCTACCTGCAATGGAAGGCATGCTTCCGTGATGAATGCTCTAGACAATTGCAGGAAAATAGTAACAAACAGGTAGAATGGAATTTTGATGCTTTGTTTGGAGCAGGAGTGTTTGAATCTGGAACTCAGCAGGCAGAAGCCAGGTTTCCAACCGGCTATTTTGAACAGGTATGCATCTGCGCAACGCAAGCATGGGAAAGGGTGACCCCAACCAATGTAGACTCATCAGTTCCCATTAACTCTCTTTGCCAAGACACTGACAAATCATTAGTGAACTTCATCTCAAGGGTGAGGGGAACCTTAGAGAGAAAGATTTATAATCCTGAAGTCCTCACTCTACTCCTGTGCTCTATTGTCTGGGATGGCATGATACCACAATTCCGTCAGGCATGCCTCAATCTTAAACACCTACACCCAGATATTTGGATTTTAGCAACACAGGAACTTACATCAGGATCTTATGGGGCACCCGCTACGACACAGGTTTATGCAGTTACCCCACGTAATCAAAACGGGGCCTGCTTTCAGTGCGGTCGCCAAGGGCATTGGCGTAACCAATGTCCAGATAGGCTGCGACCATGCCTCCAGTTAGAGCCACCCCGCCTCCAGTTAGAGCAACCCCGCCTCCAGTCAGGGCAGCCCACCTCCAGTCAAGACAACCCCGCCTTCAGTCAGGGAGCCAGAAGCCACGTACAGTTTGTCCCAGATGCCATAGAGGGTTTCATTGGAAGAGAGATTGTTGGTCCAAATTTCACAAAGATGGTACCCCCCTAAATGTTTCAAATTCGGGGCCTGAGATTTTGTGGACCACTCCTGTTCTAGAAGGAGGTCACCCTACTATGACAGTAAAGATTGGCAGTATTCCTTTTAAATTTTTGATTGACACGGGGGCAGAAAAGATGATTTTAAGGCAAGCAGAGGTTCCCCAAAATTGGGAACTCCTCCCTGGACCCAGTATACATGGAGTAGGAGGGGTGATCCCATCATTTCGCACATGAGATCCTCTCGTGTGGGAAGACCCGGAAGGTTCTGCCAGACACTTCCCCCCTTTGGTAGCTGATATTAGCACCAACCTACTGGGCAAGGATCTTCTGGAGTGTCTTGATGTTAGGATATCCACAGATGCCTCCGCAGAGCATAACACTCGCTCCTGCAAGACCAGATCTAATCAGCACCCCCAATACTAACTGCCACTGTTCGTATGCAAACTCCCCGCTTAGGCTGGCTTTCTAATGAGCCTGTCTGGGTGAAACAGTGGCCTTTACCTAGGGATAAACTAGAAAGTTTAAAGGAGCTCGTCTGAAAACAGTTATCCTTGGTACACATTCGTCATTCTCGAAGCCCATGGAATACTCCTGTCTTTGTGATTAAAAAGTGCTCAGGAAAATGGCGCCTCCTCCAAGATCTCCATGAGGTAAATAAAACCATGTAGGTCTGGGGCTCCCCCCAAAGGGGTTTGCCTCTTGCTTCTGCAATTCCCACGGGAATTCCAATCATAGCTATTGATATACAAGATTGTTTTTTCTCTATTCCCTTGCATCCGCAAGATTGTAAACGTTTTGCCTTCTCTGTTCCTTCTATTAATAACGCCAGCTCTGCTGATAGATTTGAATGGGTGGTGCTGCCCCAGGGTATGGCCAATAGTCCTACAATGTGTCAGGAGGCTGTTAAATCTGCCCTTTTCCCATATATTCATAAGGGCCTTAATGTTTTTCATTACACAGATGATATTTTAATATGGGGAAAATCACATACAGATCTCTATGCCTTACGTGATTTTCTCATTCCTGCATTAAAGAAAAGAAGCCTTAATATAGCTCCTGAGAAGATACAGCTAATTCCTCCAATATCTTTCTTAGGTTCAGAGATTTCTCTAATGCAAATTTGTCCCTTAAAACCTCATATCACCTTTCCTTCTAACCTTACTCTTGCTTCTTTACAAAGTTTTCTAGGAAATTTAAATTGGCTTAGGCAGTATCTCTATCTGCCTACAAGCTGCCTCCAACCACTGTTTGACCTGTTGAAAGGAAACAAACAGCCCTCCTCAAAACGTAAGTTAACTCCGGAGGCCTCCTTGGCACTGGAAAGGGTTAACCAGGCCCTCCAGGACATGCACCTTGTTCGATTCTCCCCCTCCTCTCCGGTAAACCTTCTAATCTTTAACTCCACCCCCACAGTAGTAGGGGCATTGTGGCAAGACCATGGGGTTCTCGAGTGGCTTCACACACCAGTAGGTGGAGCTCCAAGACTCCTCACTGAGATAGATGCGTTAACATTCATGGTTCACCAAGGGAGAAATAGGTCTGTGCAGGTCTTAGGGAAAGAACCGGATTTAATTATCCTGCCCTTTTCTCTCACAGATACAGAGTGACTTATACGCCATCATTCCCGCTTTGCCATAAGCTTCGTGGGGTTTCCAGGACAAATAGATAACCATTTTCCTTCTAATAAATTGATAGCTTCTTTACCTCTTTTGCCTCTACTAGCACCTAAACTTTTCTCTCGGGATCCCATTCCCTCTGCTCCTACAGTCTTTACTGATGGCGGAAAAAGGGGAGCTGCTTCCCTTATATATTACCCAAACAACCTCCTAAACCTCTCTTTACTGAGCTTCCTGAGAATTCCCCTCAGTACAAAGAACTTTATGCTGTTTTCCTTGCATTAAAAGCCGTACCAGAATCCTTCAACCTTTTTTCTGACAGTATGTATACTGTTAACTTACTTCCATGGATTGCTCATTCTTATGTGAAAATTGATGACAACCCACTTTCCCCTCTCTTGATTGAAATTGCCTCTACGCTCTGTTCTCAAACCCAACCACTGTATATTCAACAGCTTCGTTCCCACATCCCTCTTCCTGGTTCCCTGTCCGAAGGGAATGCTGCAGTTGACCGCCTTGCCTCAACAGGAACTTTCCCAGTATCTGTCTCTGATCCTGCTAATTTTCATTCTCTAACCCATGCTAATCTTAAAGGCCTTCGAGCTCAATTTCCTGATGTTCCTTTACCACAGTTAAAACATATCCTCGCTACATGCTCTTCTTGTGCAAGTCTCATAAAGACACCTGCTATCCAGACCCTTGGGGTTAACCCCTGAGGTTTAAAAGCTAATGCTATTTGGCAAATCGATGTCACCCACATACCAAACTTTGGCAAACAAAAATATGTGTTTGTCTCAATTGATATCTTTTCTAAATTTATGTGGGCAACAGCTCAGACGGGAGAAAGCACTAAAAAGCTTGTAAGCCATATGCTCTCTTGTTTTGCCATTATGGGGGTACCATTTATTTTTGAAAACAGACAATGTGCCTATGTTTACCAGCAAACAATTTAAAGATTTTTGTTCCCTCTGGAATATTACTCATACCACGGGCATTCCCTACAATCCACAGGGACAAGGCATTGTCGAGAGGGCCCATCAAACGCTTAAGGCTCAATTGAATAAAGATAAAGGAGGAACATATCCCCCCAATATCCAGCTAGCAAAAGCCTTAACTACATTAAATCTCTTTAATATTTACAATAATTCGGACCTACCTCCTATTATTCTTCACTGGCAAACACCATCTACCCTCCCATCCATTAAGGTCAAATGGAAAGACCCACTCGATAAAATTTGGAAAGGGCCTGACCCCCTATTGACCATGGGAAGGGGTTTCGCATGCGTTTTCCCTCAAAATTATTCTAAACCTGTCTGGGTTCCTGCCTGCCATGTCCGACAATACCCGCAGGATGGTGCTGTTATCCCTGAAGAACAAGAAATGCTACAAGAGGGCTAGATGCAGGATACATCCCAGGACCCATAATACGACATGGCAGAACCTACAAAATCTGGCTCACAGAGGCCTCTCTCCTACCCTTTCCCTGAATGTCTTATGTTATAAATGTCCAGTTGTGTTTTGTGAGTGAGTGTGTTGAATGACCAAAAAAAATTTTTTTTTGCATGACCCATCTGCTCAGAGTACTCTAAAAGGTAATTGACTTTATATAAAAATGCTGGATGCAGCCAAAGTTTCTGGAGACGTCCAGAAACATTCCAAAATTTTTGTTTTTCTCCCTGTTTTAATTTTTATATATAGTTTTGGTATATATGTAAGTGTTTAGTCTTAAACTGTGTGGCTAATGATGGATATAAATTTGTTTTAAAATGATATGTTTTTATAACAAAAGTTTTTTCCTCCTTTATAACAAGTTTTTTTCCTCTAGTGTGTTATAACTAAATGTTTATGGGTATGTCTCAAGTTTGGTAACACTAACTTAATGGTCAAAAGTGTAACCTTACAGCTACATTATTACCAATCAAGGTAAAATTAATATGCTAAAGGTAACTAACTACTTAAGGTAAAAGTCTAAATGTTTAACATGACAATTCATTCCCAAAACTAAAATATAAATTCTCTATACAGGACACCTTTGGAGGGCCCCCAAAAGTGCCCTGTAAACTATCTTGTGGAAATTAATCCACAACAGATCTGGCATCAATCTGGCACTGTAAATGTTAAAATCACTGTCACAAAAATGTGTTAACTCTCTAGTAATCTGAGTCTGTTTATAGTCCAAAGTAAAATTAGTTAAAATTCAAAATACATATTTTAACTAAAATTGGTCTCTAGATCCTGCTGTAGAGACTGCTACAGAAGGTCACATTAGATGACCTTTGAATAAAATCATAAAGATATTTAAACTAATTATAATCATCGAGGTATCAACTATAGTAAACCTCTAACTTGTTACAAGTTCAAATTAACCATGAGAAGCAGATTGTGTTTCTTTCACAGGAATCCCGGAAAAAACCATCTGAACCCCTGCACACCCTGACGTCACCCACTAGACGGCATGACTATAGTGGCACACCCCCGAAACCCTAGATGTCACTTAACGTGATCTGAAGAACCTGATACACAGACTCCAAGGACAGAACTTTCTTAATGCCTGCTTGCCATTCCTGCTTCTGATTTGCCTGTCGCATGTTGGCGGTTCCAGCTACCTATCTACAGAAAAGCAGAATTCAAGCGGCTGACCTTCCTCATGCAGCATTTCATACCCTGCCATTTCTTCCCCTAGCCATCTACTTTGGACTGAGACTTGTATCGGACTTGCTGGCATACCCTATAGACATTTTACACAATTTTAAAGCAGCTTATTTCCCTTCACGCTGCTGATTTTTCATAGACTGATCCTGAGTAGTTCATAGACTTTATAGACGGTTGCCTTGAGAACTATACAATGCCATATAGCCCCTCTGTTTGGTGGGTCATGTCCTCCCACCTCCCCCTCATTATGTACTCTTGCCCCTCCCCCCCAAACAGGGAACGTTCCTTTACACACCAACCCTTCCCTTGACATCACACTGGCTTTTACTACTCCCCTAATTGTCCCTTCCTGTTTTGTTATATCATTTAGGTTTATGCCCAAAAGGTTTCTGCTCACCCCTACACCACTATTCCTCTGTCATAGATAGTCTTTTACAGACTTTGAACCATCTTGTGTGATGACTAGATAGAAAGATAGAAAAAGATGTAGAGATATTGTGAGGAGATGGTTGAGCAGGCTGCACTTAAACCTGTGAGATGAGTCCCTCCAGGTAAGTCTCTCTCTCTAAAGAGGGGTTGAGCACAGGGGGACACATAAATCTCACAAGGTTGACAGCCATTTAAGCCTTCCCTCCTCCACAGAAAGTCCTACATCTTCCCACCTGAGCACGGCATTCCTTAAAAACATTTAAGCCTGCTCCATTCCATATTTCTTTACTGTGTCCATTTAGATATAAAGGGAAAGGAGATGATGCTGAGGAATTATTCTGATGCAGTCTCTGCCCCCAGGTTTTACCATGCCCCGTGAAATCCTATCAGTGCCCCCTTAAACCAATCCTGCCCCCACACGTCACCCCTGGTTGTTGCCCAATAAAAGCTCTCTCACTTCCCCCCCCCTTTTTTGGCTCTCTCTGGGCTCTCTCTCGGCTCTCTCTCTCAGCACCCATTCCTTCTTGCCCGGTAGTGAGGTAGTGGGGACAGCCATTGTCAGCTGACTCCACGTGGCCTGAGCCACCCCCCCCGATCCTATAATAAAGATTTGTTTACCCCATTTGCTCCGGACCTCCTCTCTCTCTCTTCTCCGCGGCGCAGCCTGACATCTGGCCACAACCAACACTTATATTTAACTGGGGGCCTTGTAGACAGCTGGTGGTTCTAGATAACTAGAAAGACTTGAGAGCAACTGGGGACCATATAGGCAAGTGGGGAGCCTTGTAGATAACTATAAAGATTCCTAGTATATTCCTCAACTACTGAATAATTTAGACCTCCACTCTCTTTAGGCCATCATCACCTTTCATTTGCACCATCAGAGCCCCTTCCTAAACAATACTTTCTGGTCTAGAATATGCTGTAGATTCATCTTCTCTAGAATCATCTTCATGCCACATGTAGGGTGACCTCTGCTCCCAGTACTCTCACAATGGAGTTCCAATCTCCTAACAGGTAGTAGCAATCTTTTGAGATCTTTTGGTTCCAAAAAAATATGCAAATTCACCCAGCAAGCTTTAAAATCAGTGCAGTCACTCAAACACACCACATCTCAAGTTGCTCAGAGCTGAGTGTGGGAGGGGAGCATGCAGGCACAAGCTTACCTACTCCAGGATCCTTTTGGTTCTCTCTGCAGAAAGTCCAACTCAGTCCAGTTGGGCTGCCCTGCATCTCTACTTCCTCTCTGACCCCAGGCTGACTGTGACCTCACCTAGGCCTGACTCTGCCCTGCATTTGTGATGGCCCCACTGAAGTGACTGCAGCTGGCATGTTATCAGCTATGGCAGGAGGCCCAGGCTGGGCCATTCTAGACTGGCATGAAAAGAAGATGCTCCAGCTTCTAATTCCACTGCTTTTGGTGCTGGAGGGACACACCCAGGAAAATACAGGTGTGGGCTAGACTAACGTGGATCAAGGAATAAGGAGAAGCCAGCAACGTCTCACCTAGCTTCCCTGGCTCTTGCAGAGTTGATGGAAAGGCCCCTCAGGGGTTGATGAGTTAAAGCTCTGGACAGGAAATGGTTGCAAGGAAGTAATCAAAGATATCCAAGGTTTAGGGGAACAGGCCATTTAAAAGGCTCCCCCAGGGGCACAGAACTTTGGAGGTGGGAGTGGTGTGGAACTATACTCCTACTATCTTATAATCTCATACATCACTATTAAATCAATAAAAATAATAAGGTAGAGCTTGGAGCCACTGCTCAACCACTGATTTGCTTCTCTATTCTCCACTCCCTGCTTTGCAAACCTGGTCTTTCTTTGGGCTGCAAACATCTTCTCCAGGGTGTTCTAAACCACAGTCTAGGAATGGAACCTTCCAGATTTAATTCTTTCTGCAGTAGCCTCCTCTAAACTAACCCCATAGTCACCTTGGAGCCCTCTTAACCCCTGGTAGATGCAACTCTGTTCCAGTTGGTACTTCTTTATTTATTGCCGCCAGGATTATTACTGTGAGAGAATGTGAGAGAGTGAGTTACACTAACTCTTCCATTTCAGAAGTTCCCAGTTTAAAAGAGCTTATTAGCCATAGAATAATGACAGGCTGAAAGCTAGCCTCTCAGGAACTGCCTAGGCTGGATGGCTGTTCCCTGATAACCTAGCCTAGCACACTGAAATGACATTGCAAAATATAGGTTTGTGTAAAAGTTTGAAATCAACCAGCTCTATTTGCTTCTGTATAATCCCTGCTTGGCTTAGATATAGATTGGCACCATAAGATAGAGTTTAAAATGTATACCTTAGATAAGGGTATGGAATGTACCTTTGGCTTACACAAGATCGCCCCTCTGCCCCTCTGCCTTCATAGATAAGAGTGACTACTCCCACCCCAGAGTGCT